>NC_080066.1:159900833-161100833 GCF_949987535.1 Balaenoptera acutorostrata | reverse complement strand
AAGTGTTCCTTCCAATCTTATTTCTCACCCCTTCATCTTCTATACCCTGGTGTGCCAAACACAGGCTGCTTCACAAGTTTGCTATGCTATGCTTGCCCGTGCCTTAGGCCATGCTACTAGGACAATGACCTGACATGTCATCATCTCCTTCCCTTTCCCATTACCCTCTTCGCCTCTTGTGGGGCTACTGAATTCCTACATACACTTCAAGGCCCAACCTATTTACTTTTTTGCCCCAGATTTTTCTCAACACAGCCCTAAAAAGAATTAGATTCACTCTCATCTGCATTCCCACTAATCTTTATCTAGACACTTTTTATGGCATGCATATTTTTTTTTTTGAGTCAGTGTTTAAATGTTTGTTTTTTCTACTTCGTAACTCTTTGAGGATAAAAGATGAGGTATATTTATTTACAAGTCCGCCAACTTTAGCATAGTAATTGACACATATTTGGTGCTCAGTGAGGATTTATCATTAATAACTATTTGTCTTAGCTTTCTTTTTCATAAATTGGAAGTAAGAGTAAATTTAACTCTTCAAGTAATCATGATTTTTAAAATCTATCTTATTAAAAGCAATAGTGTTAATAAATGCTGCTCTTATACCAGTGAGTATCTCTTTTTCTAGGATCTCTAAGCACAGGGTAGCTGGAGAGTAAAGAGGTTATGCAACCAGGAAGAGCTGAAAAAAGTGCTTTTTAAAAGCACTTTTTTAAAGCAATCAGGCAAGAAAGAAAAACCTCCTTCTGAATTTTAACAGAGAACAGGCTGAGGTTACTGCACAGTGACAGATTGTAATATTGACCTCTCAAGTATCATCTCAAGAAATAAACACTTTACCATAAAAAGACAGGCATTAAAGAAAAAAAAACAATATTGATAACAATAGCTGTAACTATGGGAACGCTTCACTTCGCCAGTTTTGAATTTTAAAAAATAATCAAATCTCAGAGGGATTTGTTTTATCACCCCTATTAAAAGGTTCTGCTTAGAAGAAAGAAATGACAGCTTGTAAGTTATGAGACATACATCTGATGCAGGCCTGTCAGTCAACCAGCCCCTCCATGAAGAAAGGAGATAAGTAATGAAATTCTGGGATCAGCAAGCAAACTCAAGAAATGGAAATTCAGACAGCCATTCCCATGCTCCTGCTATTTTGTACTGGTCCTCTTAAAATCCACTTCATTCCAAACATTAGAAAAAACAAGTATTAGTGACATAGATTCCTATTCTCTGTAGTTCAGCAGGCAGAAGTGAAAGAGTTATAATACCCTGTAAGATGTTGCTGTGAAATAATTTGCATTCCAAATGAGAGCAGAAAGTTATGGGGAAAAATTATATCCATGTTTTCAAGCTAAATTTGGGAGAGAAATCTGAATAAATTATAAAGCCTACACCAAACACCTTAGAAAGTGATTTAAACTGAACGCAATTTTCTTAATGTTCCCAAATGACTATTTGACACCTTGACTTTTATGTGTTAACAACATTCACCATTGTTCTTTATAATTACTGAATTTCTCTACATTAAAATTAGATCATAAATACTTTTTTTCGAAAAGAAAAGAAGTAGAACAAAAGATTAAGCCCACACAGAAAATCTCAAAATGGATAATTTACACATAGGAATTATACTCTTTTGAACTATTTTGACTCCAGGATCTCTCTCTTTCAATCTCTCTCTCTTCCCCTCTCTCTCATACACACACACACACACACACACACTCACACCCACAATTTATATACATAAAACCTATTGCTGAAAATAAGGACTTGAAAGGATTTATATTCTTAATAGTGCAGAAATGCAGACTGAAATATTTAATCTCAATTTCCTGTACATTGTTTTATATAAACTACTTTAAGAGTCAAAGAAGAAAAAGAAGAAATATATGAAGAAGAATGAGGAGGCAGAGGAACAGGAAGAGAGGAGAAGAAGGAGGAGAAAAAGGTGAAATAATGTGAGCCTGACCTGACGGTAGACTCAATAGTAATGACAGTGAGCAAGACAGATAAATCCTGTGCTGCCATGGGGCATATAGACTAGGAAGTATTTAAAATGTGTTCAAAATGATTTGCTTATTCAGTAAAATTACTATTCAAGGGCATTGGGTCTTGTTTATCCTGTGGTTTCAAGCACCTCCTGGCAACTCCCCTTTCCCTCTGGTGGATATAGGTAGACAGTTGAAAAGCAATTACATATAGAAGATTTGCAGACTGGACCACAACCCTTGCCCCCCTTCTCCACTTCCCCTCTCCTCTCCTTGCCTCCACATTGCTCAACTGCTTTGTGTCTTAATTTTAAAGCAGAAGTTGTAAGTGTGAACAGCCATGTGGCAAAAATGCCTTGCCAGATGTATTAGTCAGGGTTCTCCAAAGAAAAAAAAACAATAAGATATAGATGTATGTAAGAGGAGATTTATCCTAGGAATTGGCTCATGCAGTTATGAGGGCCAAGAAGTCCCCTAGTCTGCCATCTGCAAGCTGGAGAAGAACCAGGAAAACCAGTGGTGTATAGTTCCAGTCTGAGTCTAAAGGCAGGAGAATCAGGGGTATGATGGGGTAAATCCTGATCTGAGTTGGAAAGCCTGAGAATCAGGAATGTCAGTGTCTGAAGGCAGGAGAAGATGAGTGTGTCAGCTCAAGCAGAGAGAGAGTGAATTTGCCCTTCTTCTGCTTTTTTGTTATATTTGGGCCCTCAACAGATTGGATGATATCCACCCACGTTAGGGAGGGCCATCTGCTTTACTCAGTTCACCAATTCACATGCTAATCTCTTCCCAAAACACCCTTACAGACACACCCAGAAATAATGTTTCACCAGCTATCTGGGCATCCTTTAGTGCAGTCAAGTTGACATGTAAAATTAACTATCACACCAGAACACTGTTCTAAGGGACTTGTCCAAATTGTAACCTAACTTCTATCTGCACTAGGCTATGCCACTAAAAGAGTCTGAAGTCCCTGTGCTGAGTCTTTGCTAAAGAAAACACAATACTGACAAGCCATAAAACATAACCTTGTCCCAACTCACATTGCCTAACCATTTTCAGTAATTTTCCAGTCATTTCCCTTCTGTAATTTTCCATTTCACAATAGCCACTTTTTGTTACCCCATAGCTTCCCTAGCCCCTTTTTGTTCCAGCTTTTTCACTTACCCATAGCCCATTTTTGTTCCCTCTCTGTTCTCCCTTTAAAAACTTCAGTCATGGGGCTTCCCTGGTGGCACAGTGGTTGAGAATCTGCCTGCCAATGCAGGGGACACGGGTTCGAGCCCTGGTCTGGGAAGATCCCACATGCCGCGGAGCGACTAGGCTCGTGAGCCACAATTGCTGAGCCTGCGCGTCTGGAGCCTGTGCTCCGCAACAAGAGAGGCCGCGATAGTGAAGAGGCCTGCGCACCGCGGTGAAGAGTGGCCCCCGCTTGCCGCAACTAGAGAAAGCCCTCACACAGAAACAAAGACCCAACACAGCCATAAATAAATAAATAAAATTAAAAAAAAAAAAAAAGAATTTACAGCTCTGGATTAACCAGATTTAAAAAAAAAAAACAAACTTCAGTCATCTTTGTCTTAGTTGGAGTTGGACTCAGTTTATGCAGGAGTCTCTCTCCCCTATTGCAGTAGTCTGAATAAAATCTGTCTTGCTGCCTTTAACAATTATTGGGTGCTGTTTATCTTTGCTTTGCAGTAGGCCATGATGGCTACATAGGGGGCAGTGAGTTAATAAAACTGGTATTCCATACATAGTGTAAATGGCAAATGAGAGAAAAGATACATATTTAAAGAGACAACCATGGCTCTGCTTCTGCCTATAATTGTGTGTGCATGTTGGCCCACTGTTCTCAGATCTTTTAATTTTTTCAAGCAAAATTAGAGATCAGATTTTTTTAAGTAAATTTGCAATACTTTAAAAATAACTCAAATTCCCAAACACTGTTATTACCATATTAAATAAACACTGCACACACACGTGCACACACACACACACACACACACCAAATTTCCTCACTTATTCTGGCAGGTTGTGAATGAGAATATGTATGTGTATATTTCAAAGTCTTCCTGAATTATAAACAGCCAGACTAAGGAAAGTATTTTCTGTCATAGAATGTAAATCACTAAGCTCACTGTTGCATCAACTGCTTGAGACAATATTGTAGTCAGAATAACAAATATGAGATATCTTTTCTATAAAATAATGAAGGGATTCTATCTCTGGGGCTGTCAATTACCTTTCAGTTCTGCTAAATTCATTTGAAAAGCAATCTGTTTCTGAGGCACAGATTATTTATCTGAATAAACTGAAATGTTAGGCTCAACAGACCCCATTCCAATTGTGGGTGCCACCTCAGTTTTAGTGCTGCTGCTAATATTATGTAGCTACAGATTTTTAGTTTGATTACCTTTGACAAAAACTAGAATGCTCTGTTTCTTTTGTGTTAAATATTTTACGTAGAGTTTCATCACCAAATAAAGGATAAAATCACACAAAGATAGGCATCTAAATAAAACTGTGACCAAATCGAGATTTGTCTTGAATATTTTTACATCTGCTAAAGGCTTGCTTTTCCTTTCCTGTTGCCTCTCTTCTAAAAAGCTAAGTACTCCTCTTTCCTAGCCTCTTTCTCCAATTGTTTCCTTTTTTATGTCCTTGTATGTCTCCTTGCTTCCACTTCCATTGACTATTATTAGAGTTTACATGTATTTATTAACATAGTAATGTTTATGAAAGTGGTCTATTCCATTTTCTATGTATGTCATTATACATACAGCTCCCAGGGAAGATTTTAAAATGAAGCATAGAAAATTTGGGGAACAAACCATATTCAGTATTGGACATTGTGGTTTTCTGCATTATATGTATCCCACATGCCACCATGGGGTAGTTTGGATAAACAACTCCATCTCCAGTTTGATAGGTAAATCTTGATTTTTTCCAGTCAATTCGAGTATTCCTTCTCAAGCATTTGAATCAGAGGAAAGACCTGAAACTTAGTGGAGTAGTAAAGGGAAAAAAATTCTCTAAAGGAGAAAGAGACAAAGCTAGGGATATGATGGTGCCTATCTTTTGACCATAAGAAAAGTCAGCTGGGGATACAGTAGACACATAGAATAAGACAGAGCTAAAAGAACTGCAGAGGAATATAGCTATAGTCCTGAAGACATCATAAACCTCAGGAAAAAACCTGTATCTGGAGCTTGCCTACACTTTTTAATTACATGGAACAATAAATAGCTTTTATTATTTAAGGCAGTTGGAGTTGAGTTTGCCATTACTTGCAAACAAAAACATTTATCTGATGCATTCTCAATGGAAAGTCATTTAAAATTTTAAAAATGCCTCCTATAAAGCTTCACTATGGCTTGACTGAATATATCAATTCTGGCACTTACTAGCCAAGTGGATTTAAGCAAGTTACTTATAGTCTCATCACTGGAGGTTTTTCTTCTGCACTTACAGTTGCATCACTGGAGGTTTTTCTTCTGTAATGGGTATTATAATAACTATTTTACAAGTGTTGTTGGAATTATTTGATAAAATATGTAAATGAATAGAAACTGTATAAAATACTTGGTAAGTGACAGCAGTGATAAAAAAAAAAAAAAAGAATTTAGGCTTGGTTGTCCATGAAAGTAAAATAATGGCAAACACTGACAGCACTTTTTCAAATACTGGTCAACTGAGAAGAGTCTTTGAAAACTGACTACCAGTAATCCTGTCCCTTAGGAGAGGCATCTGGAAGCTATGCATTCAGTGAATATTTATTGCAGATTTACTATTTGCCACCCACCATTCAGGATGTTAGAGATACATCATTGAACAAAATGGACAGCATTTTCTGCTTTCATGAAGCTTTCCTTCTAATGGTGGTAGTCAAACAATAAACAAAACACATGTAAAATGTATATAATATGCTAGATGGTGATGAGTACTATGGAGAAAAATAAAGTAGGGGAAAGGGATGGGTAGTTTAAGAATAGAATTTTAACCTAACCAAGGAGGTGGTCATGGAGAATGGGTGACTTGTGCAAGATCTGAAGAAGGTGAGAGTGAGCCTTGTGAATATCTGGGTGAAGAGCCTCCAGGCTGAGTGTACAATGTGCTGAAAGGACTTGGGCAAGAGCAGCCCCAGTGAGCTCAAGAAACTCAAGGAGGCAACTGGGCAGGGATGGGTGAAGGAAGGGATGAGTAATAGGCCATGAGATCCTAAAGGTAATAGTTCCAGTGGTGACATAGAAACAAACACCATGCTGTTGTCCTTAAACATAGGACATGAACATATGACATATGACATAAATATATGAGAGCCTAAAGGTAATTTGTCCCAGGTAAAGGTAATTGTCTCAGTGATGACACAGAAAAAAACACAATGTTGATGTCACTAAGCATATGACCCAGCTAACTTCCTTTGTTTTGGTTCCATTATCTAACATCTTTTCCTTGTAATTAAAAATACTGAATACTTTTCTACTATTTTGAAAACCATGGAATAGGAAAAAAAAAGGGAGTTCCCTTCCCTAGTGTCATTGCCACTAATCCTTATTCCCAGGAGACTCTATTCTTAACTCTTTCTCCACATGGTTACCACTATATTACTAAATGATATTCTTAAACCATTACTGCATAATGTAGGATTTTTAGATATTAACCCTTGACTTATTGCTCTATGAAATGGAGTTTAGTGCACTTTTTCTGCTCCCACTTCCTCCCCTCACCCAATATGGTTAGATCACTTTCTTTTACACCTTTTCTAATTATATTTTTAAATAAAAGTTTAAAAATGTACATCTTTATTGCTTTCTGTAATAAATAAGACATAGTTTCCAGATTCTCCAGTTTGAAAATTTCAGCTCTAATCAGCTGTTATCCCACTCTCCAAGCTTTTCCCACCCCCAGCACTTTCAACCTTCAGAATTATGTCATCTGGATTTTCAATTTTATATTTTCAAGGCTGGTAACATTTACATGCTTTTCTGTGACTACAACTAATTTTGAAATCAATAAACATAACTTACTATGTAAATATTCATCACTGATGATTCTTTTTGATCTATGGATTCCTTACACACTCTACTTCTCAGATCCTAGTCTTTCTATTATTCTTAAATGGCAAATCTGTACCTTATTTTTTTATTCCTTCCATTTTCTTCAAGTGCATTGAGTCCAGAGACCTAACCCTTCTACCTCCCTGCTTTAGCCGTTATCTTCCTTTTTTAACATGTACATAGTGTCTTTCAGTCCTGCCCAGAGCAGATACTTGAGGCCTTCTCTCTTTCTATCCCAGGTTGAATTCACTCTTCTCCTAACCTCCGATCTTCCTCTGTCTCAACTAAATGTTCTTTTGCCTAGAGTGTATCATCAAGGAGCTTCTTTTAAAAATTTATATGAGAAGTAAATGTACTGAGTCCTTATGATTCTGAAGATGTTCTTATTTTGTCTTCACACAGGGGTTTACAGTTTTGCTTGACGGAGAATTCCAAGTGGAAAATATGTTTTCCTCACACTTTGGATGCTTGAGGCAATGGAGCAACTCTCAGTTGCTAAGTCTGATGCTAGTCTAATTACTGTGTCTTTGGACATATTTCTCTTCTCAAAAACTTGCCACATATTTTCATTTGATTCTTTGGATTCTGAAATAGTTCAGTGATACATCAAAGTATGAAATCTTTTCGTTCATTTTGTTGGAAATTCAAAGATGTGCTTCCATCTGAAAAGTCTTTCTGCTATTGGAAATTTATTCCATAATATTTTTCCTTATTCCCTTCCTTCTGATTTTTTATGTTCTTTCAGGAAATATTACGGTTAGTTACTGGAGCCTAGATTTATCTATTTTAATTTTTGTTCATATTTTATGCCCCTTAATTTTGTTCTACTTTCTGGAATTTTTTTTCATGACGTTTCCTTTAAACCCTTCCATTAATTTAAAAAAAAACCAACTAAAGTTTTTATTTAATTGAAAATATTTCATAAAGTTTGAGAACACAAACCCTGCTGTCAGATTGCTAGGCCAAATCATGTCATGCCACTTACTAGCTATGTGACAAGTTATTTAACCTCTCTGTACCTTGGTTTCCTAATTGGTAAATTGAAGATAATAAATAGTTCCCATTTCAGAGTTATGGCATCATGACTACACACCAAGAATATTCAATCTGCATATGTTATATTTTACTTGTCAGCCAATCAGAATAAAGATGATGTTTGTTTATTTGTTATTTATTTTGTTATCTTTCCATTTGTCCTGGAAATAATTCTGTACTGGAAAAAAAGATGTTTTGTTCTCATTTTTGTTTTTAGCAGTTTTATTCTATAATACTACTGTTACAATTAAACAGTTTGTAATATTATATAAACAGTAACAAAAGCTGTATTACTGTAATAAAAACAGCATTATTGTAAAATAGTAACTAACATATTTCAAAATATATATAATTTAAATAATTTTAGAGCATCTTTTCACTCTAAAGCGTCCAGATTTAAACAGTAAATTCTATGGTCACCCCATTTGTTGGTGAATTCGTTGACCTTTACATTAGAGCAGGGGTCAGCAGACTAAGACCCACAGTCCATGAGCTAAGAATCACTCTTATTTTTTTAAATTGTTGGAAAACAGAAACAAAAGAAGAATTATATTTCATAACATGTGAAAATTATATAGAATTCAAATTTCAGTGTCCATAAATAAGTTTTATAGGAACACAGCCTTGATCATGGATTTATGTGTTGCTTATGGTTACTTTCCTACTACAAAAGCAGAGTTGAGTAACTGCAACAGAGATGATTGGGCCTGCAAAGCCTAAAACATTTATTAACTATCTGAGCCTTTATAGAAAAATTTGCCAGCCCCTGCATTAGATTACATGGCTTCCTGTATGAATGATCTTTCACTATACATTAATAAATCACCATTTATCCATGTGATATTGGTTAATTTAATTCTTCCCTGTAACATAAACTTCAGTCCCAAATTTTAAATTTACTGAGATTGCAAATATGAGGGCCAGAACCTGGTTCTTGGTAGATTTACCAACTTAATGAGTTCCATCCAGTAAGGCTTCTTGGAATATTGTGTGGGAGACTTATACTGCATCATCCAATGGTACTTTTTAAAATTTGCCATTTTTCAATTATTTACAGAAATATTCCAAGGCTCATTAGCTATCTGAAAACTCACAGCTCTGAAATTACTTTGGATGATCAGAATGTTATAGTACCAAGTTTGTGAACAGGTGTTATACATACTACTGCAAGCTTGCCTAAGTACCATTATTCATGCGCTATTTAAAATAAGAGTAGATCAATGAGGTCTGCTAAGTGTATCATGGAGAAATATTTTTATTTTCAAGAGTAGAGGGGAAAAAAGAAATAATCTTCTTTGTGTGATGGTCTTCCACATTTGGGCCAGTGTGGTATCAATTTTCCATCTGTTTGATTGCCATCCCAGCTACTTTATGCTTAGCTAATTAAAGTTAAGTGCAAAGTTGTGCTATTATTGTGAAGACATGGCGCCATTCACACAACTGATTTAGATAGAGAAAGCAAATTTAGTTCAGGAACTGATGCTGAGGCCCAATGCTTAGACAAACACTGGAACAAGACACACTTTAGTTTTTCATTCTAACACAGGTTTAACTGTCAACTTGTTTCTATAGTTAATGGTAGTTGCAGGGATGGAGAACTCAGGCTAGAATTTTCTAGTATATTTGTCTATAATACGCAAGAAACAAAGAGATTAAGTTGACTGCAGTATTTCAGGCTGTATATCTAATAATCTTTGCATTATAATTTTAAACACATGACTTAAATATATATACGCTGCTTTCTCTCAATAATTGTAACTGCTATTTATTTAGTGTCTATTATACATGTAGTCATTGTAAACATGGGCTCTGACCCACATTGCTTGGATTTACTCCTAACCCTACCTATTAATGGTTGTGCAAACTAGAGGCCAATTACTTAATCTCTCTGTAATTTCATTTTTTGTACACATTAATAGTTTTTTGAGAATTAAATGAGGTAGTACTGGTAACAAGCTCAGAAAAATTGTAGCATAATCATTATTATTGCTTTACTTTTTAACTGCACAATAACCATTCAAGGTAAGAACATCATCCTTTTTGCAAGGAAGGAACCTCATAATTAGAGAAGTGAGGGAGCTACAGTAATACAGTTTATGAGACACATTAAAGTTCAAAGACAAGATTGTCTAATGATAAGATTCCTTTTTGTTCTTCCTGTTGCATGCCATTGACTTTTTTTAAAATAGATTCATCCACTTATGTAAGCAGTAATGTCTGTGGCCCACACATCAAAGATTTGAAGCACCTACCAGGTTTCCAACAACCCCCAAATTTAAATTCTGATTTTAACAGTTTACCTGATAAATGTTATCAAGGAGTTTTGAAGTTTAAACCCAATTTTTTTTTTTTTTAATTTGCAAAGAAATGAGGTATGGAATTGTACACAGATGGAGTTCTTTTTGGTGTGGGTAGCTTCTAGCACTCCTCAAATTATATACACTGAAAGCCAAGACCCCAAAATCATCCACATGTCTCTCTGTTAGAGAAAGGGACAAAAAGAACATTAGAATAAGTTCTTAGGAATATCTTAACTGAAGGCTTACTTGGAATTCAAGAAGCTAGTGAAAAGCTTTTGGATGTATTTTAAGAGATAATTGCTACCAAATAATTTATGGGTGCAGAGCAATACTGAAGGAGAAAATACCACTAGTTATAACCTAGTAAATTAAAACCAAACAGTCTACATGCCTGGTATCGTGTTTAAGATTAATTGGATCATAGCAGAAAGTGCACATTATGAAGATCAAATACTAGGAGAAAAGTCGTAAAGGTTGAAGACATATCAGTGTATCCTCATCCCTGCAGATGCCTTTATTTATTGTCAGTGTAAATGGATGTTAATGACATTGTAAGAGCTTGAGAGAGAGAGAGAAAGAGAGGGGGAGAGAGAGAGAGAAAGGGAGAGACAGAGAGAGAAATAGAGAGAGAGAGGGAGGGAGAAATGAGAATTTCCCTGAAGATAACAGAGAAAAATGAATAATAGAAAATCTTATAACTCAGAGTTACATAAAGCATATTTTCCAATGTCAAACCAAAATGTGTTTATTTTATCTGTGTTAAGACTAAAACCTCATTCCAAACTTTAAGGACAAAGGTATGGAATGGCGTAAGGGGAGGAGAAGGATGAATGGGAGGGGAGGTGGTTTGGATTATTGCATCTATTTATTAGCTAAAATATTAGCTAACAATGTAACAATGTTACATTTAGTTGACTAAGGGGTATAATTTTTCTTTGAATTATGCTATTTAGAATAAAACAACATTGCCTTAATGAGGTTTTGCTGTAAAATAATGATTTAAAGAATGAATGAAAATGTACTATTTAACTCTTGTTTCGGACTTGTTTAGGAAAATTTCTCCTTTTTTGTTCCAACGAATACTGGATCCTACTACCTTATAGCTCCCATTATTCCAAATCACACTGAATTACTGCGGGGTCTGTCTCATTCCAGACAATAAGCTCTGTCAGAGTAGGAACAATGTATACATTTTAGTATGTCATTAATATTCAATATAAATTTAAAGATGACAAAACTCTACAGATGTGTAAGAACGTCCGCAATTCACTTAGAGGAAGGTTGTTCAAACTTGGTGCTATTGGCATTTTGGACTTGACAATCCTTTGACCTGGGGGTCTATTCTGTGTTTCAAAGGATGTTCAACAGTATCCCTTACCTCTTCCTACTAGATGCCACTATCTACCAAATGCCTCTACCCACTGGTGTATCACCATCTTCCAGTCACAAATTTTAAAATGTCTCCAGGTAATTGCTAAATGTCCCCTGGTAGGGGGAAGGGCAGGTAACAGCATCCTCAGTTGAGAAAATATCACTTAAAGAATTAATATTTTAAATATATATATATATATATATATATATATATATATATATATATATAAACACACACACATACACACTAGGTTGGGTTGTATGCTGATATGCATTTCCTCTCTGTCTCTCTCTCTTTCTCTCTCTCACACATACACATACACACACACACACACACACACACATTCTCAGTCACTGAAATTCATCCTAGCTGAGTAGAATATGAATTCACATATACCTGGCAAGTTAACTTAGATAACTCTTTCCTTTTCCTCATCCAGGAAGCATGTATTGATATGCAAAAATTCATATAGACAAGTAAACTCCCTTGGAAAGAATTTTTACTTTATACACACTTGGTATTAATACAAGTCTGTAGATAAACTTACATGGGTGAAGTTGGGTAACAGAAACAAATCACAAGTGGGTAGGGCAGAAGTAGCAATCCATAAATAAGACTAAACAATAGTACCTGATGTTTTGAGGAAAATACTTGAACCCACCCATGACCTAGAGACCCTGGAGAGCTTTACATACCCTAAAGAAGGACATGTATAAGCAGTAAAAGACCTTTAATTCTTGGGAATCCAAGATGTTTCTTGGTTGGAATTCTATCCAAAGACCAAAACACAGAGAAAGGGAAGCTACTTCTCTACCAACAGAAAACAGTCAAGACCCTGCTTGAGAGGATCAGGAAGCATCCTCTGGTGGCTGTTGGCATTTTGACTGGTTCAAAGGAGCATCAAAGAAGGAAAAGCTCTGATGGTGCAGTTACATGACAGTGGTAAACATAATGTTGCAAAAGGTCATCAGGTGTCTGGGACCAAAGAATAGAGGGAGAGGAAGCCCTGAGTGGGTAGGCAGCAGGGGCAGTAGAAAGCCCACGTAGCCCTGACAGTCCACAGGGGCTGAAATGGCTCTGAAATTTCACTAAAGATTTATGTGATGGGATCTGCATTCTGAAGCACAGCAATGATGCTAGTGAACATAAAGACCCCAGGTATTAGAGAGCACGCCTGCCATACCCCCTGAAGTTTTTCCAAGGGGACTAGAGAGGGAAAGAAAATTTGAAAGGGGCGATGAGTATAGGTTAATTCTCTGCAATTAGCTAGCTGAGCTTGCCAACTCCAGAGCAAAATCTGTTCCCATTCCACTTAGAATTTATACAAATGATGCAAAGTTTGTTAAATGTTAGGTTATTTATCAATGGACTTAATGGTATTAACACCTTAAAAGAGAAAATTAATAGCTACAGAGTCATTTCAATAACTACAGAGACCTGTTTTAAAATTTAACACTCATTTATGACTGAAACAATCAAAATTCCTATAAAGCATTTATTAAAAGTCACTGCCTTACACTAATAAAAGACATCCAACAAAAACATATAGCAAATATCTTACTTAGAGGTGGAAAATTAGAAGCATTGCCTTAAGAGTAATCCACAAAACAGGATTCACACGTAATACTTTAGGATTATTCAAAATTTTACTGATGTTCAAATATGTGATAGGGAAAGAAAGACCAATAAGAGCAATAAACATAAGAATTGGAAAGAAAGAAAAGCATTTTCCTTCCCTTTCCTTTCCTTTTTGTAGATTAGGGCTGGAAGTTTTCACAGGTATGAAAAGTTTAGGTTCTTTTAATGTGGTTTAGTTCAATAAGAGTTTACTGAGCTTTTCTCTACATAAGTATGCCACACTCTAAAGTAGATGCTAATTGTATAAAGTAAAAACTGCAAACAACCATTATCCTTGAAGATTCCATATGGTACAGAGGTTAAAGGTTTCAGTGATTAAGATTTAGAGTCAGAAAGAGTTTCAAATCTCAGTTTTGTCACCTTAATAACTGTGATCACGGGTGACGTTAAATAACTTCTTCAAGTGTCAGTTTCCTCAGGTTAAAAAGGGGATGAGGGTGATTCATGAACACAGCTACTGTCAACTTGATCATTTAAGTTGACAAACATTAATTCAAATCTCCAACCCCTGCTGTATTTACATAATATTTTTGTAATTATATTATTTTCATAATGAATTTTAGAGACAGTGTACAATTTTGTTTTCATTTTATTAGGGAAATGTGAATTAAAATGGCAATGAAATACCACTACCACCTATAATAATGCCCCAAATCCAGAACAGTGACAACACCAAATCACGGTAAGGATGTGAAGCAGTAAGAACTCTCATTCACTGCTGGGGAGAACGCAAAATTGTACAGCCAGTTTGGAAGACAGTTTGGTGATTTCCAGATATACTCTTACCATATGATCCAGCAACCATGCTCTTTGATATCAAAGGAGCTGGAAACATGTCCACACAAAAACCTTCACTTGGATATTTTTATAACAGGTTTATTCATAACTCCCCAAACCTGGAAGCAACCAATATGTCCTTCAATAGGTGAATGGATAAATAAACTATGTTACGTCTAATGAAATATTACTCAGTGCTAAAAATAAATGAGCTATCAAGCTATGAAAAGACATGGAGGAAACTTAAGTGCATATTACAAAATGAAAGAAACCAATCTGAAAAGGCTACCTACTGTATGTATGATTCCAACTCTACGACATTCTTGGAAAAGTAAAATTATGAGATGGTAAAAAGATCAGCAGTTACCAGGGTTATAGGGGAGGGATGAACAGGTGGAGCACAGAGGATTTTTAAGGCAGTGAAACTACTCTGCATAATATCATAATAATGGACACATGTAATTACACATTTTTGCAAACCCATTGAACATACAATACCAAGAGCAAACTGTGATGTAAGCTATGAACTTTGGACGGTAATGATGTGTCAATGTAGACTCATCAGTTGTAATAAATGCACCACTCTGGTGGGGGATCTTGATCATGGGGGAGGCTGTGCATATGTTGGGGCAGAAAGTATATGAGAAATTCTGTACCATCATATCA
The DNA here is from genome assembly GCF_949987535.1 of Balaenoptera acutorostrata. Classification (NCBI taxonomy): domain Eukaryota; kingdom Metazoa; phylum Chordata; class Mammalia; order Artiodactyla; family Balaenopteridae; genus Balaenoptera; species Balaenoptera acutorostrata. The sequence goes on along the minus strand of NC_080066.1, from coordinate 161,085,997 downwards.
ATTTTGCTATGAATCTAAAACTACTCTGAAGAAGTAAAGTCTTAAAAAAAACCCCTTGGAAAACAGCAAATTACAGCCAACCCTGAATACCTTGAAACGGACATGTCAGCAGGCAGTGGGGTGGCCAGGATCCAGACACAGGCCATTTTCACTAAAATACTAATTGCAGTAGAATGCTCAGTGTGAATCTAGTTGCTTATTATTCAGTGGCACTAATAAATCAATTTATCCAAAGACAGCTGTGAAAAATTGTATTTTTCTTTTATAAAAAAGTTCACAGGAAAATGTGAACAGTTGGTAAATTAAAAAAAAAAAAGCTGCAAATCAAGTTGTAGCAGATTTTGTGATTTTGACCTTTCCTTCCCCACTCCCCTGCCATCTTAAACTGGTAAAACATGCATAACACTTATAGAGAATCCTGACAAGACCACGTTAAGGAAAAGTGATTTCCCTTCCCTCCTAGTACCCTCAGAAAAGCCACTTATTTTGATAGCACAATCAATGAAATACCAGTTTTTCTAGCTAGTCAATTTCCTTTATACATGTATCATTCCAAAACCAAATGTTTTACATTATTTTGCTTTAGAAGGTTACTTTCACCATCTTTCATTTTCTAAGCACCATTGCTATGAAAATAAAACAGATTATAAATTACTACCTCTGAGTATATGAGTTAATGTAGTTCTGTGTTATAAAGGAGGTCGTCAAGCGTTTCTTTTATAATTGTTCCATTCTATAGGGAACTTGAGTAAGTGAATCATTTATGAGAAAGACAAACTCAATTTGCTATTCAGCATTAAATTTAATTTTGGAGAATTAAGCATTTATTCATTTAAAAAAACTTCTAATGAGAACTTACTCTGTTCCAGAGACAGCAACAAGAACAAAAAGATATATTAAATAAAGATCCTATTCTTCAGGAACACACAACAGAATAATGGAGAGACAAATGTAACTCATCCCAGCACGTGCAATAATATGTAATGTGCTTATTAATGTGATGTGTGCAAGGTCAGGTAGAAGATGTCTGAATTTAGCTGCCAGAGGTGAATGGGGAAGACAAAGGGTAGACGCTGGTCAGAATAAAATAGAGATAGGGTGAATTATAAGGAGAAGAGTGATCCATGAAGTAACTCAGAGGCTTGAGTTACCTTAATGCTGCAAGCTCTTTGGTTTTGCTGGAGAGCAATTTATAAGATGGTTATGCTACGGTCTGAATGTTTGTGTCCCTCCAAAATTTATATGTTGGAATCCTAACCCCGAAAGGTGATGATATTAGTAGGTGGGGCCTTTGGGAGATGCTTAAGTATGAGGGTGGAACACTCATGAATGGAACCAGTGCTTTATAAAAGAGGTTCCAGAGAGACCAGTAGCCCCTTCAAACATGTAAGAACACAGTGAACAGGTGCTGGCTATGAACCAGGAAGAGGGTGATCACCCAACCATGTTGACTCACTGATCTTGGACTTCCAGCTTCCAGAACTGTGAGAAATAAATTTCTGTTGTTTATAAGCCATCACTGTATTAGTCGGGGTTCTCTAGAGAAACAGAACCAATGGGATATACAGAGAGATTTTTAAGAAGATAGCTATTATAGGAATTGGCTCACACAATTATGGAGGCCAAGAAGTCCCATGATCTGCCATCTGCAAGCTGAGACCCAAAAATGCCAGTGGTGTAGTTCCAGTCCAAGTCTGAGGGCCAGAGAAACAGGAGAGCTGATGGTGCAACCCTCAGTCCAAAGTCAAAAGCCTGAGAACCAAGGGAGTCAATGATGCAAGTCCAATCTGAATCCAAAGGCCCAAGAACCAGGAACACTGATGACCAAGGGCAGGAGAAGATGAATGTCCCAGCTCAAACAAAGACAGCAGATATGCCCCTCCTCTACCTTTCTGTTCTATTCAGGCCCTCAGTGGGTTGGATGATGCCCACACACATTGGAGAGGTAGATCTTCTTCACTCAGACTACTAATTCAAATGCCAATCTCTTCCAGAAACACTTTTACAGACATACCCAGAAATAGTGTTTTGCCAACTATCTGGCCATCTTAGAACCCAGTCAAGTTGTCACATAAAATTAACCATCACATTCCCCTATATTTTTGTAGGCACTTTTTAATTTACAATTTATCTGCATTGCCTACTATTCCAGTTGCTAAGGCTGTGTAAGAAATTATCACAAGATACGTGGCTTAAAACAACGGCAACATCTATTTTATTTATTAATCAGCCATTTGGGCAGGCTTTGGCAAGGAGAGCTCCTCTCAAGCTCCACTTGGCATCAGCTGTAAGGCTGAGATTATCTAAAGCCTTGTTCACCACCATGTCTGGCTGGCAGTGCGTCCTTTGCTGGGACAGTCACCTGGAACAACTACATATGGTTTCTCTGGGTGGTCTAGGCTTCCTCACAGCACTGGGGCTGGGTTCCAAGAGTTAACGTCTGGAGGCACAGTGAGAGCAGAGAGGGAAGGAGGGAGGACAGAAAAAGAGACTATATCCTATATCTCCTTATATGACCTAGCCTCAGAAGTCATACAGCATTTCTTCTCCTACATTCTATATTCTATTCATTAGAATGAGTCATAATGGGGGGAATTAGACTCCATCTTTTGACTAAAAAGTTGCAGAGTATAGAAGAGCACGTGGGATCAGAAATATTGCTGTAGATATTTTAGAAAAATACAATTTGCCCCACCAACCATGGCACAATTGGAAAATTCCTTTAGAAAATGGAATATGGAGTCTTTATATTTATGGAAAAGAATAATTCTTTATAAATACTGATAATATCAATAGCTTATGTTTATTAATCAATTACTCAGTGTTAGTACTCACTTAATCCTCACCCCAAACCTGTGGGGATAGATCGAGTTATTATCTCCATTTTACAGTTGCAGAATTGGAGGCACAGAGAGGTGCGGTAACTTGCCCAGTGTTACACAGCTAATCGGTGATGGAGCTGGTGGTCAAGCCCAGGCAATCCACTTCTATTCATAAATACCACACTTTACTGTCTTTCTAAGAGGAGTCAAGGAAAAAAATAGAATTCTCTTACTTTATAGACTCTTTTGACAGTTTGATCTTCTTTCCTCACATATACATTCTTGCCATTCACATGTTCTAGATCTTCATAAGCTCGTTTGATCATGCTGACAATGTGCCCATTTAAAACATCTACAAAGAGAAACCCCATTAAGCAACTGAATTTCATGTATTTTGGTAGAGACTGCCATTCCTTAAGAAGCATGAACAGCAAACACACTTGCAGGTCATCAATATTCAAAATAAGAACAAATAATTAAACGTGTAAGATGTGGAAAAAGAGTACAAGATACATTTGAAATGTTTTCCTAAAAACAGAAGTGATTTTATCATAACTGATTTTTAAACTCAATTCTTCATAACCTGACCACCACCTATATGAAAGTAACAGTATATACTAAAGAAACATTCATGGGATATTTGGATGAGATGAGGCTATATCTTGTAATTAATTTAAATGGCCTCAGAATCTCTTTTTGAAATACTATTGCTCATGAAAACTACAAATATCTGGTCAAGTTTTCTGAATTAATATTGGGTGGGCTCAAATACAAACACTTAAAAAATATCTCTAAGCACCACTTACAAAGCACCATTACAATTTTAGACACATTAAATTAAGACTATTAAAATCTGTATAATTTTAACATCATTGCAAAATAATGTTAACTCTCTAGTTTTTCAACACTGTAGTCATCATAATTATTATTATCATCAATACCATTTAATGATTGGCTTTTTGCACCTGACACTTGTATAAAATAAAGAGGAATAGTGCTTGACTTCTAAATTCTTATCACACAAATTAGACAATAGACATGGTTATCTGTAAAAATCTTGAAAAGATTTATGATATTTATGAACATCTTTTTGAAAACTTACTGTTGTGTACATGGGTTGATAAGAAAAAAAATAAACTTTTGCCATATTGTTAATACAAAATCTGTTTTATTTGCAATTTATAATACATCCAGTGTGAAGAATTTATTGCCTGTGATTTGATACTTTAATACTGATTTAAGATATGTTCAGTTTCAGTTTGACACAAATTATTATATTAAATGGGTTAACATTGTTTAACATATGTTGGTTGTATTTCAAAATGATTTGTCCCCCTTTAAAATGCCAAATTGTTGAGTCTTTTTATAATATTCCAGTAATTCATTCAGACAACCTCGGTTGTAGGTGAGACAGATAATAAGAAACAGCTGGATCAGCTATTCTGCCATCAAGAGGTATCATCATAAAAGACAGAGGTTTATAGATACAAGTTCATAAAATTTTAGAATGACAAAGTACCACAAAGACTACATAACCAAACTGAGATGAGGAAAATGAGGTCAAGAAAGTGACTTACCCAAAGTCACACAGCTAGTTAGTGTATAGTCACCCTAGAATCTAAGTCTCTGTTTTCCAATCCAAGGCATCTTCTGCTATGCCCTGCTATCTGAATGAAATACATTGTGGTAAAAAACTAAAAGGTATGATTCTTCTAGTATTACTTGCTCTGAGGAAAAACAACAACAAAACAAATATACCATTTTTGGAGATAGTAACTTTCTGGAAAAAAAAATTAAAAAAGAATCTGACAAAGTTAAATCCAAAACTGAAGTTAGTCCTAGCAATAGGCAGTAGTCTGGCCTTCCAAAACCCTGGCCTTTAAACTTTTTTACAGTATAGGCTTTCTTTTTTTTTTTTTGGCTGCATTGGGTCTTAGTTGCGGCACACAGGATCTTCGTTGTGGCACGCAGGATCTTCCGTTGCGGTGCGCGGGCTTCTCTCTTGTTGTGGCTCCCGGGCGAGCCCGCAGGCTTAGTTGCCCCATGGCTTGTGGGATCTTAGTTCCCCGACCAGGGATTGAACCTGCGTCCTCTGCATTGGAAGGCGGATTCTTAACCACTGGACCACCAGGGAAGTCCCTACAGTATAGGCTTTTGATGCTTGAAAGTTGTAGTATGTTGAATAGTGGCCAGTCCAAAGATATCAAGTCCAAATCTCAGGGATTTGTAAATATTGCCTTATTTAGAACGAGAGTTTTTGCAGATGTAATTAAGAATATTGAGATTGAAGATATTACCCTGGAATATCTGGGTGGACCCTAAAGGCCATTACAAATCTCATTATAAGAGAGAGGCAGAGGGAGACCAGACTCAGAGGAGAAAGTATTATGAAGGGAGAGGTAGAGATTGTAGGGGGGAGGCCACTTAGCCCAGTGTATTAGTCCAGAGTTCTCCAGAGAAAAAGAACCAATAGGATGTGTATATATAGAAAGAGATTTATTTTAAGGAATTGGCTCTTGTGATTGTAGAGGCTTGGCACATCCAAAATCTTATGGGGGAGACTAGATAAGCAGGAAGAACCTATACTGAAGATAAAGTCCATGGGCATAATTTTCTATTGTTCAAGGAGGTTCTATTCAAGCTTTCAACTTGATTGGATGAGGCCCACTCACATTATGGGGAGCAAGATTGCTTTACTCAAAGTCCATTCACTTAAGTATAAATCTCATCCAAAAACACTCTCACTGAAATATCCAGAATAATGTTTGCCCACATCTGGGCATCATGACCCAGTCAAGTTGATATAAAATTAACCATTGCACTCAAGACTGGTGGCAGCCCCCAGAAGCTAAAAGAAGCAAGGAACCGATTCTTTCCTACAGCCCCTGGAAGGAGTATGGCCCTGCTGGATTTTGGATGTTTGGCCTCTAGAACTGTGAAAGAATAAATTTCTTTGGTTTTAAACCACTAAACTTTTTATTATTTGTTATGATAGTCTCAGGAAACAAATGCAGATGTATTTTGTATTTTCCCTTGGTTTGTTTTTTTCTTTATTCTACTTTTTGTGATTTTTTTTTTCTTTTTCCTAAACCAGGTATATTTAAAAAATCAAAATCAACCATTTAAATCTCTTAAGTATGTGATGTAAAATACCCAGGGGTACTTAGTGTTCCAATCTTCATAAGTTTCTTCCCCATGACATTAACCACTGCCATATTAACAAGGACTGTTTATTGTAGTAAGTAGGCATCAAAGTGACTTTGGGTGAAAATGAGTGAATATACACATCCCCAAGAAAATGATCTTAATCATCAAAAACTTATGTAAACCAAAGCATAGGAGGATGTTTATTTTAGCACAGAATTAACAGAGTGTCTAACACTAAGAAGTATAAGTAGGATTACTTTAAATTGAAATAATGAGTTTCCAGTCAGAGCCATTTGTGTCAGAGTCTCACCTCTACCACTTGCTCACTTTGATCGAGAATTTTCCCTTTTCAGAGCCACAGTTTTCTCAGTACCTATTTTAAAGTCATCATGAAGATTAAACATGGAAAATAGCACCAGTGAATAGAATGAAGTTGAGCCCAACTAAAGTCCATAGATGTGACATTACACCAGCCCCACACACAATATTCATATACTGGTTTACCACTTAGAACAGTGCCTGGCACAGAGTAAGAACTATTCATAAATTTGTCAAATATATAAAAAAATTAAACATATACCAATTAAAATGAATAAAAATATAATATAATGCATTAGGAATGAATCCCACAATAAATGTAAATTAACCATTTAAATGGTTGTAAGACTTTGTAGTAATAAAGAACAACAAAACACATTAAGCGGTATATTATCTTCAAGAATTTTTGAATATAATATGATAATGATATCCCTCCTACCAAAATAATCTATAATCCAATTCTAGTCAAAATTCCTATGGGAATTCCAGTGGAATCTGTAAAGCTAATTCTAAAACTTAGGTTTAACAGCAAAATTTCAAGAATAGCCAAGATAATTCTAGAGAAGGACAATGTGGGAGGATTTTCCCTCCAGAAAACAAAGCATATTATAAAACTATAGTAATTAGAGCAAACAGTACCATCATGCATTACTGGTGGGTATGTAAAATAGAATAGTCATTTTGGAAACACAGTTTGGTAGTTCTTTAAAAAGTTAAACATAGAATTACCATATGACTTAGGAATTCAGTTTCTAGTCATATATCCAAGAGAAATGTTCACACAGAGACATAAATGAATGTTCATTGCAGCATAATTCAAAATAGCCAAAAAGTGGAACAACCCAAATGTTGACCAATTGATGAATGGATAAATAAAAGGCAATATATCCAAATGATTATTATCCAGCAATAAAATGAGTGAAGTACTGCTACAGGCTAAAACATGGATCAACCTAGAATACATTATCCTAAGTGAAAGAAGCTTATCATTAAAAACCATATATTCTGCTGTAGCTATGTGGATTTTGATTTATTATTATTATTTTTAAAGAGCAATGAATTATATAATCTATTTCATGTATACGTATATGAAAAAATTAAAAGAAAAAAATTTTGGTATAGATCTCTCAGTTGGGTGGTGAAGAGGCAATATTTTTAGAAATTATTTTTAGGGACTCAAGAATTCCAATTAACCTCTTTCCTTCCCTTGTCTTTATAATCAGTAAAGCTATATTATTAAATATTAAGTGCATATGAGATCTTATCTAAATATAAGAATTGTATTAAAATTGCTTGATGTTTACTAGAAAGGAGTAATTCTGAGGGCAATATTTTAATAGCTTACCCACTGAGCAAGAATCCTTTCGTTCCTTAGCATGGATCACAGAACCATCCTTTCTCTGCTCCTCTGCATCACAGAATTTTGTTTTGTTTTGTTTTCTTTTCTTTTCTTTATGAATAGCACCTAACTGAAAGTGGAGAGGTAAAAAGTTTTCTTTTGCTGCCCTCTTGATGCATCAGAATGGACAAACATCCTTTGGGCTGAGTATCTTAAAGACATGACCTTAATTTACAAATTCTTATAGAAGACATTTAGCTTGTTATCAAAACAAACATTTCAATTAAAAAAATCCCATCAGAAAAAAGTGAATCTAACATAAATTCACTCAGGTCCATCTCTTTAACAGTCACTCTTTATAATCCTCAATGGACTGTTTCCTTAAAATCAGCTTTACTAGGAGGTGTGATAAGAAAGTAAATTTTAGTTTTGATTGCTTCAGGATATGGAGGCAGTGCAACATTCCGTTCATGAATTTTAATTACACCATACTCTTAAGTAGTTTATGGTGGGGTGGCCCAGAGCCAGGCTCCTGTGCTCTGACAAGGCACTCAGGTGATGATGAGCTTCTCCCCTCCAAATGGCACATAAGGAAAGGAGGCTACTCTCCTCACGTGACTTAGCTCGTTAGAACAAGTTCAAGTTTCTTACTAGGCTTTACCTCTTCCTCCTGTTTTGCTGTGTGTCAAATTAAAATCCCCATGTGGAGTCCATTTTTATAGGAGCCCCAATGAGGGTCAATAAAGTGAGGCTTGGACTGTTACTCAGTCAACACAGGTTTGTATAAAAGGACCAAATCTTAAGGGAGCGCTGAAAAATATGAGAGGAGAGTATAAGCAAGAGAGAAAGAGAGAGACATTTTTGCTCTCTCACGGAAAGCTATTTTTTCCCATAATTTCCTAAAACTGAACTCACTCGTTCATTTATTCCTTCACTGAGTCAATAAATATGTTTTGAAAACTACTATGTCTGGGAATTGTGTTAGGTACTAATATAAAATTCTTAAAGGGTTTCCCAAGAAATTTCTCTGTGATGTTACTTGGCACAAGAGGTTTACATGTCACATAACCTTAGCAAAGAAAATGAAGAAGATTAATAAAGTTTGTTTACTACAGAACTTGGCACAAGAGGTTGGCAGACCATATAACCACAACAAAGAATGTGAAACTAGCTTGTTTACTGTAAAATTTCTCCTGACCATTAATATATAAATATGCATTACAAATCTCCAAAAAAGTATATTTATGCAGGTTTTTCTAAGCTTATTTGATTGAATAATCAGTTTTGTGTCTTTTTTGTTTTCATTACAGACAGCATTTTGAACAATTGTTTCAAGGAAATATAATTTGGAATTATTGATAAAAGGTTCTGATGGAAGATTCAGTTTACTCCCAATTTTTGTGTTAGTAGAGGCAAGATTTGGATAGATTTGGATAGACCTAGGGTCAAATTTGGGCTGCTGTTATTACGGCTATGCTACATAACTGAGCAATTTAAAAAATACATATGTATGTATCTGTAGAATCTGTGTATATGTGTGTGTGTGTGTGTGTGTGTGTGTGTGTATAATATTTGGATAATAGTATACTGTGGAGAGTTATTTTGAGGATGACATGTAAGAATATATTAAATTAATCAAGCACAGTGCCTGTCATATAGAAGTTTAATAAATTATAGCTCCTAGGAAAATGATGATGATGATAAAGAAATAAAAGAAGAAGAAACTTCCTGACAACAAAACATAGTATCCCATATGACAGAAATGAATCCTGGAACCCTACTTGGCCTTCATGGAGCAGCATTTTTAGCACCATAAATACCTTATCTTTCCCTTGTTTTCCTGATTATACTGTATATTTAACTTCCAATGTCCTTCTTCTTTGACTGATAACAGTTTTGAGTCAGGGCCAATCTCCTAGAATCCTCTTTTCCTGCCTACCTCCTTCCAACTGTTTCCTTGAGCAGCACCTTTTCTTCCTTTACCTTATTTAGTTATTTATTTATTTTTTCCTGTTATCTCTGTCTCCTGTGCCTAGAAACTTTTTACCAATGGACGGATATCCTGGAGGAATGAGAGAGAGGCTCTGTCTGTTACCTGCTGTGAGTAACCACTCACTGCTCTACCCTTTCCCAGGCGTGGATCTCCTATATCCCCACTCCATCAAGTGTTCAAAGGGATCAAAGCTAGGAATTTGATGGAGTGATGGTGATTGGATCACAGAAGTCTATATTTTCCATATGGCAGAGCAAGTAATGTTAGTAATCTGTCTCGAAAACCTCATATCCCCCCACTTTGCAGGCATGGAGTACAGGTTCATTTTAAGCAGAGAAGTGGGTATATGCATGCAAAAGAGAAGTTGCTTTTTGCATTCACATTCTGAATGTGAGTGTAGTTAATACTAACATATTTAGCTTTTGTATTCAGTGGTTCTTCCATTCTTACTCACTCATAAAACAAGTATTTACCAGATATTATTATATACCAGGCCCTGAAAATAGGGAATACATTTTTGAAATAATTTTGGATATTTAAAATTTAAATAATATTTAACCTCAGAATGTTATGATTTCTTTAGGAGCTTACGTCACTTTCATAATGTTGGTTGGTGAAATGAATTATTTCTGTAACACTCAGGTATCATAACAATTCAAGTGAAGGTTGGGTGTAATGGAAAAATCTCACATCAAGAAATACATGTTTTCAATATCCTTTAGTAAGAAATTGTTTTAAAAGCAATTGGTTACAAACTCTGTAACTAAGTCCCAAAATGCGAAAAACACTTATCTAAATATATTCATTGTGTTGCTGAGAGAGAGATAAAGAGAGAAAAGCGCAAAACAAATAACATGAAAAATCTGTAATCAAGTTAAATATAAGGTAAGAGAGCTTGATGGATTGAGAAATGTTCTTAATATTTGGGAAGGAACTACTGAAGTCATACATGATTCCATTAATCACCTTCTGCCAAAATCTCAACAAAATCTCAAGCCATTTCCAAAATAGTCTCTCTGTGCCCCAGACATAAAAATGGCTATAATGGTCAAACTCTTAACTTTCTGCTAAATTCCCTGGAAGTAGTTAAGAACCCAGCAGTTAAAAGGCTGTACATGTAAACCTATTAAAAATAATAAACTAGGATCTATTTAATTACATGGTGTGTTAGTAACTGCCATTGAAAAACAAAATTGAGCAGGATAATATCTGAACAAGTGTTAGATTAAGAAAGGGGAGCTGTTCTAATGAAAAATTAGCTCATTAGCAATGAGTAATAACATAATTTGAAAACATTTATACATGACCCAAGAAAAACAAACCTTGAAGCTTGGCTTTCCAAACTGGTAAGAGTTTGGCAAAACTTTATTTGGACCGGACCAAAATTTGGTTCCTTTCCAGGCTTTGAAGCTGAATCAACACAGACAGAATGAGATGTAGATTTTTTTGGACAATTATCTGTAACTTGGATTATTACATATCCTTTTCCAAAGTCCACTGTATAATTAGGGCTTAATTTTTTTTATTCCTTCTATATGAGTAGTATCTGGAACTAAGGAGGGTGTTAATGATACTAGAGGGACCATGGGAGTATTCAAAAGTCAATCACATTGGTTTGGGGAAAAAAAAAAGAAATTTATGTTGAGGATTGAAGAAACCAACACTTAGGTGTATTGATTTTATTTCCCAAAAAGTAAAGACTCATTTTAAGGTTGGTATGATAAAGTTATTTTTTTGAACAAAAATTGGGGCATATAGTTGGACAAACAATTTATTCCATGTGAAATATTTATAAGAAGAGGTTTGTAATATTATAAAATTAAACCATTGTTAAATATACAATTAGAAAATCACATTTATTAAAAATATATATTCTCCCATTGGGATTGACATATATACACTCCTATATATAAAATAGATAACTAATAAGAACTTACTGTATAGCACAGGGAACCTTACTCAATACTCTGTAATGGCCTATATGGAAAAGAATCTAAGAAAAGAGTGGATATATGTATATGTATAACTAATTCACTTTGCTGTACACCTGAAATTAACACAACATTGTAAATCAACTATACTCCAATAAAAATAAAAGAAAATTATTCTCCCAACCAGAATATAGGCTTAACATGTAAGGACAATGTTGTATTCAACTTGGTATCACCAGATCACAGGGCCTAGCATGTAGATTCACACCATTAATCTTCCGAATTGTATAATAAAATCTTCCAGGAAATTAGAAATTTCCTGGAGAACCCAAATTGTTTAGTCAGTTTACATTTAGGCAGTCAACTCAGGCATAAGATAATCCCTTCTTTGTTGCCACAGGATTTCTTGAGAGGAGCTTTCCTTCTGAGTTGTGTGAAGAATTGCAGCAATTATCCATATCACAGAGCTCATGGCTAAATGCAGCAAGATAATGGATGAAAACACACCTAAATTAGACCACACACGCACAGTGTTGCAGTGGTTGTTGCAGGCTGGCATGTGGTATTGCTCAGTTTACACAGCGATGGCAATCCATATTACTTTAAAACAGAGGAGGGAAGTCATGGAATTTAGTTCTACCGCTCTATCAAGGTTACGGACTGCTCACCATCCCCGTGCCTCTCTCTGCTCTTCTGACTGAATTCATCAGTGACTCAATCTTCAGAATTGTGTGAGTCTCTTTAATAGGGAAAACTGTCCCCCAATATAACTTCAGTAATGACTTTAATGATCTGTATTTTGATATTTCTTACTCTGACTTAAAACTATGACTCATTTTGATAAAAAACAAGTTTTACCGCTATGCATTTTGTTCCTCCTTTTGTTTTTAGTGCCTTGAAAATAGTTCAAACTGAATGACTCATTTCTAGGCAAAAAAAATGGTCTACCATCAAATATGCTGGTTGGATGGGGTTTAAGGACACTTGGGTTTCCTGCTGTCCTACAATGGTGTCTTCAGGTAAGGAGCCATCTCTATTGTTTACACATGCTTAGAGGTGAACTTTAAAACTTTTAATGTCATTGCAATGATCCAGTTCAGAATAGAGTCTGTCTAATCCCAGTTTTGCTGCATCCTCTTATTTCCCCCCTCTCCATCTCCTATTTTCAGACTCATGATTCATGACCTGGTATAATTTTTATACACCTGTCTCTTGAGGCACGTACTTTTAGGGGGAGAAGGATGTATGTGACAAGCTTCCACTTATTTTTGAAGACCCTCTTCTCCCAGTGTCTTTCATACAGCTTTATGCATATAGGCAGTCTGTAACAAATTCCCACAGAACATACTCATAAATATATTATTTCATATTGTTTTAAGAAAACATAGCTCTAAATGTAATCAACAAATGTCCTCTGTGTTAAAATATCTGTTTTAAACAACCAAAAACACAAAAAAATAGTACAAACATTTATACTTCTCACATGCTAGACTTGTATATATATGAATACAGTAAACGAAGAACATAGAAAACAGTGAAAAACAAATGGTACTAATGCCTCTCTAGAAATAAAATCACTACATGAAATATGTGCATTCAAAGATATTTGGTTATGGAATTTAATGCCTATCCTAAGGTTTTAATTAACATTAATTCTCACTTTCATCTACTTATTTGCTACCTGCTTTAGTTGGCATAAATTTTTGTATGAATTTGGAAAAATGTGAAGGAGTTAGCAAGCTACTGAAATGATCAAATTCTAATGAGAGAATGCATGCAGGCTCATATGTTTCATTTCATGGGCATATTTTGATTGTTAACAATGAACTGAGATAACGTATTGGTTTATAGGATTAGTGTTGACCTTTTACCAAAGGATTCCTGTCACAACAAGTCCTATCACTCATTCACAGCAGTGTTGTAGCTGGAAGGGCCAACAGAGGCTACAGCAGGAAAATGAACAAACTTTAAACATCAATACTTGTGAAATCCATGAAGCACAGCTAAAATAAGATTAAGTATCAAGTTCACAGTAGATCAGGGTGGGCTGAATAACGCTCACCTCCCCACCCCACTGCAAGATGAACACATCCTAATCCCCAGAACGTATTAATGTTATTGCAAAGAAACTTTGCAAAACTTAAGCATCTTGAGATGGAAGATTATCTCTGTGGACCCTGTGGGTAGACTCAACGTAATTTCAAGGTCTCTTGTAAAAGAGAGGCAGGGGGATAAGAGTAAGCTATTGCATCGTAGTCAGAAGCAGAATTCAGCTAAATTCTATTGATGTGATAAGATGTGATGAAAGGAAGGGAAGCAAGAGGCTGGAGTGATGTGGGGAAGGAGACACAAGCTAAAAACTGTAGGCAGCTAGAAAGGGCAAGGAATGTATTCTCTCCTAGAGTCTCCAGAGGGAACTAGACCTGCCAGTGCCCCTGAGATTGATGGACTTCTGGCCTCCAGAACTATGAGAGAATAAATACATGTTGCTTAATGTCACTTTATTTGTGGTAAGTTATTATAGCAGCAATAGTATTAATAGTAAACTAATACATAGATACAAATATTTTTGGGCATGTTAGAGAGAACCCCAAAGAACCTCAGATGCCCTTGGTGATGTTCTCTAGGAAACTTGAAAAAAATAAGATGATATAAATTACATATTTCCACTGAGTCTGACATTCACACTGTGTTGGGAAAAAATAAATGTTTTTAATGCCATTTGACATTCTTCCAATATCTCCTCCCCATTTCTATTCAGTTCTAAAGGATCAATCTAATCCATTCGTAGACCAGAAATCCTAAAAATGTTGTCATAATTATGTCTTCTGTTTGAGATAACAGGTCATTATAAAACCAGTGTCATTTAATATTTGGGATACAAATGTGAAAATTCATAAGATAAAGTTGAGATTTGATTATCAAGTTCACGAAGAAAGACTTAGGAGATAGATAGAATTTTACTTTTGCCTGAAACTGAGGAAATGTGGGTTCTAGCTACAGATAAGTGGGTGAGTGCTTATTATTTCCCAGTACTCTAATTTTTTAAATAAAATGATGAGACTAGATTGTGACTAAGGTATCTGTCATCTATAAAGTACTCTATGGCATGAAGTGACAGTTTTTGTTTTTAATTCCAGGAACAGGCCTAAAATGGGGCTTAAAGGATAAATAAAACAAGTAGGCTCTCTGAGAGTTCCAGAAGAATCTGTACCACAAAACTGAACCCCAGGATGGTCCTTCATTAGGGCTCCTTGTACAGTTGCTGTTTCCCACAGTTGTACAATATCTGTTGTGTGAAAAAAACTGTCACCATAAAGTTATGAGAGTTGGGGTGGTGGATAGTGGGAAGGAGGCATAGGATAATCTTTACTATTATTAAATTAAGCATTTAATTGAGCAAGTGTAGATCAAGCCCAGCTCACCAGTATAACATTTACAAATATTTTCAAAAGAGCAAAATTAATTATTAAGTGAAATATAGCTTAAGTAGGCTTATTTTCCTGTTTAGTTGCAGTAGTCATTTTAGGCTGAAGTTCTAAGATTTTCCTTTCTAGATAAAGCCATTTTTTTAGCTATCTTGTTGTTCCTTGTAGCTACCTTGCAGTAAATTTTTCAAAACTTCAAAAATTTCTGATATGTTTTTAGAAAGTTAAAAAGAACAAACACGTTGAAAATTTTAAACTACAAGACATTTTTATTCAAAATGCCAAAATAAAAAACAGGAATTAGATGGGCTTCCCTGGTGGTGCAGTGGTTAAGAATCTGCCTGCCAACGCAGGGGACACAGGTTCAAGCCCAGGTCTGGGAAGATCCCATGTGCCACGGAGCAACTAAGCCCATGCACCACAACTACTGAGCCTGCGCTCTAGAGCCCGCGAGCCACACCTACTGAGCCCACGTGCTGCAACTCCTGAGGCCCACGTGCCTAGAGCCTGTGCTCCGCAACAAGAGAAGCCACCACGATGAGAAGCCTGCACACTGCAATGAAGAGCAGCCCCCGCTCACCGCAACTAGAGAAAGCCCGTGCGCAGCAAGGAAGACCCAATGCAGCCAAAAATAAATTAATTAATTTATATTTAAAATAATAAAAATTAAATTAAAAAAAAACAGTGAATTAGAAACTCATGGATTATCTCTTTTTTTACTTGAGACAATGGGAATATTTTAACTAAATTTTAGACTGTCTTAGTGAGTAGGTAGAAGGACAAGACAGCTTGGCAATCATAACTGTCCTCCCTCTCACTCCAGGGAAAACTTGACGTTTGAAATCATAATGAAATAGAAGGCAATGAGGAACTTTATATTGGTAGGGTATGTATCTACATTTTATAATGTTACAAGCAGTTAAGAATAAGGCTTTTTAGTGAGACAGCTTCAGTTTGCCTCTCAGTATGCTTTCTTCTTACCTATAACTATGGACAAGTTAACTGAATCTCTCTAGGGACCAATAAAGCCAACTGTCTAGATAGGCTGTTGTGGGGCTTAAGTACGGTAATTCATGTGAGGAATTTTGGATCACATTCAGTCTCATCAAATCCTCAAATGATAGCTATTGTCATTTTACTAACATTATCATATATCAACCTTTACTAATTCACATTAATTATTTAGTGATGGAGATACAGTAGGCAAAGATATAACTAAAATAAAAACAAAAACATTATGGCTTATAGTCAAGACAAAAACCTGACAATAAGGAATTTATAATAGAAATAAGGATTTTAATTAGATTTTACATGTGAAACTTACAAATACGTTTTTAAATTCAAACATCCAAACATTTACAACTTAGGAATAAAAATTATAAACAATGTTCACAAATTTCAGATGTATTATTGACAAAGAGCTTACATCTGCAGATCTTTGAATGCCAAAATAAGAAATTGAGTTCATTTATCATCATGATGTTTAATGGCATAACGGCTTTTTTCTGACGCTTGTTAAACTAAGCTAAATCACTTAGTCCCCTTCTAGTCTCCCGCTGTGGATGAAGACCTCCCCCTTGCTCAGTTCTATAACAAGTCAGCCAAATGCAGTATGTGGACAGCTGGACATCAAGTCAATTTCTCTGACTTTATGCTCTGATTCTAGAAACTGACCTCTTCAATGATTCCTTATTGACTTCATCACACAATTTCTGCTCATAAGAAATTTCCTCTGTGGACTGAAGCTTTAATAATAAAGCAGTCCTTAATTTAGTTTCCTGCTCTGATCTGTCTTGTTTTGCTAGTCCTCTTAGGTGCTGAGATAACGTTCTGGAATTCTAGCACAATTCCCAGCCAGTCCTTCAGTGGATCCCCTTGAATGTCCTTGATGATTTCCCTTTGCCTAATTTTGAAAATGTGCAGACTCCCCCCACCATGATGTTCATTTTACCTTCCAATCTGAATTCTTTCCTCTTGTCTTCTGAAAATCATATTCCTGATAGCATGTCATTCTCTCAAGACCTTTCTCATTCTGAAGTCCCTGCTCTTTGAGGTCTGTTCATTCTCAACACCAGGAAAGACCTAGTCCTATCCTGATTGTTGACTCAGATATAGCTGAAACAAATAAACACTCCACTGCATCCCAGCCTGTAGTGCAGCAGCACGCTGTTTGCTCAGCCAGAGCGGTGCAAGAGAAAAAAATCCCAGTGTATCTGACTGATAGCCACAACGGGCCCATCAGCGACTCTGCAAGTGAGGTAACCTCCTTGTGTACTCCAGGGGGTGCACTAGAGGAAGACATTCAAGACATTGCACTGAAAAGGGTTCAGGCTGTCTCAAAGGGCATGGCAGAGATGCAGTCAGGAGAGAGGGTGGTACATCTGCAGTGTTGACTTTAGTGTAGGACTATTCTGTGTTTATGTAAAGCCACTGCTATTCACCTGCTGTGTGACAGCGGTCAGTGATCTCAGAGTATCACTGCTCTGAGTGACAAATTCCTCATCTATAAACATGAGGGTAGAAACCTACCTCACTGGGGGTGAGGTTTAAAAATGAAATAATTTATGCAAAGCCCTGCCAGAATGTAAGTACAGAAAACATCAGTGATAATGATAATGATAATAATAATAATAATACAAACTACTACTGGTATAATTCTTATGTTATTATCAGCCTAAAATCTCTTTCTCACCAAGACAGCCTTCCTCCTTCCACATCGCCTTCCACATATCCTCTTCAGGACATAGACTGTCAATAAATGAATTTTTAATCTCCAAGGCTGCCTTTGAACTTCAGTTCAACCAATTCCTTCTACACACAAATACTGAGGGGCACTATTTTCCCAGGACCATCACCCTCTAGTAAGGTCCTCCCCATTCCTCAACTTCCTTTAGCAGTCTCTAAGCAGGGAAAGTGACAAGTTGCTACAGAAGCTTCAAACCTCAAATTGTTCCCTGGAGAAATGAAGGTTGGTGCTTGAAACAAAATCAGGCCATATTCGGTAAGTGAATATGCTCTGGATATAAAAATTTTAAAGCAAACAGTGTTGCTAAAGTTGTAATAATGGTCCATAGAAGAAATATGTATAAACATGCATTATTTATTTGACATTTAGTCCCTTGCAAAGTAAGTCAATGTTTCAGAGCCTAAAAATATTGTGTAATTTATTTAATATTTATATAGCAATTTACATTTGTTAAAATCTTCTGGGACATTTATTACTTTTTGATTCATACTTGCCCAGTGTACAACCTCCTTTTTACATATTAAAGCAGAACTTTAAAATTGATTGCTTTTTCAGCCTCAATATGTTGTCATGATAAATTACAGTCAGATTAAACACTCAATAATTCTGTAACTTGTTAAACTCTAATATAAGTTAGCTGCAGCCTGAAGGAAACAGGCCAGCATTCATGGTTATGGCATCCATCTTTATGCTTTATTTGGCCAATGCCCCTTTCAATAATAGCATTTGATTCTATGATTGATACTTCCTATCTGGATGCATAAGGTTATAAGAAAATTTAATAGCTTAAATATTCAATAAATTCAACTTTTTTTGGTAAACCTGTAGTGTTCAAAGCAGAATCAATAATTTGTTTTTTACAAAGTTAAATTCCTGTTTTATTCAAATAAAGCTGAATCAATGATTTTTAAATTATCAAGCATCCATCTAAGCTTTTAGAATATGTCTTGATTTGAATAGCTTCATTTAAGGCTATTCAACTATAGTATTCAATATTTAGTCCAAAGCAGTATACAGTGAACAAATACAGGGCATCCATATATAAAGGTGACCTTTCCTGCATCCTTTTTTCTATCTATAGCATAATCAAGATACTTGATGAATCTGGGTTTTGAAGAAAGCAGGCAGATATAAACCATCCAAAAGCACCATTGATCTGACATTTGCTTGGGGAGCATCACTAAAGCTAAGCTATGAATCACTACCCTTGATACTGCTCCAGCCTTTGATAAGAAATCACAGAGCAAGGCGATACACAGGGTTGGATAATTGTAATGTAGTCTATTGTTTGATTGCTTACCCTAACTCAAAGTTTTAAGTTAAAGAACATCTTTAGAAGCTGCTAATATTTAAAATTCTGTTGATTAATATAAGCATGTAATTATTGTCTCTCAATAGGAATAATTTGTATTTATGAGACTATTTTTTGGTATGAATGCTAACTTTATTAAAAATAAAATACTAAACACCTTCATATATGCTGCATCATTGAGTAATTTATAAATTTTCTCTCTTTCCTAGAAGGTATAGGAGAGAGCAAAGCAGTTTTGGCATCTATCAACAAAACTTGTGTTGGAATATTGACTCTGCCAATCTCTAGTTGCAATACTGCTGAGCTTCAATTTTGTTTTCTATAAAGTGGGGATAATAATACACACCTCACAGAATTATTGTGAGAATTCATTTAAGTAAATGGATCAACTGACATGCAAAGTGATTATGTAACTTGCCTAAGGCCTCCTAACTAGGAAAGATGCTGCATATATTTAAATTTCTGCCTTTGACATTAAGATAAGTGCCTTTTCAACTACATATCATTGGTGCTGGAAACAGTACACAATAAACTGTTATGTACTCGACTTTATTTCTGTACAGAATCTTGTGCACTGACTCTATTAAATTGAAACATTTATAAATCTCATGCATTTAAATTTTCTGTCCTGGTGTATAAATGTTCTAGTTTGAATACTAAAATAGAGAGGAAAGGAGCTCTTCTAGGTTACAAGAATAATACACATGCCAATTCCAAAGGAGAGCCAGCCCTTTTCATCATGAAGTGTTTTTGAAATAGGTCCCACAAATTATTCGATACTTCTCTCTTCTAAAGGTGAAGCCCGATTCCCTTTACCTTGAACAGGAACTATACTTAATGATTTGTTTCTAATGAATAGAACATGGTGGAGGTGACAGTGTCCGAGACTTCTGAGGCTAGATCATAAAAGTATTTGCCTTTTCCTGTTCCCTCTCTCAGATCACTCGTTCTGGGGACAGTCAGCTGCAGGCCATGAGGGCCCTCAAGCGGCCCTAAGGAGAGGTCTGTGTGGCAAAGAACTGAGCCCTCCTGCCAACAGCCAGCAAGGAACTGAGGCTTCCTGCCAACTGCCATGTCAGAGGACCATTTTGAAAGCAAATCACCAGTTTCAGTCAAGCCTTCAGATGATGGCAGCCCAGGTCAACAAGTCGATTGCAGCATTATGAGAGAACCTGAGCCAGAATCATCCAACAAATCTACCCTGGAATTTCTGACCCACAGAAAATGTGACACAATAAATATTTATTATTTTAAGCAACTAAGTGCCATGGTAATTTGTTTTGTAGCAATAGATAACCAATACACTGCTACTCTAAAAGATGCTCACAGAAAGATGTCACCTAAGTCCTCTGCCTCTTTTTAAAGTGTAAGAAGGAATCATACTAAAATCCTTTTGAAATCTGTATCACACAACAAATCAGTTTTCATGAATCCAACGGGAGTTTTCAAGTAGCATGAAGGGGTATAATTTATCCAAGAAAGGAATTGGGGGGTGTGTCATGTGATAATCATTTGGGGATCAGATGGTAGTCTGGGGGGAATTGGTGTAGCACTTTTTAGAGACCACACGGGAGAACAAGGGCAACAGCAAATTTTAAACATTCTTCTAGGATCCCGAAGGAATTATGTCCCCCAGAGGACAGTAGAACTGAAGCAAGACTCACCATTGTGACTTGAACAAAGAAGCAGGTCATAAACTCACAAGTAGGAAACTTCCATCAGAACTCAGGCAAAAATAGTGGGAGTCTTAAACCGACTCCCAGCGCTTGGGGAGTGAAATTCAGCTTTGTAGATTGTACATACAGTTCCCACAAGCAAACACAGTCAGAACCTTCCTACAGAGGGAATGTTGCTGATGCACTTCAGAGCGCATCCAGATGACACTCTGTTTAGACAACCTCAACTCATGCGTAACAGTTGTGCTCCTTTCCTAAGCTGGAATGCAACCTTTTAAACTTGGGTTTCCAGTCCCACTTACGGAAGAAACAGAATAGCTCCCTCTATAATTCGTTTAACCGTTTTAACATCTTAACTTAGTCTATGATATATTTTCACGAGGAAGAAACTGTGGAATAAAATAGCTGTTTAATAATAGCTGCTAGTATTAGTATTATTAATGATACAAGCATTTTTATGGTAACGATAAAATTTTAGCACCTTTGGTTCTCAGCACATTTTACCTTTCTCTGGTCTATTCACCTGTCACTAAAAACATACCTACTTAGTCCTATCATGCATTCTGGGCACACCTAGGCACTAATAGGACTTACTTAAGGAAATATATATATATATATATATATATATATATATATATATATATATCCCCATAGAGGAAATGTTAATTGGTGTATTGTACTTCTTTGGTGAAAGGCATCATCCTCTTTGATCTACAGTATAACGAGCTTTATTTGGAACATCAAAGCATTCCATAAAAACTGAATAAGTGATTTGAACACTAACATAAGCATCAAATTATTGTTCCTTCTGAAGGCAGGGTGGGGAGACAAAACAGCATCACACTTTTTGAAATAGGAGATGACTTTTCTAAATAAAAGACCAGTATTTGGGGGATAACATATTTGAAAATGGGTAATTTCAATTATTGATTTCTGATGGATGATAAAGATCTGGACTCTCCTCTTGATAATCAAGAAAGATTTTTTTTTTATATCTAAGTTCCCATTAGCCTGCTCATTGCTCTAACGCTGATGTTAATCGAATAATATAACTAGAATAATTCCTATTATTTCCTTTCTTCTGAAAGAGAGAAAGAGACACCGAATGTCTCTAATGGTTCATGTTTTAATAATATCAGCTACCAACAGTATAGGAAAAGTATGAGTGATTTCTTCAATGTAGATAGGCAAGCTAGAGCTAAAGGTCCAAGATTAGGGTACAGGTTTAAGGGAAAAATACCATAACTGTTTTTCATGTAGTACATTGATCTACCCAAAACCAAAGAAGAAGATCCTTTATATTATCGAATAATGTAATTTAGTACAATAAAAGATTAAGGTGGATTTTGTAGACAAAGTCCACTAAGCTAATAAAGAATATCTATTTCCCTGACCTTGCCTCTTGCATTTCTTCCTTGGGACATGGCCTGACATGATGGACAGTAGTTATTGGGCACTAAGGCCCCTAGATAATAAATTCAATGTAACTAAACAAGCCCATTTTAATGAATTTCCTCTGAAAATGCTTAACAGTAAATTCTTATCTCTTACAGTCACAGCTCCATTCTCCATAACTCTTCATCTCCAAGTGATGCAGTGAACTTCAAACAGGAATTACAGTTGAAAAGGTTCATATTATGTATATGCATATACTTATATATATGTTATGCAAACACACACATACATGTGCCTGTACACACACACACACACACACACACACACACACACACACACAGTATTAAGTATATCTTTTTCCTGAGGGAGCCTAATAAAAGTTCTAAATTCTTACCTTTCTAAATGGCTGACAACATTTCAAATTGTTGACAAAGGATAGAAGAGGTATTGAAGGGCACTGCTCCATCACCTTGGGTGAGTTTGAATTATAACCAATAGGTCTTCAATAGGTGGTATAAGAGGATTTTCAATGTTACTTTGCATCATTCAGTAGAATAATTAAAGCTGTTCCTTACTGCTGCCTCAAGGCAGTAGATGATTCATAAAAATACGTTTTGTTTCTTGTTTTCTTTTAATTTTTAAAATAAGTGTGGAATATGGAGAATATCAGAAGAAACTGACTAGGAAAATGTTGAAGTTTTTATCTTTTTTGCTTTGATGTTTTGTTTTGATTTTTTTCTTCTGCTATTAATTAACGAGGTAAGTTTCTTACTGATTGGTGAAATACCCTTGAGTTCTTGAGAGTGACCAAGCTGACTCTTATTACTTTAGCAATTTTTCTTTCTTTCACACATCAATTCTAGTTTATCACTGAGCACAGCTGACTTTTATCTGCAAAGTAGAACCCCAATTCATCCACTTCTATCACTACACTCTGCATCCTAGTTCAAGTCTGTATTCTCTCTCATACGAATACTGTGATGGCTCCAATCTGGGCTCCCTGTTTTTTACTTACCTGCAAATACCCAATGTCCACACAACAGCCAGAATGAGCTTTATAGAATATAATTTATGATCATGTCCTTTCCCTGTTAAATCCTGGTAATGACTTTTCCATGACTAACAATGCCGTCCCTGTTCTAGACCTTTTTGATATCTCTAACCTCTTAACCTATTTCACACTCACTGGCCTTTCTATTCTTTGAGTAAGAGAAATCTGTCTCTGTGGTGAGATCTTGTTCTTGCTCTTCTCTCTCCTTGGAATGTTCTTCCTGGGACCTGCTTCCAATTATTCTACTTCCAATTATTCACATTTCACTCAGAAAGGCCCTCCATGGCCTTCCCCAATTAAAGTTGCTATTCTTACCCCCTTTCAAACACACTTTATCCCATTAGTCTAATTGCCTTCATAGGTCTTTTTATTATCTGGAACAATGGCAAACATTTTTAAAATTTATAGTTTATGGTCTGTCTCCAACACTGAAATGTAAATGCCATAAGAGCAAGAACCTCTTCTGAATTGGTGAGTGTTATATCCCCAGCCCCTTGCACAGTGGCTGGCACATTATTATGTGCTCATTTAATGACAAATATTGCTGATTTTTCCAGAAGTTTTAAATTCTGGCTTATTCCTTTTGGAAAAAAATACATGAAGAGCCCCAAAGGTGATATTTATACTAATAATCCCAAAGGGAAAAATGTGATAGAAGAAAAATATTTTTTCCAAAAATATATTTACTATACCAGTGGCTAAACTAGAAAACCAAGTAATTCCATGTTAAAAATCTAAAAATGAGGGAATGCCTTTCTTTACCATTGCTACAGGTTATTGTACCTTATATATACATACCAAAATATGTCATAATATAATAATATGTGATAAAATAAGATGTAGCAACAAACATTATTATGAACTACATGGAAGTCTATTAGATTGCAATTTTTAACACATCAAATCATATTTTCAGTAATATTTTGAATGTATAAAATATATTTTCACATTGATAGAACATAAGAAAAATAGGAACAAATAAAAATAATTTTATTGGATGATAATATTATAGATGATTTTATATTCCATTTCTAAAATTATTTGTATTATAGTTGGTATACTGTTTTTCTAGAAAGATGTCTAATATATAAGGAAAAAATAATGGGAAGAGGGGTAACTGTGATGAGATGGTTACATTTAGAAGATCAACTTACAACAAGCCAGCTTTCCATAGCAAGTGTTTTTTGGCTTGGTCCCGTGCCCTTGCCTCCATAGTTAAGATCTTTGCCACACTAAGACTCAGCAGAAAGTATCAGTTTTGAAACTGGCAAATTGCTTGGTTTCCCCTTAACCTTGCTTACTTAAAAAGGAGCCACATACTATAAAGGCCTATATTTTTGCTAAATTATTCACTTAGGGAACTTGTTGGCCAATCTGCATTAGCCACTTTGGAGCTCTGTTTTGAAGTACTTGTTTAGAGAATTTTAATACGTTCCTATAAGTTATCCTAGTTTAACATCAGAGTTTCTATATTTCTCTAATTTTGGAAGGACTGGCAAAATTCAATTCCACTCTGTAGAGTTAACAAATTCTCACACTCTGTGTGTTCTAGAACTTCTGGGCTTTTTTTTTTTCTTCTATGTATTTGTTACTTTCAGACAAAGTTCAATATAATTATAGCCTTCATAGGTAGTTCACAAGGATTTAGTCCATTGCTCAGATCTGAGCAGATCTTTGAAGAAGTAAATTAGTCCCAGCTGCATATCCCTTCAGAAACATTGTTCTTATACATGTACTCAGATTTATAATTGAATATTTTAAAAATAAAGAATGTTTTATTAACCCAATACCTTTTATATTTTCTAATTGCCAATGTAAAGGAGAGAAAATTCAGGTTTTCTCAGAACTTCAAATGAACCTAATGAGGAAATGTAGTACTAAGAGAAATAATGTCTTCAAGTACTAGGTAACAAGACGTAATGGTGACTTAACACTATATTCATGATATAAGCATATCTTTTAGTGTGAATTCCACATGACATTTTATATTGTATTTCACATTGTTCTTCTACTAAGGAGCTTAGATTTTCTTCTTAATGTCTGTGTTTGATTTACATTAAAAAAACTCAATATAAACTCAATATAAAAATTTTTAAGGCTTTCTTCAGCTAATCATAACTTTTTTTGGGGGGGACGGGGTAATAGCAATACAATAATCATTGGATATAGTGATTAAAATATACACTATCATAATTACTTGTTGAATAACCATCTCTAATGTGAATTGATACGTATTTGTCAAGGATGAGGTGTGCTGTGGGATGCCACGACCTCTGGTTTTTGACCTCTTAGTATTCCATAATTTCATGCAATGATTAGGATGATTGCATTGAAACTCCTTTAAATTCGTGAATATATGGGTAATATGACTATCATAGATGGCAAAACCAAAGAACACTATATTTGCTGGTAGAAGTTCAGAAATGATTAGAATAAATTAAATTTAATAAAAATAAATGATAGAAATCTAAGAGCCTGCATTCATTAAGCGCTATTATGTGTTAGACACTGTACTGAATGCTTCTACATGAGCTATTTAATTCTCACTGCAACCCTATGGAGTATTATAATTATCCAAGTTTTATAGATTTGGAAGTCAAAATTTCAAAAGATTAAGCACCTCTCTTGAAGTCACAAATCCAGGCTTTGAATGCAGTTATGACTTCAGATCTTCCCATCTTATTTTTTGTACAATAGCGCCCTCCTAAGAGCATGCACTTTGGCCTAAGTGACTAGGCAGAATGTTCAGATAAGACGGAGATAATGGTTAGGCAATAGCACACATGAAAATGATTTAGGACTCTAGAGAATAGTGAATAAAACGTGAGTCAATAATGAGAATTGCATGATCAAAAACTGAAATGATCTCAGAGAGTAACTACCTAGAATTAAAGTCCAATCGGGCCATTGCTAACACATAGGGCCTTTTCTGAGCATTAAAAAAAAAAAAAAGTGCTTCTCTAGAAGGTCGAATTGCAGAAGATGTCCCCCACTTGACAGACCAATTAGAATATGGTGCCCCTTCCAGCAGACCAACTAGAAAAAGATATCCTTCCTCTGGCTTGAGAGGCAGGACTCAAGACTTGGGTACATGATCATTTGCTCCATTTCAACCATCCGTCTGTAATGCTAAATTGTTTTCACAATTCTTGTACCAACTGAATTTGGAATTTGGTGTGAACATCTAATTTACTTTTTTCTTTAGGGTGAATTATACTTAACTAGTTCACCCTTTCCTCAAAGATCCAGTGTGAGGCCAGGTGATATAATTTTGATTCAAACTGACAGTTTAGAGAGTGCTAATTACTAAACTGAGACATCAAGAAAACTAGTGTTAAATAAACTGTCCTAAGAAAACTAGGATAAATGGTTACCCTACTTCAGGTCATATATTTACTATGTATATCACTACTTTAGTCCATTTGTCTATGCTTGCAGCCATTCCACTTTTTCTGAATTAGTAAGGCTGTCAGATAAATCTTGATGTAAGGCAAATTTGTGCTCCTCATTCTTCCTCTTTAAGAGTGTTTTGGGGGGATTCCTTGGCCGTCCAGTGGTTGGGACTCCATGCTTCCACTGCAGGGGGCCCGGGTACAATCCTTGGTCAGGGATCTAAGATCCCGCAGGACATGCAACGTGGCCAAAAAAAAAAGAAAAAGGAAAAGAAAACAAAAAAACAAAAAACAAAAAACAAAAAACCACCCATGCTAGGAAGGAGGTTTCCTTGACTGAGGGTAAAAAAAAAAAAAGAGTGTTTTGGCTAATTCAAGTGCTAATGTCAATTAATTATCTGATTTCAAGTAATTTGCTTTCATGCTGAAAACCTATTTATTTTTAAAATATGTCTGTTCATTTTTATAGTGTATTATTTTGCTAGGACTGCCATAACAAAATACCACAAACTGGATGGTTTATACAAAAATTTATTTTCTCATAATTCTGAAGGCTGGAAGTTCAAGATCAAGATGTTGGCCAATATGGCTTCTTCTGAGGCCTCTGTTCTTGGCTTGCAGATGGCCACTTACTTGCTGTGTTCTCACATGGTATTTTTTCTGTGTGCATGCAACCCTGATGTCTCTTTGTATGTCCAAATTTCCTCTTCTTATTAGGACACATTCAGATTGGATCAGGACCCACCCTAATGGACACATTTTAACTTAATTACCTCTTTGAAGGCCCTATTTCCAAATAGAGTCACATTCTGAAGTACTGGGGGTGAGGGCTTCAAAATATGAATTTTAGGGAGGCACAATTTAGTTCATAGCAATAGTGTATTCATTGTACATTTAATATGATTTTTAAAATTTTCTTTAGGCATATTAAACTCATTTAATATACTGTATTTGGTCATTCAAATATCTGTAGTCTGTGACGGTCTGATTCTGTTGTTTGTTTCTGCGTACTCTGGCTGCCTGTGGCTTGTTTCTTTGTATATTTTCTGATTTCTCTTTGTGAGCTCATATTTTTTAAAACTTTATGCATGAGGATTTTTTAATATCTGTGTTTAAACCATGGCCTACAAAGAGTATCTCTGAATTTTCTGCTAAGTGTGCCTTAGCACTAACATATAGGAGCTCCTTAAACAAGACATTTTGCTTGGATGTTTTTGAGCCCTAAAAGTGATATGAATATAGGTTCTAAAGTCCCATGATAGTAGGTTTGTGACAGTAATTCTCATGGATATAATTGTCAAGGCATGTTTTTCCTAGAGTACCCACTGTAGTAAGAGGTTTTCAGAGTTTCCAGCTTTATGAAAAAAAGTTTCAATCTCAATTTTCATTTTGCTCAAATCCCAGCCTTTGCCTCTAATTTCCATTGTTAACTCATTAAAACAAGATATATTCTACCAGAGATTGGTAGATAATCTGAGAAAGCCTTATCTGTGTCCTATGGACAGTTTTTCTGTCTTTGTTTCTTACACCCTTATGACCTTTATTTCTCTTGCTTTCTCAGTAGGTCAAAAGTGCATCTGTAAAGCTGTCTTTTTTTTTTTTAATTTCATCTATGTCTTAGGCTTTCTATATCAGAAGTATTCCCCTGAATAGCTAGTCTATTATATTATAAGGAAGAGAAGTCAAAGTTTACTTTTTATTGTTTCATTTTTTTTCTAATTATTTCATAAACAGTTACATACATATGTGCTATATCTACACTTCATGTCTTTGACTTCCTATTTCTTCAATTCTGCTAGATAATAGAGTATTCAAGCTTTATAAATGAAAGCCTTAAAGAATTATGAAATAATAGACCACTTGGTATATTTATCCCCATCTAATATAGCCTTTCCTTATCTAAGCAATTTTTTCTTGCTATTTTGAACAATAACATCTATTTATTGAACACTCACTGAAGGTGAGACACCTTACTCACTGTTATCTGTATATTGTTTCACTTTAGCTTTAAGGAAACTGCAAGGACAATGTTACTATTCCTATTTACAGACATGAAGTTGAGGCTTACTGAGATTTAGAGACTTGCCAGAGTTCACAGATAGTAGACATCTCAAACCCTCTTCTAAAATCTGCCATCCTAAATAACTGCCTAATTTATAATAAATACTTAAAATTGTGTGTTTATATTTATAAAATTCTGCTGAATTTTGTTCTCTACAATTTAAGGAGTGGTGATGATGGTGATGCATGCTTACAATTATATAAATACTAATATAATACTTATGAAGCACTATTTCTTGTAAAATCTCATAATGTATTAAAGTTTATGAATACAATTTTTTGGTAACACAATAACTACAAGTGAAAGATAATTTAAACATATTTCAATTCAGCTGGTTAAAGTCATTTACATATGAAATTCATTTGTCTCTTACCTCGACCATTTTTATTGCTAAATGGAGCAGTTCTCATTTTTAATAAAACTCATTTTAATAAATCAGTTGAGATATTACAATTATCATTCTAGTTCAAGGTTTAAAAAAATACATGCAAAAAAAAAAAAGGGATGGCAAATTATTCTTTGTCTACTGTAGCCCCAACAAGTCTAAATGAAGTATGAACAGCAACTGAAGGCACCAAAACCAACAATCACTGAAGCCAGTTATCTACCATGTATATTCATAATAGAACTGAAAGCTGGAAAATAGACAGGAGGTTCCCTGGTATCTGTTGGTTTTTCTCTACTTATTCATTTGTGTTGGATAATTGGCACACTTTAACTTCTTAAAGAAAAATTCTGTTAAAAAGATTAATTTTAAGTTGTGTTTACACAGGTTCAAATTGGAGCATTGGTTTTATAAATGGTATATGCCATTAAAACATTTTTATATTTTATTTTTTTACATTTTAAAATTTATTTTCTATCTAAGCAACTAGATATATCTTTCAGTATCAAGGACTAAATATGCACACAGTTATTAAAAATTAATACAACTTCTTCATTGATTAAACTTTCTGATAGTAGCAGAAAATGTGTTCTTTGGACATGCCATTTACAGAATAAATTAAAATAAGGAGCATCCAATATTCACTTGAATGCTGACAGAGGCTACAGTTGCATTGGAGAAAATAAAAGTATCCAAAATGATGAAAACAAATAAACAAACAAAAAGTGACAAAGTGAAATTAGTTTAATGTGCATTAAAATTCCACCAGATTCAACCTAAAGCCAGTAGCTAATAATGTTAGAATCTATGTTAACCATTTTGTTGTGGTTTCATTCTTAAGTAGCTTAGCATCACACAATTCATTATTTTACATTTAACTGATCCAAAAAGCCCACTGAAGTGAAAAAATCACTGCACAAAATGTTCTCCATTTCTTATCTAGTTTAATATAGATATTATTTTTCTTTGCCTAAGGCCAGCTCATTTATGCAAAGCCCTACCCTAAAATGACCAATTTTTAAAGAGATCAGTAATATTAATTCTACTCTGCTCAGTAAGATGTAGTTGTCTTCTTTGACCATGACAAGCAACATATGCCATTATTTACAAAAGAAATTATAAATTAGAATGGCCCCTTTATCATTTGTATAATAGTTATATTTAAATAATCAATTAAATTAGTTTTTTGTTTTTTTGTTTTTTGTTTTTAGTTTTTAGTCTCATCTACAGTAGAAATGAAAGGTATAGGGTCATACGTAATTTATCCATCATCAGATGCCCAAAAGCAAACATGGTGTGTTTTGCATAGCAGGTTACAATACATAATTGTTAATAAAGAGTAAACTGGGGCAAGAATTTAAGTGAATCAGTACAAACCAATATAAAACACTAGCGAGCAAACTATTAAAATGCAGATCCTAATAATCAGGAAAGTGTTTTAATCTATGAAGTTGCAGGTGTTAAAAAGATGAAAAGACAGCCCTCAGAATGGGAGAAAATATTTGCAAATGAAGCAACTGACAAAGCACTAATCCCCAAAATTTACAAGCAGCTCATGCAGCTCAATATCAAAAAAACGAACAACCCAATCTAAAAATGGGCAGAAGATCAAAATAGACATTTTTCCAAAGAAGATATACAGATTGCCAACAGACACATGAAAGAATGCTCAACATCATTAATCATTAGAGAAATGCAAATCAAAACTACAATGAGATATCATCTCACACAGGTCAGAATGGCCATCATCAAAAAATCTACAAACAATAAATGCTGGAGAGGGTGTGGAGAAAAGGGAACCCTCTTGCACTGTTGGTGGGAATGTAAATTGATACAGCCACTATGGAGAATAGGATGGAGGTTCCTTAAAAAACTAAAAATAGAACTACCATACGACCCAGCAATCCCACTACTGGGCATATAACCTGAGAAAACCATAATTCAGAAAGAGTCATGCACCACAATGTTCATTGCAGCTCTATTTACAATAGCCAGGACGTGGAAGCAACCTAAGTGTCCATCAACAGATGAATGGATAAAGAAGATGTGGCACATATACATACAATGGAATATTACTCAGCCATAAAAAGAAACGAAATTGAGTGATTTGTAGTGAGGTGGATGGACCTAAAGACTGTCATACAGAGTGAAGTAAGTCATAAAGAGAAAAACAAATACCGTATGCTAACACATATATATGGAATCTAAAAAAAAAAAAAAAAAAAAAAAAGTGGTCATGAAGAACCTAGGGGCAAGACAGGAATAAAGACGCAGACATACTAGAGAATGGACTTGAGGACATGGGGAGGGGGAAGGGTAAGCTGGGACACAGTGAGAGAGTCGCATGGACATATATACACTACCAGATGTAAAATAGCTAGCGGAAAGCAGCCGCATAGCACAGGGAGATCAGCTCGGTGCTTTGTGACCACCTAGAGGGGTGGGATAGAGAGGGTGGAAGGGAGGGAGACGCAAGAGGGAAGAGATATGGGAACATATGTATATGTATAACTGATTCACTTTGTTATAAAGCAGAAACTAACACACCACTGTAAAGCAATTATACTCCAATAGAGATGTTAAAAAAAAATATATCACCCATAAAACTTTTATTGAAGTATATCACATATAACAGTCATGGACAAAATGGCGAACGTAGAGTTTACAGCCAGCAGAAAATGTCTAAAAGGGATTTAAAATCCACTTCTGGGGAATCCTGTTCATTGAAAGCAGAACATTTTATACCAGGGGTTCACAAAAGTTTCCCTTATAGCACCAGTCAGTGT
Source organism: Balaenoptera acutorostrata (assembly GCF_949987535.1). Taxonomy (NCBI): domain Eukaryota; kingdom Metazoa; phylum Chordata; class Mammalia; order Artiodactyla; family Balaenopteridae; genus Balaenoptera; species Balaenoptera acutorostrata. The sequence goes on along the minus strand of NC_080066.1, from coordinate 161,054,214 downwards.
GGTTCTACGATATCAAAGACTTCCAAGGGCAGCTTGGAAAAGAAAGTAGTGTAATCAGCCGGTAAAAGCTGCCTGGCTGTGCAAAGTAAACTGCATTGTACAAGGAAAGGAACAGTCCTTTGATGAGCTTCCACAAATAAAAGTCACATCAGCTCACTGAGAAATGAGCTCTTCATTAAATGAAAACGAAAATGTCTTATATCTGAATGCATTTATAATTGCCTATTACATTTAGAATAAATGTTTTATTTTTTAAAACCTGGAAACGTTTAAAATTAAATGTAGGCATGTAGTTTATCAGCCACTACTGATGAAAGGCAGATGTTATAAAAGGCATAGACTCCTGTATAGCACTCTATGGTTTCAGCCTTGAGTACCCCTAAGGTCCTCGCTAACATCTAGATGCTAGGTTAGAGGACTCCGTTATTAGTCCTGTGCAAACTACATTTCTACAAGACAGTTGTATATTTTAGAAATGCAATCTCTTCCTTAATTGAGCATCCAAGAATTAGGCCTAGTTTACCCCATACTATTTAATTAGATTAAATAAAGGACAGACTTTATTTAGTCTTGAATCATCTAGGAAAGATGAAACACGTGTAAAAGAAAGAGGAAAGATTTTTTTCAAGAGATTTATTCAGGTAAATCTCTGTGGCTATAATATGGTTTCTGGCATGTCAAAACCACCTTGATGAGCTAGTTTACTTAAAGGTTTGTGTATTTGTGAATATAAAAAGCTTGTTATTAGGCAGAAAAAGAAAAGATGAGTGATGATAAAGATGGCCTCAAGTGCACATATAAATTTCGGAGTACGCTAGTCTTTTTGCATTTTAATATATGAAGTCAAGGGATCAAGTTGCATAATAACTTTTTCAGGGGCTTTATATGGTAAGAGCTGTGACCCTAGGTCTGGCAGCAAATGAAAGACAGGTGAAGTCCAGAGTTTTAAATACTGTCATCTATAAAGAATCAATAGTGCTAACTTGCAGAAGGGATGAAATTTGCAGATATTCTTCTTAAGAAATTACAAGAAAAAAAAATCTGATTATCATTGGATATTTAAATAAGATTGTACAAGAAATCTTTTTTGTTTGTTTCCGATTCCTGGAACTTTAAAACATAAGGGATTTCATTTAATCTACCTAATTCCTAATTCTTATTGATAATGAGGTCTAGAAACAATCTTGTTAATCTCTCTAATGTCCGTTTCACAGACAGTGCTAACCAGATATTATTATATTTCTCCAGGTAAATTCTATTTACATGAGACTTACCACCCATTATATATTTAATTTTGAGTGAATTTTCCAAGGTAATATTGAAGATTCCTGTACTAGTAATATGATAAACATATTCTATGGCAGTTCATTAATGCCAAGGGCATAACAGTTTTTGAAAGCTACCTGAATATGGAAACTGTTTTCTTCAGATACTTGTATTTAGCACAAAAGTTAACACATAAAACTAATCCTCAGTGTTCTGGGAAAATAGTAAATTTTTTTTTAAATCTTAAAAATTTCAAAAGTTCTTTTAGTCCACCTTATTATATCTTTACAGAGTGACCATCCTATCTTGGGGCAATAAATTTTCTAGTAATTTCTCTTGCTAAAGTGGACAATATTTAAATAGTCTAAAATCATAGTAGACAGATAGTTGTTTTTATAGCAGTGGCAGTACTGTTTATTACAAGTCACTTAAAAACTACAGATAACATAAATGGTGTGCCCATCTTTCTTTTAAGTTGCCTGACTCTCAAGGTATAAGATTAGACTCAAAACTAGGCTCCAAAAGATGCAGTTACATAAAGGAAACTAGTTAAATGTAGAAAAGATTCAAGAGAGACAAATATTACACATTTACTTATTCAGTCAGTCTGTCACTCAGCCATTATTCTTCTAAGAGTATGTGGTGCAGTCTTTTTCCTTCTTGGACCTTGGAGCTTTAGTGAGAAAGACAGATGATAAAAAAATAAAAAGTCAAAAACCAGTACATAAATAAGATAATGTCAAGTACTGATAGATACGTGGCATGCTTATGTGAACAGAGAATAAATAGGAGTGACTACTTTGGATCAGGTGGATGAGGGAAGAAGCTACTATTTGAGCAGAGGCATGCAGGAGGGAAGAGGGTAAAGCTTCTTTTTTTCTAGCGAAAGAGATTTTAAAAAAAGTTGGAAACATGCTTAGCATGTTTGAGAAACAACAACAAAAAAAGGCCAAGTAGTTAAACTATAATAAGCAAAATTTAAAAAAAACAAGAGCTGGTATTTGAGTGGAGCAGGAATCAGATCATATAGAGGAGAGTAGTTATTGAAAGGAATTGGAATAATTTAAGAGATTTAGAAACAATTATTTTAGTATTAGAATAGTCACAGTGATTATTGCATGAAAGAATATACTATAGATAGTAATAAAAGTGGCAGAAATGAGAGTAATTAGGAGACTTGCATAATCAAGGCAGGAGATGGTGTTTGGTTGGAGTAGTAGCAGTGTAAGTCATAAAAATAGATTTGGGATATATTTCAGTGCAGTGTCATTTTCTAAAACTGAAAATACCTGGAAAAGAGCAGGTGTGAGTGCAAATATCAAATGTTAGGCTAAAGCCATATTAAGATTAAGATGCCTTGCCTGCTAGATCTAAGTAGTCATGTCAAGCAGGGATTTAGATAGGTGACTATGGTAGTCCAAGCAGAAGATTAAAATTTAGAAGCTTTTGATGTTTTTAAAGCTATCCATCCCAGGGAAAATGAATATAAAGGGACAAAAAGATGTTTAGATTCTAAGCCCTGAAGCACTACAGCATTTAGAGATTGCAAAAAGAAGGAGGATTCCTGCAAAGAAGACTTACACAGAGTGGTCAGTGAGACAGAAAGAGAGCTAAGTGTGGTAACCTAAAACCCAAATTTAAAAATTATGTATTTAAAGAAAGATAGCATGGCAAAATATCAAGTATCATTTGGTCACTAGGTCACTGGACTTGCAACATGTAGACACCACAAATATTAATAAAGGTGACTTTGGGGAGTTTGGTGGGAAGAAATTCAGACTGGAGCAGACATCAAAAAAACTAAAGGGTGAAACATTAGTAGACTGTCCAAAATATAACAGGAAAACAATTGCAAATAGCATGGTCTCATTGAATATACTGAAAAAAATAGTTTGCATTTTTCAAGTTTTCATCATTCAACCAGAAAATTGGTCATAATAGTAAATAGATTATAATGTCATTTGACCAAGAAAACTAAACACATACAAAATCGTAACTGATTTGAGGAATGTCAAATTCAATTTATCAGTCATGAAGAAAGAAAACAAAAATGAAAGTATAATTTAAGAATGTTTTGGAAAGCAATTATACATCATGAATAGCTGGAACATTTAGAAGGTGAATTATAAGGACAGTAACTTTCTGATTTCAATAATATCTTTACTATCTTCAGAAGTGCAGTCTGTAAGAGTTCAATAGGATGTTTCTTATGGTTAGAATATAAAGATAACTTTTGCATTTAAAATTACTTAGTCAATACTCTGTAATGGCCTATATGGGAAAAGAATCTAAAAAAGAGATGGTATGTATATGTATACGTATATGTATATGTATAACAGATTCATTTTGCTGTACAACTGAAACTAACACCAATAAAAATTTAAAAAATTATAAAATTACTTAGAATTGTAACTGGTTTCTCTCATAGCCAAATCCAACAGAAGTTTTAAAATGTTCTTAAAATTTATCTACTTTTCGTTCAAATAGACCTTCCTGGTGTGTCTTTCCTACCGTAATTTTCATGTGGAACTTTTTTCTCAGTTTTATTGAGGTATAATTGACAAATAAAATTGCAATATATTTAACGTGTACAACGTGATGATTAGATATATCTATACATTGTGAAAGGATTGCCACAATCGAGTTAATTAACAAATTCATCACTTCACATTTTACTGTTTTTGTGTATGTGAGAGAACACTTACTTCCTACTCTCTTAGCAAATTTCAATTGTACAAGACAGTGTTGTCAACTATAGTCACCATGTTATAAAATTAGATCATCAAACCTTATTCATCTTATAATTGAAAGTTTTTTATCTTCAACCAGCCTTTCCCTCTGTACCCCAAACCCCAGCCCCTGGCATCCACCATTCTACTGCTTCTACGAGTTAATGATTTTTTTTTCTTTTTAGATTCCATATATAAGTAATATTGAACCATGCTGTGATTCTATAACTGTCTTTCTCTGCCTGGCTTATTTCACTTTGCATAATCCCCAGCACGTTCATCCATGTTGTCTGAAATGGCAGATTTCCCTCTTTTTTAAGGCTGAATTTTATACATATATATGGTAAGTCTCTTAGCCTTAAAAATTTGAATGCTTTTTCCCTCGATTTTTCCTTTCCTAGTTTCAGTTTATAATGATAATTAATGTAATTATGTGTAGCATTAAGACTGCAATAAAGGAGAGGGACAGAGGAATCTATGCAATATAAAGTACAATATTCTAATGTTCTTTTCTAACTGGGTTGTGAAAGTAATTATATAATGGATATGAAATATACTCTAGTGAATATAGAAAAAGATGTATATATATATCACATTTTCTTTAACCATCAATCCTCTGACAAACAGGTTGTTTCCATAACATTGGCTATATGGAACAATGCTGCAGTGAACATGGGAGTACCAATATCTCTTCAAGATTCTGATTTCGTTTCCTTTGGATATACTCAGAAATGGAATTGCTGTATCTTATAGTAGTTCTATTTTTAATATCTTGAGGGACCTCCATACTATTTTTGATAGTGGCTGTACCAGTTTACATTCCCACCAATAGTGCACAAGGGTTCCCTTTTTTCCACATACTCACCAGTATTCATCTCTTGTCTATTTGATAACAGACATCCTAACATCTCATTATGGTTTTGATTTGCATTTTCTGATAATGAGAGATGCTGAGCACTTTTTCATGTACTTGTTGGCCATTTGTATGTCTTCTTTGAAAAATGTCTATTCAGATCTTTTTCCTATTTGTAAAATTGGGTTATTTCTTTTGTTTTTGGTTTTGTTTTTGTTTTCTACTAAGTTGTATGAGTTCCTTGTAGATTTTGAGTTAACCCCTTATTGGATACGTGGTTTGCAAATATTTTCTCCCTTTCCATAGATTGACTTTTCATTGTGTTCATAGTTTCCTTTTGTGTGCAGAAGCTTTTTAGTTTGATGTAGTCTCATTTGTTTACTTTTGCTTTTGTTGCCTTTGCTTTTGGTGTCAAATCCAAAATATCATTGCCAACACCATTATCAAGGAGGTTACCCACTACGTTTTCTTCTAGGAGTTTACAGTGTAAGGTCTTACGTTCAAGTCTTTAATCCATTCTGAGCTGATTTTTCTGTATGGTGCAACACAGGGGTCTGTATCCATTCTTTTGCATGTGCCTGTCCAGTTTTTCCAACCTCTTTTATTGAAGAGATTATCCTTCCCCATTGCATATTTTGGTGCTTTTGTCGAAACTTTATGGACAGTATATACACAGGTTTATTTCTGGGCTCTCTCTTCTGTTCCATGGATTTTCCAATCTATGGCCACAGAGTATCTTTCCATTTATTTGTGTCCTCTTTAATTTCTTTTAACCATGTTTTATAGTTTTCAGTGTACAGATCTTCACTTACTTAGTTAAATTTATTCCTAAGTGTTTTAATATTTTTGATGCTATTGTATTAATAACTGGAATTGTTTTCTCAATTTCTTTTTCAGATAGTTCATGTTAGAGTATAGAAATGCAAAATATACAATAGCCAGGACATGGAAGCAACCTAAATGTCCATCGACAGATGAATGGATAAAGAAGATATGGCACATGTATACAATGGAATATTACTCAGCCATAAAAAGGAACGAAATTGAGTTATTTGTAGTGAGGTGGATGGACCTAGAGTCTGTCATACAGAGTGAAGTAAGTCAGAAAGAGAAAAACAAATACCATATGCTAATGCATATATATGGAATCTATAAAAATGGTACTGATGAACCTAGTGGGAGGGCAGGAATAAAGATGCAGACATAGAGAATGGACTTGAGGACACAGGGGGAGAAGGGGAGGCTGGGACGTAGTGAGAGAGTAGCACGGACATATATACACCACCAAATGTAAAATAGCTAGCTAGTGGGAAGCTGCTGCATAGCACAGGGAGATAGGCTCAGTGCTTTGTAATGACCTAGAGGGGTGGGATAGAGAGGGTAGGAGGGAGACTCAAGAGGGAGGGGATATGGGGATATATGTATACATATAGCTGATTCACTTTGTTGTACAGCAGAAACTAACACAACATTGTAAAACAATTATACTCTAATAAAAATGTATAAAAAATACAACATATTTTTGCATATTGATTTTGTATGCCACAACTTTACTGAATTCATTTCTTAGTTCTAACAGTTTTTTGGTGTAGTGTTTAGGGTTTTATATGTATATAACTCACGTTATCTGCAAATAAAGACAGTTTTATGTCTCCCTTTCTGATTTGGATGTGTTTTTTTTCCTTTTCTTGTCTAATTGCTCTGGCTAGGATTTCCAATATTTTGTTGAATAAAAGTAGCAGAGTAAGTATCTTTGTCTTATTTCTAATCTTAGAGGAAAAGCTTTCAGATTTTTATCATTGAGTTTGATTTTAGCTGCGGGCTTTATTCATATGTGGCCTTTATTATGTTGAGGTATGTCTTCCTTCTACAGCCAATTTGTTGAAAGTTTTTGTTGTGAAAAGATGTTGACTTTTGTCAAATGTTTTTCTGCACCTATTGAGATGATCATATGATTTTTATTCTTCATTTTGTTAATGTGGTGTATCACATTGATTTATTTATATATGTTATACTGTCCTTGTATCCCAGGAATAAATCCCACTTAATCATGGTTTATGACAATTTTAATGAACTGGTGAATTTAGTTTGCTAATATTTTGTTGAGGATTTCTGCATCTATGCTCATCAGGGATATTGGCCTGTAATTTTCTTTTCTCATAGTGTCCTTGTTTGGCTTTGGTATCAGGGTAATGCTGGCTTCATAAAATGAGTTTAAAAGTGTTAACTCCTCTTCTATTTTTTTGAACAGTTTAAGAAAGATTGGTTTAATTCTTCTTTAAATGTTGGGTAGAATTCACCTGTGAAGCCATCTAGTCCTGGACTTTTGTTTTTTGGGAGGTTTTTGATTAGTGATTCAATCTCCTTACTATCAGTTAGTCTGTTCAGATTCTCTTCATGATTCATGAAGGTTGGTTGTATTTTTCTTGGAATTTATCCATTTCACCTGGGTTATCTAATTTATTTGCATATAATTGTTCGTAATAGTCTCTTATGATCTTAATACTTCTGTGTTATCAGTCATAATGTCTCTTCTTTAATTTCTAATATTATTTATTTGTCTCTTTTTTTTCTTAGTCTAGCCAAAAGTTTGTGAATTTTGTTTATCTTTTCAAAAAGCCAACTCTTAGTTTCATTGATCTTTTCTACTGTCTTTCTAGTCTCTCTTTCATTTATTTCTGCTCTGATCTTTGATATTTCCTTCCTTCAGCTAACTTTGGGCTTAGTTTGTTCTTCTTTTCCTGGTTACTTTAGGTGTAATATTATTTATTTGAGCCCCTTTTTTAAATGTAGGTGTTTATTGCTATACTTCCCTCATAGAACTGCTTTTATTACATCTCATAATTTTTATTATGTTCCATTTCCATTTTCATTTGTCTCAAGATATTATTTGACTTTTGTTTTGATTTCTTCCTTGACCCATTGGTTGTCAAGGAACATATTGTTTAATCTGCACATATTTGTAAATTTGCCAGTTTTCCTCTTGTAATTGATTTCTAGTTCCATATCATCATTGTCAGAAAAGATGCTCAATATGATTTCAATCTTCTTAAATTTATTAAGATTTGTTTTGTGGCTTAACATGCTATCTATCCTGGAGAATATTCCATGTGCATGAGAGAAGACTTTGTGTTATGTTGCTGCTGGTTGGAAAGTTTTGTATATGTCTGTTAGGTCCATCAGTTCTAAATAACTAGTTTCAGCCTAAGGTTTCCCTATTGATTTTTGGTCTGGATGATCTACCCATTGTTAAAAATGAGGTGTTGAAGTCCCCTACTAAGATTGCATTGCTGTCTATTTCTCCCTTCAGATCTGTTAATATTTGCTTTGTATATTTAGGTGCTCTGATGTTGGTGCATGAGGAATTTGATTTGCCTTTGAAGTTCAAACTCATATTTCTTCTTCCAAAAAGTTTCCCTAATATTGGTAGTCAAGGGCTTTTTCCTGTCTGCTCCATTGAGCTTTTCTGTATGGGTTTTCATATTATCTTTCCACATTGCTTTAGTTATTTGCTAACATGCTCTGTTTCCTCTCCAGAGTGCCAGTCCTTCATATTATAGTTTTGAATTCTGTTCAACCTTGTGATTTTGTATTACTAACTGACCTTTCTTGGCTCATAGTAAATATCTTAAAAATATTGTCAAAATTAATTAATTAATTAATTAATTGTTCTGTGAATTGCTCAAAGTGCAGAAAAAAAAATAAAGGAAATGAATGCCTATTCATAATTTTTCATAATTTTAATTTACTTGTTCTAATTGTGATGATAAATTGAGTAATCTATTTTCAAAACAATAATATTGAATTATATTTAATGAAATTTTCAGAATGTTTCTATAATATTCCAGAAAAAAAACTGACAAAGTTTATTAAGTGAAAAAATTGTGGAGCCTATGGTTTTTGCTTTTGCTAATTTTCTTCAGGTTTTTTTTTTTTTGTTACTGTTATTTTTTACTCTATATTTTCACAGGTATTATCTTATTTTCTTAGTTAGATATTAAAATGTTTAAGGCCTTTTTGCACTCAATAGCAATCTTAACCATTAAAAACGTTTATCTCCAATTCAATATTTATTGAAAAAATCAAGAAGCATATAGGGAAATAGCCAAAATAATATCGTGATAAAGGTTTGTACAAATACAATGCAAAAAAATGTAAGTTCTGTCCTTACAAAGCCTACTTTTAAATTGGAAAATAAACATTTATAATTTAGCTGAATAGCAAATTTACTCACAAAACTCAGATAAATAAAACATGGCATTTCCATCTCCAGTAATTTAATCTTTTGAGTTGCGGGAGGGGATAGGATGAAATGCTGTTTAAAAGGGTCAATTAATGGTATATGAGTCTTTTCTGATTCACACAGTATCATCTGAATAAATATTTAATCACTTCGAATACAAGGTCTCTAGTGGGGCTGTTTTCCTCCCCAAGATGAATTCCCAACACAAGGGAAAGCATACGGCTGTCAGGGCTTTGGAAGGCAGAGTGAATAGGGTGGAGGAGGGGTCTTGATCTGCTATTGGTCCTTCAGTGAGCCAGCCAACTCTTCAGTGGGATTCTGGACTCTTCTCATCCCCATGTGTAATGTCCAGGGTTTCTCTCTCGGTTCTTTCATGGTATCTACACTGATATTTGCTCCTGGTAGGATTCAACTCATAGTCTGTTCTCTCAGCATGGCAAACAACCCAGGAAGTTGACCATCTCTCCTGGCTGACTGATTTATCTCAGCTGTCTTTGTCATTGTACTATTGCAAGATCTGACTGTTATTCCCTATAAGCTTCAAGACTTGATGGCTCATTCTATAGCTCTAGGACAAATACTCACTTTGTATATATGTGAACTCTCTTCCTGGCAACCCCTCCAATGAATTAGTTACTTTATACTTTCCTCTCAGGACATGTGGATCTTGTGATCTCCCTTCATGCCACATAGGAATCAAGACTGGGCAAGAAGTGCTACTTCAGGCTGTCTCTTTACTCAACCATGCCCTGCACTCTCTGTGCCCCCAGGTTGCCAGAGAGTCTTCTGTAGAGTGAAATTCTCTTCAAATTTAGAAATGGAAGTCAGATCAAACTCTCTCATGGTTTCTACCCAACATATCTAACACATGCACTCCTCTTTTTTTAAAATTGAGGTATAATGACATATAATATTATCAATATATTAGGGCCACAACATAATGATTTAATATTTGCATATGTTGTTAAATGATCACCACAATGAATCTAGTTAACATCCATTGCCACACATAGTTACAAAATCTTTTTTTCTTGTGATGAGAACTTCAAAGACTTACTCTCCTAGCAACTTTCAAATATGCAATACAGTACTATAACTTTAGTAACCATGCTGCACATTACATCCCCATAATTTATTTATTTTATAACTGGATGTTTGTACATTTTGACCCCTTTAACCCATTTTGCTCATGCCCACCCTCTACCTCTGGCAACCACCAGTCAGTTCTCTGTATCTATGGGCTTGTTTTTTTGCTTTTTTGTTTTTTAGATTCCACATGTGAGTGAGATCATACAGTATTTGTCTTCTTCTGTCTGACTTATTCCACTTAGAATAATGCCATCTCACATTTTCTTTATCAGTACATCCACAGATGGACACCTAGGTTGTTTCCATATTTTGGGTATTGTAAATAATGCTACAATAAACATGAGGTGTTTATCTAACTTCAAAAGATAGATATCTTTTCAAGTTAGTGTTTTCATTTTCTTTAGATAAATACCCAGAAGTAGAATTGCTGGATCATATGATAGTTCTATTTTTAATTTTTTGAAGAACCTCCATATTGTTTTCCACAGTGACTCTACCAATTTACATTCCTACCAACAGTGCACAACAGTTCCCTTTTCTCCACATTCTCATCAACACTTGTTATTTCTTATCTTTTTGATAATAGCCATTCTAACAGGTGTGAGATGATACCTTATTATGATTTAGATTTTCATTTTGCTGATGAATAATGTACCTACACAGACACTTAAGTTTGAGCCCAAAGAAATGAAATCTAGACAAACGTGCTTCATGGTTGCTTCCTTAACCTATATCACTTTTTCTTCCCATAGTCTACTGGGACTGAAGAGCAAGATTTACATAATTTCTTCTATCTGGATAAAATTTTCCATACCTTGTAGTCACTCACCTCTTCCTAGTAGGTTTTCATTTTGCTTTCCTCCCTGCAGGATTAACATTGGTAAGGATGCTAGGAGAAACACGAGTTCACAAATAAAATAAAACACAAAAAATAGTTTTCCTATAACAAGGCTATGATTAGAGAATGAATTGAAGTGTATGAGTATGACTATCTACTATCGAGTATAGGGCTTTGAGTTGAATTTCTATATAATCCTTTATTTTTTTAGTTATTATTTTATCTCATTTATTTATTTACATCTACTACTTCAGGTGTCTGGACCCAATTTTTAAAATCATCAATGCCTGGGATAGTTTTTGGAAAAATAATAGAGTCAAACTAGAAGATTTCTAAGCCTTTTTCTACCTATGAGTCTGAGGCTATAATATGAATAATTTAGAGCTCTTTAGATTATTCTCATCTTCTTCCAAGATGTTGTTCTATGGCCCCGTCCATTATAAAGTATTTAATTTGAGATTGATTATAGCCATCTGTGATAAGGTCATGGTATTTAAGTTTTACACTAGGAACTGATCAAGAGAATTATTGAGTTTGATATACATAAAGTAAAAAATATTGGCATTTTGCCTGTTTCATAAATTAGCCTACTTAGTAGAAGCAACAGAAATTTGATATAGAATATTGACAAATTAATTTTGTACTTTGTCATTAAATACCTATTTTATGTATGATTAAAAAATTCTGAGTAGAACTGCTGAACTATATATCATGCAGAAAACGGAAATTTATTTTTTTCCTCTAAATTCAACATAATTACGTTTTTACTGATCATTCAGCTAAAAGGCTACATGTCAACTTTCCAAAAGTGAAAAATAGCTAATTCATTCTGCACTTAAAATTTTAGATTGCTCTAAGATATGGGAAAAAAAAGCCTATTAATTATTAGAATTACTACTAAAGGTGAGATATTTGGATCCTCTCCAGTTTTATGATTTTATGAGACCATAAAATCATTTGATTGATTGTGGTTTATTTAAAAATTCATAATACCCAAAGTGGTTCACATTCATGGAGTATCTTCCAATTGGAGGGGATTATTTTTAATTTCATTATTATTATCCTTAATACTAAACTACCATTTTTAGTACTATATTAGACAATGTATGGTTTTTTATATAGAGTACTAACAACAACCCTACCATTTTTTTTATTCTTATCAAGATTTTATAGATGAGAAAGTTAGATCTCAGAGAAATTAACTAGCTTACATTAAATTCTCCAGTTACTAAACAACAATTAAGATTTCAATCCACAGGACATACCTGACTCCAAAGCCCATGTTTTCCCAGCTACACATTGCCACGTCAATAGAATAATCCATGAGAACATTTTTCAAGAAGATATGATAATATTTCAGACTTTCTATATTGGACAGACTAATAAGCCTAAGTAAAACTTTCTCTTAAGAATGATCTTCTCTGTTGAAAAGTTTGAGCGAGCATGTATGATGCAGGGACATCAAACCAAGAGGAATAAGCTAGAATAGAAGTCACAGAATAAGTAGACACCATTTATTCTTGCCTCTAGGAAGACTTCTCTAAGTACTACTTTCCTCCTCTGACCCCATGAATGCTGATTTGTGTGTGTGTTTGTGTGTGTGTGTGTGCCACTCTTGTGCTGACTGTTTTTGTTTTTTAGCTCTTACCTCATTCGATTGCAATTCCTTGTATTGGGATAATATGACTCATAATTAGCCAATTGCTACTTACTTCACGTGTCACTTACTTTTATTTCATGGCCCTGACCCTTAACCTTTATCCGCAATTGACAGCAGGTCACTTTCTGGTTTTTGAGTACCATAAACTGAACCCTGAATGTACCTAAGATGGACACATAGTGAGTAGAAAAAGCTGCTGTGTTAAATGAGCCCTTGAGAACAGCAAAAAGGGACAATTTAACAAAACCTATGTGGAAAAATTCTCATATGAGAAAGAATAAATATTCCCTTAACTGCCTGTGGGGATGGATAAAATATGGGGTAACTGGTGGACCTACACCCTCCCTAATATTTTGGCAGTGTGTAAGTTACCAAAGCAAGATAGAAGCCCAGGTAAAACTGCTGTTTGGTGGGGTAGGACAAATAAACACTAGGAAGTTACCACTTCTGTAGGGGAGCAAGGATCTGAAATAAAAATTAAATTAAGTTTGACTTAAAATCAGAAAGGTACATTTCATCATGTCTGAGTGATTGGCAGAGAATGTCACAGCTGCACTTATTTACATGAATATCTTTATCTCCACAGCCTGAGATCCACTAGAAAACAGATACGGAGCCAATCTTACTATAGTATTGGGCCTAGATCAGAATTAAAAGTCCATTAAATATTTCAGAATGAATGAATAAATCTTGTTTTATTCCTGAATTTACTACAGAATCAGAGTTTCAACTCTGCTTTTATAAAAGAAACAATTTGTTCAAACCAAGTCTCACTCAGAATAATAAAAGGTGAAGAAGAGTAGACTAATTATCTTGGAAATAATTTAGTAAGCACACAATTTATTTCAAATCTCATTTTATCTATAAATGTCAACTGAACTTCTTTCTTTTTTCCAGTCACATACATCTTTCTTTTAATAGAATAGCCTTAAAATTTAGTAGATGACTTTTTCTACAATGAAATCTTAAAAATAACTCCCAATATAGAAAAGTGATAAAAGTATTTCAGAAATTCCTCAGAGAATCTGATTCTTTGAAGGAAAATAATTCATTATTTGCAGAAGTCTTGGAATAAATCTTCAAGAGTACAAGGGAGTATAGTTTGAAAATTGCTATTTTCATAAAAGAAGTTTATTTTATAATAGTTACTGATAGAAAATTGATGCTTCAGGAAATTATAATTTTTCTGTTATGACTTCAGTTCTGCCTTTGGCCCATTTTGCCATGGGGAACGAAGAGAAAAAGGATATTTTACCAATATCTTGGTTTGAAGAGCAGGAAAAATTTCTGGTCTGTTTAGTCTAAAGCATCAATACCAAAGGTGAAACATAGTTCTGTGTGCTTGCTTTCCCATAATTGTATTTGCCAGGGATATTAATAAACCAATTATTCAGTAATAATAAACATATTCATAAATTTTTCATTATAAAAACTATCATATTTTTCCAAAAGTGAGACCTCTATTAGATGGGTATTAGAAGTTCCTTTCAAGACTTATTTTTAGCCCAGAATATTAATAAATATATAAATGAGCTACTGTCCACCTTTTCATCATTGGGGATAAAATAATACAGCACCTCTAGAAATGAAACCCAGTAAAAGAAAGTGCTTCAGGGAGATCAGCTCAGTGCTTTGTGACCACCTAGAGGGTTGGGATAGGGAGGGTAGGAGGGAGGCTCAAGAGGGAGGGGATATGGCAATACACGTATACATATAGCTAATTCACTTTGTTATACAGCAGAAACTAACACAACATTGTAAAGCAATTATACTCCAATAAAGATGTTAAAAAAAAAAAAAGAAAGTGCTTGCTTTCTGCAACTATTGTATAGCTCTGTCTAAATTAAACACTCAACCTTCTCCCATTCAGTCTCTTCAAAGCTACTTGCTATCCTGTTTCCTCAGGTTAAATGTGATGAGAAACAGACCCAGAGGTTGTGAACTTTTCTGGGATGAAAGATGTCATGTGACTAAAATGTTCTGTGATTAATGTACATTCATTTTGCTTTTGATAGCATTCGATGTTGATTCAAGTTTTTGAGGTAATTAAAAACCTGACTTGGTGAGTTACTGCTATGTGTAGTTTGAACTGCTATGATCTCTGGAATATTTTGTGCCCACATGATTTAAGGAGTTGGCTTGAAGTACATGACTTCAGCTCCTCTGCTGTCTCTTATTCCAAAGTTCAGCTAATAAAGTACACCCAGCTTGAATTTAAGCATAAGGCTTTTCTACTCAGTGACTCCTTAGAAATGCATAAAGCAAGAACAAATAGAGACTGACAGCTGCCTAGGAGAGGCAGCAGCTCTAAGAGTTATCACAAGGGGGCAAGAATTTACTTTAGTCCTTACTGTGCAAATACATCAGAGTGCATCCTTGTATGTATGTAAATGTTCCCTCACATCTGACTGTAAAACCTCCCCAGTCCCCATTTGTTGCTTCATTTCAGAATTAATGGGTCCTATAGCTGTACTGCCTTAGTATATTTTAAAGATGAAAAGGTACATCTATTAGTAGGTATTTCATTCTGCATTGTGGTATGGTTAGTTCATATGTCTTTTTTGCCACTACTATATAAGTCCTATGGAGAGCTTAGGAACTATCACTTACCATTTGGTTTATCATTTCTTATATGCCTGTACAACAACCTATATCCCATAAGACAGAGGATAGTACCTGTCTGGCCCACAGTGAAAATAATTAAATTAATATTGAATGATCTCTGATCATAAAGAGTTCATAAAACATTGAAGGAGATAAGGGAAAGCATTTAGTTTTCTCCCATGTATTATTGACTTTAAGTGCAAAAGGAGATGGGGCTATTATACCATTTATTCTAAAATCCATTTTTTAAAAAAGTATTAATACCAGAAGTATCAGTTCTGTCTATATGCTGTCTGTATTCCTTTTTATTAGTCCTGTTAAAATTTCTTAACTAAAAAAATTCTTATTACTTCAGTGTATGCCCAGAATTATAACTCTCTGGAATTTCCTCATTCATAAATTTAGGTTAACAGAACTGTATTTTTTATAGGTTTATTGATATATTATTGGCATACAATAAACTGTACATATTTAAAACATAGAATTTGGTAAGTACTGACATATGTATGTGTCCTGGAAACCACCACCACAAGTCACCAAAAGTCACCCCCTATTTCTTGTAATATCTCCTTCTCACACTCCTTACACACCTAAAACCTAGGCAATCAATGACCTACTTTCCATCTCTCTAAATTAATTTGCATTCTGAAGAACTGCTATGTTTCTGAAAACTCTTGTTTCATAATTTTGTCTTTTTCTTAATTGTATTATGCGGGAAGGCAAATCCATACCCTGTTATTACATCTTGGTTGGATGTGTAAGTATAATTTAGTTTTTAAGATCAGAAATGTATTTTTGACGAATAATTCAACAAGAAATACATATCAAAGTTTATTCTTTACCAATTTGTTGTAATACAAATTGGTAAAGAATAAATACTCCAATTCATTCCAATAATAAATACAATATAAATTTTGTAAATCTTCACTTTCCATCTAGCACTATGTAGTGTGTCATGGAAACAATGAACAATTGTAAAATGTGATTACTACTCCCCACCAACTTGCAGTATTGGTAAAGATACATAAGAAATTATTAGTTACTATAAAGTCTTCACAAGTGAGTATTTAATTTATAAATCCTAATGTATGTACGGGTCAATAGTACAACTTGGTATTATTTTCTGCTTCTAAAATTCTGTATCTATGAAAAGGTTAATGCTGAAATTACAGGAATAATAAATATTAAAAGCCTTGATAATAATTGTAAGGTCTGTTATTGACTTTCAAATGGAGACTAATAGTTTATGCTAAGAACAGTCCATCAAACAAACAAATAAATAAACAAATAAATAGTCTTTGTAAAACTGAAGTCTGGATCTTAATATTTAATCCTACTTTTTTTTTCTGAAATTAGATATAACTATTCTGGTATACAACAGTGGATGTATGAGTTACATAGTACTCCCCTTTTTCCTTTCTTGCAAACTTCAAGTAATTGCTCACTTATGAACCTCAATATTGATCAGAATTTTCAGTATCAGGAAGTTGTGAAAAAATAATAAAAACTATGCATATAGTTTGCTCACCATGCCATGGACTTTAGAGTTTGTCTCCTCTCTGAGGTTCCCAATTTCCTAAGGCTCAGTGTTTCCTGAACCTCTCGTCCTCCTCCTTTGATCTGTCTTCTCAACCCCTTCCTCTCTCATCATGTCCAGGGAAGAGTCAGCCTTCCATAATTACTAGTTCTCTTTTGCAGAATATTAAAATTTAGCAATGTCAGTAAAGTCTCAGTGTCAAGGATAATAATAAATTTTTTTAACAAAAAAGTTAATTTTTTTTTTCTTTTTTTTTTTAGGTGAGGGGTAGGGGGAAAAGTTAAATTTTTTGAGCTTGCTTTTACTTAGTTCAAGTCTTTCATCATATGTTAAATTTCAGAGTCAAAGTTTGCCAGTTAAATTTTATTCTCTATATTCTCTCCATCTACCTATCTGTCTATCTATCTATCTATCTATCTATCATCTATCCATCCATCCATCCATCTATCCATCTTTACTTCACTGTCATATTTTTTAACTTAAGCTAACATACAAAATGACTTCTCTCCTTAAACTGTTGTCTATATCATGCATCTAACACAAATATGTTAAATATGTTCCATGTTGTTTATACTACCAAAGAGATCCTTTGCAAAGGGACTAATTGAAGCGCTAGTCTTTTTAAATTTTTTTTCTCACAGACATTGCTAAGTCTGAGTTATAGTATATCGGTAGAAATGAATAATTAAGATGCTGGATTACTGAATGTCATGTGGAGAAGAATGTGTTTCCTCAGTTGGAGAAAGACTACCTAGTGCATATGCCTGGTGTGAACCAGTATTATTTACATGAGCAGAAAATCTGAAAATATCATTATGTCAGGAATGTACCCTATGGTTGCTATAAGGAAAGCAGAGCCTTGACTTCTCCTTCACCTTGAAGTCAATCAGTTCAATGTCTGCTATTCCCCCAACTACAGAAAGGCATTATAAATGTGATTAAAAAATGATTTTGTTGGATGTCTGACAGAACAGTTCCTACTGAGAAAACAGGCACAGTAAGAAGAAAAGTAGTTTAAGACAATCATATTAGTGGAAAATAAATTTACAAAGAAGACTCTTGAATTATTTTCAGAATTATAGAAAAACTTGAAACCTGAGTTACTGTGAACAGTCTGGAAAACTTTGTGGTGATGACAATTTGGGCTAACAGCTAAGAAGGTCACATGGCAATCAGATTCTCATGATTTTTCTCACCACTACTGAGTTAGTAAATGCTAGTAATCTCCCAGAAGAGCCTGTTCTTGGGAAATTTCCAAAATAAAGAAGTTAGAATAAGTATCGAAGATCATGTGTGCTTATTTACACTAAGCTTTGGAACCCTTTGTGGTTCACCCATTCTAAAGTATTATTACTAAATTTTGCTCATGCTGAGAAGCTCCCTAGCATTGATTCTCACACTCTATTTTGAATACCAAAGCCTCAAGTCAATCATTAGTGTATTTCAGGTCCCTCAAAAACAGAGGTTCTGCTACCCAAGCCCCAGCCAACTCCTGGGAAAGGTACAAGTTAAAAGAAAATGCCAGAATTTCTGTTCACACCAATCAATAACTTTCCATTCAGTTTATTATTTTGTGTTCTTTTTTCCTGCCTTCTTTTGGATTGAGTATTTTTTATTTTTTATTTTTTCAAGCTTTAATTTATTTTATTTTAGGATATCAATTTTTTTTACATCTTTATTGCAGTATAATTGCTTTACAATGGTGTGTTAGTTTCTGCTGTATAACAAAGTGAATCAGCTATACATATACATATATCCCCATATCTCCTCCCTCTTGGGTCTCCCTCCCACCCTCCCTATCCCACCCCTCTAGTTGGACACAAAGTACCGAGCTGATCTCCCTGTGCTATGCAGCTGCTTCCCAGTAGCTATTTTACATTTGGTAGTGTATATATGTCCATGCCACTCTCTCACTTCATCCCAGCTTACCCTTCCCCCTCCCCGTGTCCTCAAGTCCATTCTCTCCATCTGCGTTTTTATTCCTGTCCTGACCCTATGTTCTTCAGAACCTTTTTTTTTTTTTTAGATTCCATATATATGTGTTAGTGTACGGTATTTGCTTTTCTCTTTCTGGCTTACTTCACTCTGTATGACAGACTCTAGGTCCATCCACATCACTACAAATAACTCAAATTCGTTTCTTTTTATGGCTGAGTAATATTCTATTGTATATACGTGCCACATCTTCTTTATCCATTCATCTGTCGATGGACACTTAGGTTGCTTCCATGACCTGGCTATTGTAAATAGAGCTGCAATGAACATTGTGGTACATGACTCTTTCTGAATTACAGTTTTCTCAGGGTATATGCCCAGGAGTGGAATTGCTGGGTCGTATGGTAGTTCTATTTGTAGTTTTTTAAGGAACCTCCATCCTATTCTCCATAGTGGCTGTATCAATTTACATTCCCACCAACAGTGCAAGAGGGTTCCCTTTTCTCCACACCCTCTCCAGCATTTATTGTTTGTAGATTTTTTGATGATGGCCATACTGACTGGTGTGAGGTGATACCTCATTGTAGTTTTGATTTGCATTTCTCTAATGATTAGTGATGTTGAGCATCCTTTCATGTGTTTGTTGGCAATCTGTATATCTTCTTTGGAGAAATGTCTATTTGGGTCTTCTGCCCATTTTTGGATTGTGTTGTTTGTTTTTTTTTGATATGGAGCTGCATGAGCTGCTTGTATATTTTGGAGATAAATCTTTTGTCAGTTGTTTCATTTGCAAATATTTTCTCCCATTCTGAGGGTTGTCTTTTTGTCTTGTTTATGGTTTCCTTGGCTGTGCAAAAGCTTTTAAGCTTCATTAGGTCTCATTTGTTTATTTGTGTTTTTATTTCCATTTCTCTAAGAGGTGGGTATAAAAAAAATTTCACAATTTGTATGGAAACACAAAAGACCCTGAATAGCCAAAGCAATCTTGAGAAAGAAAAACGTACCTAGAGGAATCAGGCTCCCTGACTTCAGACTATACTACAAAGTTACAGTGATCAAGACAGTATGGTACTGGCACAAAGATATAAATTTAGATCATGGAACAGGATAGAAAGCCCAGAGATAAACCCACACACATATGGTCACCTTATCTTTGATAAAAGAGGCAGGAATATACAATGGAGAAAAGACAGCCTCTTCAATAAGTGGTGCTGGGAAAACTGGACAGCTACATGTAAAAGAATGAAATTACAACACTCCCTAACATCATACACAAAAATAAACTCAAAATGGATAAAGACCTAAATGTAAGTCCAGACACTATATAACTCTTAGAGGAAAACATAGGCAGAACACTCTATGACATGGATTGAGTATGTTTTAGATTTTATTTTATCTTTACGATACTTTCCTCATTGGTTATTAGAAAGTTAATTAGAAACTGTCTTATGGGGTTTTTGTTTACTTGTTTGTTTTTGTCTACTTTGTCTCTTTGAGCTTCTTAGATCTGTGGGATTATTGTTTTAATCAAAGTTCAGAAAACATGGTCTGAATTTTTACATATACATATATACATATATATATATACACACACACACATACCTATACACATATATATTTCCTAACTCTTCACCTTCTGTGACTCCTATTTCACATATGCTAAAATGCTTTGTATTGGCTCTGAAGTACTTTTCATTTATTTTTTAATTTTCCCTATGCTTCTCTATGGCTAATTTCTATTGCTGTGTCTTCAAGTTTCACAATCTTGTGCACTGCCTAATCTGTTGTTAACCCCATCCAGTTAATTTTTAAAAATAATTCACTTTTTATGTCTAGAAGTTCCTTTGGGTTTTTTAATCTTTTATTTCATTATTTGTTCATCTTTTTCTTTAAATATGTGAACATGGTAATAATAGCTGTTTCAACAGCTTGTCTATTTATTCTTTTTTTTTTTTTTTTTTTTTTTTTAAAGGATTTTCTTATTTATTTATTTATTTATTTATTTTTGGCTGTGTTGGGTCTTCGGTTCGTGCGAGGGCTTTCTCCAGTTGCGGCAAGCGGGGGCCACTCTTCATCGCGGTGCGGGGACCGCCCTTCATCGCGGTGCGCGGGCCTTTCTCCATCGCGGCCCCTCCCGTCGCGGGGCACAGGCTCCAGACGCGCAGGCTCAGCAATTGTGGCTCACGGGCCCAGCTGCTCCGTGGCATGTGGGATCTTCCCAGACCAGGGCTCGAACCCGTGTCCCCTGCATTAGCAGGCAGATTCTCAACCACTGCGCCACCAGGGAAGCCCTTGTCTATTTATTCTATTACCCAATCATTTCTGGAGCTAGTTTTATCAATTGACTTTTCCCCTGGTTTTACTGGATGTTGGACATTGTGAATTTTATGGTGTTAGATGCTGAATTTTCTTGTATCTCTTTAAAGAAATTGAGCTGTTTTTTTGGTAGATGGTGTAAAGAAAACCAGCTAGCTCTCTCATCTTTTTCTAATAAAGGCACTAGTTCATTCATGAGGGTTCCATTCTCATGATCTAATTACCTCCCAAAGGTTCCACATCCACATACCATCACACTGGGGATTAGATTTCAACATATGGGAACACACACATTCAGTCCATAACACTTGTTCAATTTTTCCTTTCAAGGTTTATTTTTAAGCTTTGTTAGCCAGATCTAGCATATCTTATAGCACATCTAGCATAGCATAGTTGAGCCCCACCACTAAGGTGTGGCCCTTCTAGGATCTCTACTAAATGCCCTGAGTGATCAAGACTTTTCACTTGGACTGGTTAGAATTTAATGCCTCATTACCCTGTGTGAACTGGGAGTCATTCAACTTCTAATAATTCAACTCAACATCAAATTTTTCTTATTATTCCATATCATGGTTGGAAGAGGAAATTCCTTTAAGTTATAAAATATAATTTGGACTATTTCTGAACCATATCTTCTTTAACCTTTAAATTAATTTTTCAATTTAAAAATGTAGTTTTCATTCCCCCCCCCCACATTCTTATTTTATCTTCTTTCATAGCAGAGCACTACTGATTTAGTAGAATAAAACATCACCTTGGATCTCTCTGAGGATATTCATTAGGATTTTTTTTAAAGTATCTTCTAGTTGTTTGATAACCTTTGGTCTCTGTGGCTGGTTATTCTTTTTGTTTATTGTGGTCCTTTACCCTTGTTCTATTGGTGTTCTCAAATATTTGTCCATCAAAATTTTGAAGAATTTGGTTGATTATGGTGGAGATTTTGTTTCAATGCCATCTGTCCTCACTTTCAAATTTGTGGAAAGTAATGCAGGCACGAAAGTTTTTGTACTTTCTCAGTGAAAAAACAAAAGGAATTCCCAGCCCTAACAAATTTAGTATCTTTAGAATATGACTATGTGTTTCGCTTAGGCCCAAATAAGACTGTAATCTGTGGGCAGATTTATAAGTATAGTGGGAGAGGATGGGGGTAGAGTCAACTAACCCAGCTCTTCCTTGGATATCATAGTCAACCCAACAGTTAATGAGTACATTCTTTATAATACATTGTATATTATATATAATAATGTAAAATTATATATAATATAATATATATATTATATATATAGCTGTTCTCTACACCTGCCAAAACAGGAACATAGGTTTGGAGCCTAGCAGGACTTTTTCGGACAGTGAAGAAAATTTCCAAGAATCTTCTGGGCTGTGATTTTGTCTGTTCAGGTTTACATGTATTGAAATTCTATCCCCATTCTGCTAGTTTCCACCATTCATTCTGTGCATTATACTGGATACATTCTCTTTAATACATATTTGCTGTGATTTCAGTTGAGAGCAAGGAAAGTTAATTGTCTGTGTTCAGTCTACCATCTTGAACATGATGCCCAAAATTCCAATTTTTAAATAGATTTTTAAAAATATATCATACATAAAGGGGATTGTTCTCCCAGTGTTCTCTGTTAATGCCTGCCACCAATTTACTATTATGCCATAATAGCTTCTATTTCATAGCAGTTACGTTTTACTCTGTATCTTTGAGTTTTTGATTGAATTAAATACTTGATTAAATACCTATGATAGATGTGAACTAAAAATTATTTCCTATTGGGTCAACATGAATGTCTTTCTGTATGACTTAAATATCCCCTCTGGTTGTAGCATCTTAACTTTTCAGGCTTAAACATTTTGTGTCATTTTTAGTGTAGACTGAACTTCTAGTGCTTTTTACATCATAAAAAGTGATTTTCCTATTGATTAATGGGTTTATATTTTCTAGAATGTGCAAAGTTTACAAAAATATTAAAAAGATGAACGGTGGTTAAGAAGTTAAGTATTTCAATTTGTGGAACTAAGAAACTATACTATCTCCTCCCTAAAGTGGCTTGCAACACAAATTATTTTGACCAAGTAAAGTTCTAACTTTTATGCTCAAAAATACACACTTTTCTTCTTCACATTAAACAAATTAAAATGTAGAGATATTATATATCAATATATAATATTGATAAATTAAAATATTAACTAGATTAAACTATGAGATAAAAGTTAGCATGTCATCATTTTTAGCTTTTATAACAATTTCTAGTTATTTTATTCTGGTATTTATGCCATCCTTGAGAACTTTTATTTTGGAATTATAGAGAAAGAAATTATATACGTTACAAATGAAACATACGGTGAAAGGGTTGTGGATTAAATGTTGTATCTTGTACCAGAACAACCAAAATAAACAGTTTATTGCTAATAAAATATATACAGAAAACAGATACGATCACAAAATATAAAAATTAAAGGGCCAATTTTGTGTTAATCCTAACATGTAACTGCAGAAGATATTAATTAAAACACATTACAATAGACTACTAGAGAAAGGAATTAATATCCTTGAAATCTATGACATCAAGTAAACTATCTTAAGAAGTGACACATTTATTGTGTGAGTTACATAAAATATGCTTGGACAAAATCTTAAAGAATATCCCAAGACAAGCAAGTTAAAGAAAATACACTAAATTCAACTTAACATGTTTCTTTCATCTGTAATCTCTATGAGTCTAGTATGCAAACGACTGCAAAACCATAACTACAAGAACTGATCATCCCCTTGATGAATGTTCACACAGCTGATAAGTTACTGTCCATTTACACTTGTCATGAACAGATCTCCTACTTCTAGGGGAAACAGCAAGGAATTAACTGTCATACTACTTTGCTAATACACTGGACTAGTCTTTCGACATACTGTCAACTTTCACAACATAATTAACATAATAATTCCAAATATGCATCATGCTCTTCTTGTCCTTTATAAGATTTCACAAATAAGGTAAACACCCTCTACTGCAACCATTCATCGATTTTAATGTCACTTTTATTTGTAAAGAGGGCATCTAAAATTCCGTTGAGTGTTCAATGTTTTATAAACGATAGATGATTATTAAATGATTCATTCACTTGTTAATACTATCATTTCAAAAAGTAATTCAGTTCCCTGTAATGTCAGATGAAATTGATTCTATTTATTATAAATAAAAACTCCAATAAAAATACCTTCTTCTGTTCTTTATAAGATGGAATTTTAAAAAATAAAATAGTTCAACAGCTACACAATTGCTGTTGATAATACCACTGGTAACACAATTGGCTTAATATATTTTATCAATATTATTGCTTTGTAACAGTGATCCAAGTGTTACTTTTCAACATGTTCTATTATCGTTCACAATTTCAGCATTACTGATTGTACCTTAGATCAGTTTCTCTCTGTTTAAATAAAATTATGTTTCCTACTCTCTGACCATTGATTAGGCTAGGGTAAAATTAATGTTTAAAATCAATTTTATTCTAGTAAATGTACTATTTGACCTTCTCGTTATACTAAACATGCTTATCAATACTCATTGATATTATTAACATTAAGTTGTTTTGTGGTTCTTGGTAGAAACAATGGATTATATTTACTAGTGGATAATTACTTTTTGACCCTTCACTTTGAATCCAATCCAAATATATTATTATTTTAATCATGAATTACTCAAATGCCTACAAATTCTACTATCAGGAAGTGACTAGGGCTCATGCAAAGCACCTCAATATGATTGCTTTTTGAAATGTTCTTAATAAGGATACATTTACATCAGACACATACATTCAGAAACAGTTCTTCTTTCTCAACATGTTAAAGGAAACCATTCCCAACTTCCATCCTTATACCTATAGATTTTTCTGCCCACAACCTGTTACTTAAAGGGCCATCTTTCAACTTTGGCAATAGGATCTTACTTTTTCTTCTTAAGGACAAATCATTGAATTCATCCAGTAACTGAGATTTCTTACTGAATTTGTGCTGTGATGTTATCCTTTATTTCATTGAGATGTATTTTTCAGAATCCATTAGCAGAGGCTCAGAGGTATATTTCAAAGTAGCAGGCACACATTTATCGTTCAAATTTTTAGTGTAAGTGTATACTCAGAGATACTATATAATATTTACTAAACAAGGTAGATAGTTTTATGGTGGCTACAATGTGAATATTTCCTGATTATATAACTGTTAAATATTGAATCTAAGGAAGCACATCTTAATTACCTAAGTACAAAGGTTATTTAAATTTATGAGCATATTATATGCTAAATCCTCTGAGACCTGGAAAATAGATTTTCAGAAACCAGAAACTTCAGTTACAGTATGAGGAAACAGGTTGAGGGAAGGATGAAGGTTCTGGTGGCAACAGGTATACTCTGAGGATCCACCATCAAGTGAACTCAATTGAGAATATCTGCTAGCCACAAATTCAAATATATAGTTTATTAGTTAACTATTTTTATCCACTTAAGGACATACCTTAATCTGCCTAGGCTATCATGGCAAAAGACCATAGACTGGGTGGCTTAATAAATAAACTTATTTTCTCAAAATTCTGGAGGCTGGAAATCTGAGATCAGGGTGTCAGCATGATCAGGTTCTGGTGACAGCTTTCTTCCTGACTAATATATGGCACTAGTATACAATACAAGGGCACTAATCCTACCCTAAGGTCTCCATCTTCATGACCTCAGGTAACACATATTATCTCTCAAAGTCCCCATCTCCAAATGCCATCACATTGAGAGTTAGGGCTTCAACATATGAATTTTAGGTAGGATACCAACATTGTCCTTAACAGAACACGTGTGTCCTTGGGAAGTAATCATCAGGCAAAAATAGAACTATATAATTGCTAAACAGTTTTAAAGTGTATGCCAAAATATTACTTTTATTTAGGCATGGTTTTTGCCATATTTTTGCCATTTCATTGCCCTCCCTTTATTGTTATCTCCTTGAGCCAATTTATGGACTCAGATATTAGTTCAAGATCAGAATGGTATCTCAGAATGCATTTTAGAAGAAGGTTAACTCACCATACAGATATCTCTAACTAGAAAACATGTTCCCCATTGTAGCAGCCCATAAAATATGTAAATCAAACCAAAAACTGAATCACTCTGCCAACTAAGCAGTAAAAATTAATGCTTACAAATCATAAGAAGAGCAATGGTTTCTATTTTTTCCAAATCAAATAAAGTACTCTCTTCACAACATTACAACACTCTGGGGCCTAAAGTTTAGGCACTGATAGAATACTCCAAAGAAAATGGGCCACAGAAGATTGAAAAGCATAATCAATAATAAATCCCCAGGATGTACGGTCATGCATTTTTGAGTACTGCTGTCTAATCCCAGAAGATTACAGTTATTAAAGATAATATTTTTGGACCTGACATATTCACTTTCCACTTAAAAGCATCATAGGTGAATGTCATTATTATTACCAATACTATGACCATTCTAACTGCTACTGCTGCTATAAAGGATATATCATGTGTCTGTTTTCAGGTGTAAAGAACTGTTCACTACTCACTCTTTTTAATTGCCTTTGGTAATGACTGAGTTACAGCAACTGACATCTGGAATCTACTTAGGAGAGGTTTATCAGTAGCTCAAGCTCTTGATCTTAGTTTTGCAGTCATTGTTACTTTGAACAAAATTGTCTTCTTTCTCCAGCTTCTCATAACTGAAATATCTGGGCATAGCTGTAATGTTCTTTCTTGCTAGATGAGTTTTTTATTTGAGCATTCTGGGGAGTTTGTGTATAAGATGTGAATCTAAATGTAGCTATTCACACCTTCTGTCCTGCTTTTAACTCTTCTGCCTTCTCAACACAGACTCTACCTGCCAGGATCTAAATAAAGAGCATAGTTTACATTACATGTTAAGCAGTGTTATGTAAAAATTAAGCCCTGAAAACATCTTGCAATAGTTTTGTAAGGGAGCTAAGTATGTGTGGCATCAGATTCCTTTTAGTGATACCATGACTATGCCTGCATTATCAAATTATAAAAATTAGGAAGAAATAATCACTTAACTGCCAATTAATATTCATAGAGACAGAGGGAGAGAAAATTCATTGTCTTTAAATTTGCTTACTGTTTTTAATTGAGAGAATTGGCCCTTAACTATGTCCATTGGGAGATTGTCTCCATAGCTGGTTGGTATCCCTGGAAAAGTTCCCTAATATTGAGAATATTACTATTTTCTTATCAGAGGTCCAGTCAAAATTGCATTATTTTTGGCCAATAATTGCTGCAGTAATTACAGAACAAGGGATACTTATAAAACTATGTCAAAATCAATGGCAAAGAAGAAAGTAGAGCCAGGGAGAGCATTTCAATTTAGGATTATGTATTCTCATTTTCCTTACAGAGCTATCAGACAATCTCATCAACATATCTAACAATGTCTGTAACTTTACCTCTGACTGTTGAAATGGTCAGTGAAAACTGTTTCCAGAAATTACTTATCTATATAGAATGTTAAGTAGTATTCCTTCACTTATCTTGCTTCAGAGACTAAAAAAAGAGTGTAGAATATCATCAAGTTTGGATATAGCATTAGAAAGACACGGGTTTAGTCATCTATATGTTTTCTTTGGAGTAATGTCTATTCAGGTCTTTCGCCCATTTTTTGATTGGGTTGTTGTTTTTTTTGTTGTTGTTATTGAGTTATATGAGCTATTTGTGTATTTTGGAAATTAAGTCCTTTTCAGTCACATTGTTTGCAAATATTTTCTTCCAGTCCTTAGGGTGTTTTTTTTGGTTTTGTTTATGGTTTCCTTTGCTGTGCAAACGTTTTTAAGTTGATTAGGTCCCATTTGCTTATTTTTGCTTTTATTTCTATTGCCTTAGGAGACTGACCTAAGAAAACATTGTTACAATTTATGCCAGAGGATGTTTTGCCTATGTTCTCTTCTAGCAGTTTTATAGTGTCATGTCTTATATTTAAGTCTTTAAGTCATTTTGAGTTTATTTTTATGTTTGGTCTGAGGGAATGTTCTAACTCCATTGATTTACATGCAGCTGTCCATCTTTCCCAATACCACTTGCTAAAGAGACTGTCTTTTCTCCATTGTATATTCTTGCCTCCTTTAGAGAAATGCAAATCAATTAGGTATCATCTCACATTAGTCAGAATATCTATCAAAAAAGTCTGCAAATAATAAATGCTGGGGAGGGTGTGGAGAAAAAGGAACCCTCCTATGCTGTTGGTGGGAATGTAAATTGGTGTAGCCACTATGGGAAACAGTATGGAGGTTCCTTAAAAAACTAAAAATAGAGCTACCATATGATCCAGCAATCCCACTCCGGGGAATATATACAGAGAAAACTCTAATTCAAAAAGATACATGCACCCCAGTGTTCATAGCAGCACTATTCTCAATAGTCAAGACATGGAAGCAACCTAAATGTCCATCGACAGATAAATGGATAAAGAAGGTGTGGTATATATACAACAGAATTCAGCCATGAAAAAGGATAAAATAATGGCATTTGCAGCAAAGTGGATGGACCCAGAGATTATCATACTAAGTGAAATAAATCAGAACAAGAAAGACAAATATCATATGATAACACTTACATGTGGAATCTAAAATATGATACAAATGAACTCATTTACAAAACAGAGAGACTTGCAGACATAGAAAACAAATTTATGGTTACCAAAGGAGAAAGGGGGTGGGGGAGGGATAAATTAGGACTTTGGCATTAGCAGATACAAACTACTATCCATAAAACAGATAAACAACAAGATCCTACTGTACAGCACAGGGACTATATTCAATATCCTGTAATAAACCATAATGGAAAAGAATATGAAAAAGATATATATATATATCTGAGTCACTTTGCTGTACACCAGAAACTAACACAACATTGTTAATCAACTATACTTCAAAAAAAAAAAAGACATAGGTTTATTCCCAACTCAGAATCTTACTAGCTATGCCATCTTGGGAATGTGCTTATACCTATTTTTTGCCTCTTTTGGGAACTGGAAGAATTGCATATACCAGGTAAGTTTACAGGATTCAATAAGATATGTGCAATACATTTAGCATAGCATTCAATACTTCATAGCTAGTGATATGTTACCATTATCTCCACTTAATTTGTGGAATAATTACAACAATTCCAGGTTATGAGATACTTTGGAACATCTTCTAGGCCAGTGGCTCTCCAGGACACATAGGTTTCCATTATTATCTGCTTATGACTATTTTGAGAGTATACTTTCCTAGAGGTCCAATTGAGCTTAGGAGGTAAAGAATTATGATCAAATAGCTTGATCAAAAGGCTCCCAAAACATCTAATCCTATCAAAATAGTTCAATCAAACAGACTTCTTTTAATAATCATAATACCCACAGACTGTCAGCCATATTATTTTGCTTAATATCTGCACATGTATTGTTTTATGTTCAAATTTTAGTCATGGAAAAGTGTTACATATTTACTTTCATGTAAGTTGTTTCATCTTTTATTAAAATTGAACTTTACCTGGTGTGTTTTCCTTTTCCAATAGGAGAAACAACAACAAAGATAGTGAGAGTCACACCTAATGGTCTTATAACAGTGACCAAAAATATGCTAAAGATAGCTGATCTTACTGTCTGTTGACTGTGTCTATTAATTGTCTAAGAACATTCCCTAACTTTTATTTTAACTCTAATATTCAAAATTATGTTAGGAAAAAAATAATAGTCCTGATCTTGTGTGTGCTTTGTGTACTGTTTTGCTTTGCTTTACCTCTCACCCATTTTCTCAGGCAGTTTTTTCCTGCCGAATGTTGTGTTTTGTGAACTAATCTGTCTTGAGTGATTACAATGACTAAATCTTCAGAAAATATTTTAATCACTTGCATGTCACTTATCCCATATCCTCAGTATCTTCTCTAAATGCTTTATCTACATATTCTTACCTAAAACAGCCATCCCCTGAAAATGACATTTCCTCATGGAGCAGACCATATTTTCTTCCTATGTTTTACATGCCTCATGACCAGGAGAGAGGGTAGATATTTTCCCAGAAACCGATTACCCACTCCAAAGCATTAATCTCCTCCTTTTTGACCTGTTAAGTCTTGCTTCTTTAATGCTGTATCTCCCTCATCATCCTCTCTGGTCTATCACTCATTGGGTCCCAGGTCAAAGGGGTCTAAAAGAGACTGTCTTCACTTGTCGCATCTGGTTTTTCATCTCCTTTTTGTAATAAATTATTTCAAATATACAGTAAAGTTAGAGAATAATAGAATGCCATATATGTATATAAGATATTACATATGTATTAGAATGACATATATATCTAAATATATATAATAGAATGACGTGTCTATGTATGTATATCTCTAACTCATGTACCCAACTAACCAGTTTCAACAGATCTTAACATTTTTTCAACATCATTTCTGTTTTTCTTCTTTCTTTTGTTTTCTTTTCTGTCTTCCCCCCCTCCTTCTTTCCTTCCATCCTTCCTTCCTTCTTTTTTTTACAAGTAAAACATTTCACATACAGTGAAATCTCTTGTTCTCCTAAATTCCCCTCTCTTTCTTCATCCTGTAAGAACTATCCTAAGATTTATATTATCATATTTATGCCTGTTTGTAACCTGTTACTATGTATGCATCTATTTTGTACATTTCTGAAGCTCTATGTAAATAATATAATCCTGCAACTTACCTTTTGTGCTAAATAGCATATTTTGAGATGTATTTTTGTTGTTTTATACTAATGATTCTTCAATAAATATTTGTATATATATTTTCCCTATGTACATGTTTAAAAGATTTCTAGGGTCTATATTCTGAAGTGGAATACCTGGATTTGAAATGTGAATATAGCTTGAACTATATTAGATAGTCTGAAATTGTACCAATTTATATGCCTAATATCAGTGAAGGGAAATTCTAGTGTCTCTACATCCTCATCAGTATTTGGTTTTGTCTCTATCTCCATACTTTTATTAATCTGATGAATGTGTAATGATATCTTATTGTTATCTGAAACATGCTGTATTCCAACATGGTTCCTCTCTGCAAAACACCACTGAATTTGTTCTGTAAAAATCACCATAAGCCCCTAAATTGTCATATCTAATGGGTACTTTTTTTTTTTATTAACAATGTTGTGTTAGTTTCAGGTTTACAGCAAAATGATTCAGTTATACATATACATGTATCCATTCTTTTGCAAATTCTTTTCCCATTTAGGTTATTATAGAATATTGAGCTGGGTTCCCTGTGCTATGCAGTACGTCCTTGTTGGCTATCTATTTTAAATAAAGCAATGTGTACATGTCAACTCCCAATATATCCCTCCCCAAAACCCTTCCACTAGGTAGCCATTAAGTTCATGCTCTAAGTCTGTGAGTCGGTTTGTTTTGTAAATAAATTCATTGGTATCATTTTTTTTAATATTCCCATATAAGCAATATCATATGACATTTGTCTTTGTCTGACTTATTTCACTTAGGATGATAATCACCAGGTGCATCCATGTTGTTGCAAATGGCATTGTTTCATTATTTTTAATGGCTAAGTAATATTCCATTGTATATATGTACCACATCTTCTTATCCATTCATCTGTAGATGGACATTTCACTTGCTTCCATGTCTTGGTTATTGAAAACAGTGCTGCAATGAACATTGGGGTGCATGTATCCTTTTGGACCATATTTTACTCCAGATATATGTCCAAGGGTGGGATTGCAGGATCATATTGCAACTCTATTTTTAGTTTTTTAAGGGACCTTCATACTGTTCTCCATAGTGGCTGTACTAGTTTACATTCCCACCAACAATGTAGGAGGGAGATTGGTTCAAGATGGCGGAGAGGAAGGACATGCGCTCACACCCTCTTGTGAGAGCAGTGGAATCACAACTAACTGCTGAACAAACATTGACAGAAAGACACTGGAACGCACCAAAAAAGATACCCCACATCCAAAGACAAAGGAGAAACCACAGTGAGATGGTAGGAGGGATGCAACCACAATAAAATCAAATCCCATAACTTCTGGGTGAGCGACTCACAAACTGGAGAACAATTATACCACAGAAGTCCACCCAATGGAGTGAAGGTTCTGAGCCCCACGTCAGGCTTCCCAACCTGGTGGTCAGGCAACAGGAGGCAGAATTCCTAGAGAATCAGACTTTGAAAGCTAGTAGGATTTGATAGCAGGACTTCGACAGGACTAGGCGAAACAGAGACTCCACTCTTGG
This sequence comes from Balaenoptera acutorostrata, assembly GCF_949987535.1. Taxonomy (NCBI): domain Eukaryota; kingdom Metazoa; phylum Chordata; class Mammalia; order Artiodactyla; family Balaenopteridae; genus Balaenoptera; species Balaenoptera acutorostrata. The sequence goes on along the minus strand of NC_080066.1, from coordinate 161,021,874 downwards.
AGGGCACACACAAAGTAGTGTGCACATCAGAACCCAGAGGAAGGAGCAGTGACCCCATAGGAGACCAAAACACACCTACCTGCTAGTGTTGGAGGGTGTCCTGCAGAGGTGGGGGGTGGCTGTGGCTCACTGTGGGGACAAGGACACTGGCAGCTGAAGAAGTGCTGGGAAATACTCCTTGGCATGAGCCCTCCTGGAGTCTGCCACTTGCCCCACCAAAGAGCCGGGTAGGCTCCACTGCTGGGTTGCCTCAGGCCAAACAAACAACAGGGAGGGAACCCAGTCCCAACCATCATCAGACAAGTGGATTAAAGTTTTCTGAGCTCTGCCCACCAGAGCAATACACAGCTCTACCCACTACCAGTCCCTCCCATCAGGAAGCTTGCACAAGCCTCTTAGATAGCCTCATCCACCAGAGGGCAGAAAGCAGAAGCAAGAAGAACTACAATTCTACAGCCTGTGGAACAAAAACCACATTCACAGAAAGACAAAGTGAAAAGGCAGAGGACTGTGCACCAGATGAAGGAACAAGATAAAACTCAAGAAAAACAACTAATTGAAGTGGAGATAGGCAACCTTCCAGAAAAAGAATTCAGAATAATGACAGTGAAGATGATCCAGGACCTCAGAAAATGAATGGAGGTAAAGAACGGGAAGATGCAAGAAATGTTTAACAAAGATCTAGAAGAATTAAAGAACAAACACCTAGAAGAAATAAAGAACAAACAAACAGATAAACAATACGATAACTGAAATGAAAAATACACTAGAAGGAATGAATAACAGAATAACTAAGGCAGAAGAACAGATAAGTGACCTGGAATACAAAATGGTGGAATTCACAGCCATGGAACAGAATAAAGAAAAAAGAATGAAAAAAAAATGAAGACAGCCTAAGAGACCACTGGGACAAGATTAAACACAACAACATTCACATTATAGGGGTCCCAGAAGGAGAAGAGAGAGAGAAAGAACCCAAGAAAGTATTAGAAGAGATTACAGCCAAAAACTTCCCTAACACGGGAAAAGAAATAGCCACCCAAGTCCAGGAACTGCAGAGAGTCCCAGGCACGAAAAACCAAGAAGAAACATGCCAAGACACATAGTAATCAAATTGACAAAAATTAAAGACAAAGAAAAATTATTAAAAGCCACAGGGAAAAACAACACATAACATACAAGGGAACTCCTATAAGGTTAACAGATGATTGCTCAGCAGAAACTCTACAAGCCAGAAGGAAGTGGCACTGTATATTTAAAGTGATGAAAGGGAAGAACCTACAACCAAGATTACTGTACTCAGCAAGGATCTCATTAAGATTCAACAGAGAAAATAAAATCTTTACACACAAGCAAAAGCTAAGAGAATTCAGCACCACTAAACCAGCTGTATAACAAATGCTAAAGGAACTTCTCTAAGTGGGAGACACAAGGGAAGAAAAGGACCTACAAAAACAAACCTAAAAAAGTTAAGAAAATGATAATAGGAACATACATATTAATCACCTGAAATGTGAATGGATTAAATGCTCCAACCAAAAGACACAGGCTCGCTGAATAGATACAAAAACAAGACACATATATATACTGTCTACAAGAGACCCACTTCAGACCTAGAGACACATACAGACTGAAAGTGAGAGGATGAAAACGATATTCCATGCAAATGGAAATCAAAAGAAAGCTGGAGTAGCAATACTCATATTAGTTAAAATAGACTTTAAAATAAAGAGTGTTACAAGACACAAGGAAGGACACTACATAATGATCAATGGCTCAATCCAAGAAAAAGATATAACAATTATAAATACATATGCACCCAACATAGGAGCACCTCAATACATAAGGCAACTGCTAACAGCTATGAAAGAGGAAATCGACAGTAACACAATAATAGTGGGGGACTTTAACACCTCGCTGACACCAATGGAAAGATCATCCAGACAGAAAATTAATATGGAAACACAAGCTTTAAATGACACAATAGACTAGACAGATTTAGCAAATATTTATAGGACATTCCATCCAAAAACAGAAGATTATACTTTCTTCTCAAGTGCACACAGAACTTTCTCCAGGAAAGATCACATCTTGGGTCACAAAATCAAGCCTCAGTAAATTTAAGAAAATTGAGGCTTAGGACCTGTGTGGAAGGGGAGAGGCAGCACGTCCAAAGGGGGGCCTCTGGAGTGTGGTGTTCGGAGTTTGGAGACTTGTGGCTGACAGGGTCTTGGTGCTCTGGCTGGGTGTCAGGCCTGTGCCTCTGAGGTGGGAAAGCTGAGTTCAGGACATTGGTCCACCAGAGACTTCCCAGCTCTACGTAATATCAAATGGGGAAAGCTCTCCTAGAGATCTCCATCTCAACGCTAAGACCCAGCTCCACTCAACGACCAGCAAGCTACAGTGCTGGACACCCTATGCCAAACAACTAGCAAGACAGGAACACAATCCCATCAATTAGCAGAGAGGCTGCCTAAAATCATAATAATTTCACAGACACCCCAAAACATACCACAGGACACGGTCCTGCCCATCAGAAAAACAAGATCCAGCCTCATCCACCAGAACACAGGCACTAGTCCCCTCCACCAGGAAGCCTACACAACCCACTCAACCAACCTTAACCACTGGGGGCAGACACTAAAAACAACGGGAACTATGAACATGCAGCCTGCGAAAAGGAGACGCCAAACACAGTAAGTTAAGCAAAATGAGAAGACAGAGAAACACACAGCAGATGAAGGAGCAAGGTAAAAACACACCAGACCAAACAAATGAAGAGAAAATAGGCAGTCTACCTGAAAAAGAATTCACAGTAATGATAGGAAAGATGATCCAAAATCTTGGAAATAGAATGAAGAAAATACAAGAAATGTTTAACAAGGACCTAGAAGAACTAATGAGCAAACAAACAATGATGAACAACACAATAAATGAAATTAAAAATTCTCTAGAAGGAATCAATAGCAGAATAACTGAGGCAGAAGAATGGATAAGTGACTTGGAAGACAAAATAGTGGAAATAACTACTGTAGAGACGAATGAAGAAAAAAGAATGAAAAGAATTGAGGACAGTCTCAGAGACCTGTGGGTCAACATTAAACACACTGACATTTGAACTATTTGGGTCCCAGAAGAAGAAGAGAAAAAGAAAGGGACAGAGAAAATATTTGAAGGGATTATAGTTGAAAACTTCCCTAATATGGGAAAGGAAATAGTCATCAAGTCCAGGAAGTGAAGAGAGTCCCATACATGATAAATCCAAGGAGAAACACGCCAAGACACATATTAAACAAACTATCAAAAATTAAATACAAAGAAAAAATAATAAAATCAGCAAGGGAAAAACAACAAATAACATACAAGGGAATCCCCAAAAAGTTAACAGCTGATATTTCAGCAGAAACTCTGCATGCCAGAAGGGAGGAGCAGGACATATTTAAAGTGATGAAAGGGAAAAACCTACAACCAAATTTACTCTACACAGCAAGGATCTCATTCAGATTCGATGGAGAAATTAAAACTTTTACAGACAAGCAAAAGCTAAGAGAATTCAGCACCACCAAACCAGCTTTACAACAAATGCTAAAGGAACTTCTCTAGGCAGGATACAGAAGAGAAGGAAAAGACCTACAATAACAAACCCAAAACAATTAAGAAAATGGTAATAGGAACTTATATATCAATAATTACCTCAAACGTAAATGGATTAAATGCTCCCACCAAAACACATAGGCTGGCTGAATGGATACAAAAGCAAGACCCATATATATATGCTGTCTACAAGAGACCCACTTCAGAAGTAGGGACACCTACAGGCTGAAAGTGAGAGGATGAAAAAAGATATTCCATGCAAATGGAAATCAAAAGAAAGCTGGAATAGCAATTCTCAGAACAGACAAAATAGACTTTAAAATAAAGACTATTACAAGAGACAGAGAAGGACACTACATAATGATCAAGGGATCAGTCCACAAAGATGATATAAAAATTGTAAATATTTATGCACGCAACATACGAGCACCTCAATATATAAGGCAAATGCTAACAGCCATAAAAGGGGAAATCAACAGTAACACAATCATAGTAGGGGACTTTAACACCCCACTTTCACCAATGGACAGATCATCCAAAATGAAATAAATAAGGAAACACAAGCTTTAAATGATACATTAAACAAAATAGACTTAATTGATATTTATAGGACATTCCATCCAAAAACAACAGAATACACTTTCTTCTCAAGTGCTCATGGAACATTTTCCAGGATAGATCATATCTTGGGTCACAAATCAAGCCTTGGTAAATTTAAGAAAATTGAAATCCTATCAAGTATCTTTTCTGACCACAATGCTCTGAGACTAGATATCAATTACAGGAAAAAATCTGGAAAAAATACAAACACATGGAAGCTAAACAATACACTACTTAATAACCAAGAGACCACTGAAGAAATCAGAGGAAATCAAAAAATACCTAGAAACAAATGCCAATGAAAACACAAGGACCCAAAACCTATGGGATGCAGCAAAAGCAGTTCTAAGAGGGAAGTTTACAGTAATACAATGCTACATCAAGAAACATGAAACATCTCAAATAAACAACCTAACCTTACACAAAAAGCAATTAGAGAAAGAAGAACAAAAATACCCCAAAGAGGGCAGAAGGAAAGAAATCATGAAGATCAGATCAGAAATAAATGAAAAACATGGGACTTCCCTGGTGGCACAGCAGTTGAGGATCTGCCTGCCAATGCAGGGGACTCGGGTTCGAGCCCTGGCCCGGGAAGATCCCACATGCCGTGGAGCAACTAAGCCCGTGTGCCACAACTATTGAGTCTGTGTTCTAGAGCCCGTGAGCCACAACTACTGAGCCTGCGCACCACAACTAATGAAGCCTGCACGCCTACAGCCCAAGCTCTGCAACGAGAAGCCACTGCAATGAAAAGCCCACGTACCACAATGAAGAGTAGCCCCCGCTCACCACATCTAGAAAAAGCCCGCATGCAGCAACTAAGACCCAACAACGAAGACCCAATGCAGCCAAAAATAAATAAATAAATAAATACATTTATAAAAAAAAAAAGAAATAAATGAAGGAAACTATAGCAAAGATCAATAAAACTAAGAGCTGGTTCTTCGAGAAGATAAACAAAATTGATAAAGCATTAGCCAGATTCATCAAGAAAAAAAGGGAGAAGACTCAAATCAATAGAATTAGAAATGAAAAAGGAGAAGTAACAACTGACACTGCAGAAATACAAAGGATCAGGAGAGATTACTACAAGCAACTCTATGCCAGTAAAATGGAAAACCTGGAAGAAATGGACAATTTCTTAGAAAAGCACAACCTTCTGAGACTGAACCAGGAAGAAATAGAAAATATAAACAGACCAATCATAAGCACTGAAATTGAAGCTGTGATTAAAAATCTTCCAACAAACAAAAGCCCAGGACCAGATGGCTTCACAGGTGAATTTTCTATCAAACATTTAGAGAAGCGCTAACACGTATCCTTCTCAAACTCTTCCAAAATATAGCAGAGGGAGGAACACTCCCTAACTCGTTCTATGAGGCCACCATCACCCTGATACCAAAACCAGACAAAGAAGTCACAAAGAAAGAAAACTACAGGCCAATATCACTGATGAACATAGATGCAAAAATCCTCAACAAAATACTAGCAAACAGAATTCAACAGTACATTAAAAGGATCTTACACCATGATCAAGTGGCATTTATCCCAGGAATGCAGTACTCTTCAATATATGAAAATCAATCAATGTGATACAACATATTAACAAACTGAAGGAGAAAAACCATATGATCATCTCAATATATGTAGAAAAGCTTTCTGACAAAATTCAACACCCATTTATGATTAAAAACTCTCCAGAAAGTGGGCATAGAGTGAAGCTATCTCAACATAATAAAGGCCATACACAACAAACCCACAGCAAGCATCATTCTCAATGGTGAAAAAATGAAAGCATTTCCACTAAGATCAGGAACAAGACAAGGCTGTCCACTCTTGCCACTATTATTCAACATAGTTTTGGAAGTCCTAGCCATGGAAATCAGAGAAGAAAAATAAATAAATGGAATATAAATTGGAAAAGAAGAATTAAAACTGTCACTGTTTGCAGATGACATGATATATAAATTGATAATCTTAAAGATGTTACCAGAAAACTATTAGAGCAAATCAATGAATTTGGTAAAGTTATACGATACAAAATTAATGCAGAGAAATCTCTTGCATTCCTATACACTAACAATGAAAGATCAGAAAGAGAAATTGAGGAAACAATCCCATTCACCATTGCAACAAAGAGAATAAATTACCCAGGAATAAACCTACCTAAGGAGGTAAAAACTGTACTCAGAAAACTATAAGACACTGATGATAGAAATCAAAGATGACATAAACAGATGGAAAGATTTACCATGTTCTTGTATTGGAAGAATCAATACTGTGAAATGACTATACTAATCAAAGCAATCTATAGATTCAATGCAATCCCTATCAAATTACCAACAGCATTTTTTACAGAACTAGAACAAAAAATCTTAAAATGTGTATGGAGACACAAAAGATCCTGAATAACGAAAGCAATCTTGAGAGAAAAAAAGGAGCTAGGGGAATTAGACTCCCTGACTTCAGACTATACTACAAAGCTACAATAATGAAGACAATATGGTACTGGCACGAAAACAGAAATATAGATTAATGGAACAGGATAGAAAGCCGAGGGATAAACCCATGCACCTATGTTCAATTAATCTATGACAAAGGAGGCAAGGATATACAATGGAGAAAAGACAGTCTCTTCAATAAGTGGTGCTAGGAAAACTGGACAGCTACATGTAAAAGAATGAAATTAGAACACTGTCTAACACCATACACAAAAATAAACTCAAAATGGATTCAAGACCTAAATGTAAGCCCGGACACCATAAAACTCTGAGAGGAAAACATTGGAAGAACACTCTTCGACATAAATCACATCAAGATCTTTTTCGACCCACCTCCTACAGTAATGGAAATAAAAACAAAAATAAACAAATGGGACCTAATGAAACTTAAAAGCTTTTGCACAGCAAAGAAACTATAAACAAGATGAAAAGACAACCCTCAGAATGGGAGAAAATATTTGCAAATGAATCAATGGACAAAGGATTAATGTCCAAAACATATAAACAGCTCATGCAGCTCAATATTAAAAAAACAAACAATCCAATCAAAAAATGGGCAGAAGACCTAAATAGACATCTCTCCAAAGAAGACATACAGATGGCCAAGAGGCACATGGAAAAATGCTCAACATCACTAATTATTAGAGAAATGCAAATCAAAACCACAATGAGGTATCACTTCACACCAGTTAGAATTGGCATCATCAGAAAATCTACAAACAACAAATGTTGGAGAGGGTGTGGAGAAAAGGGAACCCTCTTGCACTGTTGGTGGTAATGTAAATTGATACAGCCACTATGGAGAACAGTATGGAGGTTCCTTAAAAAACTAAAAATAGAATTACCATATGACCCAGCCATCCCACTACTGGGCATATACCCAGAGAAAACCATAATTCAAAAAGACACATGCACCCCAATGTTCACTGCAGCACTATTCACAATAGCGAGGTCATGGAAGCAAACTAAATGCACATCGACAGACGAATGGATAAAGAAGATGTGGTACATATATACAATGGAATATTACTCAGCCATAAGAAGGAATGAAATTGGGTCATTTGTAGAGACATGGATGAACCTAGAGACTGTCATACAGAGTGTCATATGTCAGAAAGAGAAAAACAAATATCGTATATTAACGCTTAGATGTTGAATCTAGAAAAATGGTACAGGTGAACTGGTTTGCAAGGCAGAAATAGAGACACAGATGTAGAGAACAAACGTATGGACACCAAGGAGGGAAGGTGCGGATAGGGGGTATGGTGGGATGAACTGGGAGATTGTGATTGACATACATTCACTAATATGTATAAAATAGATAACTAATAAGAAACTGCTGTATAAAAAATAAATAAAAAAACAAACAAACAAAAAAAACAATGTAGGAGGGTTCCCTTTTCTCCACACCCTCTCCAGCATTTATTGTTTGTAGATTTTTTGATGATGGCCATTCTGACTGGTGTGAGAATATTTTGCATTGTAAAATATCCTTTTCACTCTTCAGCTCTCTCAGTAGTATTTGAAACAGTTAACAACTTTTATTTCCTAAATACTGTCATTGATTTTTTTAAATGAATGACTTAATAAATGAATACACAGTGCTAAGTATTTGATAAAAGAAGCAATCCCTCAACTAACACAGCAAAATAACTTTTTCCTTCTTGCGAACTTCTGAAAAGATTTATCATATGATATTAGTTTGATGCCTATAAGTTCTAGTACATATGGTAGATATGAAAGATTTAAAGAGGCTATTCTTAGTCTTTTAGTATGGAACAGAGCCTAAAGTAATGTATCCTTAATAGATATGTGCTTAATAAATAAAATAATAAACTTGGTTTATTTTTCTCATTGTACTTATTATATTGCAAAAGTAAAATATGTTATATACTTCTTTACTGTAGGACTCCTCCTGTGGAAAAGTTGTACCAAAGGGCACGAACTTTGTCTTCTTTATATGCTGAAGGCATGGAGGAGTGCTGGACATCTGACACATATTACAAAGTTAAAAAAAATTTGGTTGAATATATGAAAAAGTCAAAAAGTAACAAAATAATTTCTATAGAATTTTTGTTCTAATGAAGTTTCAAATAAGATTTTAAAATTTAAAATTTTTATTCAATTTCTTTCAATGACAACTAGAGAGCTTAAATCATGTGGAGAGAATGGGTAGTGATTAATATTGTCAAAATACAGGCATTTTTCTGAGGATGGGTGGGCAAAAAAAGAACGTGGGAAAAAACGTGTACCTCTTCATTTGGGTTTGGACAAGAACAGAGATATGGGTACAAGTGTTGAGTTTCCCTGGGCTGACCGCACACAAGTGGATCCTAATGCTATCCTAGTGCATTTATAGACTGTTTCCAACCTTCTATGCTCCCACTGTTGGCATGATTTCTGTGTCATCAGCAAAGAGTCCTTGTCACACAAAACAATCTTCTACATGGTGTGCCAATGCCTAAAATGCAGCCATTTGAACATCATCATTTTGACATAAACAAAATTAGGTCTTTGAACCTATTTAAGTGCAAATTGTTACAGAAAATAAAACCTTTTATGTCCTACCCTTTCAAGTACAAGACGTACTTTTCCCCACATATCTCATATACTAGGAACTCAGTAAATATCTATGGCATTAATGAAATATAAGTTCCTAGAATGCTGTTCAAAGAAGAGTTTTTGGTACGAGGTAGCGTATAAAATCTTTAGACTTCTAAAACTGGCAAAGAAATGTGAACTTGTTGGGGATGGGGAAGAAAGAAGGTTCTGTATGTTAGATTCTTTGATAACCAGCCTTGCCTACTTTGGAATGATACAGAATGCTTTTACAAAATTAAATCTCAAATGACTGGTATTGGTATTTAACATATCAATTTTACTAGGTGTGAAAATGCTTTAAAAGAAACAACTGTAACACTGGAAGCCACGTTGAAACTAGGCTCTATTTATTTATTTATTGTTAAGAATCATGAAAATGCTGTCAATCAAAGCTACTTCCTAGAATCAGGGCTTTAGTCACCTTGACACCACAAACTCGTCTTTGCATTTACACATCCCAGAGACATCCACTTTTGAGCTCTCAGAACATTCAAAAGGAATCCAGATAATCTAGTCCTTAGTAATAACAGACCACACCCAAAGTCCCCAGAGATGATAGTACTTCATTTTCAGAACAAACTGCCTTTATTCCTGACATGGAGAATCATCCTCTACAAAGTCTCTGGGAGAGGATTATAACCTTGTGCACACTTAGTGGTCATTTATTATTGGAGAACCCATGCCAACGGATGAGTTATTGTTACCCTGCGAAATCCACTTCCAGTCTTAAGTCACCAGAAAGGAACGAATGTAAAAGCCTTAAAACAAACAGCACAACAGATTTGAGATTTAAGGGGAAAATGTTAAAAAAAAAAGTCTGGGAAAAATGTCCACAGGAAATGAATTAGCTAAGCCTCTGCAATTGTCACACATTCTCCAGACACATCTATTCACCTAAAACTGTATAATCATGTAAAGACTTACTGAATGAGTGTCTCTCTTGAAAATTTGAAAGTCTTTCTTTAAGACAGATATCAATCTTTAGTACCTGTATCCTGCATGGCTCCTAGGGATATTTAGCTGTTAAGAAAGAAACCTGTAAATTGCTCCAAGCACATCAAAAGAAAGGTGTTAGACAAGTGTGAGGCATGAAAGCCACTCTCTTTAAATGAAATGCTGTCCCCTGAATTGCACTGTGTGAGAGACTGCAAACATCATTTTCTGAGAACTTGCAATAATATCTCACAGAGAACTCCTCAATATACATGTGGAATGTGCTGGATTTAACTCTCAGCTAAAAACTTAACATGCAAACAGTCTCAGAATAAGAACCCAAACTAAAAAAAAATATATCGAAATAATTGAGAGATGATGGATCTGAAAGTTTTTGTGAGTTTGTTTTTGATTGTTTATTTGTTTGTTTTAGCTGATTGCAGAGGATTAGATTTAGGGTGAGCATGAAAGGTACATAAGTATGTAAATTTTCTATATACGAGATAGCAGAAAGAGAAGGACAGCAGATTCCACCTCTAGAAAAGGCAAAGATATTAAAAGTTGTTGATTGCTTCAACACTAATCCAAACTAGCCTGAAAGAAAATGTTCAGACTTCTGGACCAATTAAAAATAGTAGATGTGATACTCAGGTTTGGGGAAAAGTCACTAATTTTATAAGATATTAATATCTTTTCGGAGAAAGTTCAGGTATATGAATGGAAATGGTAGGGTTCCATTTTGACTGAACAGCTTATAACATCTTTTTCTGAGAACAGTTTTTGATATAGTCAAAGTGGGAGAAGTTGGAAAAGCAGTGGACACAGTGGCTGAATGGAAGAGTTAATGTGTATGTTGTATGTTGTGGGTCTGGGTGAGCTGGGGAACAGAGGGGAGTACGGAAGAGGGTAAGGAGTCCCACTGAGGTAGGAAAATGGAAAAGGGAAATTATTATAGGTATAGGTTTCACCTACTTCCCCACTTTACAAGAAGTTTTCCTGTGCCTGAAAACAAAGGGAAATACAAAATTAATTTAACATGTATGTAATGCAAAAACTTTACTTCTGTAATTAAATGAGAGATTTTAATATTTATTTTAATCTCTAAAATAGAAAAACCACAATTTGGAAAAATGCTTTGATAAGGAATGCCCTCAGATGAAGGTGTAGATAGAAACAGCAAATGGCTCTAGAATGAGAGTTGTCCAATTACAGGGTTCTAAATTAAATCTGAATTTCAAATAAATAAATGTTATTAACATAATTATGTCTCATGCAATAATTTGGATATACTTGTACCAAAAAAATTGTTTGTTGTTTATTTAAAATTGAAACTTGGCTTGGCAACCTATATTCACCTGACAACCTTACCTCTATTAAAATTTGGGTAGGAAAAAGCAAAAATGAGTGTTGGTGGAGAAGAGGAAAGAGGAGACATGCGGCATGGTAGTAGGCCATTATTGACCGCAGAAATTTTTCAAAAACTGAAATCTGTACAGTTTTAAACTACATGCCATATGGTACCATAATATACCCCTTTTCAGTTAGAGCTTCACACTTCACTGAACAGCCACCACAGAAAGCTTATTTAAGTGGTTTGATGGGGTGAAGGCTTAATATAAAGGAAATTATAGGGGGAAAGAAGAAAAGCAAAGACTGGATTAAGGTGATAATTAAAAAATCACGTGCAGTCCTGAACTCAGCATGGCTAAAATCAGGGGTACAAACAATGTCACTAGGTCCTTATTTCTCTTTCCATTTCTTCAGAACTTGGTCCGTTCTCCAGAGGGCAAAATGGCTGGGGCATTTCCTTTGTTTCATTTCTCATGTTTAAATTGAGCAGGAAAACTTAGCCATTCTCTCACAACAGCTGTAGAGAAGTTTCATTAAATTGTTTTGGTTTTAGTTGAATTACATTTTTATTATACTCAAACCAGACAATATAGAGAGACGATATATAGAGAAATATAGAGAGAAATAAAATGTTCTGATTGTCCAGACCTGAGCAGTATACTCATAGTTGGAGCCAGAGATACAGTCATCTCACATTGAAACAAGTGACAAAAGATGAAGACTGAGAAGATATTGAGATATTATTTTCTAAAGAAGGGTTGTCAATGTTTCATGGCAAATAAAATAAATAATAAAATAAAATAAAATAACAGCAATTGTCCCTTATAAGGTTTAAACAGAGTCTATCTTGACCTAGATTTTAAGAGCAGAGTGGCAGTGACTGACATCTGGCTTATGAATATTTCATTTACTTCTCCAGTTTATTTATAGTAAGCATCTGAACTTTAGCAACTTATAATTCCTTTTATCTTGCTATAAAATCTGCCCCAGGTAAGTGCTTAATAATAAAAGTAGGATAGATAAGTGAATGAACAAGTGAATGAAAAAAAGCAAATGCCATGTTGTGATATATAGATCAAAATATTTTCTATACAAAGTATTGAAAGAACTGAACCAACACAACAAACTTTAGGTTTTAAAAATGGTTTCCTTTAAGTTAATTATATATGTGATATGGTAAAGAAAAATGTGGACTTCAAAACTTGTTGTATCTCTAGAAACGTTTGAGTTGGAAGACCACTGTCAGTTATTGAAGTGACCTTGAACCAGTTACTCATCCATGGCATAGGAAGAATACCTACCTGACAAGACTGCTATGATGAATAACAATACTATGCATATACAAGTGCTGAGCACAAGTTTATAAACTTTATGTGCATTGGGATCTGGGAACCAGCCCAATACCTAGCACATTGGAGACACTTGATAAATGTGTTCTGAGTACAGGACATCAAGGAAAGTTATCCTCTAGTGTGTGTGTGTGTGTGTGTGTGAGAGAGAGAGAGAGAGAGACAGAAAGAGAGAGAGAGAGAGGATTGAGGAGGGTTGGGGAGAGAGGAGAATAATACAGGGGAATAATATAAAGTAGTAAAAATTTATTGTCCTTTCAAATTCAAACATTTTTCAAACTTCATTCTGATTCTATAAATAAGCATATGTCAGATATGTCAGGAGTACATCAAATCTCACTGTGTATTTAAGATTTCTATTCACCATTAGCTCTTTCTCATTAGATCCAGCAATTGAAATATATTCTGCTTGTGCTGCAGTTTTCTATTACGGATATGTAATCAAACTGACAAAGAAATGAGAAACTAAAATTATAGCTTTCTTCTCCACCCCAATTCCTATCTCTCATCCTTTAAGGAAGATCTATAAGAACTTTGTGTCTATTATACAATTCAACAAAGAGAAAAGTTATCTGTCTTTATAATATTCTTTAACATAAAAGGAGATTTTTTAATGGCCAGAAAACTTTGTTAAATCTAATGTGATATGACTGTATCTCTACATGTCTTGTTTAATTTTTAAACTTTCTGTGTCAACTAATACTCATATTATCTATAATAAGCCCCACATGGTTGCATAAAACCATGGTATAAAGCTCACTGAAATTCCAAGTATGTCGACTTGTTTATGTTTAAAAAAAGTTCTAAGGTACAATCAATTGAGCTTATTGATGGTCACCATGTAATTATGATAATAAAAGTGAAAACAGAACTTTAAAATCAAAGGCAACTTCTTGTAGCTAAGACTGTAGGGGATAAACCTCTAATATTAGAATGACTGGCATTTTGATGGTTTATCAATATTAACCTATTAATTTTTATTATATACATATCACTGAACTTGCTGGTAGCTGAATAATATAAATTATATTAAAATCATATCATGTACCTAATTATTGCTAATTCACAAATGTTGACAATATCTTTGAGGTATTTGGTATATGTTGGTGTTTTGTTACATACTTTAAAATAAAATAAGCATTTAATTGATTACAAAAGTAATTTATGCTTACAAAACAGATTAGACATGTAGAAAGCGTGTACCAACTGAAAATTGTCAATAAATCCACCACACAGATAATCTCTAATATTTTAGAGTATAGTCTTCCAAACCATTTTCTATGTACAAACACAAATACATATTCCAAAGCATGACTGACTGTGTACTGTATGTGGGGATGGGTGGTTGTTGGCCTGGGGATTGGAGAATAGGGAGGTATTAGAAAAGGCTGTCCTATAGAATTGATATTTGAGAGGCTAAGATCCAGTAGAGACCCTGAGAGAGCTGACATGTTGGCCAGCACACACAGAAAATACAGAACATGATGTGAGGTGAGATTGGAGAATTCAAGAAACTGAATTCTGCCAATAACAGGAATGAGCTTGGAAGTGAATCATTTCTCAGAATCTCCAGATAAGATTCCAGCTTAACGTCCCCTTGATTTTGGCCTTGTGAGACACCTAGCAGAGAACCCAGTTGAGTCCACTTGGATTATCGAACTGTAGAACCATGAGATAATAAATGGGTATTGTTTTATTATTACATTTCTGGTAATTACTTACACAGAAATAGAAGACTAAAACAAATGGGAAGTTATTAGGCAAAGAAGTGTCAGAATTTGATTTGCATTTTGAAAATTTCCTTCTTTGAGGAAGAGGAGAGGGAGGAGAGAGGAGAGAAGAGGAGAAGGAAGCGAGAGAAGGAGGAAGGAAGGAATCCTGAGTATATGCAGAAAAAGCAGAAAGACTAATTGAGGAGCTTTTGCAGTAATCTAAGATAAAGAAGAAAGTAGATTAAACAAAGGGTAAAGGAGTTGCAATGGAGGTTAAAAAAACGCGCCCATGAGGAATGTGCTACTTTATTTACTCATTCAAATGAGGATATTTCAGGAAGGATACTAGCAAGTAGGGATATAAAGGATTGGGCTAAAAATCTTCCATCCTTCTTTTCAGATCCAATCTCTACCTTCTCTCCCCTTGCCTTGTGCTCCTAAAGGCTGATCTGTATACATAACAGAAAGGGATTTTGCTGGCCTCTGGTTTTGACTCGATTTAACCAAAGGGGAATGCCAGTAAGAGATGGGAGGGAGGGAGGAAAGTGAGGTCAGAGTATTCATTTTCTGTTTCCTGCCTATGGATCATTGCGAACTGGCTGGATCACTTAACAAAAAGTTGTAGCTCCTATTTTTTTGCCGACTCCTCTTCCCTCTTTCTGGGTCTGGTACATGCTCTTCATGTTTTCCCCTTCGGACCTAAGGATGGGATACTAGGTCTGGGGAATTGTACTCTCCCTGTCTATGACCTCTTCATTTTAAATAGTTCCATTACAAAAACTGTATCCATGGACACTGTAAAATTTTACATGAAGTAAAGAATGTAAAGATAAAAAGACCCAGTCTTGGAGAATTTCAATAATTTTGACATTAAAAATAATGTAGCTTATATTTATTGAGACAGATACTGTATATATTTTTGCTATAAACAAACTGAATCGACAGAGGGGCAAGAACGTTTTCCCTAATGTCATATGTCTAGAGAGTGGCAGAGCAGATAATCTGGCTCCAAAGCCTCTTAACTGGATAAAGATAACCCTGAAAAGGAGACAGAAGCAGTAGCCAAAAGGGAAGGTGAAATAGCACACAGTTATTGTAAGACTTTCAAGGATGCAAGTGGCAACAGTGTCAGTCATTCTACTGAGTCAAATACTATGAGCACATGATGGTATTCTTTGGATTTAGTAACATGGAGATTATTTTGCTTCCTTTTTTTTTTTGCAATTATAAGCAATGCTGCAATTAATTTCTTGCAGGTACATATCATACTATTGTCTTTTTCTAGAAGTGAAATAGCTGTATCAGTGAGTATACTCATTTTAAAATGAATAAAAATTTCCAGGTTGCTCTCCATAAAAAAGAGTATAAAAGGACTCCTACTAATAGTATATAAGAATATGTATTTCATGAAACCTTTTCAACAATTCTATCAGTTTGTTTGATGTTTGTCAGACTAAAAAAAATATTATTTTAATGCTTTTCATATGCATTTGATTATTAGAGAGGGAGAAACCCTATGCATATAACTATTAGATAATTATTATCTTCATGAGTGTGAATCTGATAAAAGACCATCATAAGAGAAACTCCATAAGTGATGCCTTCTTAATGTCTGATGAAGCCTAAGTCCATGATGTCCATTATCACATTTTCTTCTTGAGTAGTATTAACTAAAATTAACTCAAGAAAAAACTGCTTCTATACTCCACTTACCTTGCAGCATTGTTATTGCCATACAGAAACTTTAAGCATCTGACATTTGTCATGTAGCCAAATAGATATTCATTGAGAAAGATGATTAATGATGATGATGATAATGATGATGATGATGATGGTGAAGACAACAGTGACAAAAGCACTCATGTCTGGATGAACTCTCTTTATAGTTAGGTGCTTTTCTCTTATTAGTTTTCAAGAAAATTTTATTTTTTGTGTGTGTGGTTACAATTAGGAATTGGATTATCATTTATAAATATAAATGTTTCAGTATATGTTTCTGATAAGAGTGCAGAATGAATAGGAATAAACGTGGAGTTTAAAGTAAGAAACAAGAGGAAATGTGGCTTTTGCTCATTTGTGGCATGTGTGTGTGGGGAGGTGGGGTATATCTTTCATTTTTTTTTAGCTCTGCCTCGTTTTCTATAGTTCCATCTATGATATAGATTTTATTTGTACTCAAATTTCTCGGTATAGTTTAAGTAATACATCTCTCATAATAATCTCCCACTGTTACTATATTACTTCCTTTCCCCCACCAAAGCACTTCTCTGGCATTTTGTGACTTCCTCTAACTAAATCTTCTATTTGGTCTACATGTTCTTTATAACCAGAAATTCCCGTAGAGAAGAAATAATATATATTTATGGCATTGGTGGCCCATGGGTACAAGAAGGATTGGAGATTTTGGCTCTAAAATAATGAAGCAGATAATGTTGCACACTTGGGTGACAGTAGATGTTTTCCTTCCGAAGACAACAATGTAAAGTACAGTAAATTAACTTTTTCAGGAACAGAATTTATTTAATGGCTATGTTGTCATGTGGTTGGCAGCAAGAGGAGTTTTATAGAAAGATTGACAATAATGTTTTATTAGAAAAATGAAATAATTTAACAAAATATGTAGATGATGGCAAAATAATGCAAAGAGGAACAAATGTGAATTAAATATATCAACCTAAATTTGAGCAAAATGCTCAGAAATACCCAATTTTAATGTTTTCACTTTTGGAAAAAAACTGTCCATTATATGAATATTGTCCTCTCTAAAACTCATTCAAAATAATAATTTTAATTGAAAAACTCCCATCACTTAATCATGTCATTATATTATGCATTCAAAAAAGTTCATTTTCTTCCTACTATGTCCAGTACAATAATTTTCATGCTAAAAAGAAGGGCTCAAAGACATACAACAACCCTTGTGTATCAAAACTTAACCATTATCTAATGGCATGGATCTGCTCATGGGTGATACAGGCCGAGATGTAAGTGACAAAAACAAATCTTTTAGAAGGTGCTTTTACATGTAATGTTGCTAGATTTGTTCTTATAAGTTTTGCCTCATTGTTCTGTTGCTTTGCATTTCAAGAGGTGGCTTTATCATAAATTGTGTACATTAGGATCTGTATAGCCAGGCACTTTTATGAGCAAGTGACCAAAAATTTGACTTAAACTAGATGAAGCCAAATGGAAACTTACTGGATCAGTCCAGGCAATAGTTCTTGTGAGGTATGGCTTCAGAGGTTCAAACAGTATCTTTAAACCCAGTCTCTTTACATATTTTAGCTATGCTCTCCACCCAAGATTGGCTTCACATTGATGGAAGCTCTCTCAAGGAATGGATTCTTGCTGTAAGTCTGTTACTTATACCTATCAACTGAGCAACTCCAGCAAAATAGACCGTTTATTTTGAAATAGTTCCCAGCAAAATCCCAGAGCTGCCTTTCATTGGTTTGGCTTCCATCATATGTAACATCCCAAAACACTCTGGTGTGATCGGGAGGATCTGCTGCTCTACATTTGTCGGTTCAGGTTATATACCCAAGTGGCTGACCCCACCCAAATCAAATGAACTTAGTCTAGAAGAGAGCTACTAAAAAACTTGCATCCTGAAATATCTCAAGAATGAGTACATTTGAGCTATTTGTATCTGATCCATAAATAAGTACTGACTGCTGAAATTGCTGAACATTCTTTCACAAAACCAGCAGTATTTTTGCTTTCTTCTCTTGAGATACAAGTGACTCATTAGCTTCAGAAAACCACATTAGTATTTGTTGTAATTTAATATGAACCTTTCCTGTTCAACCATTATTAAAGCCAAAGTGATTAAATAGTGAAGCACTAATTGTCTCCAAATGTCCTCTGTCTCAGGAGTAGATACATGTGAGAGAAGGAGCTGCATGCAATTAGCTAAAGAAAGTGTGTGTGTGGCAGGTAAGGTGGCACCTGTTCTGAGTTAGGAGGCTTATCTGCAAAAGCAGTGAATAAGACTGCACATTATTATAAAATATGGAGCCAATGGAGACAATTAAATTAATGTGAGGTGAGATAAAACCATAATAAGCACAGGTTGGCCAAAAGCTAATAAAAGAGTAACTCATAGATTCACAAAAATGACCAGAGAACTGAGCATGTATTAATTGATGTGAATGGGTACATTAAAACTGCATGAACCTAAACTGTATCCCTTAGAACCGCAATTCCTCAAGGTGTTGATAGTTCCTCGATGAAAAATGCAAGAAAAGAACTCATTGGTGAAATAAGGTTTGAAAAATTCAAGTGAAATAAAGTTAAAAAGGATTCTTTATTCCAAAGCATCTCTAACTAGGTCCTAAGCATTTATTTATTGTTCCTAACTTCTTGGCTACCAGCCTGAAGGCCCAAGGAACAGCTGGTGTTGACATTTGGTTGGGCTGAAGTCAGGAAGAAATAGATCGGGATTATCTGAGGTCAGCCCATAGTAAAGTTAAACTAGGTGTTGCATATTAGGTGCATTTTACTTCTGACATATCAGGCCATGGGCAGTCAGAGCAGTGGATTAGACACAGATATAACCCAGGCTTTGACTAAATGAGCCAGGGAGAGGTTTGGGCAGAGGCATGGATAGATTCCAAATAGTCTGAGGACATTCTTCCATGTCTCTCTGGATGATCTTTCCTGGGTTGCTTTTTCTCTAGCCCTTTCTGATGGCCTGATTCATTTTAAGAAGGCATAATCCTTTTTACCAAGGAAATAATACAGTTAATAACTTATACTTATGGAATACTAACTACAGATCAGGAGCCATTCTAAACTTTCCACATATTAACTTATTTAATTGTCAACCCACTTTAAAAAGAAGGTAGTTTTATTAGACTAAATGGAGGAAACTGAATCACAGAGAAATTAATGAAGTTGCATGAGAAGTGGAACTGGGCATTGAAACCTAGTAGGCTAGCTCCAAAGCGCATATCCAACCATGTTGCTTTCTTATTTCATTAACATCAGAGTTTTCAATATCTGTTTCACATTAAAAAACAAAACAAAACAAAACAAAAAACTTCTGACTAGACTGAGAAATCCACTACCTTCATATTGCTTAATGGGCTGGTGTAAGTGGGTTTCTTAAAATCCACTGACTGGATGGAGAGAAGAGGCTTGTGTCCAAGAATAGAGATCATGACATTATTCAAGAATATGAAACTCAGTTTCCTAGGGATCACATATGACTTCTTCAGCCACAGATTTCTATTCTTGCTCCAAATTTTACAAGTTAGATACATTTTTGTCTCTATATTTTTCCCTCCTTCCCATTCTGAAGTATTGAAAATACCCCCTTTATAATCTTTTGCTTTGGAACTTTAGTACTTTGCAAGAGGAAAATGCTTTCTTTTAACTGCCCTTATCCCTCATTTCTAAATGTACAACTATTGCCAAGATTAGACACTGAAACTGTTCAGGAAGAAAGAGAGAGGGAAGGTCAGATCTGGAAGAGCTAGAAGAGGGAAAAGAGACAGATTTTCACAGATGAGGGAGTTGGCAGTTTCCTTAAGTATTAGATCCCTTTACTGTTTCAGGGCAGAAACCTGGGAGGGCACAGGACTCAGAGGGAATAGCTGTGGAGAAGGACTAGAGGGGGTGATTATAGGCATGGGGCTCTCAGCTCAGCAGGGTTTATTCTGTCCCCAGCATAATCCAAAAACAGAGTCACTGAACTTTAACAGGGTTCATGCAAAGGTCTTAATGATAACCACCCAAGACTATGGATACCTTTCTAAACGGTATACTCTCACAAGTTTTTGAGACCTTTCAATAACCCTACAGGAAATAGAAGGGAAATCAAATAGTCATGGAAAATTGGTATTTCTACCAGTCTAGCCCAGTAGTTCTCAACTGAAAGTGATTTTGCTTCCCAGGGTACATTTAGCAATGTCTGGAGACATTTATTACATCAACTAGGGGCAAGGTGTTGCTACTAGCATCTTGTGGGTAGAGACTAAGGATGCTGTGAAATATCCTACAATGCACAGAACAGCCACCATAACAAAAGAAAATTATTGGCCCAAAATTTCAATAGTGTTGATCTTGAGAAATCCTGGTGCCCCAGAAGCAAAGTGTTCTAAGATTGGCTTAATTTCAAAGGAGGGGGGAAGTAAAAAATATCTCATTTTCTCCTCACTCAAGATTGTAGATATAAAAAGATAGTTTTAGAGTAGCTTACAAACACTCACATTTGGTTGTTATACATTTGAGCTAAGAGTCATGAATTAAAAATCAATCATTTTTCCCAAATGTATATAATTGTGGTAATGAATCTCTTTTTTTGTTCACAGAATGAATACATGAAACAGTGCTAAGAGCAACAAAGAAAATTATATGGTCAATTAAACGTTTGATTTTATTCACCTCATATGAAAGAAACAGACCAACCTTAACCTGGACACCTAACCTGTCAACAGTGCATAACTGACTGGGCATCAATCATAATCTCGATTTAGGCAGCTGGATGCCATAACCCATGTATGAAGCATATACCCATCATATATGCAGCAGACCACCTCCAGACAGCTCAGTGCTTACCCATGGAAAAGCCCACATGTTGCCAGCCAATTAGCAACAATCAGAGACTTTGCTTTCCTAACATGGGACAGGGACAGTTCAAAGTCTTTCTTCCTCTCAACCTCATTCCCCAGAGCCTAACTCTCTTCTGCACTGGGCATGCTGCACGGCAGTAAAATTTTCCATTCATCACTCAATGGTGAGCCTCATTTTTTCTATGACAAAAGCAAGCGTATCAGTATTTTTTGTAAATCCAAAAATGGGTGATGGAATTAATAGAGGTGTCAAGGAGAGAGAAAGACTTGACAGGAAAGATTTTAAGATAAAATATTGAATCAGTATTGAAGGACATTTGTGTTCTACCCTTTATTCCCTTTATAAAGGTAAAACAAGAGAGGAGAATCTGTGAAACACAGAACTAAGCTGAGCAAATATGAGATAGCATTGAGCTTAAAAATTTGACTGATATAACAATTATATGAATAAATGTAAAAATGTGATTTATCACTCTGTAGAGACCCTTGGGTGAGATATTAAATAAGACTTGATAGCAATGTTTAAAATTAACATCCTGAGATGATTTTTGAGGGTTTGGTATAATCACTTTTTAGAATACTAAATCTTTGGACATTTACACTGTTAAAGTACATCTTAAAAATAATGCCTCATATTTGATATATAAATGGAGGCACTGTAGATAAGGGCTGATATTGTGGATTCTCAGAGCCAAAATTCATTTTTCTGATATGAACATATAATGTTGCCAAAATGTTTAAGACTCAGGAAAAATTTGAGCTAAATCTACAACAAATGGCCACAAGGCAAGGGGAAAGGTAATTTAATCTATGCAATTTCAAACATGCACAGCCATTTTGATATGATCAGATGAAATAAACTCATTTTATATTCAGATATTTGCAATCATATGTTGCAGTTTTCATGACTGTTTGTAACATACTAATTATAGATCAACAACTCAGTTTGGAAATTCTGACCCTAAGTCTTAAAAATAAAAAGATGATTCAATGTTGAGGTATATGGGCAAGGATTTGGGCAATTATCAATCAGTCAATTATTCTGTAATGGAGTGGTTAATCATTCCCTGCCATCTATGTAAACTATTTAAATCCCAAGAAATTAGGTGTGCTTCCATAGACCATGTCATGGTGAAGCACTGCCCTGTCTTCAAAACACGAAAATCAGTGGCATGTTAAGCATCCTTATCTTTTGGTGACAGTAACTGGCTATGTCTTTTGGATTTAGGTTCCCAAACTACCTGGGCAGTGTAAACTCTTTAACCATCTCTCACCATGTATCTGTATAAAAACAAATAATGAACACAATAGACACAAAATGAAGCCAACCAAACCATCTTGTGGATGGTCACTCACAATCTAGCAGCAGAAGAAAGAACTTATCCTTTTACCTTACAGTTTTTGGGTTTTTTTCCTTTTTTTCTTCAGTGTCACTCTTCTCTCTGGAATGTAAGCTTGACTAGGGTTCAGTTGCCGCCTTATTCAGTCCTACAGCCCTGTGGCCTGGCACGTAGCAGGAGCTCAAAAAGTGTTGGCTGAATGAAAGAACAGCACTTCTTATTTTTATGTAGCTTCAACTTAGATGCAAAAGGCCTTTCTCAGTTTATCTAGGAGGCCACAATAATGAAATAATGATGAAGCAAGCTGCCTCATCCCCTGCCCTTGGAAATTTCCCTGACAAAACCACCATTTCTGGGAGAAAAAGTACAATGATGATAGAACAGAAACAGGTAATCTGAACTGTACACCAAAGGGAAGGGCAAGGTCTTCAATAAATTACCTCTCATGTGAAAGATGGTTAGAGGTAGAATTAAGTGTGTTTCCTATAGCCTGGCAGCGGATGTTTAAGCCAACACAGAGTTATATATTTTATATACTGAGAGGGAGGCTTGGCCCCTGGGAACCATCAACTACTGAATTAAATTTAATCACCTGTGTTCATTTATTATGGATCCCCAAAAGGCTTTTCTGCATGGTTCTGGGCAGCTGTGTTGGTTTCCCTTCAGCTTTTTCCTAACTTTTTAACCTTGTGGCTATTTTTCTTCTCTTCAGTTTTATTCATTTCTGCTTAAATGTACCTTTTTTTTTTTTTTTTGAGAAAGTAATCACTAGCATTCTGAAAACTGAAAAATACCAGTTCTGGGGAGACAGATATCCTAATTCAATATCTTACTTTTTAAAGTGAATACTTATTTTTAAAAAACACCTCGTTATCACCGTAAAATCTCTGGGCTCTAATGAACGTTTTTTGTTGATAAAAAAATGAAACTTACTAAAAGAATTAGTAGTAAAGCCTGCAGAATTTGGGGTGTTTAGATACATTCTGACAGCAGCTGGACTATGGCCACTTAACTGCAAGTCAGGATTTTTCATTAACCTCTTAATAACCGGCACATTCACCATTGCCCTGATCCTTCCCCTTATACAAGAAAGTCACTGTTTATTGCTCTCTTATAGATTTCAATGAATAAACTAAATTGTTTTCAAATTATTCAAATAATTGTCCTTTATTTTCTTTCAGCCTAGTCTAGTTTGATGCTTTTCATCATTTTATCCAACCAAAGCAATTCTCCTGCCTCACACGGAAGTAAAAGGCTTTTGTTCTGTGTCTTAAATATGAACGTTGATCACAATAATTTACTCATTCATTCAATAAAAGCTCTAAGTCCTATCGCAATGCCTGATACATGGTAAGTAAGGCACAGTTCTTGCCCTCCAAAAGCATATAAATTAAGAGGTGGCAAAAACTTGTGGTGATTAATGTCATATAATATCATGTTCCCAAAGATGAGAGCTACTCCTATTGTCTGGGGCATTTGGGCAAGATAGCCATCTCTGATAAAGTCATACAGAGTTTGGGCTCTGATGAATGGTTGAGTACATCCCACTAAATAGGAAAATAAGTTTGTATGTCAGTGTGTGTATGTGGGAAGGGGGTAGAAATTTAGGGGAGGGTACAAGATCAGGGGGTTTTATGTTGAAATGGTTTGAATTTGAGAAAAATATGGTGATGTGAAAATACTTGGCACGTTTAGGAAATCTTGAGCAGTTTCATACAACTGGAAGTTAAAGGTTATTTTCCTTTTTCTTTAAGAATTATCCAAGAGGCAAGAAAGAGCCAACAGAGAAAACTTAAATTGTGAAAACAACTCTTTACTAGACAACACAATGTATGTATGCTCCAATTTGAAAAGAACTTGAGGCATCTAGAGAAGGGTTCTATCAGATCTAGTCACTGTATAGAAAATGGAGAGAGAAAGCACTTAGAAACTGGCCTCGATAAATACAGAAGCAGTGGAGGAAATATATATTCCACCTGAATCACTGTAAAATTTATTTTTAATTTAGTAGCTCAAGGTTATCAATATTACAAGTGAGTTAAATCAACATTTATAGAACGATGTACAGCATTAATGTATATATTTATGTAAGTAACATGTGTTTACAGTCCTCACCTTAGATTCAAAACAAGGCAAGATACTTGACGAATCACGTGGAACATCAGTAAATCAATATTCCAAATTTTGGAACTGACAAATTAACTTCTAGAAATAATTTATAATTTTATAATCCAAAACCATATTTACTGTAAGAAAATAAATCATCAACTTTGTATATATTATGATCTTAACTATTATATACCTTTATCTTCTATACTCAGCAAGCATTTAAAATATATATAAAATTTGGAAAGTAATTATATCAAAATATTTTCTGTTATTGTCTTCAGGAGGTGAAGTTAAGAGAACTCATTCAATTCTTCTAGCTTTTCAATAGTGAGACAATTACAAAATTCAAAGAAGTAAGGAAAGGGAGGAAATAGGGGAGGGAGGCAGGCAGAGAGGAAGGGAGGAAGGAAACAGCCACTGAGTTTGTGAATTAGAAGGTAAAAATCTTTTAAGTGTGTGTATATCCTGTAGTTTCTCTTCTATAATAATTTTTTACATTGAAATAAACTGAAGTGAAAAAAAAAAGGAGCAGAAGGGGATTAAAAGACTGAATTATTTGATGATTTGCCAAGTGAAAAAGGAGGAGATTTGGGGAAGAAAATTAACTACAAGAGAAAACTACCCAAGTGGTTAGGTGTTCAACAGTTTGTTGAATGTAGAAACATACGTTTGTGACTATTTTGACCACTTTACAAGATCTTGGACTGTGATTATAAATTATTGTTGTGTGCTGCAGTTTATCTTTTTGTCATTCTTGCCAACTAATTGCTTCAATTTCTATGAAACGGAGACTCAGTGGTAAAAATATGAATTTTTGTCAGCAGGTCATCCCGAAGATCCACACGCTTGCATGATCACACACTGCGCTAGATATCCCACTACTGTGATCTGCCATTTCTGACCTTTCCTGTTTGTGGCATTGTGAAATATAAAGGTCCCAATGTATGCAAATTGCAAACAGGGAAATTTAAACATTTTTCCCAGGAAAGATATAATTCCATTTAACAGCTCGGTTCACTAATTCTCAATGTTAAATCGTAGTAGAGAGAACTAGGGTTCACATGATACTACTGAATTCAATAAAGAGAAGAAAGGGTCTATTCATCCAGCCATGCCAACTAATTTTTCCAATGCATTTTTTATTGTTTGCTATCCCCCAAAGGATGAAATTCAATATGTAAAATAAGTGGTTTTTTAAGAGATGAATCAACTTCTAATGCCAAATTCAATAAACTCAGCCGCTGAATTCACATCCCATTATTATAAGAGGGGAAAAATACATGATGCCCCAAATTTCAACTATTTTTTCTCAGAAGCATCAAGCTGAAAATTAAGGGTAAGTTATTGGAGTGCTTAGAAACCAAATTGACATTTGGAAAATAGAACTCACATAATGATTTTTCCATCCAGTTTATTTATTCTGAATCCAATAGCCATTAATACACTTTAAACTCCAGGGAACTGAAGGAACCAATGTGGAGCTACTTTATTATCTCATTTATAGGGACTATATGACTTTAGAAAAAACTGTGATTACAGAAAAAGTGACTTTACCCCTTCATTGCCTACTGCATAATGTATTTATTTTGAAAATCCTTTCTACCTCCTCTAGCATAGAAATACCACAAACCACACAGAGCTCAGGAAATTATATGAAAAATTTCCTTTTGATGCCTTTGACTTTTACCCAGAAATAAAATCATCATCCAAATTGTCACTAGCAAAAACCTTCTGATAATGAGAGGGCCTCATAAGAGGAGAAGATGGGGCTACGTACGTGATTAACAACACTAATGTTTATGTGGCTGTAGGCTAATTCATGATCTAAAGCAAGAGTGGGATACAATAATTTCAGCCTGAATATTTGTGTTATGATCACAGTGTGCTAAAAACAGAACTCTGTGAGTTAGATAGTCTATTTCAAAGAAAGCAACCTATTGATGGATCCCTTGCATTTTACTCTTTAAACATTTGTCTTGTTATTGCCATCTCAGAGAGGTTATACAAGGGCAGCATGAGTCAGGAGACCTGGGTTATAGTCGTCTCTGTCTTATACTGAGTGACCCAAAGCAAGTTCTTAGCATCTCTAGACCTCAAGTTTTTTCCTCTGTGACATGAGGGATAACCATTATATTATCATCTTTACTATCCTTGCAATCCTAAAAATCCATCTTCTAAGAACAAAGGATGCAAATTTGAAGGCCAAAGACCATACCACTTTACAAAATACAAATGATTCTTAAAACACACAGGTGCTAGAGATGAATTATGTTACTACACGGGAGTTATTGTTTCACTTTGCTCTTAAATGTAGGCACTAATATAACCAAAAATGTGGACCAAAATAGGCTCATAGAGTATACATTTGAATTGGCTTTCATGACATGAAAAAAATGCTCCAAATAGGTAAAAGTACTACAACTGTTTGGTTATTCTAAACAGTTGGTTGGTCCAAGGATGCTTACATTTTTAGAAGAATTAATAAAAAAACATAGTTGTTTTGCTGATGAGAAATATGTATATGTGTGTGTTTTTCAAAAAAGTCTATATGATATTTTAATTAATTTTAATTATGTTTTACAGAGCACAAAATAATTTGCTAATTGTTTCTCTTAACACATTTAAATGGTAATTTGTAATAAGTATGGGACTGTCCAGGAAAATAATATGATTTATGATTTTTTTTTGTTTTCCATCACTATAATTTTGTCTTTTCGAGACTGTCAAATAAATGAGTCATTCAGTATGTAACCTTTAGGCTAGCTTCTCTCACTGTGTATAAATATCTGAGATCCATCCAAGTTGTTGCATGTCTCAATATTGTGAATTTTAACTGTTGAGTAGTATTCCATTGTTTGGATGTACCACACTTTGTTTAACGATTCACTCACTGAAGGACATTTAGATTGTTTCCAGCTTTTGGCTATTATAAATAAAGCTGCTATGAACATTCATGAACAGGCTTTCATGTGAAGAAAAGTTTTCATTTCTCTGGGGTAAATACGTAGGTGCAGGATTGATGGGTCCAATGGGAAGCATATGTTTAACTTTACAAAAAACTAGCATCCCGTTTTTCAAAGTGCGTGTACCATTTTATATTCCCACCGGCAGAATGTGAGGGTCTCAGCTCCTCTGCATTCTCATCAGCACCTGGTTCTGTCAACAGTTCTTATTATAGCTATCCTAATAGGCATGCAGTGTATCTCATCAAGATTTCCACTTGTGTTTCCCTCATGGCTAATGATGTTAAGTATCTTCTCATGTGTTCGTTTGTCATCCTTATATCCTTATGGTAAAATGTCTGCACAAGTCCTTTGTCCATTTTTTAAATGGGTGGCTTATCTTCTTGCTATTGAGTTTTGAGAGTTCTTTATAGAATCTGGATAGAAGTCCTTTGCCGGATGTGCGGTTTGCAGATATTTTTTCCCACTCTGCAGTTTGTCTCTTCATTCTTTTGGCAGTGTCTTTGGCACAGCAAAAGTTTTTAATTTTAACGATTTATGATTTTTTAAAAATAAAAATAAATAGGCCTTTAAAATATATATTGGGCAAAACGAGCCAAGTGCCTATAATAAGTAAAAATAATGAAAACGATACTAATAACAAGACTACCTATCGTATGTGAGTGCTATGTGCCATGCACTGTGATAAGCACTTTTATGGCGTTATTTCATTGAATCTCCTAAATAATCCTATAACAGATACTAGACAAGTTTACTGATCAGGAAAAGATAATAATAAGTAAGTATATAGCAGAAGGAGCCAGGATGAATATATTTGTTTTTTACAAAATGGTATCTGCAAGCTATAAATAGAATAGTTTCAGTCATATTTAATCTGGTTCTGTCTATCAAGCAATTATAAAACTAAAAAAAAAGTTCTTCCCTTGGGTAATTTCCTATCCTCATTGTTAGATATAGTATTTTCATGTGTCTGGTTTTTGGTATTTATTTTATTAAATTATAAAACATAAAGTACACAAATATCTCTAGTATAGCTTGATTAATTTTTACAAAATGTACACGTGCAGATAAAGTCAGATAACTTCCACTCAGATTAAGATGTAGAACATTACGATAGCTCAGTAACCTGCCTTATGCCCCCTCATGGTCATTACCCAGGCACAGAAAAATAACCACTTTTGACTTTCACCATTGTAAATTAATTTCCCTGTTTTATACCAATATATATTGACATCATCAGTATGTACTCTTTTGTAAGTGACTTCTTTCACTCAGAATCATATTTGTGTGATGCATCTCTGTTTTTGCAAGTAACAGTAGTTTGTTGTTTTCATTAATGTACAGTATTCCATTGTAGGACTATAGTTTATTCAATCTATCAGTGATGAACATTGGAAGCTTTTAACCCAATTTGGGCTCTGTTGTGAACAATGCTATTATATGCATTCTTGTCCATTTCTTTTGATGCACAGACATGCACATGTCTTCTGATTCACATATACACATGCACATACACTGTAATCTAGTACCTGTGTGTGTGTGTATAGAATGTTAGTATACATGCGTTATTGTAATAGATATGGCAAAGAAATTTTGTGAGGTGTTTGTAACAATTAATATTCCCATTAGTTGTATAATTTGCGTTCGTTCAACATGCTAGTCAGCACTTGGTATTGTCAGATTTTTATTTTTTTATTTCAGCCATTATGATGAGTCTAAGTGGTATATTATTACTGATACATTGAGATTATAATTTGCACTTCCCTAATGAAGAATGACTTTGTCAAACTTTACATACACTTATTGATCATTTAGATATATTCTTTTGTGAATTGCCTATTTATTTGTTGTTGTTTTTTCCTCTAAAGTATCTGTCCTTTTCTTCTTGCTTTTCTGGGATTCTTTTTGTATTCTAAATACAAGTCCTTTGTCTGATGTATGTACTGCAAACATCCTTCCCTGTTTTACATCTTCTTTCTCTTCATGCTGTCTTTTGATGAAATGGAATTTTGAATTCTAATGACATCAAAATTAACAAACATTTCTTTTTTGAATAATGGTCTATTTAAGAAACATTTGATCATGCCAATTCATGAATATATTCTCCTATACTCTCCTCTGAGAGATTTATTATTTTCACTATTAAATGTTAAAGAAGTTTTATAGTTTTATGGTGAAAACTATAAACCTTCTCCCTAATCTATAGGAAAAGTGAGTGAGGAGATTTTACCAGTCACTTTCACTCTCATGACAAATTCATCTCCTAGACTTAATCTCCTGCATCTATATTGTATGTCTATAAATGTAGGAAGACTGGATTCCAGGAATGTGCTATAATAGCAAACTAAGAAGGACAGGAGTGATTGCATCATTCAATGGGGATAGGAAATAACTTTTAGAAAAGAAAGATGGTGGCCTTAGACCAAATAAAGGAAATTCTTTTAAGCCATCCCACAAGATCAGCAATGGTTTCTTGCAATAGATAAAAGTTTTGATAGAAGAGAAAGAAATAATTTGTTTATGACTTTTGCAAGATACTCAAGAACTTTATGTAGAATCCTGCAGTACAAGAAACCCTAGATACTGGCCTCTATTAGTATAGATACACCTAGTATTGTGTACCTACCTAGTATTGTTAGGAAATCCTGAACATGCCACTAAATACTACTGAATAAAAATTTTTGTTTAAGAAAAATACTTAAGGGGTTTATAAATTGAAATGCTATATAAAAATTTCAAAAATAGTGAAAAGTAAGAGAGAGACAATGTTGAAAATTTGAATGGATCCTGAAGCATAAATTGAGCAAGTTTTAGAAATTCCAAGGGAACATCATTAATTTTTTTTGGAAAAGGTATACTTACAATGCTTTCAGGGATGTTTGAATTAATAAAACAGGTTTAAGTAGAATATTTACCTAAATTCCAACTTCTTGCTGGCACAATCACCATCTTTATAATTATTTCTCAATATATCAAGAGTGAAGAATGCCAGTTACTCATACATGTCTATACTATCCATGGGGAAAAATGAAAAAGAACATATGTAAAAAAGTGTGCAGACTACATGGAAGTTTCAACTCATGAAACATTTTAAAACACAGGAAACAAAGTGTCTGAGGCACTGAATATCTACCTCACCACTTCATATCATGCATGCACTGTCAGACACAGAGGATTAGGTTAAATCACCACAGTATTTCACATTAATTCCAATAGAATTAAGTTACAAGGCAGAATCCTTCAAGACCAGATAATTAGAGGACACACAGACTATAAATACAAACAACAAAATACTCTTGACAACACAGGAGGAAATACTTTTAGTGACTAAACCTATACAGACTCCTTCAGAAGAAGGTACTAAAGTAATTATGCAAAAAAAGGTGGGGATTTGGGGATATAGGTTAGCAGGAATGAGACCTGTGATGATGACTCATGGGTTCATTCAATTAACTCAATTAACTCACAAACAGAATGGTGTAGTTAAGGAATACAAGCTCAAGGGATAAATCAGTCTATTTGGATAATAGCTTACTCAGTGATTAGTCTTTCAGGTATAGTTTTCTCACACGTAAAATCACTGTAAAAACTGCCTGCATTGCAGCACTGCTTTGCGAACTGAGTATGTAAAACGTCTGAAGAGTAGTCAATGGATGAAATCTATCATTAGGACTACTCTTTTCTTGGGTGTCTTTTGCAGTTATGAAATGGGGGAAGATCCTTGAAATTCCTATCAAATGAAGAACTCTAGAGAGAAATAAAATGTGATAGTAGGCTATCAAATCCTAGAAAAGAAAACCTAGCAACTTTCAACTGAAGCTAGTGCCTGCAACCTACCTGCCATGTGGGCTAGGGCTGCTACAAGAATTTTTATCCAAATGCTGGCTTTTTGACAAGTGGCAGCAGCTTTATTTTATTTTCATTGTTTAGTTGACTAAAGGTTCACCACCTGTACAAATTGCAATTTTGATATTCCAGAGCCACATTGGAATTGTTCAACTAGCTTCCATAAACTTCCTCTAGCGGTCATAATTGTTCATCCTTATCAGTCAGAGCTCAATGGAACTGCTGTGAAGCTACAGGTAAAATCCATTCTCAGACTTCTACATTAATTCCCAGTGACCCTCAGTCTCAAACTACCATATTAGAATGTTCTGTCTGAGGTACTCATAAGCACATGGGCCTCATGAATGATCACCAACAAGAAAGACATTTATTTCCGTGTGAATTCCGTCATTAACAGTGCTATAAATAATGGCAAGCTAGGGGAAACATTTCTAATTGGAAGCACATGGACAAAGATTTTAGGTTTCCTTCCATTTCATTAGGGTGATTTTGTTTCCAAGACATTTATTATTGTACCTGACACCTGATGGCTTTATAGGTGATTTTATTGGTGGTTTTATGGAAGACTTAAACAGGCACAGATTAACAAAGAAACAAGTGACAATGTCAAGAAGGGAAGTGATCGTCATTGCTTAGGCAAGAAGAGAAGAAATGGAGGGAGTCTGGCTTCCACTTATCAGTCTTTCCACACAGAGGAAAAGTGAGGGCTGAGAAGACTAGGGAAGGGGTGCTGGGCGGAGTTCACAGGAATAATACATAGAAAAGGTTATTCCTTCCCACTCGAAACTTACATCTGAATATCACACAACAATGCAGTGACGAACAGGCCACATCTGCTGAGCACTGAGCTGTGTGGAACTAAAGGAAAAAAGCAAACTATACCCAGCCAAACTATTTGCATGCCTCCACTGAATGGTCACCTGTCAGCATGGAATCAGGATTGATTTTCTGGCATCCCTGCTCTCAATAATTCATATTTAGATTCATCAGTGTACTGACTCTTGAACCATAAGTAAATATATGGGAAAGAGGTTCTCTTTGTATAAATATAGAGTTAACCATTAAACATTTAAATTTTATCGTAATGAGGTAAATGAAACAAGGCAATAATCTTGTGTATATTCAGATTTGAATAACCAAACTGTCTTTCATGTGAATGCATTCTTTTATACTTCTTTCTTTCAAGACTAATAGATGCCCTGAGATCCAACCCATTCATAAATCATATATAAAGTTACTTAGCAGTAGGTTATATACAAATCAATGAAGTTGTTTCAAAAATCAAAAATATATAAATGATAGGAATAAAAGCTAGTTTTTACTGAGTATGGACTTCCATGCATATCATTCATGGTATTATGTTTTCATGTATATATGCATTTAATTATATTTAATATTCACATAAACATATGCAGGAGTTGTTACCATCCACATTTTACTAATGAGTAAATAGGCTAAATGCCATAAATGTCATCAATTTCTATCACCAAAGAAACAGAAACTGGGAGAGATACTGAACCCCAAATTATCTGACTACAAAGCCCATGATCCCTTCAACTACTTCAAACTTGGTAAGTGCCTGTTACTATGCTAGGTATTCAGGGGATTGTTGAAGCAAAATAAAACCTGTCTCACCAAAAGGATCTAAAATATCAATATTTGTGTTCTAACAGGCTACTTCTTATTCTATTTTATTAAAAAAAAACCTCTCAATTGTCAGAAAATCTTTCTATAATTAGACAGACATTAACCAAAATCATAATAGAAAAGAAAATAATTTGAAAGACCTAATAATGTCTTTCAGGCACATTATATGGCTTCATATTTTATTTCAAATAAAGAATTTGAATCGCTATCCAGCTAATACAAACCATGTGAAATTTTCATTTTGCTTTAAAACAAAGATTTGTACAAAGCCAGGAAATTAGTGATGCTTTGGGGACTTATCTTCAGAGTTTATAAAGCTATCAATTTTAGTTTTTTGAAGAACAGAGGGTAAGGCTTAATAATTATGCAAAAGATAAATCGTCTAGCTATGTAATTAACTCAACAGTACAATGGCAATGAAGGTACAGTTAAATTCATATTGAAATATGAATTGTAAAGAATGTTAATACACTTAATTGGTATTTAATAAGATAGCTGCAGCAAGTTAATTGGATCTCAATTTACATAGTTCATGAATGTCATTTCTTTTAATAATTAAGCCCATATCCTCAAGATAATACTCATATAGTTTATTATGGATTATTAACACATATACACTTTTATGTGTAAAATGTGTTTGAATCTTTCACATGTAGTTAATCAAAGAAACATGTCTTTCTTATTCACTCATGCTTTTCAGTTCATAGGCAGAAATATAATCCATCAGCATTCATCATCACAACTGAAATCCACTTAGTTGGCCATTTACTATTGTTTTTTAAAGTCTGAAGAATACATCCAAATAAATTGCATAAATTCTTCATACCAAATTCTTTAAAAAGACCTTGGCTTCATTGCTTTCTTTTAAGCTTAGTTAACTTACCTTCACAGATAGGACATATCTTCTTATTCTCTCTTCTCTTGGGGTCTTATCTTGGAAAATATTATCCTGACAACTGTCCTTTAATTCTATGGCCTTGTGGATGCTGGGTAAAGATGAAAAAAAAAGCTGACTCACTCACAAATAGTTCCTTCTTCAATTCATAATTAAGTAAGAAAAAATTCTAAATATTTAAAATGTCATAATTTCATCAGCAACTATCTAATAAAGAAAGGACAGTGATATTATCTCACAAACTTGGAAAAGCTGGAACCATATCTATTGTTCCAGCCAGATTAGCTAGATGGGGAGTCAAAAACAATTGCCCAAATTATTTCAGAACATATGGTTAATGTAAACTCAACAGCTCACATTAAGAACAAGATGAAAAATAAATGAGCTGGCAACTTGGCAAAACTTGTCTGACATAGACAGAACCAAAGGAGTAGAAACAAAGTCTGCAAAAGAGCTCCCTGAGATAATAGAATTTGATTAGAATTTGGTGATAATTTGAATTCAACAAAATACATGTACAAAAATATTATTTATGAAAAAGCATAATAAGATTTAAAAAGGCACACTAAAGAAATGTACTGAGCATACAATAATCTAATAAATAGAAAAAACAAAGAATAAAATAGACATGATGAAAAACCAAATTAATGGCATGGAAGAAAAGCTTGGGACAACCCCTGTGAAAGCATAGAGGAAAAAATAATAAAGCAATAAAGTAGGGAAAAGATAATATATATAAAAGCTATACAAGAACATGTAACCTGTAGTTCACTTGTATTCCTGAAACTGAGAGCTCAATATATTTGTTACAGACTGAATGTTTATGTCCCCTCAAAATTCGTATGTTCAAGCCCTAACCCCCAGTGTGATAGCATTTGGAATGAAGTCTTTGGGAGGTTATTAAGTTTACATGAAGTCATGAGAGTGGGGCACCCATGATGGGATCAGTGCCCTGAGAAGAAGAGACATTCTCTCCACCATGTGAGGCACGGTGAGAAGGCATCAGTCTGCAAGCCAGGAAGAAAACCCTCAGTAGAATTGGAACCCTGCTGGACCTTGATCTTAGACCTGTGAGAAAATAAATTTCTATGGTTTAAGTCTGTGGTATTTTATTACTACAGACCTAGCAGACTAATACAATATCTAACAGATAAGTTATTCAGAAATAAAATACAGAAAAATTATGAAATCAGTAATTGAGTCTACATGGTGAAAACACATATTGTACATATAACAACAAAAAAACAATTCAAAATACTAGACATCAAAACATCCTGTAGCTTTTGAACTTCACAGATAAACATAAGAAAAACGGTATTTGGGAATCAAGGAAGAAGAAAACAGATAGTGTATTTAAAAAGGAGTATGATATACTCTAGGGCTTTACTTCAGCATTGAGGTAAACCCTGGTTAACTTACTGAAATTCACAAAGGATGAATGTATTTGCTGAAGCCTCAGGAAAAGCAGGTCACCTGCAAGGGAAAAAAACAGACTAACCTGAGACTTCTCTTCTGTAATATCAACACTCAGGACACAGTAGGTCAATGCCTATCTATAAAGATTGGTGAGAGAAAATGGATTACCTACAAATATACTCAGCCAAGCATCCTTTATAAAAGAAAGTCAATAGCCAGCCATTTCAAATCATAAAAATAAGAATGAGGATTTACACCACTGGGGTCATATGATCTTTAAAAAACGCCATTTGAAGATGAAATCAAGTCAAACAAGAGATGAATTTAAATAAAGAAGTAGGTAATTGAAGGGCGATGCATAAAAGGGGTGTAAACAACAAATTAACTTAAATACAAAACTAAGTTAAATAGCCGTGAAAATGTGATTAGAGAAGAAATATAAATAGTAAAGTCCTTGACAAATTAAAAAATAATATCTGCATTAATAATTGGAAAAGTAGAAGGAATGTGGTGAGAAGAAGCATAAAAGGGCAAACTAAATTATCTTTTATGACAGGGTATTTATTAATACTGTATAACTTGAATTATTTAGCTAAAAGGAAAACATTTCTAAGTTTTTAATAGTCTTTAAGTATTAGAAGGATTTTTTAGCAACTATATTTATTATGTCATGAAACCTTAATCTGTAGTATAATTCCCTCCATTTTAATCTAGCTTATTTTTTTTTTGGTTAAATTCAAATTAACTTAATAAAATATATGGTATTTTAACAATAACAGGTATAATTTGATCCTATTCTTAAAAGTATTTTTCTATTTTTGCATCTATCCTGCCATTCATCCTTCTTTTTGTATTTTGGCAACAATAATTGTCTAAAATTATGACCACTAAATTTAAATACTGGTTGTTTTACAGTAATAGAATTCTCAATAATCTCTTGCTTCCTTTCTTGTACCTTTTTGCATTCTTCAGAGCAGAGTAGTAAACACATATTGATTGTATACATCATTCTAAAATAAATATATAAATCAAGGAATCCATTTATCCTGCCACTACCACTAACTTTAGTAACATTTTAACAGATGTCATTTAACTATATGCAGGTAGTATGAAAAACATGAGAATTTAAATAGAAAATTTTGAATATTAGGAACTTTATCTGCATCCTTTTTATTTCTCAGAATGTACTCATCACTATAGATCCGATTATTTGGCCTACTAAATGCTTTCAGATGTGCATCTGGAAACACTTGTGTTTGGCATAACACTGATTTTAGCAGCTAAGTGCCACAATGGTGAGAAAGGAGAGTATGCTATTATAATCTTTACAGTACACGAATGTGTCCACACTTGATTCATTCCTAGACTGATCAAGAACATTTCATACTAGCCAAGGGGTCCAGTTTTATGGTCCCCAAGCTTCTGGAGTAGATAGGACCTTGCCAATGATTCTGATGAGATCATTTCTTAGGTTTCTTGTCCATCTGAAAATAGCATGTCCTTTTTGGGTTAGATTTTGTTGAAATATATACTATTCAAAACCTTGACAGTCTTGTACCCAGGACTTCCCAGAAAGTATCATCTTAGTTTTGTATTGATGATGAAACTTCTCTGTTAAAATTTGTCATGTATGTTTAATTATGGCATCATCTTTGGAAATACATAAAATAAATGCCCAAGATCTGGTAGATATCAGGAAAGACACAGTAAAAATTTTACGCTAAAGAATTGGACTTTATTTTGTAACAAAATGTTACCTTGAAACAACATAAAATTCCAGTTTCCTCTCTGAATGCACCTTCTTGCCTTCACCAAACACATTATCTGTCTAGGACACAAAACTTTGTATTTTCCAAACTCTATATAATTATTTGTGTTCACTCCTCATCTCATCTATTAAATGTATTAAATATGTTTACTTCCCATATCCCCATCCATTTTTACTGAAGCTCAAATGCTAACTCTTCCTAAAAAAGCCTTCTCTCATCTCTCTTTGGAATTAGTCCCTCCACCTTTGGGGTCCCCAAAGCATGTTTCTTCCTCAACTTCTGTCCTAACATAACTGTGCACATACCTGTCTCTTCTGTAAAATACAAGTTCTTTGAGAAAAGGTGCCAAATCTTATTGTCACATTATCTAAAAATCTCACCCAGTTATTTTTCACAATAAATATTCAGTAAACATTTTTTAGGGATCAAATTATAAGCATTTTTAAGACTGCTGTTAAGGGATTTATTAATTTAGAATTACTTGTATTTACATAAGTACATATTTAAGGTGCAACCAAGTACCATATATTTTCAAAATTTTAAGGATCATCTATTATAATTACACACATTTTAGTTCATGACTTTCTGTAATTCATGTTTACCTGTCCAGCACAGCTAATAGGCTAAGAACCCTTGCTTTACTGCCTACAATTCCTTTATGTGCTTGGAAGTAAAATTTCATTTATTTAAAAATAGTCTGCAATTTGGATTTTCATCAATTCAGATTGGACTTCTCTTTTATTAGTTCTGTAGCCAGAAAAATACAGTAATAGGGTAGGCTGCACTATAGCTTAACTGATGTAAAGATGGACATTAAGTGATTTAAAGGCCACCATACATTCTGGAAATGTCTCTTTAGTCTGCACTATATCTACCATTTGACTAATGCAGCTACAACATATCCTTTTTAATTGTTGAACTCGTCACTTGTGTGACAGAGGAAGAGCATTTCTTGTACTTAGGGAAAAGGCTCCTTACCACTAAATTAGATTTCTTTTGAACAATCTCCCTTCCCCGCCCCTTCCCCCCCAAAAAATACTCAGACAGCATTCTTGGATCATTGTTTCAAAGGTGATCAACTTATAGAGAATTAGCCTGTGTAAGACAGGACACTGACACATGATACATTGGTTTATTTCAGCACTGAATTTTCACCTGTGGAAAGTACCAAACAAAATGAAATCTGCCACAGCCATTTGTTAACTTTTTGCCATTTTACCAAGCAGTGAATTTTCTATAATCAAAGGTAGAAATTATTTGGTTTAGATCTAAATCTAACTCCAAAATAATGTTTAAAAAATTTTAATTGAATATATTTCTAACTCAGAATATTTACTGAGAAATCCACTTTTTTCTTGCTTTTCCTGAGAAATCAGAACATCTTGAGATATTGGTCTCATTTTCCTGTGTCAAAAATCCCAGAGTTGAGTAGCAGGAGCACTCTTTAGAAAAAGTTTGTCACATACTCACCACGCCCTCTCACTGAGGCCAAAATTCTTCCATTTGAAATGCTACTTTTCATTTGAAATGAATAGACTTTGTTTTTAGAACAGTTTTAAATTTACAGAAAAGATGAACAGATAGTACAGACAATACTGTTCTCATATACCTCTCCCTACGTACACAATTTCCCCTATTATTAACATCTTGCATTGGTGCGGTACATTTGTTACAACTGATGAATCAATATTAGGACAATATTATTAACTAACATCTATAGGTTAAGGTTCCTTCATTGTGTTCTTCAGTTCTATGTTTTTGGATTTTAACAAATGCATAACATCATGTATCCACATACAGAATAGTTTCACTCCCCTTAAGAATCCTTTATGCTTCACCTCTTCACCTCTCCTCTCCTCCCTTGGCAACCACTGGTCTTTTTACTATCTCGAGACTATTACTTTTCCCAAAATCTCATATATTTGGAATCATACATTATTTAGCTTTTTCAGATTGGCTTCTTTCATTGAGGAATATGCATTTAATGTTCCTTCATATCTTTTCACGACTTGATAGCTCATTTCTCCTTATTGTTGAATAATAGTCCATCATACGAATGCATCACAGTTTGTTCATCCATTCACCTATGGAAGAACATCTTGGTTGCTTCCACATTTTAGCAATTATGGATAACTATGCTATAAACATTTGGATACAAGGTTTCGTGTACATATAAATTTTCAAATAATTAGGTAAATACCAAGGAGCACAATTGCCGGATTGTATGGTAAGACTATATCCAGCTTTTTAAGACACTGCTAAACTGTCTTCCAAAGTGGTGATACCATTTTGAAGCTTAAAAAAATACTTATTTGTTATCTCATAGATTCTATAGGTCTGGAGTCTGGCATATGTTAGCTGGGTTCTTACTTAGGGGCTCACAGGGCTGAAAAATCTATATGTTGGCCTGGCTAGGATCTCAACTGAGGCTCAATATTCTCATGAAGCTCATTCAGATTGTTGGCAGAATTTAATCCCTTGCAGTTGTAGGACAGAAGTTCCAATTTGCTTGTTTGTTGTTGGTTGGGGGTCACTCTCAGCTCCAAGATACTGCCCACAGCTTCTTGACACAGGATTTCCTCTATAGACCCTCTCACAACTTAGCTGTTTTTTTGTTTTGTTTTGTTCGTTTTTCCAAAGCCAGCAGGAGAATTTCTCTCATGCTTCAAATGTCTCTGATTTCGAAAAGAGGCCAGTCCTTTTGAAGGGCTCATTTGATTAGATCTGGTCCACCTAGATAATCTCAGTTTCGAATAATTTAAAATCAATTGAATTAGGACCATAATTATATTTGCAAAATCTCTTCACTTTGACATAAAACATAGTCTAATTATGTGTATGAAATCCATGATATTCACAGCCCTGCCCACTCTCAAGCAGAGATTTATACAGAGCCTGCAAAAAGGTGGGAATTTTGTGGACCATTTCAGAATTCTGCCAGCCCCCAATAAACAATGAGTAGTATGGAAGTGAATAACATTCATACAGATATTTTCATATGTGAACAAAGCCTTAACATATTTGGCCTGCTTTACTGGTTAATGTCACCTGAATGACCCTGCAGACATTTGAATAAAGCCAGTTGTTGACCTCCTAATTCTGTCAGATTGGCCTAACCTCCATGTGTACTTTTGGCTTAGAGGAAGAAAACACATTGCTTTCACCTGAAATATCAGTTGCATTTTTTTTTTTTTTTCTTATAACCCCTTGTCATTTACTGCATAAACAGTATTGCAAATTGCTCACTCAGATCTCACCTCTTGCTCTTCTCTTTCCATTTAAAGACTATAATAGCATTATGTTTTTTTGATGACTGACAGAATAATTTCTCTCTGTATATTTCCCTTTATTAGTATGTGTTAAAGATTTCATTAAACCAAGCAGATTTTTCACATAATAGCGAATTTCAATGCCTTGCTAGATCTATGCAAACAATAAAAAATGCCTCTTTGCCTGAGGGAACAAATTTCCACCCCAATATAGGGTTTTCTTCCCTCTGACCTGAGTGTCCTACCCTCTGGCTTAACATTTTCCTCAGGTATCCTGCATCTTGCATATTGAAGCACAAAAAATTTTATTGCATGTATCTGAATTAAAAACTGTTGAAAACTGAAAACAAGTAATTTGAGTAATGAATGCTGTAAAAATTTATTCAAACAATTGTCCTCTTTTTCCCAAAGAAGAAGATTTGTTTCTCTCAATACTCCTTGCTCCACTCCATATTGTGATATTTTGCATTTTTGGAGTTCCCCACCTGCTTCTTTTAATGAGATCTTTCAGGGGGGCTTAAGTATAAACTCAGCCTTTTAATCAGCCAGGAAAGGGTTACTTCCCCACAACTCTTCTGACTTGTGGTTGGCTGGGACGTAAAGTGAACTCATTCATTAGGAAAGTTGCCCCATGACTTCCTGTTGTTTATAATCAACTTATTTAAGAGTAACATTTTTAGTGATTTGCAATGATCACAAATTTTGAAGTGATTACCCATCCCAGAGAAAAATTAACTCTAATGAAGTTTTGATTTTCATATTACTTTTTTTTTCTTCAGTGTCTGCTCTCCTAATATTTCATATCAAGATGAAATCCAAGAGGAGAATCCTTTCATGAATGGCCTGGTGACATTTAGGATTTGGAATACCATAGGAAAGTGCCCAAGCCAGCAAGAAGGGAAGAAAAGAGATGGGAGTTAAAGGTGAAAGCCAATACTGATTGGATTCAGAAAAATGTTTAAATGTTCCTGAAAGAGTAGAAGAAAAAAAATAGTCTAAGCAATGACAAAGTACTGCTCAACAGAAATACCATTCTTAACATAAGAAACTAATGAGACAAACATTAAAGGGGATACACAACCAACATTTTTAAAGCTTTTTAAAGTTGTTCATTTCAGATTAGGAAAACACTATTTTTTACATATTCTTAATGACTTATTCTTAATGTCTAGATTGATTTATTTTTGGCACAAAAATAATTTCTTTGAACTTGGCTTATTTAATGTCCTTTCCAACATTCCTCATGCTTATTTTGGCAAAGGAACTCCTCTGCATTTTGTGGGCATTCAACCCCTCAAAGAACGCTTATTTATAAAACAATAAACAATAAAACAATGAGTTAGTTATTTGGGAAATAAAAAAATACAACGTGATATGATAACTGAGTAAAATGCATTTTCAAACTTGGAAAGACCAAAACTAAACATACAAATATTAAACAATACAAAATTAAAGTATACTGAAGAATAATTTATTGCTAATTTTTTCCTTTCTTGTCTCACTAAAACATTCATTCATTAAGAATATGGTATAAGAGAGTAAATTTTCCACACAAGTATGATCATTAATTCATATATTCTAAAAATGACCACTTGAGACATTTTGTGTAAGAACACTGAAGACGTTTTTAGCTCCTGTTACTCACAGTCTGGTTCTTGAACCAACAGCATTGGTATCACCTGGAAGCTTGCTGGAAATGCTGAATCTCAGACCTTACCCCAGATCTACTAAATTAGAATTGCATTTTAACAAATCCTCAGATAATTAATATGCACATTAAAGTCAATGGATAGAAAACACAAACTACACAATCCTAACTTGATTTTAACTAAACTACAAATAACTTAATTCTTGTATCATTTACATCTTAACAATGGTATGTAAAAAATTGCCCAATAATAAATATTCATTAGGAACCCAAATAATAATTGCTGACTGTTTACTGAAAAAGCTTGTTAAGATGATCTGTTCACTTTATCCATTGACTTGTATTGATCCTTTGTGTATTTTATGCTTATGTTATATTTTTACACAGTAATATTTTTCCTCTTTATTGTGGAAAGTAGTCATTAGAGATTTAATGCAGAATATAAATATATGTAAATATTATTTATTTCTCATTACAGCCACTTCTGGAATCTGATTTAGGAAACTTTGACTTCTTTCAGTCTTGGGCATTTACAATAAAAATTATGTTCATGTATCACACTGTGTCACTGT
Source organism: Balaenoptera acutorostrata (assembly GCF_949987535.1). Lineage (NCBI taxonomy): Eukaryota > Metazoa > Chordata > Mammalia > Artiodactyla > Balaenopteridae > Balaenoptera > Balaenoptera acutorostrata. The sequence continues at coordinate 160,979,185 of NC_080066.1, read as the reverse complement.
CAAGAGACCAATGCTAGGGCAAATTCTGTATTAAGTGCCAGTATTTAAAAGTGCCTACAAATACCAAAGATAATCTTCTGCAGTTTCCGCAAATGAATAATTGAATTTAATTTCCTTTATAATAAATCATTCAATTTGGCTAGTTCTACATGTCTTAAAATGGAGCAAGCATTTGACCTTTGAGCCATCATATGATTTTACATTTAGTCACTTTAATTAAGAAAATTAAATTCATTTAAGGAAATTTTTGAAGGAAAATTGTTCAACTTAATGATATTCGAGCCTCACAGTATCCAGCCTGGGGAGCACTGAGTTTCAACATCCAAAAGATACATTAGCCTGTCTCCTGCCAGTTCAATGTCATTACATCTAACATATAATCCCAGTACCTTTCCACACATTCTCCCACATCTTTTAAAATGTCTTGAATAAAAATATTTCTGGCAAGTACAACCTTTTTCATGATTAACATCTAAGGCTAATTATGTATAACAACATATATCTCAAATTAAACACTGATTACAATAGTAATATTCACATATAGCAACAGATGTTCAACTCCATTTTCTGCCTCCCTAGATTAGGGACAATTCCCTCATCAACCACATTTACTTTAATCTTCCCAGGTATTTCTTGTAAAACTGACATCCTAGCTATTTTCTCACAGGACCATAGAATTTCTGAGATGAAAGAAGCTTTTAAAAAATCTAGGCAAATACCTCTATTCTATATGAGGAAATTGAGATTTGGAGATAAAAAGTGAACGGCCTATGCCACATATATCGTTTGGAGCTGAACTGGGACTAAAAAAAACAGCCACCTACAGATTAATATGATGCCTCTCAAGCTGTATACATAAAGCCTTTATTATAAATAATTTGATGGTTGGATTTCTCCTAATTAAGGGCATCTCAGGTTTTCCCATTATTGTTTTATTATCAATGATGACTGAAAAGGGCAGCCAGGGAGTTCTCTGCGACCATCTCAGCCAAACAATCTGGAAACAGACAACAGTGACTCTGATAAAAAGGATTACAGAATGGCAGAGAAACACACAAAAAAATCTTTCTTCACAAATCAATGATAAACTAAATGAAATGATATAAAACAGGTCTGGAGGCAAACAACAAATTGAGAGGCATTTATTCAAGACAGATGACTGAAATTCAGTTAAGGATGGTGGAGGGTCTGTTGAGTTTTAGCCTGTGGCTGCTCATACTCTCCCTCTACCCTCCCCACCAACTTCTACATTGGCTAAGTAGTGTTGAAAACCAGAGTTTGCTGTAGGAAGGAGCTGTTTGAAATTGGAGAGGAGCAGAAATACTCCATGCCCCTGGATATTAGAAACCATAGCAATATCAATGGAAAATGAATGGAGAAGGCCAGTGCTGCAGCTATCCGCAGGTTGCAATCCTGACTGGGAAAAGCAAGAAGCTGGCAGAAAAGTCCGAAATTGATCAGGGCATTCTGGGGAATGAGACAGGCATACTGTGCTTTGAAGAGCTCACATATAACTGCAGTGGTCTGGAAGACTATGGTCATGAGCAAGATTGCACACACTCTTGGTGGAGATTTGGGAGTGTTATCCATACATCCCTGGCTGAATGTGAGACCATGTGCAAGAGCAGAGAAGACAAGGGGACAGCTCAGCAGAAAGTCAAAGCTGGGGAGTGCTTGTATACTGCCAGGACCTTGAACGCATTCCCTAACCCTCAAACAGATCCATCAGCAATAGTCTCTGTAATCTCTAGCCATCTTAATTGCCCTAGATTCTCAGCTGCATATCCTTAACTTTAGGAGGCTTCTGAGCTCTGTCTAAGTTTCCCCTCCCTCAGCTATGGCCTGGAAACTATCTCAAGGTATTAAGCTGGGGCAATTGTAGTACTCACCTCATTTGCTTCCCATCTATCAGGGGTCACTGTCATTCGTTTTCCCATATCCAGTATCTTCAAACCATTATTTCATAGATTGTCTGTTTTGTTGTTGTTATTGTTTAAGGTAGGAACTTAAATCCAGCTGCTTGTTACTTCAGTCTGGCCAGAAGCAAAAGCATTTCCTATGTCTCTTTGACACTTTCTCTTCTGTCAGTATAGGATGGCCCAATTTGTTTAATTTATATTATTTTAATTGGTACTGGGGACAGGAGTTGCATTTACTTCATTTCTTTAGGCTGCCATTGTTTTGGGCTCCCTGGGAGTTATCCCATTTATGATATTGATTACTAGTAATTTGGGTTTAATTTCTAAATACTAATATTAGTACTATTATTAAGGCTTCTTTCAATGTTACATTACTTTTGTATATATCCTTAATATTATCAAAAATGATTTTAAATACATTTTCTTAATTGATTTCTAAATTACACATGAATTCATGATCCATAAAATTTGTCTAAATCTTGCTAGAACTTACACATATTTTAGCTGCTATGTCACCTATGCTACATGCTTATTTATTTAGCATAGCAAACTCTTTTTTTAATTTGTCCTGAAAGTATGTATTCTAACTTTGACATTTGGCTTTCTTTCCTAGAATTATAATACATAATGAAACTCTTCACATTCTTATTCTCATATCAAATTATTTATTTAAAAATATCTCATGATTTTGCCCTCTATATTTACTTTAGAAACTGGGAAGTTTTAATTTCTTTTATGTTTTATTTAAGTTAAGTAATCCACTTTAGTTTTAATATCATTTTTCATAGTACAAACATTTAAAAATCCTTTAGGATTAGACATTATTTAGAAAATAGTATATGCCATACTATTCACACAGAATCCTGATAAATAATTAATAAATGGGAATCCATCATTCAGTACAATAAAACACCTAACTTTTGAAGGCACTGTGGTTACCTGTCTTGGATGTAAGATGATTAAATCTTTTCCTACCTTCAAAGGTAAAAAGTAATGATGTAAATAATACCCTAGGTCAATAATACAGAAAAACAAATCACAGCCTCAGTGAAGAGATATGAAAAGGTCCAAGGAAGCCCAAACACCTAATTTTAACTAGGTAGATATCTTCCAGCTTTCAATGGTAGTAGACCTTGAGAATAAAAGGTATTAGCAGACAAGAGAGTAGAATAAATGCCAGGTTAAAGGAAAAAGAGGAACAAAGCACAAGGGCATCAAAGAAATATATTAATTTAGACAAAGAAAATAATCCTAAAATGGGCAAAAGACCTAAATAGACATTTCTCCAAGGAAGACATACAGACGGTCAAGAGGCACATGAAAAGATGTTCAGCATTGCTAATTATTAGAGAAATGCAAATCAAAACTACAATGAGATATCACCTCACTCCAGTCAGAATGGCTATCATCAAAAAATCCACAAACAACAAGTGCTGGAGAGTGTATGGAGAGAAGGGAAACCTCCTACACTGTTGGTGGGATTGTAAATTCCATAGTGCAGCCACTATGTAAAACAATATGGAGTTTCCTTAAGAAACTAAAAATAGAGCTACCATATGATCCTGCAATCCCACTCCTGGTCATATACCTGGAGAAAAACATGGTCCAAAAGGATACATGTACCCCAATATTCATTGCAGCGCTGTTTACAACAGCAAAGACAGGGAAGCAACCTAAATGTTCATCGACAGAAGAATGGATAAAGAAGATGTGGTACATATATACAGCGGAATGTTACTCAGCCATTAAAAAGAATGAAATAATGGAATTTGCAGCAACATGGATGGATGTAGACATTGTCATATTAAATGAAGTCAGACAGAGAAAGAGAAATAGCATATGCTATCACTTATATGTGGAATCTAGAAAAAAATGATACAAATGAACTTATTTACAAATCAGAAACAGACTCACAGACTTAGAGAAGGAACTTATGGTTACCAGGGGGGAAGGGTAGGGCGGGGAGGGATAATTAGGGAGTTTGGGATTGACATGTACACACTGCTATATTTAGAATGGATAGCCAACAAGGACCTACTATATAGCACAGGGAACTCTGCTCAATATTATGTAACAAGGTAATTGGGAAAAAAATTTGAAAAGAATAGATGTATGTATATGTATAACAGAATTACTTTGTTGTACAACTGAAACTAACACAATATTGTTAATCAACTATATTCCAATATAAAATAAAATGTTAAAGAAATAAATAAATTTGCTAAGAGACTAAATCTTATGTTCTCATTACATACACACATACAAAGGTAACTGTGTGAGGTGATGGATATGTCAATACCTTGATTGTGGTGATCAGTTCACAATGTATATGTATATCAAATCGTCAAGTTGTGTATCTTAAATATACACAATATTTAATTGGCCATTACACTTGAATAAAGCTAAAAAAATCTAGATTGAGAATTATGACAGCAGTTCCACAGATTTGCATAAAGGATACATCTTCATACACAGAGGCTCTTAAATATATGACAAAGACATTTAAAATGTGGGTGTGACCAGCACCCACATATAGGGCATAGGAACAGCTCAGTTCATCACTGAGAGCCCAGGGGTGCAAAGCACCTTCTCAAGTCTTGACAACTTTCTCAAATTCAGATTCCTTTCCCTTATGCCTTGTGGTGCTCTTCTAAGGTTTCAAGACAAATCTAGAGGTACAGATACATATTTCAACGGAAGCAATTTGTCAGTGAAAGAAGTATGAAATCACAGAAAATAAAAGTAAAAAAGACCAAAAAAAAATCACTATTTTTTTTTACTTATTCCCCTCCTTCCTTCTGGGAATATTAATATTCATCACCACTTTTACTCTATTCTTCATCTTTCTCTTTTTTCTGTTGTTATCTATTTCTATCACTTGCTAGAGTCTTCTGGGAGAGTTTCTTCATCAGAACTTCTATTTTATTCATTTTTAATCAATATCAATTTGAGTTAATTTTTGTATATGGTGTGAAGTAGAAGCCCAAATTTATCCTTTTGCATGTAAATATACAGTTGTCACATTTTTTGAAGAGTTTTTGCCCATTGAAACACCATGGATAAATCCAGAGGACATCGTGTTACGTGAAATAATCCACACATAGAAAGATAAATACTATATGATCTCACTTATATGTGGAATCTAAAAAAGTCAAATTCATGGAACCAGAGAGTAGAATGGTGGGCAGTGAGAGAAATGGGGAAATATTGGTCAAAAGGTACAAAATTTCAGTTATAAGATGAATAAGTTCTGAGGATATCACATACAGCATGGTGATTACAGTTAATAATACTGTATAGTTTACTTGAAATTTGCTAAGAGAGTACATCTTAAATGTTCTCACCATGAAAAACAAAAATGAACAAAAGACTAGTAACTGTGAAGTGATGGATGCGTTAATTAACTTGATCTAGTAAGCATTTTACACTATATACAAATAATAAATTATCATGTTGTACAACTTTAAAAAATCATATTGTACAACCTAAATATATAAAATTTTTGCCAATCATACCTCAATAAACCTGGAAATAAATAAAATCAATGAAAAAGAATTTTTCCCATTGGGAAAAAAGAAAATCCTGAGTGATTTTACTATCAGGTAGTTGTCCAATTGTGGAGGACATTGAAGGTCATGAAAGGAAATTTAAATTTATGATTTTAATAACAGGTTTAAGATTATTCTTACATTTTAAGAAACTCAGTTTGTCACCAGTGTACAGAGAAATTCAGAACTAGAGATAAGGAGATTAGTTAGGAAGTATTAAATACACAGAAAAGAAAACATGAGCATTGTCTTATGAGCACAGGTTACATTATTGCTCCAAAAATGGATTATGTTTCTCTTACCAAACATTTAATGTAAGTTGAAAGATAAATTACAATTCAAACATTTAAAAAATATCATATATATTCATACTGCAGAGATGCAGTTCTATATATTAAATGATGACCATACTGTGTATATATTTTCACACTTTAGTAATACTAAATATAAGCCACCCTCTCAACCTTAATCTCAACTGTGGTTTATTTTGTTAATCCATCATGTCTAGTAATATAAACATAAAGACAATTAAAATCATAACACCAGGGAAGGTAACCTTGGAAATGAGGACAGGGTAACAAAAATAATTTTGCTATATCTATTCTAGTAATTTTTATTAGATAATCTCTCCTTGTTTTTAAAAATAACTAAGCATTTTATAGTCACCACTATAATCAAGAGTTTTAAAATATGTATTATTTTATCTTAAACCACTCAAATTTGACATAGAAACAAAAACAAAATGTTAAACGGTATTAATATATGGAGACATTCAGGATTTTCAAACAAAAGGTACTCATGCATTTTACATAAAATTACTATACAAGAAATTAGCATGCACAATTTATAACAGTGAGAGCTATAAAACTATGTTTAAATTCATAATATGAGAAGAATAAATCACCTATCACCTGTCTGGTGAATGTTTCAAATGTAGTCACAATCAATGTGTCTTCATATATTTCAAGAAGGTAGTACACCATAGAGGCATAAAGTCTCAGTTTTGCTGTGATACCACATGGATTTCATTTCTGTATATGCCAATTACTAACTTTGTGCCTAAAGACAAGTTACTCTGTCTTTTTGTGACAGTTTTCTTAGTCATATGGGGAACTTTTCTTTTAAACTTAAATATTTGTTGTAAAGATAAAATAATATATGTAAGACCCTTACATTCATGTCTGGTACATAGTTTAGTAATTATTAGAGTTAAGTATCAAATTAATGAGGAAATACTGCTCAAGTACCTATGGAATCTTGCAATTGCAGACTCAAAACCAAAGAATACATTCTTAAAACCAGAATCTACAGCCACTTAACTTATGGATTTTAGAATTTCAATGAGTTCTTTTTCTTTCTTCCATATGGAGGTTTAGGATGTCATCATTCTGTAATCATTAGAATTTCTATTGCTTAAACTGTTTGGATATAATATCGTCTGAGATCAAATCAAACGGAAGAGGGTAGAGCAGTAGAAAGGAATTCACATTTAGAAGGTATTGACTGCTGACTTCAAAAAAGCTAAGTTTATTAGGTCTACTGTAGTAATGGAGAACAACTTGACAGTCTTGCTAGTATCTCGAAAGTGAAAAAATTAGGGAAAGGTGTTTATAGGGTTTTCAAATCTGAGCTGAATGATTTTAATGTGTGTTTTGGAAATCAGGGAAATGGTTGGGATTGAGTAAGATTTACTGGTGGGCAAAGTAGGGTGAGAGTCTTGAAAAGCAACGTTTGATAAAAAAAACTTGTTAGTCATTTAGTCTTAAATGATAAGCTGGTTAGTGGACTCAGTCTAATCTTTCAGAAGCAGGTATTTCCTGGGTCAAGCAGCTAAGTTAATTTTTCTTGGTCAACGTATGGTTTAAGACATGACCAGGGAAGTATGCCTGATCCTAGAACTGTTTAATCCAGAGACAGTGAACTATTTCATTCTCAAAGGGAAGCACGTAATTTTGAGAAAGAGGGAGAGAAAGCACCCACCTGGGATAAATCCACAATAGCCATATAGGATTAACACTGTGCAAAGCACAACCAGCCTAACTATCAGTGGGGGCCCCTATGCTGGAGAGCTAGAGAAGGTCCAAGGTAACAAATTCATGGGAAGATGCAGTGAAGAATGGGAGGACCAAAAAGTGAGACAATAGGAAATTAGAAGAGTTCATGTGAAGCAGGTTTGTTAGGGAAACAGCACCTGAGTTGATTACCAGGAACCATTGGAAAGAAGTGGATTTAGCCAAGCAAGGGAGAAAAAAACTCAGTTCTCCTCCATAAAATCCTTTGCCAAAAGTGGTCTCTACTTTTATGAACACTTACTGAAGTTAGTGTTGACACCATTTATCAGGAAATTAATCATGCTAAATGTTATATCCTTAAGTTAAAAATCATAATACTTTTAAAGTTTTTATATACTGCTTTAAAGCAGTATATACTCAAGCTTTAGTACTCAAGCTTTAGTATCATTAGCATAAGTTTTTACTCAAGCTTTAGTATCATTAGCATAAGTTTATATTGCAAAAACTATGTTATATATTTGTCTGTATCTCCAATAGAATTTAGCAATGTTTGCTATAAAGCATGTACTAAATAAATGCTTATTGATTAGTTGATTGGAAAATAACTAAAGAGAACTTTTCATATACACACACACAAACACATACACACAAATACATACAACGTATGGATGCCTGTATTTCTACTGTAGTTCTTTGCCAGTATAGATGATCTAGGCATCTAGCTCTCTCCAAAATAGAGTCCAGTCATTCTGACTGTTCTCTATAAGAAAGCATCACGTAAGTGGTGGAACCCAAATCTGAAATTGAGTGGAGTAGATCAAAGACCCTGCTTGTTCTATTTTCATTGCAAGAACTTCATATAAGTCAACTTCAATGTTAGGAGAAAACTACAACGTAAGAAATTAATCAATATCACTGTAAGTCAGAATTGCTATACCTGAACAAGTATTGTTTGATGTAAAGATTCTTTTCCCATTTCCAGAAGTTTCAGTTATATAAAGATAGTTATATGTCGATTATTTGAAAAATGAGGGAATTTTAAACGGGGGAAGACATTTTATAAACAATTCTTTCATTAGAAAGTCTTGGAATAAAGTAATCTTTATAATTAATTGGGGCTAGTTGCTCAATTAGTTAAATTGGAATTATTTCCTCTTCATTTAGGTAGTCTAGAATACTGAAGATTGAAAGATGCGCTAAATGTAAATCCTAACCTGCATTATAATTTAGCAAAATATAGACTATGCTGTATTACTTTGCTATTTATTCAGCAGCTGTAATAATGCACCTGTTGGTTCTGTCCTCAGTGAAATGGCAATGTAAATATTTTATAACCCATTTCCTTTCTTTAGGAAAATCAGTGAAGTGTCTGTAGGAGAAGACAAACATGTAGACAACTCCAGAGAACAATACTATAAAGTAGTTTTAAATAATTTGTAATAATCATTGCAGAAAAAGCAATTAAGACTTTAAAATGAGAAATTCAGGATAGAATAGTAGCAAGGGCATAGGGAAAAGAAAATGAATGGTAGTACTAAAACTTGAAGCTCGGAAAGCTTTGGGTTCAATTCAAGGATCTTTTGGGTGAATTTGGACAAATTACGTAAGTTCTCTGAGTCTCAGGGTTTCTTATCTTCAAAAGAAAACTAATTGTTTTCTACCAAACCAAAGATGTAAAAGCTAAATGACATGCCATATAAAATGTTAGATATGGTACCTAGTACATAGTAGAAACTCAGTAACAGTAACAATTATCTGATTACTTATTGAGCTCATACTGTGTTACTGGACTAAAAGCATTTTAAATGCTTTAGTTATCATTTTCTTTTAATTATAGGAGGGTGGTTCCCCATGAGATAGGCATCCTCAATTTACAGATAAGAAAACTGAAACAAAGGAATAGTCGTGAAGAAACACCAGAAAGGGAAGAAACACCTTTAAATACAGCCTTTTTTTATTTCATTCAAGATCTTACATTCTTAACTACTGGTCAGTAGCACCTCTTATTATCATTGCTAAACGAATGGTTGAATCAACTCATAGATGAATATCTACTTACTGCATCCTAATATAACCAAGAAATGGTAGCTTTCCCCATCCAATCTTTCAAAGCAAAAATAGGTAACTATCAAATATATCACCTTTTTCATCTTTCATTTTGATGGAACTCATTTCTCAGATCCTGTCTTGCCACATGCCAGCTATCACATGCTCATCCTACTCTTTCCCTGCTATCTGTCCATTACATATTTGTGACTTATCTTTGTAATTTCTTTGGAGCCTGAAGTCTCATTTTCACTCTGTTTGGGTCTTTGGGTTATAACAATTGTGAATATCTGAGGACATCTGCAGTGTTGAATAATTCAAATCATTATGTTTTCTAAATCCAACATTAGTATAAAAGCAAAAGAGGAGTTTGCAGACCCTTTTCTACCTTACAACCAAATTTTGAATTATTTGCTCAGAAAAAGTTGTATCTAACTGATCAACAAAATATATAAGCATTATTCTTTTTAAAGAAGACTAACAAGTTAATAATCTACTTGTCAGTTTCCATTAACATTCTCCTATCCTGGACTTTCATCCATCTGTATATCTTCTGAGACTAAACTGCATTATAATTCTGCAAGTGGCTCGGACTGGGGGTCTTTTAAGATTTGAACTTGGAAGGGCCATCCTCAGTAAAAGATTTAAATTTTTAGGAAATTAACAACAGTACCTATTTTATTATGTCTGAAATATTTACGGTAGATTTTCTATTTCCTTTCTAAAATAAATTATGAGACTGTGTGGGAAAAATATCTACAAGCACATCTAAGAGCCAGATACAATTTTAGGTGCTTTACAAATGTTTCACTTAATCCTCAAAAATGTCCTTCAAAGCAGATCTTATTCTCCACTTTACAGAAGAGAAAATGGAGGCTCATAGGAATTAAGTAACAATTATTAATTTGTAGAGCTGTGACTGATTTGGCTTCTATGGGGCTTTATGCCTGGGGTTTTATTTCATCTCCCCTCAAGTTATCATTATAGGGAGTTTTAAATTGCTCTCTTTGCTAACGGGGTAGTTCTTCAATCAGAGCTAGGCAGAGAATTCACCTGGAAAGCTTTCAAGAGTGGATGAGGCTGATTCTAACATAAATAGTATATTTCTGTTTAGAATTAAACTTGGCCCCTGATGATTCTGATCTTTACTATAAACATCACCTACCATAGTCCCAGGTGGCACGTAAGGAAAAGTGTTGACTTCAAGAACTGCCATGTAGCATCTGCAAATGTGCGTGTAACAGAAGTAAAAATTAAAGCATTTCTATAGGTTGATGTTTGGCCTTCTTTCTATTGTTGTCTTAACTTTCTCGCCTCACCAGTTAACACACCTGACAGTAATTAAATGTTAGGCAGCTGAGAAAAAGGCACCTTTGGGAGACGTCAACAGGACCATAATTATCTAGATAATTTGTCTGACTACCCACAAGAGAAATCAGCCAATGTTTGGGGGGGAAAATTACCCAGCTATTTCCTCACAATTTTATTTAGCAGGCTTTCCAAAATATTTACATAATTGAATTGTACTATAGCATCAAAACCCAATGACCTGAGGCAGTGCGTGGAAACTCAGAGTGGGGGACCCACTGCTGACTGCTCCTTAAACAGGGAGTCCTGTTGCTTTGTGGGTCTCCTATTCACCTGCACCAGGAGGGAGCCTCTCTGGAGGGAAGCATACGGTCAGACCTCCTGAGGATCAGGAGCATTGGCTCCAAGCCAGAGTAGTAATTAAAACCAGGTATTATTGAACCAATTAGATTTTTTAATTGATTTTTTTTGACATTTCTGCAGCAGAGAAAATTCATCACGGCTCATTTTGAAAATGAGGTAACTGCTTTCTGAAGCATCACCAGCTTGCAAAAAATAAAGTCAATATCAGTTCATTAGCAAATTGGGACTCTGACTTCATTGTAAATAGAGTGCCTGTAACTGGGCATACTGAATGGTCATGCTGGAAATGGCAGGTGAAGATATGGCCAAAAAAAAAAAGTTAAATTCACTAATGAAGATCAACTCCAGTCAAATGTTTAAGATTTTACCAGAATCTAACAACAACAGAAATAGATAAAATTTGCTTGGAAGGTTTTCCATAAAGTATTTCTGAGCAATTAGTTGTCTTCACAAGAAATACATACGTATTTCTTAACAAAAATAGTTATGGTGATATCTTTCAAGAGTATTCAATAAAACAGAATTGTAGCCAGACCTGTAGCAGAATTCAAGACCTTGAGTTCAGAGCAGTTTCCTGGAAGAGACCTCTAAAAAAGTGACTTACTTACAAATCATCTCTTTTAAACATCAACTTAGGTTTTGTTGTTTAATGGTAGAGCATAGAACACTTCTTAGCTGTGTGAACTGGGGAATATTATTTAATCTTTGCATCGTAAAGAAACCAATTCTGGCTAAATTAATCTAAAAAGAATTTTATTTGAAGGATACAGGAAATTCATAGGATAAAAAGGTAAGAAGACAAATGGGTTTGGAAGAGGTGGGCGAGAGGAAGTGATATATGTCCTTGGTACTAAAATTAGAATCAAAGTTCCTGTCCAGGGGCCACTAGAAATGATTATTCCAACTGTTGTTTCCCTCTGGCCCACTTCCCCTGCCCCTGGTTCTACTTGGCAGTTTTGGCAAGCTGGAAGAATCTATTTCACCTGCTTATGTGACATGCCTCCTCCTTGGTGTGCCAGTCAGAACAAAATCAGCCGAACAAAAGGTACCAGAGACCCTCAGATTATTGGTGGTAAGGCGACCGTCAAAAGAATTCCCCAAAAGGAAACTGGATACTGCTAAAAAGAGGGAAGTGTGTGGCTGTCACCTTTGCTAACCCCCTAGACCCTCCAGTACCTGGTGTTCATTACAAGAGCTAATATTTATCTCAGCCACTCTGCTAAGTCTCATTTACTTTTTCTTCCAACTCTGTGAAGAGGGAAAATTACATAAGAGGAAACAGAGACTCTGGAAGATTAAGTTGCTCTTCCCAATCACAAAGGTAGAAAACAACAACCCTGGAATTGAACTCGTGTAATCTGATTCCTGATCCTATGACTCTAAATGCTGAGAACTACTGCCTACTTCCACATCTGTAAGGCCAATAAGAAAAACCTACCACGTGGAGTACTCTGGAAATGTATACTGATTAAAAGCTGTCATTAATGCCCACAAAACTTAGGAAAATTTGTGGTTCAGAAGGAGTTTATAGAAAAAGCTTGCTCACGTTTGTGAGTTTTTGTACATGTACATATCATTATAAATGTAGACACAGTAAGTAAAAACAATAGTGTAAAAATCAATAACAAATTAAACAATTTTGTTTAGATGTAAATTAATAAGAAAAATAGCATGAAAGCTAAAATAGAATAAAAGAAAACAACACAGGGGTACCAACATGATCAGACACTTAAATATATCACAAACCTTAAAAATTAGAAAATGTAGTACTGGCCCATGAGAGAAAAAGTGCTTCACAAAAAAATTAAAAAGTATAAAAATGTTCAAAGTGGATCCAAATACATATGGAAATTTGCTTTATGATAAATGTTGCATGTTAAACCAGCTGATAGGAAGAACTTTTTACTAAATGATGTTGGAAAATTAAGTTGCCATCTGACAAAAAAGTTAAGGCTCTATATTGTACAGCAGGATGAATTCTATAATACTTCAAATATTAAAAATATTAATATTTATATGTAAAAATGATATAATATTAATAAGCAACAAAACACCATAGTAATATTCCTTTATATGTTTTATATAAGAACCTTTGTTATTACACCTTGATATTGAGAAAACTAAAGAAAATGCTAATACATGTAATTATATAAATGATAACATGAAAAATCTACATGGCATAATAATGTTATAAGCAAAATCAAAAGAAAAAGCTAAATTGTGAAAAGTATTTGCACCGCATTTCACAGTAGGAAAATATCCCTGACATATAAAGTGATCCTAAAAATATATAAGAAAAAGAGAAACAAATCAAAAGAAAAATAATGATGACCTATTGAACAAATAGTTCACAGAAAGGAAAATACAAATGGCTCCTTATGAAATGATGCTCAACCTCTCTCACTGTGAGGAAAAAAAATGCAAATTAAAACTACATTAAGATGTCTGTTTAAACTAGGATATTGGCAAAGATTCAGGTTTGAAAACACACTCTGTTCAACAATACATGCTAGGAAGAACCAGAATCCTATATATTTCAGATGGTAATTTAAATCCATGCAACATGGATAGATGGCAATTTAGCAAGGTATTACCTCTGCATGTTTACCCTACAAATATTTCTTCACTTTCAAGAAATTGCCAATATACAAAATTATATATTATTTTATATTTAGCAAATATACATCAGTTTGTAATAGAAAAGTTATTTTTTTTAATTTTGTTTTAATTGGGGTATAGTTGTTTTACAACGTTGTGTTAGTATCTGCTGTACAGCAAAGTGAATCAGCTATATGTATACATATATCCCCTCTGTTTTGGATTTCCTTCCCTTTTAGTTCACCAAAGATCATTGAGTAGAGTTCTCTGTGCTATACAGCAGGTTCTCATTAGTTATCTATTTTATACATATTAGTGTATATATGTCAATCCCAATCCCCCAATTCATCCCACCCCCTTTCACCCCCTTGGTGTCCATACATTTGTTCTCTATGTCTGTGTCTCTATTTCTGCCTTGCAAACAGGTTCATCTGTACCATTTTTCTAGATTCCACACATATGCATTAATATACGATATTTGTTTTTCTCTTTCTGACTTACTTCACTGTATATGACAGTCTCTAGGTCCATCCACATCTCTACAAATGACCCAATTACATTCCTTTTTATGTCTGAGTAATATTCCATTGCATATATGTACCACATCTTCTTTATCCATTCATCTGTCAACGGGCATTTAGGTTGCTTCCATGACCTGGCTATTGTAAACAGTGCTGCAATTAACATTGGGGTGCATGTGTATTTTTGAATTATGGTTTTCTCAGGGTATATGCCCAGTAGTGGGATTGCTGGGTCATATGGTAATTCTATTTTTAGTTTTTTAAGGAACCTCCATATTGTTCTCCATAGTGGCTGTATCAATTTACAGTCTCACCAACAGTGCAAGAGGTTCCCTTTTCTCCACACCCTCTCCAGCATTTATAGTTTGTAGATTTTTTGATGATGGCCATACTGACTGGCGTGAGGTGATACCTCATTGTAGTTTTGATTTGCATTTCTGTAATAATTAGTGATGTTGAGCATTTTTTCATGTGCCTCTTGGCCATCTGTATGTCTTCTTTGGAGAAATGTCTATTTCGGTCTTCCACCCATTTTCTTACTGGGTTGTTCGTTTTTTTGATATTGAGCTGCATAAGTTGTTTCTATATTTTGGTGATTAATCCCTTGTCCACTGCTTCGTTTGCAAATATTTTCCCCCATTCTGAGGGTTGCCTTTTTGTCTTGTTTATGGTTTCCTTTACTGTGCAAGAGCTTTTAAGCTTCACTAGGTCTCATTTGCTTATTTTTGTTTTTATTTTCATTACTATAGGAGGGGGGTCAGAAAAGATCTTGCTGTGATTTATGTCAGAGTGTTCTTCCCATGTTTTCCTCTAAGAGTTTTAGAGTGTCCGGTCTTACATTTAGGTCTTTAATCCATTCTGAGTTTATTTTTGTGTATGGTGTTAGGTAGTGTTCTAATTTCATTCTTTTACATGTAGCTGTCCAGTTTTCCCAGCACCATTTATTGAAGAGACTGTCTTTTCTCCATTGTATTTTTTGCCTCCTTTGTCATAGGTTTGGTGACCAGAGGTGCATGGGTTTATCTCTGGGCTTTCTATCCTGTTCCACTGATCTTTATTTCTGTTTTTGTGCCAGTACCATACTGTCTTGATTACTGTAGCTTTGTAGTATAGTCTGAAGTCAGGGAACCTGATTCCTCCAGCTCCGTTTTTCTTTCTCAAGATTGCTTTGGCTATTCGGAGTCTTTTGTGTTTCCATACAAATTTTAAGATTTTTTGTTCTAGTTCTGTGAAAATGCCATTGGTAATTTGATAGGGATTGCATTGAATCTGTAGATTGCTGTGGGTAGTATAGTCATTTTCACAATATTGATTAAAAATGACCAACATGACCACCAATAGGAGTTATTTGAATGCTTTATGTTATGTATACATACTCTATATGTATATATACAATTGAACAACATTCAGATTTAAAGGTGAAGGATTACTCTATGCAGTGGTATAAAAAGATCTTAAAAGTGTATTATCAGGTGAAAACAAGATAGACAACAAAGTTCACTATTTCTTTTGTATAAAGTAAGTACATGTGTGCTATTTGCTTATATTGTTATAAGCAATCTTTGAATCAGTGCACAAAAACTAATGAATGGTTACATGGAAAGAGGAAAAGAGAAAGGGAGAGAGGGGGAGAGAGGGGGAGAGAGGGAGAGAGAGAGAGAGCGAGAGAATGTGTCTTGGGTTAGGTTAGGGGTAGCATATGGAGCATGGTTGCAAGATCTATCATTTCTATGCCTTTCTTTCATTTCTACTTTTGAACAAGGTATTTACCTAATCAATGATCTTAAAGGGGAAGAAAATCTATTAGCATATCCAATAATTGTATATTTGTCACTCTTCTATTATGCCATGCCAATGAAATTAAATATGGGTTTCACTTTTGATAGGAGTCTTATAACAATAAAGTTTGCTGCCCTAACATTTGTAAGTACATAATAAGGGTCATGAATTTTACCCTAAGAGACTAGGAAATTCAAATGATATTCAGCTGTTAAGTGCCCCTCCTAATAAAGACAAACATCCTTAGTTATATAAAAATTTACCTTTCATGATAGAAAGATAATTTAAATTGCACTAAATTATTATCTTCTCTTGAATATTAGCATCACCAGTGCTCAACCAGGAGATCATGGCAGGAAGTACATGTTAGTCAATTTTGTATTCCCAGGGCCTAACACTGTGTATGAGATAATTAAACATTTAAAATAAAGTAAAACTGTCATTTACTCCTTATTTGAAACTTACTGCATAATTTGACTTGTCAAAGTGGTTTTCATTAGCCATATCAAAGGTGTACTTAAAGAATCTAGAAATATGGAAAATTGTGCATTTTCTCCATTCCTGGGCCTATTTAATAAAGTTTTAAATATGCTTTTGATATACTAAGACTCCCTCATTGCAGCTTCATTAGTTAACTCAATAAGTCCAACATTAGGTTAGGAACTCTATGGTAGCTTAGACACAGCTAATTGTGATTGTCTACATGTGGATTTCCATTTTTAATCTAAACGTATTTCCCTTGCTTCCTCAGTAGTCTAAAATCAAATTTGAGTGGTTTTTACATTATTCTGTTTGGGATTATCTATCCCATGCACTACTGTGATTACAATAATGAATTATAATTACAAAGATGAGTTGTAAACTTGATGTTCAAACACAGCAGGGAATAACAAGTGCAAATTCATATATAAGATCTTGTTTACAGTTATTACAAAGTGCTGTTATTTGTTTTAAGATGTATGTATTAAAGCAATAGTGTTATAATGTGTATGAATTCCTAACAATTCAGAGCATGGACAGGAGTTAATATTTAGGGCAATTTCAATGTACTTCATGTTCTTGAATATAACCCATTTTATATAAAATGAAATTGAGTCATGTAAGGTGAGATATTTTGCCATTAAGTACTGAGCAATGCCATTTGCTCACTGACACTGAAGCAAAAGTCCTTGGGTTGGAATCCCTATTACAGGACCTCTGTTATTTATCCTCTGGATCCCAAATGTCTGTCTGTTAGAATAGTTTGCTTGGTAAATGACAGAAACATAAAATAAGAAACATTTGCTGATAATTCCCTAAAGTAAATTAAATTAATTCATTTTATCTTTTGTTCTACAATATTCTCTACCCTTATTTTTAACATCTTTGTTCAGGAATACTGAAATACAATAAATGACATATTTTAAGTGTACAATTTAAAAAATTATGATATATATGCACTCATGATCATCATCACCAAAAGAAAGATGGTTAACATTTCCATAACCCCCAAAAGTTTCCTCATGCCTTTCATAATCCGTCATTACTAATGTTTATGATCAACACTGCTAACAATGGTTTACCTTGGGTGGCTACTTCACTTCAGTTTCGGCTGAGTTATGCATTAGATACAATGCTTAATTGTACTTGTCTCAGTAGCTCAAAGTTTTTCATTCTTAGAAAGCAATTGTACACTCATTTCTATAGTCTGAGTATTTTAAGCATTTTATTTTCTCAAGAACTCAATGGTGGAATGTCATTGGATTGAGCCACTTAAACAATGCAACATGTTTCTGGAGAGCCCTATTCAAACCAATTACAAATTTTTAAAAAAGCATTTTGTTGCTTGGGCAACAAGGTGTTCTTGTTTAATTTAATTTTCTAGGTGAGATTTAACATAATTTAATCTTTTTATGACATAGGAAGTTGAATAACTTTATTTAGTCCTTCTTAAAATTTTCTACTCTAAAGCAAAAGAGAAAAAACACACACTCCAAATGGATCTGTGTGTGTGTGTGGAGGGTAGAGGCATATAAGTATGTGTGTAGGCTATGATACTGTTCTTAACCTTGCTCAACACTTTACATTGTTGGAAACGCACATATGAATGCCATGAAAGTTTAACAGTTGCCTCCGATTAAGGTTGGAGTACAGTGAAAGAGAAAAGGAACAGAAAATAAAAACCATCTACACAATTATCCAGAAATAAAGCGGAATGTATCCCTACTAAAAAGCTAGATGACATTTATCAACATGACACGAATGGAAAGGATACTGATATTTTATAAGTTTGCTATATACAAATACACACACATTAAAAAACATATTCTCTATTACTTGTAGCTGGAAGACAATTTAGAGACAGTTGGATCAAATTCTTTTATTTTACAGGTAAGGACAAAAGCCTGAGAACTTTAGTAGCATGTCCATAAAGTCACAGCTAGAGAATGACAGAGTTGGAAGACTACCTGAAAGTGTCAAATGAAAGAAAAAAAAATCACTGAACTTGTGAAAGTCGGAAAACTCAGGGTTGCTTTTATAAGGACTGCAGGAAAATAAAAGTTAATATGAAGAGGAAGTTCTATAGCTTATATTCATGTTTCTGGTGACTGCAACTGGGAGATGCTGTGCAGGATAATTAAAATCTAGAACAGGCTTTAACTAGATTTTGGACTCTACTGGGGTTTGGGCTCTACTGGGTTGGCTGTTCTATCCATAAAGACAAGAGTAGACCTAACTTAATATTGGAGGGTTTAGAAGCTGTAGCAAATGTTAGAAATGAGTTATCTCTAGCCTATTTCCTGGTGCTAAATAAATGAGTTTTAAATCTATAATCCTATTTTTCTTCCTACGGGCATGGGCATGTACTCCTGTCTTTGCAAATTGCTTACAAGTCCGCTAGCAGCTTCTAAAAAAAGGTTTGCAATCTAATTAAATAGAATGAGTATTGGTTAAACACCAGCTACTTTAAGCAATAAGTCGCAAACATTATGGGGTAAATTCCAAACTTATGGTGTTGACACAGTAGAATATATTCTTTGCTCACATGTTAGAATATATTCCTTGCCTCTATTTCTGGGTGGCACTTGGTTTGCCACATGGAGATTCAGATATCCAGACCCTTTCTATGTGTGTCTCAAGTATTCACTGGTACTTCTACTGTACTCTATGTATCTAGGAATGTGAATAGGAAATGGGAGTATGGTGATATGAAGCAAGCACACCTAGGTACACTTCAGCCTGGAAGTATCACAAATGAGGGAGCAAGATATGAAGGGGGTGCCACAACTACTGAGCCTGCGCCCTAGAGCCCCCGGGCCGCAACTACTGAACCCACGAGCCGCAACTACTGAAACCTGTGCACTCCAGGGCCCACGTGCCGTAACTACTGAGCCCACTTGCTGCAACTACTGAAGCCCACGTGCCTAAAGCCTGTGCTCTGCAACAAGAGAAGCCACCTCAATGAGAAGCCCACACACCGCAATCAAGAGTAGCCCCCACTTGCCGCAACTAGAGAAAGCCCGCACGCAGCAACGAACACCCAGCACAGCCAAAAATAAATAAAATTAAATCTTTAAAAAAAAAAAGATATGAAGGGGGTCAGGTCAGGGAAGGGGAAAGTACTGAAAGCAGGGAGAGGGGGAAGAGTCCTTGGCTGAGCAGCCATTCTCTAGCAAATATTCTACTAATGTACTGGGAGCACAAGTCTTTGGAGAACACCTACCTATCCCTCGTGTTATACATGTGAGACATACTACCTCTTGTTGGGTTAGAACTTATCCTGTCACCCTATGTGGTAGCTGGAATGATAAGCATGAGGACCCAGATAATCTGCTTTTTATACAATTCTATTTGCAACAGAAAGCAACCTGTTACAACTGCAGTAGAGATTTTACTGAAAGGTCAAAAGAGTTAACACAAGCAGTGATAATACTAAAGACTTTTCCAAAACTGGTAGGGAAATGGGAATATCCAATCAGAATGGACACTGACCATCAGCTCTGAGCATCTACTAAAATCACTTTTTTAAACGTAAAATTCTATCATTAGTAATTGTTTGTTACCATTAGGCAAATATATGGTATTTTATCAAATAAAGAAACAGTTAAGTTTATATATTTGTTTTCCTCTACATTAATAGCACCCAATGACTCCTCCCGGATTCATGTACCTATACCTCCCCTTTTCTTACTTAAGATCCCCCAACTTGGTGTCTACCTGCCAGCTGGAATTTTTAGTCTCCTGCTGATTCAGCTGCTTCTAGTGGTACTTCTGTTCATTATGTCGTGGTGTCCTCTATGTTGTGTAACTGGGACCGTTAGCAATGGAGCCTTTTAAGTTGCGTGAACAGACTTGCAGTGATTGTCTTAAAAGGTGACTTACAAATGTGAAAATATGTGACTTCTAATTTGGCTGCTCAGAGTCTGTTTTTGCTTTTATCCAGGTTCTTGGTTCTTTTGTATGTGGGTAATATCTGTCCTCTATATAAGTAAAGAGTAACTGAAAGCTGTAAGACCCTTAAAACACTTGTTCTTTCATAACAGATAGTATGCATAATTGCATCTACAACCTGTTTATACTTTCTCATCACAATGGTTCCTTATAAGTAGTGCCAAAATAAAGATCAGGCTAGCTCACATATAATTATCTTAAAGGTCTGAGTATGTGAAATCACAGCTAATGATATTTACTGTAATTAGGGAAGCAAATTAGAAGAATATTAAAGCCTTCACATTTCAGTATTCATAGACAGACTTCTAGGTAAATTACAAAATAAAATCATTACTAATGAGATTTTTCATAAAAACAAAGACAATTAGCAATATTTTTGCTGCAAGAAATAATTTGGCAAATGTTAGTAAAAAAAAAAAAAAAAGCTTTTATCTATGACTATTTTGTCTCTGTGAAATAAATGGAGATTGTAGAAACTTAAGAAAAATGTTTATACCAAAGCCACTTTCCCTTTGTTAACAACAAAAATAAGATTCTTAGTTATCCTAAAAGTACAGATAATTTGGATGATATTTATATTTACAAAAGAAAATAAAAGATATCCCATTACATCTGGTCAAACAACAAATTACGAAATGAAAATTTTGCTATGGATTTAACATGGTACTAGTCAAGTGGGGTAAGAAAGTGGAGTATAAATTTCTGACCTTGCCCATAAAAAGCTTACAATCTATTTTGAAGAATAAAGTACATGAAGAAAACAACAGTTTATAATTGTGTTCAACAATATAGCTGAGAACACAAGGATAGAAAAGCATGACAATATTTTAATAGTAAGCAACTGATGTTCAGAATATTTGGCTGGAGAATATACCACATGGTATCATATTTTTAGATATTTAGAGCTTGCTAATACTAGTCAGTAAGCATCATCTGTAGAATTCACAGTATCTACAGGGAATATATAAGGAACTGTAAATGGGACTCTCACAAAGAGTCTATCTCAAAAGAGTCCATGCTTACTCTCAGGCATGGTATAGGGGGCTAGAAATTTATGTGGCAAAAGATCATAGTCTAGTGGAGGAGATATAGTAAATAGATGTAACAACACATTTACACTGAGGTTTTGGAGTACATTATGCTCTGGAAATATAGGGACAGGGCATGAAACCCATCTTAGAAGGGGTCACAATGGGACAGATTTTAAAGGAAAGATGGTGATGAGATGTAGAGAATGTTCCATAAAGAGAGAACAGAAAGTACAAAGTTGAAGAGAAAAAATGGATTGCTGCAAATAGTACCTCTTACTGGAACGGAGTGTGTGTGTGTGGGGGGGGGGTGACTATATGTGCTAAAAGTAACATTAAAATTTCCCATCATTGCTATAACTGCCAAAAGTTTTCTATTCTCTCCTTTTTTCAGCTACTTTTTTCTCATGATATCTACTGGGAAAATATTTGTGCAGTGAACACTGGCTAGTAAATGAATTCTATCTATGACTCTTAGTCTTTGGACCCAAATCCCAATATAAATCACTGCTCATGTAGGTTGGCCAATTTAGAGAAGTCTTTTGACTAATTGAGAGATGGCTTGTTTTGTAGAACCAAAGGAAACCTATTGCCTTCTTTAGGGGCATGTTTGGTTCCCCAGGAAGCAGACTCTGAGAAAGAGATTGGACAGAGTACTGAATCTGGATGGCATTGCAGAGTGGCCTAACTGGTGTGAGGATGCTAGGCCTCCATTCCCATATCAACCAGTCATTGAATGAGGCCTGACTCCAGGAAGGGGGCATGACCTTGGGCAAAACGGCCCTCTCAAACTCAGATAATCTCCAAAAGGAGAACCTCTGGACCCAGATACAAGCTTGTGGTAACCAACCCTCTCAGTAGCTATGGAAATTAGTGCTTCAGTCCAAAAATGAGATTCAGAGTGTTGCAACACAATGTTTCACACAACCCTGAAACCACCAACAAAATTGTTCTTAACTTTCCTATATGAGTTAAGTCAGGTCTAGATCTTGCAAGTCTGTGGGAAGAGACAAGTATAATTCCCAGCAGCAGAACTTTTACCTACTTGCTTAGAGGGGCTAGTGAGAGTCACCCACCTGAAGCTTTCCCCTGAGGAGAGGTGGAGGTGGTCTCCCAAAATGCTTAGCATATTTACAAAATAATGAAGCCCTCCAGAGAGGGGTTACTTCAGTCCCAGAACTGCCTTTACCTGGCCTTCTAGACTACTAGACATATTAAAGTCAAACCATAGGGATCTAGGAACCAACAGTGAACTGTGCTGCATTCACTCTGCTAGCTTTGAAGTAATAAGTGGAAACTAATCACAGGCAACTTGTTCAAATAACATTTTTTATAGGACTCTTCAACATAAACTTTATTCAATATAAAATTATTTAATAAATCTTGATTAAACCTTCTATTAATACCCCCTACACACACATTATTTTGGGACAAGGGTAAGGATAAAAGCCACAGAATTTAATCTCAAGGTATGTGCTTGCAGTGGACCATCAGTTGACTTGGCTAGGTCCACTGGTCACCTTGTATTTGTGGATGATTTTTCTTTACCAAGAAACCTCCTTGGCCAATACTGTTGATTGGAACTTGTTGCCAAAGGCCCTTGTCTGAGAAAAATCCAGAGGATTCATTAGAGTAAATCTTGAAATCTTAAAAGAGTACAGAGGCAACCTAAAACCCTGCAGTGGGAGCAGTAACACAAGACACGGAAAGCTCATGGCTCTCATATTGCACTGTGGGAAATTCCTATCTGTGACCAGTTTTTCTAGAGGTGTTGATATTCACCCTCTATATGCAAATAATAAGCATTCTCCAATATGTTGAGTTGATATGAATCATGCACTTGCTGTTTCTGCTAATTCCACCCATTTGGCTGTAGATCTTATAGTTATGTGAATTTGACAACCCTAATATGTTAATGCCAAATGAAAAAATGTAGAGACTCTCAATGGGATTGGAGGCAGACCTCATGTGCGGTCAGAACCAGAGTCTTAAATTACATATCCTTATGCTCTCATGAAAGAAGTTTTAAGAAGATAAGGAGAGAGAAAAAAATTGCAACAAAGAAGGTTAGCATTTCATTTCTGTTACATTCCAGCCTTGCAGAAACAAGGCTATATCTGCCAAAAAATGTAGATTCAGTAAGATATGTAATGGCACCATTATAGCACATCTTCAAAAGGGGGAAGCTGGGGGACCAGGAGGGTAGGTGCAGAAAGAGGAGGGATAATGGTTTACTATGCACAACATTGTAGGAAATGCTTTCAGTGTTCCTCAAGAGAAAAATTTAGACAAATTTTCATTTAATTAGTTGTTTATGGAAAGTATCTGCATATAGAAACATTCAGAAAAAAATATCAATTTAGATGTTTTGAGGCAGTTTGGGAATAGGTATGCTAATACAGTTGGAAACCATTGCTACAACATGGTCATTTAGAACATGGGCTCTGAACTAGATGACTGCATGCTGCATCATGAATTTTCCGCTTAGTGTCTCTGTAAACTTAAACAAGTTGCTTAACATGCTTGATTGTATTTCTTCATCTATAATATGAATTGTAATACATCATTGACTTGTGTTAAATACAATAATGTACTTAAAACATTGTAGTATCTGAAAAATAGGTTTCAACACATGATTTTACCATTGAAACATTCTTATTGTCATATTTCTTATTGTCTCAGAAAATTTAGTCTATGTTCTTCTCACTTAATAGTAAGTATTGAGCCCTTGCAATGTGCCATATACTGTGAGGGATGCTTCTGATATGACGGTGAGCTGAAGAAAACATAGTCCCTACCCTCAAGGAGTTTATAGCCTAGTGAAGGAGATAAGCAAATAATCAGTTACTATATAGTAATAGGAGAAGCAAACTGATCAACAACTCAAGAGTGAAAATATTCTTGGGGTATTCCTACTGAAATTCGACATCACTGATCTCTAGCTGACTTGCTGTAAGATTCATATTTAAAATTTATAAAAAGGATTTCAGTATCAGAAAAAGGAAGGATGCTTAATATGGTTTACCATATTATGGAGAACTTTGGAAATGTCTAAGCGTACAACAATATATGATTGTTTGAATACATGTGTATATGTACCAAGTATCCATTAAAAATCATGTGATCAACTGATATTCATTAACTTGGGCCTTCTCATGTAAATAAGAAAAACAGAATACAAAATAATATGCACAACATATATCACTTTAGTTTTTTTACATACAAGCCGTCGTCACACAGAGAAGCTCATTTATGTGGAGGCACAACAGGAAAAAGACTGAGGCCAAAATAGAAAATATTATAAATATTTCCCTCTAGGTGATGAGATTATAAACCTTTTTTTTTTCATTTGGAGTTTTTCAGTGTTTTCGGAGATTATTTATTGTTTTAGAAATTAAGGAAGTGCACATAAATATTTTTATGGTAATGGCAAAAATATATTTCAAGTCATAAGTATTGTTCTCATTTCCAAGGGCATTAATTTATCTTGGATCTGTGAACACTTTAGTAACTACACTTGAAGGCTTTTAAAGGATTTTCCCACATGCCCTCAAATTCAGAAAATTTCTATCACAGAGCTAACATGGTGACAGAGCTGCAACACCTCAAGTAGATCATGGCACTTTGTTGCTTCATCCTAAAGAAGTGTGCAATGTACTACCTTCTCTGTGGTTCTTGTACTTTGTATTACGAAGAGCTCTGGGAATTACTGAAACTGCTGAAGCATCAAATGTTTAACCTGAGTCACAGAAAAGAGACAATTTTCCAAGGGGCAAGTAGAGATTTTTCTTTTCTTTATAGGAGAATTACCTTAAGATTCCTGTTTCTTTTAGATCTACACTGATTATCCATGGGTACATTTCACCTGAAGTGTGTCTGTGTTGTACAGAACTTGTTTTTTCTTTAGAATCACATCATATTCCAATTTCAAGCATAGAAGAAACAAGCAAGTTAATTTTTTTTTAACATCTTTATTGGAGTATAAATGCTTTATAATGTTGTGTTAGTTTCTGTTGTATGACAAAGTGAATCAGCTATATGTCTACATATATCCCCATATCCCCTCCCTCTTGTGTGTCCCTCCCACCTTCCCTATCCCCCGTTCTAGGTGGTCACAAAGCATCGAGCTGATCTCCCTGTGCTATGCAGCTGCTTTCCACTAGCTATCTATTTTACATTTAGTAGTGTATATATGTCGATGCTACTCTCCTACTTCGTCCCAGCTTACCCTGCCCCCTCCCCATGTCCTCAAGTCCATTCTCTACGTCTGCATTTTTATTCCTGTTCTTCCCCTAGGTTCATCAGAACCATTTTTTTCCTTTTTTTTTTAGATTCCATATATATGTGTTAGCATACAGTATTTGTTCTTCTCTTTCTGACTTAACTTTACTCTGTATGACAGACTCTAGGTCCATCCACCTCACTACAAATAACTCAATTTCATTTCATTTTATGGCTGAGTAATATTCCATTGTATATATGTGCCACATCTTCTTTATCCATTCATCTGTCTATGGACACTTAGGTAAGCAAGTTAATTTTAGTGCTACCTTTTGTGAAGACTGTTGAGCTCTAATGATGCTGTGGTTACTAGGATTAAAGCTGGCAATGAGTGCATGATTCAATCCCTTTCCACCTAGGCATAGATTTCACAGTTGCTACTTACAGAAAATAACCTGAATTATATCAAATTCTCTTGTCTTCCTTCACATTCACCTAGAATTCCCGAAACTCTAGTAGTGATTTTCCACTAAGAACATATAAACAGTCTCTTCAACCAAATATATTCCATGGATTTATAAATATAAGCAACATCTACTACATATCTAGTTTGGCAGATTCTAAAATTGCCTACTTATTGTTTTATTCTTTGAATGGGGAGAAATGTTTATCATGAGAGTTCCTTGTAAGTGTTTGGCAAATGTAAGTTACTCCTACTCTCTTGATGTAGAATTTTTAATAAAAAATTAAATTATTTCTTCAAATGTTCTGAAAATTGCTGGTGATACCTTTAATAAATTGCTCCAGTGTTAATAAAACTGAGAAATAAAATCTTTTAAAAATTATAATTTGTCTATTCCAAACCAGACAACCTGAAATGGAATAACAAGATTAGAGTATCTCAGAATGACAACCACTTATCCAAAATATTCAACAATTACAATACTTTTTTCCAGAGGAGGAAGAACCATCAGGTATGATGAAATTTGCCTTGATGGATAAGCACATATTTATCCAACCTGTAAATAACTTTAGTTTCCTTATTTTATGAGTTAAGACTACTTATTTTTAACAAGAACATACACACGCACACACACGCACGCACACTACACACTCTTCATGATTTAGGAAAAAAATATCCTAATTCAAATACGCAAAAATCAAACGGTCTTGGTTCAGGGCTCAAGCAAAGCCACTAGGACTTAGGTTCTCGCATGAGTCTGCCTTCTCTCTGTTGTTTCATTTTCAGGCTTCCTTTGGTGGGTCCCCAGTACCACAGACTATTGCTTCCCGATGATAATATGTCTATTATAACAGCCCCAGTCTCATATCCTCTCATGTTTAATATCATCAACAAACAATATTTCTGTTTTCAAGGTGAGCCCACAAAATTCCTAGCCATTCTGATAGAATTGGGATTTGTCGCTACCATGCCTAAGCCAATCACTGGCCAGGAAAATGCAGTGCACTTCCTGACTTGACCTAGGTCATGTGGGGATGAAACTCCACTTAGACAGCTTGAGTTAAGAGTTGAAGGGGGTAGATTTCTCAAGTGAAAATTGAGATTCTTGCTAAAAGAAGTGGCAATGGATGTTGGGAATGCTAGCTACAAACACTTATTATACTTCTTTAATAGCCCCCCCTCCCTATAAATTGATGAGTATTTAAAGCAAAATAAATAATATAGATGACTATAAACCTTCCTTTTACCTCATCAAGGACTCTTATTGACCCTACCGAGCCACTAAAAGATCATCACAGTTAATGCCTTGTTTCTCAATTAAATGAACCTCGCAACATTCTCTGAGAAAATATCAACCTTGCACTTATGACTTTACTAACACAAAAAAGTAAACAAGCAAAGTACGAATAAGAATGCTAACTTTTCTATGTATTGAAAGAATCAGAAGACCATGCCACAATTCTTGGACTTTGAATTTTAGAGAAAGGGTGGTGCTCTAAGTCAGGAAGCTCTTGCGTGTGTGATTTGTACTGATGTTGCTAATAAAAACTCCTTAATGAAATGACTTAATGGGATACAGAAAGAACTTCCCTGAATGTATTACTTTTCTCTGGCCAGATGGGTAGTTTGACTCAATTGAAAGTTGCTGTCCAGGAAGATACAGAAGGCTGTGACTAGACCTTAAGGGATATTGCCAACTCTGTCTCTTGCTGGCTGTATGACCTTGTACCAAACTCATCATATTTCAGACTCAGCTTCTTCAGTTATATATTAATTTAAAAAAAAAATTTCTGGCCCTGGCTCAGCATAATATAATTGTACTTTTTAAAATATGTGAAATTCCTGTATTTGTGAAAAGTGAAAGATTTGGCTTCAATGGTTCCCCAGATTCAGTCTCAGAGGAGTTGGCAGCGAACGAGGTTCTGAAAATCAGAGGTGCCTTGATGGACCAGAGAACAGTCTTATTGCATGGGTCATGAAGCACAGTGGCAAACAGAAGTGACTGGCAAGCATCTTATGTTTGAGCTAAACTGCACGTGTAACTCCTCACCTCCCTCCATTTACATCGGCTACTTGTTTTGACCTTGAAAATGTATGATTGTCTTACTTACCTACATTATAACCACCACTGCTGTTCCTTTCAGGAAGAGTAAAGGGCTTATTCATGCAAAAGAAGGGAATAGGCCTGAATTAATCCTAGAAATAATCCTAGAATATGAAGATATAGCAACTTTGTCTTTCAGTCAGAAAAACTTTAAGATCTAGTATGTGCAGTGAAAACATTTGGAATCTACAATTAAAGGGCTGAGTTTCAAACCCAGTCTTACCATCTGCTGTCTGGGTGAAAATGGGCAATTTATTGGTCTCTCTGAGATAAAATTCATTTGTATTAACATGAAAACACTATTGCATTCACTATAGGACTGCGACGATTGAAAAAAATCAGATTTTTACCAGATATTTGTGGAAAATCAATGCCCATCAGCCTCAGGAATCTACGAATAAGAATAAGGTTTTTATGTAAGATACCACAAGCTTTCAAATATCCGTGAAAATGAAGCCTCATCAGGTATTTCTGAGAAGCCCAGGCTTATGTCACACATGCTTGTGGCCAACTACATTGGTCCATGTTCTTTCTCTTGCTGGCACAGGTCATTGCTGCTGCTGCTCTCCAAGGGAACACTATTTGTCTTTCCATCTAAATAGCCGCTTCCCATTGCCACCAAGCTGTCATACCATAGCTGTTAAATGTTACAGGGTTATTTTCCATTTTCACTGTGATGCTGAATCTCAGGCATAAATGAACATCTCTCCAGCAAGCAATGTGTTGCATCATTTACCTCTGTCTCGAAGCAATATCGCCTTTTCCTCTAAGTCTTAAGTGGATTCTAGAGAATGGAGAGTCCTTACATTTATCCCAGAAGCACCTTTCTTTCTGAGAGGCATCAGTTCTATCTCTTGTAGTTGGGCTAGAGAACAATATCTGTACTCTACTCCCCTTCAGTATGTCTCCTCTGCCTTTTCTCCCCAGGCAACCACATAAAATTTCCACTCCACAGACCATACGTAAATCCCTCATGTTGATAAGTACTTTGAGTTTCAAAAACCCAGAAAAATCCACTTAAGCTCTTTCTACATTCCTTTCTCTACTGATAACCTGTAAAATGAAACAAAAATATATGTTTTCATTCAATTGAGACATTGTATTATTTAGATCCAGCTGACCTACAGGCTAACATACTTTTTAATCACTCAATAAAAAATGATAATTCTTGGTTATGGAACATTATTTATAAATTGATGCCATTTGTAATTTTAGTTAGTGAATGTGTTTAAACATTTTGGAACATTGACTACAAAAACTGTGTTATTAACCTAAAGCCATTATTATGCAGTATGGTTTTCTTAGCAGGAAATTAGTTTGTTTCTAAGTCTCAGATACTGAGAGCTTCAGAGATAAACTCATAATGATTTAAGATTTATTATAAATAGATTGATTTCTAAAAGGGAGAATAAAAGAGAAGAGGCAGAGACTTGCCTATACACACTTGGGAAGTGAGGATGGGCCTAGAGAACCATGTAGCCTGTCATGAGTCTTTGATTGTGCCTTGGCAGGCAGGCTTGCATTGATCATATTTGGCAGCCAGGTTTAATTTTGCTATTTGACCAAGAGAAGTGAAATATGTATCTCTCCAACTATAGGTGTCAATTACTTATTGAGGAAGAGACAGAATTTATCAGATTTAGGAGCTGTATTTCAAAATAGGAAGAAGCCTCCTTCCACAAGAGGGTATAATTAGTGAATAGTTCAAATGTCCTTGAATAAGGATTATTGTAAAAAAACAAACAAAGAAAAAAAGGTTTAAATTAAGCAAGCCCTGATTGTAAAATATTATGTACCTCAGTGAAGTTGATTTGTTTAGAAATAATAATGAGATACCTAGGAATCAAGATAAGACTTCTAATCATGAAAAAAGAAATAGAAAGTCCTATAGAAAAACAGCTTATTTGATGAAGCAAGATTTTGAGGAGCCTGGAAAGAAGTTCCTTCCTCTCCCAAATTAGGCATGGGCTAAGGGAATGAGGACTTTTAAAATAATATATCCACTATGCTTGTCCTAAAGATAGCTGAGGAGTTGGCAGAAAGGTGAATATTTCAGTGAAAGACTTCCTAAGAACTTATCATCAGGAAAATTCCTCCTTCTGGAGGATGTCTGTTTAATCAAACTATTCATTCTCCAACACAAAGATAACACACCTTCCTTCTGGAATTTTTGGAAGATATTCTCAAGTACTACAAAGAAGATAACAGGGACTTCCCTGGTGGCTCAGTTGTTAAGGATCCGCCTGCCAATGCAGGGGACACAGGTTTGAGCCCTGGTCTGGGAAGATCCCACATGCTGCAGAGCAACTAAGCCCGTGCGCCACAACTACTGAGCCTGTGCTCTAGAGCCCGGGAGCCACAACTACTGAGCCCACGTGTCACAACTACTGAAGCCCAGGCACCTAGAGCCCGTGGTCCGCAACAAGAGAAGCCACCACAATGAGAGGCCCGCACACCACAATGAAGAGTAGCCCCCGCTCACTGCAACTAGAGAAACCCCATGCGCAGCAACGAAGACTAAAGGCAGCCAAAAATAAATAAATAAAAATTTTTTTAAATTTTAAAAAAGAAGATAACAGTAGCCATGCAAAATCTCACTACTCAGTGAAACATTATTAACTGAAACATGTTTCCATCCATGTATTTTTTTATACATGTATTTGATGTCATAACATATTTGTAATTCAGAATCCTGCTTTATTACTCAGAATTATAGCCTATGTATTTTCCTATCATTAAAAATGTCAGTGTACATCATTTTAAAGGATAAAATTATGTCTTGCCAAAATTAACCATTCAGTTGTGGTTGAACATTTACTATGTGTTTGATGTTTGCTGTTAGAAATAATGCTGTTATATTATATGTGTGCTTCATTTTGAAAGTTTTTTCTTAAAATATTTTTGAATTCACAGTAGAAAAGTGAAATGATGAAGGAAAGAAACCTAATTTTGTTGAGCCTCTACTATATGCCATCCATTTTTCTAGATTCTTTATGTTTGTCATGGGGCTCTCAATTCATACCCAATTTGTGTCTATCACTGAGATTGAGAGGTATGTGTGTCTAACAGTCTTCCAGCAGCCAAACCTTACTTGTTAGCCAATTTGCAAGAAGGACTAAGGAAGCTACAACAGGAGAACTCATCCTTAGGGACTACTAGGGAGCAGGGATGATTCCGAATAAAGTTTAATATTTATTGCTCAAATGTGTATCTTGGCCCAGCTCCACAGCCTGTTGAAAGGGGAAGAGAATAAGTAAAAGCAAAGTACTATTTCTCTAAAATTGTGCAAAAAGCTGAACAGTTTTAATAGCATTAACATAAAGGGGAGAGAGAAAGTTGCCCCAGCTCCCAAACAAACTCCCAGCACTGGCACTTAAGAACTTTTGTGCAAAACCGTTAAGCAAGAGGTAGCAGATTGCAGTGGGAGCAAAGTACCCAGTGGAAGCCAACGTGTTGCCTGCTTGAACAGGGCAACACTGCCGCCCAGTAGTCTGCCTCAATTGCTATCCACAAACCTATTCTTAAAGGCATTCACTCAGGAAAATGAGCTTCGATGTTTCCTTCCTTGCAGATGCAAATAACTAGAACAGATAGGCTATGTTGATTGATAAGCATTTCAATAATTTGCACTTCCCAGTCCTTGTATGTCAGCAACACCCTAGATAGTCTTTAGCAAGCTCAAAGCTTAAAAAAATCTCTTATTTTTAGCATAAGTCCATCTCATTTGGATTTATTTATACATTTTATTAACACCCTGAAATTCCACCTCAATCAGTCTCCCAAGGTAGCATGAACTAGACCAGTGGTCTTCAAACAGTTTCTGTAAAACCACCTAAAGATGTACTAGGGACTAGGGACTAGTACATCTTTCGGTTGGCATTTTAACAATTTTCATAAGATTATAATTAATAAAATATGATTGCCTGATGAATTGTTTGTATATTAATTTAAATATATCTTCATCAAAATTTGAAGGGGCTGATTTAGGTAATTCAGTTTATGGAGAACACCTGCTGCCACATAATTCCAACAGTAAGTTAGACCTCATTGTTAAGCCATTAGATCAGACTTTCTGTGGAAAATACACCCTAATGAGTTTTTTTTTTTCAATTACAATAAATGAGTTAATACAACTCTATATGACCGTCATCTCACTTCTAAAATATAAATCTAATGGAGGGATAGATAGATAGATAGATCAATCGATAGATAGAAAAATAAACAGAATTAGACAGAGTCTTGCCATGAGTGTTTCTTGTATAAAACCAGTTACTATTTTTGCAGAACCTCTCTTGCTTTGCTTTACTTCCAGGAACTCTCACTCAGGAGATCTGCATTCTTGAATGGTAATTTTTTTTTTTCACACTTGGTATTTTACACACTGGGTCAATGCACTGTGAAAGCAAGATTCAGGATGTGTGGGAGGTTGGGTGTCTTTAGTACAAAAAGAGAAGAGGTGTGAGAGGAGAAGCAGCAGAGTGCAGATGCTATTCTCTTGAAGATACATTTTAGGGAAGAGTATACATGGAAGCTGACAGTCTGGGAAATTATTTTCTAAAGACTGTCTGCCTGGAAAATCTTTGTGTACTTTCAGAAGTGTGTGCATCCCAGTTGGAAGACCATCAAGCTAGATGTATTGAATTGCATCTAGTTTTTGTGGATCCCTGTAGTTTTATTTATGATAAATCATTGTATTTGGATAATATTGAGAAAAGATTCTCATAACTCAGTCATATGAGCCCCAGACTCTGTTCTTGACTTGCCTCGCCCTTATGGCTGCATATAAAACATCTTACCTTCTCCCAATGCCTTCCTGGATTCACTGAGTTAATACATTTTAGAAAATGTTACAGATATTTTTGATAAAAGCATTACCCGAAAGTGGACATATAGATTATAATGTGATTTTCAATTGTGTGTGCACTCATGTCAAAATCATTCTTGTTTTTAGATTTCATATATATGCATTAGCATACAGTATTTGTTTTTCTCTTTCTGACTTACTTCACTCTGCACGACAGACTCTAGGTCCATCCACCTCACTACAAATAACTCAATTTCATTTCTTTTTATGGCTGAGTAATATTCCATGGTATGTGCCACATCTTCTTTATCCATTATCCATTCATCTGATGATGGACATTTAGGTTGCTTCCATGTCCTGGCTATCGTAAATAGTGCTGCAGTGAACACTGTGGTACATGTCTCTTTTTGAATTATGGTTTTCTCAGAGTATATGCCCAGTAGTGGGATTGCTGGGTCATATGGTAGCTCTACTTTTAGTTTTTTAAGGAACTTCCATACTGTTCTCCATAGTGGCTGTATCAGTTTACATTCCCACCAGTTTACATTCCCACCAACAGTCTGGAGGGTTCCCTTTTCTTCACACCCTCTTCAGCATTTACTGTTTGTAGATTTTTTGATGATGGCCATTCTGACAGGTGTGAGGTGATACCTCATTGTGGTTTTGATTCGCATTTCTCTAATGATTAGTGAGGTTGAGCATCTTTTCATGTGTTTGTTGGTCAAACGGTACTGATGAACCTAGTGGCGGGGCAGGAATAAAGACGCAGATGTAGAGAACAGACTTGACGACATGGGGGCGGGGAAGTGGAAGCTGGGACAAAGTGAGAGAGTAGCAGTGACATATATACACTACCAAATGTGAAATGGATGGCTAGTGGGAAGCTGCTGTGTAGCACAGGGAGATCAGCTAGATGCTTCGTGATGACCTAGAGGTGTGGGATAAGGAGGTTGGGAGGGAGGCTCAAGGTGGAGAGGATATGGGGATATATGTATACATATAGCTGATTCACATTGTTGTACAGCAGAAACTAACAACATTGTAAAGCAATTATACTCCAATAAAGACGTGAAAAAAAATCATTCTTTTTATTCCAATGATTATAAACCCTGTCTTCATATTAGAATCTTCTGGGAAACTTTTAAAAAAATACTAGTAGCTGGTCCTATCTGCAGAATTTCTTATTTAATTGGTATGGTGTAAAGAATAGGCATAGGCATTGTTTAAAAAATAATAATAATAAAGTGATTTGATGTGCATCTAGTGTTTAGAAGGACTGCTTTAGTCATGAGAAATCCTAAAAAAGAATTTAAAAAAAAAGACCTAATGCAACAAGCTGTATTATTAGTAAGATGTTTCTGAGTTACCATATGCCTCAAACCTGTATTTCTGTTTGCCAAAGCAGTTCAAAAATACAGATTAAGTAATCATTTCAAGAATCACTTGGAAATGGGATTAGTCCCATATATGCATTATTGAGATAACTAAAGATTACTCCTTCAAGCTTCCAAGCTTATTTAAAGATCTATTCTAAACCAGATTTGCTAAGGTTTCAAGGGAAGACCTAAGAAATAATTTTGCAGAATTGTCAAGAAACTTTGATGTACTTATTTGTCATGTAGTGTTGAGTTTACTGGAAGCAAAATTTTCAAATAAGTAAAGGTGGATAAGAAGATGCAGAGCCTAGATCTCTCTCAATATCCACAGTTCTTAAAAGTATTGCAGGCAACCTCATAGCTGTCCCTCTTTAAAAAATCTTTTCGATAAAGATCCTAAAGCAAAAGTCATGGTGCAACCTCTACCCTTCTAGTAATTTGATTTTTACCCAAGTGGCTTCTTCTACGTGCAAATTAGTATGAATGAACTCCTAATGCATATTCTTCAGTGGAAATACTAGTTATTCTCACTGGGCAAAGTTTAAGAGGGCCAAAATGGACGCACTTTAAAAAAAAAACCAGTGCCTCCCCCCATTCGGAAAGGAAATAAGTTTGAAGGTAAAGAACTGGAGGGATAACAAAGGTTAATTGCCAATTATGCAGAAAAAATATGCAAAAGCATGAATAAAAAGCACTTGCATGCACTATTGCCCTTTCTTTTATTTGTGTTACAATGCTGTTGTTTTTTTTTAACATTGTTCCAAATTGGTTTGGTCTATGTCACTGGTATTTAGA
This sequence comes from Balaenoptera acutorostrata, assembly GCF_949987535.1. NCBI lineage: Eukaryota > Metazoa > Chordata > Mammalia > Artiodactyla > Balaenopteridae > Balaenoptera > Balaenoptera acutorostrata. Next base: position 160,943,869 of record NC_080066.1, on the reverse strand, counting down.
TTCAGAATGTCCCTCAAAATATAAAACAATAATAGTGACCCTGACCTATGAACCAGATTAAAAGAAATGTCTCAGGGAGAAGAGGGTCAAACTGAAAAGGGAGTTAGCACTTTCCTGAACTCTCCTGAAGGTGATCAGAACAGCTGGGAAATTAACATACTCCATTCTCCTTATGTGTAAATGCTATTCTGACTACTTAGAAAAGAAAAACTTAAAGCAGCTCTTTTGAATTTAGGAAACATTAAAACTCATAGGCTTGATTCCAGCCACATGTACCTAGTATAGGACATAGTAGAAATTCGTATCATTTATATGGTGCAACTAGTCGTTCCCTATTTTAAATTATCAACATGGTTGCATTCAGTTGTGTTCCATTCTGATGTTTCTTAGGAAATGTTCAAATAAATAATAATTATGTATTTATTTCTGCAAATCCATCTATCAAAATTCATAGATGTCTAGTTCTTATGCTCTGAGGGGAAACCAATTAGACACCAGCCACCTCCTGGAACATCCTGGAACCCTACTTTCAGTCAAAGGGGTTGTGAGGGCAGATTGATATGAGTTTTCAGACAATGATAATAGTTTGAGGAGGTGCTTAAAAAAATAACCTGATTCTAGTAAATTTTTATGTAGAGAAACCATAAAAATTCTGATTAGTTTTGATTTATGGGGAAAAATAGGACCGTGACAAGATGCTTAAAATCAAGCCAGGAAAAAACTCAAAATGGCCACTTTTACCATACTTCAATGTCCAAAATCTCAGCAAAATTAGTGGTTTCAATGCATGTTGGCAACACCTAGATTATCTTTAGCATACGCAAATTACCATAAGAATAATATTCACTCATCCATTCATTCATTCAACTGTTGTTTGTTGTTGCTGCTGTCCAACAAATATTCATTGTATACTATACTAGGTGATGGAAATACAGAGAAAAATGGCATGTGATGCCTCCATTTCATTATTTCCCAGGGTATAACTGAGTGTGATAAGCAGAATTTTAAGACCTCCAAGATTATACACACACTATAATTCCCTCCCTTTGAATGTAGACTGGATTTTTTTAATATAGTGGAATATCACTCCCATGATATTTTAATTGGCAGAAATTTGCAGATGTAATTAAGGCCCTTAATCAGTTGCCTTCAGGTTAATCAAAATATAGATAATCCTAGGTGGGCCTCGCCTGATTAGTTAAGGGAGACAAGCAGCAGCAGTGGCACTATTCTGCTGACCTTAAAGGAGTAAGGTGCCATTTTGTGAGAGAAGGGGACCATATGACAAGGACCTGAGGGTGACCTCTAACAACTGAGAGCAGCCCCTCACCAAGAGCTAGCATGAAAATGGATCACAGCATCAGTCATGCAATGGCATGGAAATGAATTATGCCAAAAAACCGTGGGCTTGGAAAAGAATGCTGAGCCTCAGATGAGGTTGCAGCCACAGTTAATACCTTGATTTCAGTGTGGTGAGGCCCTGACTAGAGGGTTTAACTAACCTGTACCTGGACTGCTAACATGCAGAAACTGAGAACTAATAATCTGTGTTGATTTAAGCTCCTAACTGTGGGAGAATTTGCTACACAGCCATAGAGAGCTAATACACCGACAAATAAAGTGCTAAAAGTACTATGAGAGAGCACTGTGGCAAATAAGGTGGGCACAAAGGAAGAAGTTGTAAAATCTTCTTGGTAGGATGAATGAAGAGGTCACTGTAGATTGGTTCATGAAATGTGATTGCATCTGAAACATGTATTTCCTAAGTGACTGTTACAGGACTAACACAAGGTGTTGAATACACAAACATAGAAAAACCATTTTCCCAGATCTTGAGTTGCTAAAATACTGACAATGTACAAGGTAAGACAGTGCATGCATCAGGGGATACTCAAAGCAAAGGCAGGCTAGTAACAGCTAAGAGTTATTGGGAGCTTATTATGCAACAACCACTAGTTTAAATGGTTAACATGTATTAATTTATTTAATATTCAAAACAATATAATGGCATAGCTGCTATTATTATCCCCAGTTCAGTGGTGAGAAAACTGAGGGATAGATAGAGTAGGTAAATTACACAGTGTCATGCAGCCATTAACTGGTATAGTTCGGATTCATCCCTAGGTGGTCTGACTGCCGAGTACCTGCTCATAACCATATGCTATAAGAGTATACAGTGGCATAAAACAGGTTAACATATTCTGAGAAGTATTTTTTGCTTTGAATTTTCTGTTGTCAACTGGATGAAGAATACTAGCCACTTCTACTCCTTCTTGGTTAATGTATCATTGGTCTATCTGCCTTAAACTACCAAATGATGATAAAAATATGTGTGATAAAAAAATGTTATTATATCCTAGGACTATGGTGGACACAATATTAATAAAAGAGTTACTGAATGAGAAAGAAGTTTGGGGTGGAGCTGGAGTGGTTAAGAAAAGGATTACAAAAAATAAAATCTGGGACAAATATCTTGAAATTATTCTAGATGTTTTACCTAAATATGTAATAAAGACACTTAATTTAATGTTGCAGTAGCTTTTTCATGAAATAAAATAAATCTCTAAGTGATGAAATCCAGAGTTCCAAATCTGTCATTATAAAAGTCAGTTGAACTTTCAAAGGTTTTCCGCAATGGAACAGAGCAGTGAAGGGTTAACGTGTAATCTCACTCTGAGTGAAAAAGCTTAATTTTATCTGAATTAAGTATTATACAAAAAAGGTTTACTATTAGACTCTGTGACCCAGTTTTATACATTCAGTTTTATGATGTGTATTATGATTACATGCAGATTTCCATTCTAATGGGGAATAGGGTGAACTTCGTAATTTTCAAAGACCAACTGTATCACTGCTGATGTGTGCATACACATTTTTACAGAAATCCATTAATCAATACTCTTGCAGTCAAAATGCCTCCTATTAATGCAGAAGAAAATAACACTACGTGCGCTAGATTTTTTTTCAGTTCTGTCACAGAGTCTATTCCCATATTAAGTTAATACAAAAATTCTCTCTGATTCATGAGATCAAACTGAAGCATCCCACACCTGGCTTTTAAGAAATATTTTATAATTTTAGTGGTTCTGTTCCATACAGTTAGAAATTGGAGTTCCTGTGTTTGTCATTTTTGTTTTGTTTACTTTTACTGAAGGAGAGAAGAGAACATTTTGCTTCTATATGAGAACTGGAACAGAGAAAATAATTGCCCTTTTCTGGTGTCATTGACATATGATTTTCTCTATTTCTAATTCCCCACATGTAATTAAGTTCTCTTAGAAACCACTTTTTAATGATTTCCAATATTATAAAGAAGCGAACAACAAGATTGAGAAATACTGAAGGTGTGTTCTTGATTCTACCTTAAAGAGACAAACCCTGCTATGTTAAATATAGTTTCATTACTGGTGAAATACAAGACAAATTTCTGGAGAAGTAGTATGTTTTCTCAGGACGTTACATGTACATCTTCAATGTTCCAGGTGCTAAGGACACAAATAAAAACATATGGGTCCTGCTTTCAAAGAGCTTAGTCTAAGGAGTGAGTCTCAAAAATACAGGGGATATGATGAAGAGATGATTTCAAAACAGAATAATAAATTCCATGATGATTTAGACATATGGTAGAGTGAGAGGGCATTGGCTAAATGACACATAATGAGGCTTTAAAGTGGTAAGAAAAGTACTATTCTTCTTATCAGCGAATTGTGAAATGATGCTTATGTTAAAGCCTCTCAAAATTGCTGAGGTGAGGGACTTCCCTAGCGGTCCAGTGGTTAAGACTTTGCCTTCTAATGCAGGGGGTGTGGGTTTGATCCCTGGTCGGGGAGCTAAGATCCCATATGCCTTGTGGCCAAAAAAACAAGACATAAAACAGAAGCAATATTGTAACAAATTCAATAAAGACTTAAAATGTGGTCTACGTTAAAATAAAAAAGTCAAAAAAAATTGCTGAGGTGAGCTCATGAGTTTACATTTATGTTTGTTAAACAACAAAGCTGTGTCTACGAACACAGGTTACGGCACAAGTACACTATAATATATAGGTTAATTCTTGAGATGTTTTTGAGGATAATTTTTGTCTTGGAAACCAGTGATTATGGAGCTTTATTCAAATATTTTTCAAAATGTTAAAACAAATCCAGACTTTTAGAAGATATTGATACAGTACAAGCATACGCCTCAGAGATATTGTGCGTTAGGTTCCAAACCACAGCAATAAAGCCAATATCAAAATAAAATGAATCAACACGAATTTTTTCATTTCCCAGTGAATATAAAAGTTATGTACACTCTATACTGTAGTCTATTAAGGGTGCAATAGCATTATGTCTAAAAAACAATGTACATACCTTAATTTAAAAATACTTTATTGGTAAAAAATGCTAACCATCATCTGAGCCTCAGCAAGTCATAGTATTATCAAAGATCACTGATAGCAGATCACCATAACAAATATGTTAATGATGAAAAAGTTTGAATTATAATGAGAATTAACCAAAATATGACAGAGACACAAAGTGACCAAATGCAATTCGAAAAAATGGCGCTGCTACACTTGCTTGATACAGGGTTGCCACAAAGCTTCAGTTCTTAAAAAATGCAATGCCTTTTGTGAAGCACAATAAAGCAAAGCACAGGAAAACGAGGTATGCTTGTAATTCAATGCTTGGACATTTTATCAACACAAAAATACACAACCAAAACATGTATTTTTAAAAGGGAAGGAGAAGATGGAAAAAGACTGAAGAGACTTCTTCACAACAGGACCTACTTGTAAACCATATGAGGAAAAATAAATAAATTATCTATGCTAATTAGAGAACATATGAACATTATGAGAAGTGAAGAATATAGCTCACTTTTTACAGTTTGGAAAAAGGAAAGAGTAGCTGAGAGGGATTAAAATACATTATAATTCTGAACTTCTAGTAGCACCTATGTGTGTGAAAAAGATGTTTTTGGATTCATATTCTCTCTCTCTATTATTTACATTATATATGCTATAGTTGGAATATAGAATCAATTCAGGTGGAAGCACTTTGTTTTTGACCCATTCGTTCATGAATATAACCTTTTTTTTCAGTAGCTCACAGCTTTATTTTTTAAATTCAATTTATTTAAACTAAAAAAAAAAATTCACTCATTTTTTTCTTTCAACCACACCCCCACATATCTGCAACTGCAAATCTATTCTCTCCATATATATATAAGCTTCACATAAATACAGAGATTCCACATATAAGAGAAAATATATGGTATTTGTCTTTCCCTGTCGAACTTAATTCACTTAGCATAATGCCCTTGAAGTCCATCCATGTTATTGCAAATGGCAAGATTTCATTATTTTTTATGGCTGAGTAATATTCCATTGTGTGTATATGTATGCCATAATTTTTTATTCATTCACCTGTTGGTGGACACCTAGGTTGTTTCCATATCTTAGCCATTGTAAATAATGCTAAAATAAACATGGGGGGTGCATATATCTTTTCAGATTAGTATTTTCATTTCTTCACATATACCCAGGAGTGGAATTGCTGGATCATATGGTAGTTCTATTATTTTTTTAATGAAAGAAACATACCTTTATTATTTTTTTTACATCTTTAATGGAGTGTAATTGTTTTACAATGTTGTGTTAGCTTCTGCTGTATAACAAAGTGAATCAGCTATATGTATACATATATCCCCATATCCCTCCCTCTTGAGCCTCCCTCTTACTCTCCCTAACCCACCCCTCTAGGTGGTCACAAAGCACCTAGCTAATCTCCCTGTGCTATGCAGGTGTTTCCCACTAGCTAGCTATTTTGCATTTGGTAGTGTATATATCTCAATGCTACTCTCTCACTACATCCCAGCCTCCCCTTCACCTCCTCCCTGTGTCCTCAAGTCCATTCTCTACACCTGTGTCTTTATTTCTGTCCAGCCAATAGGTTCATCAAAACCTTTTTTTTTTTTTTAATTCCATATATATGTGTTAGCATATGGTATTTGCTTTTCTCGTTATGACTTACTTCACTCTGTATGACAGACTCTAGGTCCACCCACCTCTCTACAAGTAACTCAAATTTGTTTCTTTTCACAGCTGAGTAATATTCCATTGTACATATGTGCCATGTCTTCTTTATCCGTTCATCTTTTGATGGACATTTAGGTTGCTTCCATGTCCTGGCTATTGTAAATAGTGCTGCAATGAATATTGTGGTACATGTCTCTGTTTGAATTATGGTTTTCTCAGGGTACATGCCCATTAGTGGAATTGCTGGGTCGTGTGGTAATTCTATATTTAGTTTTTTAAGGAACCTCCATACTGTTTTCCATAGGCTGTATCAATTTACTTTCCACCAACAGTGCAAGAGGGTTCCCTTTTCTCCACACCCTCTCCAGCATTTATTGTTTGTAGATTTTTTGATGATGGCCATTCTGACTATAGTTTTGATTTGCATTTCTCTAATGATTAGCGATGTTGAGCAACCTTTCATGTGTTTGTTGGCAAACTGTATATCTTCTTTGGAGAAATGTCTATTTAGGTCTTTGGCCCATTTTTGGATTTGGTTGTTTGCTCTTTTGACATTAACCTGCATGAGCTGCTTGTATATTTTGGATATTAATTCTTTGTCAGTTTCTTCATATACAAATATTTTCTCCCATTCTGAGGGTTGTCTTTTTGTCTTGTTTATGGTTTCCTTTGCTGTGCAAAAGCTTTGAAGTTTCATTAGGTCCCATTTGTTTACTTTTATTTTTATTTCCATTACTCTAGGAGGTGTGTCAAAAAGGATCTTGCTGGGATTTATGTCATAGAGTGTTATGCCTTTGTTTTCCTCTAAGAGTTTTATAGTGTCTGTCCTTACATTTAGGTCTTTAATCCATTTTGAGTTTATTTTTGTGTATGGTGTTAGGAAGTATTCTAATTTCATTCTATTACATGTAGCTGTCCAGTTTTCCCCGCACCACTTATTGAAGAGGTTGTCTTTTCGTCATTGTAATTTTTGCCTCCTTTGTCAAAGATAAGGTGACCACATGTGTGTGGGTTTATCTTTGGGCTTTCTATCCTGTTCTGTTGATCTATATTCCTGTTTTTGTGCCAGTACCATACTGTCTTGATTACTGTAGCTTTGTCGTATAGTCTGAAGTCAGGAAGCTTGATTCCTCCAGCTCTGTTTTTCTTTCTCAAGATTGCTTTGGCTATTCGGAGTCTTTTGTGTTTCCATACAAATTGTAAATTTTTTGGTTCTAGTTCTGTGAAAAATGCCATTGGTAGTTTGATAGGGATTGCATTGAATATATAGGTTGCTTCGGGAAGTACAATCATTTTCACAGTGTTGATTCTTGCAATCCAAGAACATGGTATATATTTCCGTTTGTTTGTATTGATTTCTTTCATCAGTGTCTTACAGTTTTCTGCATACAGGTCTTTTGTCTCCGTGGACAGGCTTACTCCTAGGTATTTTATTCTTTTTGTTGCAATGGTAAATGGAAGTGTTTCCTTAATTGCTCCTTTTGATTTTTCGTTGTTAGTATAAAGGAATGGAAGAGATTTCTGTGCATTAATTTTGTATCCTACTATTTTACCAAATTCATTGATTAGCTCTAGTAGTATTCTGGTGGCATCTTTAGCATTCTCTATGTATAGTATCATGTCATCTGCAAACAGTGATGGTTTTACTTCTTCTTTTCCAATTTGGATTCCTTTTATTTCTTTTTCTTCTCTGATTGCCATGGTTAAAACTTCCAGAACTATGTGGAATAACAGTGGTGAGAGTGGGCACCCTTGTCTTGTTCCTGATCTTAGGGGAAATGGTTTCAGTTTTTTACCATTGAGAATGATGTTGGCTGTGGGTTTGTCATATGTGGCCTTTATTATTGTTGAGGTAGGTCCCCTCTATGCCCACTTTCTGGAGAGTTTTTATCATAAATGGGTGTTGAATTTTGTCAAAGGCTTTTTCTGCACCTATTGAGATTATCATATGGTTTTTATTTTTCCATCTGTTAATATAGTGTATCACATTGACTGATTTGCATATGTTGAAGAATCCTTACATTACTGGAATAAACGCCATTTGATCATGGTGAATGATCCTCTTTATGTGTTGTTGGATTATGTTTGCTAGTATTTCGTTGAGGATTTTTGCTTCTATGTTCATCAGTGATATTGACCTATAGTTTTCTTTTTTTGTGACATCTTTGTCTGGTTTTGGTATCAGGGTGATGCTGGCCTTGTAGAATGAGTTTGGGAGTGTTCCTCCCTCTGATACATTTTGGAAGAGTTTGAGAAGGGTAGGTGTTAGCTCTTTTCTAAACGTTTGATAGAATTCACCTGTGAAGCCTCTGGTCCTGGGCTTTTCTTTGTTTGAAGATTTTTAATTACAGTTTCAGTTTCAGTGCTTGTGATTGGTCTGTTCACATTTTCTATTTCTTCCTGGTTTAGTCTTAGAAGGTTGTACCTTTCTAAGAACTTGTCCATTTCTTCCAGGTTGCCCATTTTATTGGCATAGGGTTGCTTTTAATAGTCTCTCATGATCCTTTGTATTTCTGCAGTGTCCATTGTTACTTCTCCTTTTTCATTTTAATTCTGTTGATTTGAGTCTTCTCCCTTTTTTACCTGATGTCTCTGGCTAATGGTTTATCAATTTTGTTTATCTTCACAAATCACTAGCTTTTAGTTTTATTGGTCTTTGTTATTATTTCCTTCATTTCTTTTTCATTTATTTCTTATTTGATCTTTATGATTTCTTGCCTTCTGCTAACTATTTTTGTGTTATTGTTCTTTCTCTAATTGGTTAGGTGTAAGGTTAGATTGTTTATTTGAGATTTTTCTTGTTACTTAAGTTGGGATTGTATTGCTATAAACTTCCCTCTTAGAACTGCTTAGGCTGAATCCCATAGGTTTTGGGTCGTTGTGTTTTCATTGTCATTTGTTTCTAGGTATTTTTTATTTCATCTTTGATTTCTTCAGTGATCTCTTGGTAATTTAATAGTGTATTGTTTAGCCTCCATGTATTTGGATTTTTTACAGATTTTTTCCTGTAATTGATATCTAGTTTCATAACGTTGTGGTTGGAAAATATTCTTGATACGATTTCAATTTTCTTAAATTTATTGAGGCTTGATTTGTGACCCAAGATATGATCTATTGTGGAGAATGTTCCATGTGCACTTGAGAAGAAAGTGTATTCTGTTGTTTTTGGATGGAATATTCTATAAATATCAATTAAGTCCATCTTGTCTAACATGTCATTTAAAGCTTATGTTTCCTGATTTATTCTCATTTTGGATGATCTGTCCATTGGTGCATGTGGGGTGTTAAAATTCCCTACTATTATTGTGTTACTGTCAATTTCCCCTTTTGTGTCCTTTAGAATTTGCGTTACATATTGAGGTGCTCCTATGTTTGGTGCATAAATATTTACAATTGTTATATCTTCTTCTTTGATTGATGCCTTGATCATTATGTAGTGCCCTTGGTCTCTTTTAATAGTCTTTATTTTAAAGTCTATTTTGTCTGATATGAGTATTGCTACTCCAGCTTTCCTTTGATTTCCATTTGCATGGAATACCTTTTTCCATCCCCTCACTTTCAGTCTGTATGTTTCCCTAGGTCTGAAGTGGGTCTCTTGCAGACAGCACAAATATGGGTCTTGTTTTTGTATCCAATCAGCCAGTCTGTATCTTTTGGTTGGGGCATTTAATCCATTTACATTCAAGGTTATTATCAATATATATATTTCTATTATCATTTTCTTAATTGTTTTGGGTTTGTTTCTGTGGGTCTTTTCCTTTTCTTGTGGTTTCCGCCTAAAGAAGTTCCTTTAGCATTTATTATATAGCTGGTTTGGTGCTGCTGAATTCTCTTAACTTTAGCTTGTGTGTAAAGGTTTTAATTTCTCCATCGAATCTGAATGAGATCCTGCTGGGTAGAGTAAACTTGGTTGTAGGTTTTTCCCTTTCATCACTTTAAATGTGTCCTGCCACTCCCTTCTGACTTGCAGAGTTTCTGCTGAAAGTTCAGCTGTTAACCTTATGGGGATTCCCTGGTATGTTATTTGTTGCTTTTCCCTTGTTACTTTTAATATTTTTTCTTTGTATTTAATTTTTGATAGTTTGATTATTATGTGTCTTGGCATGTTTCTCCTTATGTTTACCCTGTATGGGACTCTCTGCGCTTCCTGGACTTGATTGACTATTTCCTTTCCCAAGTTAGGGAAGTTTTCAACTATAATCTCTTCAAATATTTTCTCAGACACTTTCTTTTTCTCTTCTTCTTCTGGAACCCATATAATTCGAATGTTGGTGCATTTAATGTTTTCCCAGAGATCTCTGAGACTGTCCTCAATTCTTTTCATTCTTTTTTCTTTATTTTGCTCTGCAGCAGTTATTTGCACTATTCTATCTTCCAGGTCACTTATCCGTTCTTCTGCCTCAGTTATTCTGCTATTGATTCTTTCTAGAGTATTTTTAATTTAATTTATTGTGCCGTTCATCATTTATTTGCTCTTTAGTTCTTCTAGGTCCTTGTGAAACTTTTCTTGTATTTTCTCCATTCTATTTCCAAGATTTTGGATCATCTTTACTATCATTGCTCTGAATTCTTTTTCAGGTAGACTGCCTGTTTCCTCTTCATTTGCTTGGTGTGATGGTGTTTTACCTTGCTCCTTCATCTGCTGCATATTTCTCTGTCTTCTAATGTTGTTTAACTTACGGTGTTTGGGGTCTCCTTTTCACAGGCTACAGGTTTGTAGTTCCTCTTACTTCTGTTGTCTGCCCCCAGTGGGTGAGATTGGTTCAGTGGCTTCTATAGGCTTCCTGATGGGGGAACTAGTGCCTGTGTTCTGGTGGGTGGGGCTGGATCTTGTCCCTCTGGTGGGCAGGGCTGCATCTGGTGGTGTGTTTTGGGATGTCTGTGAACTTAGTATGACTTTAGGCAGCCTGTCTGCTAATGGATGGGGTTGTGTCTTTCTAGTTGTTTGGCATGTGGTGTCCAGCACTAGAGCTTGCTGGCTGTTGGGTGGAGCTGGGTCTTATTGTTGAGATGGAGATCTCTGGGAGAGCTCTCGCCAATTAATATTACATGGGGCCAGGAGGTCTCTCATGGTCCAACGTCCTGGACTCGGCTCTCGCACCTCAGAGGCTTAGGCCTGACACACAACTGTAGCAACAAGACCCTGCCAGCCTCACAGCACGGAAGAAAAGGAAGAAAAAAAAACGAAGACAGAACCCCAAAACAAATGTTAAAAGCAAAACTAAACAGACAAAATCACACAAAGAAACATACACACTCACACTCACAAAAAGAGAAAAAAATGGAAGACAGCAACCAAACCAATAAACAAACCCACAAATGGAAACAAACATTACAAGCTAAAATATGATAAACATAAAACCAAAACAAATCAAACACAGAAAGCAAACCCGCAAGTCCACAGTTGCCCCGGAAGTCCACAGCCTCAATTTTGGGAACACTCGTTGTCTATTCAGGTATTCCACAGAGGCAGGGTTTACCAAGCCAATTGCAGGGATTTAATCTGCTGCTCCTGAGGCTGCACGGAGAGATTTGCCTTTCTCTTCTTTGTTCATGGAGCTCCTGGGCTTCTGCTTTGGTTTTGGTCCCACCTCTGCGTGTAGGGTGCCCTCAGGTGTCAGTTCACTGCCCAGACAAGAGAGGGTTAAAGCAGCAGCTGATTAGGGCTGTCTTGCTCACTCAGGCAGGGGAGAGTGAGGGGTACGATAGTCACAGCTGGATTGCAGGGCATGCCTACAGGGGCAGAGGCTGGCGTGAAGTTGCAACAGCCTGAGGCATGCTGTGTGTTCTCCCGGGGATGTTGGCCCTGGATCACGGGACCCTGGCAGTGGCATGCTGCACAGGTTCCTGGGATGGTGTGGGTAGTGACCTGTGCGTGCCCTTGGTAGCAGCAGCGGCACTGGTAGTGGTCCGTGCCTGCCTCTGGGGTCTGAGATGACAGCCGTGGCTCACAACCATCTCTGAAGCTCACTTAGGCAGTGCTCTGCCATCTGTGGGCACACGTAGCAGGAAGCCCTTCTCCTCTCGCACCCCGAATCAATGGTCTCTTGCCTCTCCGGTAGGTTCAGACTTTTCCCCAGACTCCCTCCTGGCTAGCTGTGGCACACTAGCCCCCTTCAGGCTGTGTTCATGCAGCCAATCTCAGTTCTCTCCCTGGGGTCTGACCTCCGAAGTCCGAGTCTCAGCTCCCAGCCCCCATCCACCCTGGTGGGTGAGCAGACAAGCGTTTTGGGCTGGTGAGTGCTGGTTGGCACCAATCCTCTGTGCGGGAATCTCTCTGCTTTGCTCTCTGCACCCCTGTTGCTGCGCTCTCCTCTGAGACTTTGAAGCTCCCCCCACCATCCCCACCAATGAGAGGTCTTCCTAGTGTATGGAAACTTTTCCTCCTTCACAGCTCCATCCCAGAGGTGCAGGTCCCGTCTCAATTCCTTTGTCTCTCTTTTTTTTCTTTTTTCTTTTGCCCTATCCAGATACGTGTGGATTTTCTTGCCTTTTTGGAAGTCTGAGGTCTTCTGCCAGCATTCAGTAGGTGTTCTGTAGGAGTAGTTCCACATGTAGACATATTTTTGATGTATTTGTGGGGAGGAAGGTGATCTCCACGTCTTATTCCTCCACCATCTTGAAGGTCCTCTGTTGGTAGTTCTATTTTTAATTTTTTGAGGACCCTCCATACTATTTTTTATAGTGGCTGCACCAATTTACATTCCCACCAACAGTGAAAAAGTGTTTCCTTTTCTCCACATCCTTAACATTGTTATTTCTAATCTTTTTGATAATAGCTATTCTAACAGATGTGAGGTGATATCCCATTGTGGTTTTGATTTGCATTTCCCTGATGATTAATGATACAGAACATCTTTTCATGCACATGTTGGCCATCTGTTTGTCTATTATGGCTCCATACAAGTTTTAGGATTTTTTGCTCTATTACTGTGAAAAATGTCATTGGAATTCTGATGAAGATTTCATTGAATCTGTATACTGCTTTGAGTAGTATGGACATTTTAACAATATTAATTCTTCCAGTTCATGAACATGGAATATCTTTCTATTTATTTATTTCTTCTTCAGTTTCATTCATTAATGTCTTGTAGTTTTCAATATACAGGTCTTTCACCTCCTTGGATAAATTTATTCATAGGCATTTTATTCTTTTTGATGCAATCATAGATGGTATTATTTTCTTAATTTCCCTTTCTGATAATTAATCATTAGTGTATAGAAACTCAACAGATTTTTGAGTATTGATTTTGTATCCTACAACTCTACTGAATTTGTTTACTAATTCCAGGAGTTTTTTGATGGACTTTTTAGAGTTATCTATATATAATATCATGTCATCCGCAAATAGTAACAGCTTTACTTCTTCCTTTCCAATTTGGATGCCTTTTATTTATTTTTCTTGCTTAATTGCTCTGGTTAGGACTTCCAATACTATTTTGAATAAAAGTGGTGAGAGTGGGTATCCTTGTCTTGTTCCTGATTTAGAGGAAAAACTTTCAGCTCTTCACCATTGAGTATGATGTTTACTGTAGGCGTCTCATATATGGCCTTCATTATGTTGAGGTATATTCCCTCTATACCCGCTTTGATGAGAGTTTTTATCATAAATGGATGTTGAATTTTGTCAAATGTTTTTTCTGCATCTATGAGATGACCATATGATTTTTATCCTTCCTTTTGTTAATGTGGTGTATCATATTGACTGATTTGCAAATGTCAAACAATCTTGTATCCTTGTAATAAATCCCACTTGATCATGGTGTATGATCCTGTATTAATGTATTGCTGAATTTGGTTTGCTAATATTTTGTTGAGAATTTCTGTATCTATGTTCATCAGGGATATTGGTCTATAATTTTCTTGTGGCATCTTGTCTGATTTTGGTATCAGGGTAATGTTGGCCTTGTAAAATAAGTTTGCAAGAGTTCTCTCTCCTTTTTTTTTTGGAAGAGTTTGAGAAGAATTGGTATTAATTCTTCTTTGAATGTTTGGTGGAATAGTGAAGCTGTCTAGTCCTAGACTTTTGTTTGTTGGGAGGTTTCTGATTATTGATTCAATCTCCTTACTAGTAATCAGTATGTTCAAATTTTCTGTTTCATCAAGATTCAGTCTTTGTAGATTGTATGTTTTCAGGAACTTATTTTTTCTAGTTCTCCAATTTGTTAGTGTATTTTTTAGTGTATATTTGTCAGTGTGTTTGTTAGTGTTCATAGTAGTCTCTCTTGATCCTTTGTATTCCTGTGGTATCAGTTATAAGATCTCTTTAATTTTTTTAATTTTATTTGAGTCCACTTTTTTCTTTGAGTCTAGCTAAAGGTTTGTCAATTTTGTCTTCAAAGAAACAGGTTTTAGTTTCATTAATTTTTCTATGTCTTTTTAGTCTCTATTTCATTTATTTCTGCTCTAATCTTTGTTATTTCCTTCCTTCTACTAATTTTGGGCTTTGTTTGTTCCTCTTTTTCTAGTTCCTTGAGGTGTAAAGTTAGGTTTTTTATTTGAGACTTTTCTTGTTTCTTGAGGTAGGCAATTATCACTATGAACTTCTTTCATAGAACTTATTTTGCTGCATCCCATAAATTTTGGTATGTTATATTTCCATTTTCATTTATCTCAAGGTACTTTTTAAATTTCTCTTTTGATTTCTTCTTTGACCCACAGGTCAAAGAAATTCAGTAGCATGTTGTTTAATTTCTAGATATTTGTGAATTTTCCAGTTTTCTTTGTATAATTAATTTCTAGTTGTGGTTGTGGTCAGAAAAGATGGCTGATATGATTTCTATCCTTTTAAATTTACTAAGACTTATTTTGTGGGCTAACACGATTTATTTTGGAGAATGTTCCATGTACACTTAATAAAAATGTGTATTCTATTGTGTTTGAATGAAATGTTCTATAAATATCTGTTAAGTCCATCTGGTCTAATGGGTCATTTAAGGTCAAAGTTTCCTTATTGACTTTCTGTCTGAATGATCGATCGATTGATGTAAATGGGGTATTGAAGTCCCCTACTATTATTGTATTGCTGTCTATTTCTCCCTTTAAGTCTGTTAATAGTTGCTTTATATATTTAGGTGCTCCTAGTTGGGTGCATAAATATTTAAAGATGTTATATCTCCTTGTTAGATTGACTCTTTTATCATTATATCACACCTTGTCTCTTATTATAGCTTTTGTTTCAAAGTCCATTTTATCTAATATAAGTATAGCTACTCCAGCTTTCTCTTGTTTTCCGTTTGCATGGAATATCTTCTTCCATCCCTTCACTTTTAGCTTGTGTGTCCTCAGATCTAAACTGAATCTCTTGTAGGCAAAATATAGATGGGTCGTTTTTTTTTTTTTTTTAATCCATTCAGCTACTCTATGTCTTTTCATTGGAGCATTTAGTCCATTTATATTTAAAGTAAGTACTAATAGGTATGTGTTTAATGCCATTTTGTTCATTGTCTTCTGGCTGGTTTTGCAGTTCATCTCTGTTTCTTCTTCTCTTCTTCTCTTACTTTGTGGTTTGATGACTTTCTTTAGTGCTATACCTATATTCCTTTCTCTTTCTCTTTTGCATATTTAATATAGGTTTTTGCTTCATGGTTACCATGAGTCTTACATATAACAACTTATATCTATAACAGTCCATTTTAAGTTGATGACAATTTAAGTTATAATTTTATAATTCCATTATAAAGTTCAACATTATTAGTCTCCCCTATCATGTTTTATGTTTTTGATGTCCCATTTTACATCTTTTTATCTTGTGTATCTTGTATATCCTTTAACTAATTATTGTACTTATAGTTATTGTTACTACTTTGTCTTATAACCTACATACTAGCTTTATAAGTTATTAATCCACTACCTTTTTTATATATTTACCTTTCCCGTGAGATTTATTCTTTCATATGTGTTCCTGTTACTAATTAGTGCCCTGTCTTTTCAGTTTATAGAAGTTCCATTAACATTTCTTGTAAGGCCAGTATAATCATCGTGAATTCTTTTAACTTTTTATTTATTTATTTTTAGCCACACCATGTGGCATGCGAGTTCTTAGTTCCCCAACCAAGGATTGAACCCATGCCCCCACAGTGGAAGGGCAGAGTCTTAACCACCGGACCTCCAGGGAAGTCCCTCTTTTAACTTTTGCTTGTCTGGAAAACTCTTTATTTTTCCTTCACTTCTGAATGATACCTTTACTGGTTGGAAGGTTTTTGTTTGTTTGTTTGGTTTTTGGTTTTGTTTTTTTCTTTTTCACCACCAAACCCTTTTTAATAACTTTTGTTTGAAAAGATGTATAACTTTTAAAACTTGAATATGTATATACACATATATAATGTCATTCCATTTCATTGTTGTTGCCTTATGGACATAGGATCTTTCTTTTTCTTTTTTTCATCTCTGTCAATGCCTCTTCTGATATTGACTCTTTGTCTATTAAAAAATCATTAAAAACTTTTCAATATCCAGTGGCTTTAAGCACAGTCATAATCAAGAAATGTCACCTGGGACTTCCCTGGTGGCACAGTGGTTAAGAATCCGCCTGCCAATGCAGGGGACACAGGTTCAAGCCCTGGTCCAGGAAGATCCCACATGCCGCAGAGCAACAAAGCCCATGCGCCACAATTACTGAGCCTGTGCTCTAAAGCTCATGAGCCACAACTGCTGAAGCCCTCATGCCACAACTACTGAAGCCTGTGTGCCTAGAGCCTGTGCTCTGCAACAAGAGAAGCCACCGCAATGAGAAGCCCGCACACCGCAACGAAGAGTAGCCCCTGCTTGCCGCAACTAGAGAAAGCCCGTGAGCAGCAATGAAGACCCAATGCAGCCAATAAATAAATAAATAAAATCTATAAAAAAAAAGAAATGCCACCTGAATTTAGTTAATGCAAAATATACAGGTGCCTTTAACAGAATATATGGTCACATTGCTAATCACAAGATAAATCTAAAAAACAAACAAACCAACAGAAAACCTTCTGATTTTGGCCAAGATGGAGTAATAGGGAATATATTTATTCTCCCACCTAAAATATTCTCCTCCCAAAATATAAGAAAATATTCAAGATACTAGAAAACAGGCAATGAAGAACAGTGGTCACCAAGAAATAGGAAACAAATAATGTGAACCCAAATATTGTTCCAGTTTACTGTCTCAAGAGATTCCAGACTGAAGTGTATGGCATGAAAACTCAGGCAAAGTCCTGAGGAACCCATGAGTATAGGAGACAGAGTTAAGAGTCCTGGGAGATTATAATGGGTTGAGTAGTGTCACTCACAATTTATGTCCACCAAGAACTTCTGAATGTGACCTTATTTGAAGATATGGTCTTTGCATAGATAAGTAAGCTAAGGATTGAGGTGAGATCTTACTGGTCTCATAAGAGACAGGACACATAAAGACACAGGGGAGAAGATGATATAAAGATGGGGCAGAGTTGGAATCACATATCTTCAAGGCTAGGAATTCAAAAGATTGCCAGAAAAAAAAAAAAAAAAAAAGATTGCCAGGCAGAGAGCAGAAACTAGGAGAGAGACATGGAATGTACTGTCACTCAGAGCCTCTAGAAGGAACTGATGCCACTGATACTCTGATTTTGGACTTCTGGCCTCTAGAACTGAACTCCAAAGAATAAAAATCTGTTATTGTAAACCACCAAATTTTAGTAATTAGTCACAGTGGCCCAAGGAAACTAAGACAGAGACCAAGGCATTTAGAGTTCATAAGACAGACTATAGGAGAAGAGAAAATTACATAAAGAACTCCAGAAATCTTCTGAGGATTCCATGTGAGTATTCAATAGAATATTGATCAGTACATCCTGTGGGGAAGTGAGTCAAGCTCTGGTAAAACCTTCTGAAAGGATTAGAGGGAACTGTACCCAGACACATGCAGGGCAACAGTGAATGTCCCCACCAGTCAGACAGAAAAACCTCATGAATGACACAGCTTTGGCTAGAGTATTTATAACAGTTTTGCCTAGCAGTGGAAAATAATTAGCCCTAGATTAAACACAGCTCTGGTTCCATCTTTTAAAGCAAGATTGAAAATATCAAACTATTTGTAAGTAATTTAACTATGACTTACAAAAAAATATTGTAGCAATGCCAAAATATCCAGCATCAAACAATATAAGTTTGCAATGTCTGGTATCTATCGAAGATTATGAGGAATGAAAAGAAGGAAAACTTGATCCCTAATGAGAAAAATAAGTCAGTTGAAACCCAGAACTGACATATATGTTAGAATTAGCAAAGGATTTATATAGGTATTATGATACAGTTCTTATAACATCAAGATGCTATAACTACACAAATAAAAATCTAGAGATGAAAACTACAATGTCTCAGATAAAAAATACAATGGATGGAATTAATGAACAATTAGGTATTGCAAAGTAAATATTAGTGAGCTTGAAGACATAATAATGGGAAGTACAAAATAAAAATTCAATAACATTAAAAGAGCATCAGAGAACAGTAGAACAACTTAAATTGTCTAATACAGACGTAATTGCAGTCACCAAATTAGAGGAGATGAAAGAGGATGGCAGAAAAAAATATTTTTAAAGTAATCAAAAATTGGAGAGGGAACGAGAGAGAAGAAATATGCAAGGTGATTCTACAAACAAAAGAGGCAAGGCAAATGTTAACTGACTGAAATTTATTTGGATCCTGATGCAATAAAAAGTTTGATTACTTGCTGATATTAAGACATTTTTGTGAAAATGGTTTATAGCTTTGTTTTAAGAAGATTCATTATATGTGGAGTTATAATATACACTGAAATATTTTCAGATGAAATTAAAGGATGTCTAGTATCTCCTACAAAATAGTTGAAAAGAGAGAAATCGTTGGGGTTATAGATCAAATCAGATTGGCGATGAGTTGATAATATTTGAAGCTGGTGATGAATATACGGGAGTTTGTTATATCATCCTTTTTCAAGAAGATGGTGCAGAGGTAGCTCAAAGCAGGAATTAGGATCACGCTCTTTGAAGCCAAATGGCCTGGGTTCAAGCACACTTAACCTCTCTAAACCTAATTTTAATAATCTTATAAAATGGTAGCAATTTTAGTGCTAACTTTGAAGTGATTGTGAACTAAATAATACTTTTTAATAAACATTTCAATGTCTGGAATACAATAATTTCCAAATAAATTCTGCCTATTATTTGTGGAGTGACCTAATCACAAAGATTATTCTGGATGGTGTAATGGATTAAATAAGAGCCCTAAAGAGAGGAAAGAAATTAGAGTGCTCTTGTAATAATCATGAGAGGGTTCAAACAATGATGGTTTCGTTAAAAATAGGATGTGTTTGAAATCCAAACAGATAGGATTTGAAAATGAAGTAGTATTCAGAAGTGATGTATAGAAAGAATCAAAAATGATTCCAAAACTTAAAGTAAGAAAAATGCATTATTGAGAGATAACATGTTGCACTATTCATCGTGAGGTTGATGTTAAGTTAAAATTGATTTCAGTATTATTTTTTATAACCCCAACAAAGTAAGTTGTGATATTTACAGAGATTGTTTTAATTGAGTTTTAAAAATTAGTAGGATAAGTACCTGATCCTTGCCAAACACTGGATAAGTGTAAGGCTTGGATACTTACACATTTTTAATTTCCCCTTGTGATTCAGTTCTCAAATATTAAAAATAAACAAGCAAACAAAAAAACCTTCTTGGAAATGCTTCTGTTTTCTCCTTACTTACAAAAGCATTAAAGAATATATGTCATTGCTATTTTTATATATGTTAATCTAAATTTAAAATTAATACAGTCCATAAGTACTTCCCAGTAATTGAGAGCATCAAATGTGACTCTTACTACTACCACTAATAACTATTTCTGACATTTTACTTTCCATAGTGATTGATGTTTTTTATTAGACAGAAATGGCATAAATAAAGTTAGTTACCTACAATCAGATATTAAGATAGCATTTAACTAGATAGAAAGCCAGTGTATGGATGTCCAGGTTCCATCAGTGTGTCCTGAATCTGCCAATGGTGGGTTTGGATTCTTTGCCTTCACTTACAACAGCAGGGAGGGATGAAATGAGATACTCTTGGATACTTGCTGAATTACTGCCTTGTCTTTCAGTATTTTCCTTCATTGCTACGTATATGGAGGGGAAGTCAGAACCTCTTCATGAATAAATCAGTGTCCACTTTTGTTCCTTTCTCCCTTGCAGCTTCACATGAAAAACAGATGGCATGGTTCTGAAACACCTGTTCCAAATGTGGACATGCCTGCATTTCCCGAGTAAATGAGAAGGGGCACATTTTATTCAATTTTACTTTGTTTTTTCTTGTGTAAAGGGAAACTATTTACTTGACCAATTATTTCATTTTAATTCTCTATAAGGTTCTCCATGTCATTTCTGTAAAATCAGCACACTTTTCCTGGAACTGAAACCTTGACTCAAAGCCCTGAGAGGATGCCAGGGTCTCCTGGCAATCAGCAATGCTCGCAAGACAAACACAATAAAACAACAAAAATAAATTAACAAAAATGTCAATGCTTTAGGTTAGATGCCTAATATTTACAGCTGCTGTCATAGGAATTAATAAGTTAGAGGGTCTGATCCTCCTGGTATTGGTTAAACTCTTTTCTTATTCCTGATTATGCAGAAATAACAGGCAAAAGGATTTTTGATGTACATCTCTAAAATCTAATGATTTGATGACCTGTGTGGCTGTTTAAATTCACAGGAATTAGGGTATGAGAGAGTCCATTTTCACTGCCAGCTTTGCCACTTCTCAGTTATGGAGGCTGGCAGGGAAAAGAGTTCTAACAAAGACTAAGGCAGACATATAACAGCCCAGTAAAGGATACACTTTCAATGGCTTTGTGGCCATGTTTCTACATTGGCACTCTTTAGTTACTGACTCCCAAACAGTTTGAGGTATATTAGTCTCTATGTATTTTGGGTATAATGTGTCTATGCACCTATATTTATTGTAGTGTTAAATGGTATTCTTTGCTTAGGAATGGAGACTTTAAGACAAAGGGGCTTAGGGAAATATATGATTGTTTTTCATTTTCTTAATTGAAACATAACACATACAGAAAAAAGGGCAAATTATAAATCACCAAGTGATCACAAAATAATATATCTACATAACTATTATCTAGTTGAAGAAATGGAATATTACTAGTTCCAGAAACTACCTTCATGTCCTCTCTCAGTCACTTCCCTCTCTCTCCTCTCCTAACATAACCAGGAACCTGAAAGTATATATTTTCAATCAAATTTTCATTATATTATCACACAAAATCTCTGCTTTTTTCAATCCACATTATACTTGTGAGTCTCCTCCTGCTGCTGCAAGTAACAGTAGGTTATTCACTTTCATTGCTGTAATAGTACTCCAACACATGAAGTTTTTCTATGTGGAGGTGGATGTATTCCCAACTTTGCTCTTCATCGCTAAAAATATATGGACCCTTTGCACTTCCACCTAAATTTGAGAATAAGCTTTTCAATTCCCATCAAAAAAGAATGTTTAGTGAAGGTTCTCCAGAGTATCAGAACCAATAGGATATATACATCTATCTATCTATCGACATACAGAGAGAGAGAGAGAGATGTATTTATTATGAGTGATTGGCTGAGAAGTCCCAGGATCTGCCATCTGAAAACTAAATGCCCATGAAAGCCAGTGGTGTAGTTCCAGGCTAAATCCAAAGGACTGTGAACGAAGGGAGCCAGTGGTGTAAATCCCATTCCAAGTCTGAAGGCCAGAGAATCAGGAGTGTTGATATCCAAGGGCAGGAAAAGATGGATGTTCTAATTAAAGCGGACAACAAATTTGTTCTTCTTCCACCTTTTTGTTCTATTCAGCCCTCAATGGATTAGATGATACCTAACCATATTGGGGATGATGATCATCTTTACTTAGTCTACTGATTCAAAGGCAAATCTTTTTGAGAAACACCCTCACATATACAACCAGAAATAAAGTTTTACCAGCTATCTGGGCACTCTGTGGCCTAGTCAAGTTGACACGTAAAATTAATCATCACAAAGGGAGAAAAAGCTGCTGGGATTTTTTTTTTATTGGGATTACATAAAATCTACAGAATGATTTGAGGAAGACTGATATTTTTTCAATTGGCTTTCCAAACTGAGAACATGGTGTACTCTTCAATTTATTTAGGACTTTTCATATTTTTTTCAGTAATGGGTTATAATTGTCTGTGTAGAAGTGTTGGTTTTTTGAAAATTTTTATCTAAGAATTTCAAATTCTATACTATTAAAATGGAATCATTTAATATTTTTCCATTTCTAATTGTATGTTGCTGCTATATACAAGTATAATTAATTTTTACATCATGGTCTTTTTTTACCAGAATTCTTGATAAATTCATTTAAAATTTTTAATAATATGTAGATTTTAAAATTTTGTATTTATAACCATGTTATATGTATTTAGAGGAAGACCTATTTTTTAATTTCCAATCTTTAAGAATAAATGTGTTTAATTTCCTTGCCTCATTGCACTGACTAGGACTTCCAATGCAATGCTGAAGAGAAATTTAAAAACTAGGAATTCTGATCCTATTCTGCTTTCAGAGATAAAGCTTTTAATATTTCAACATTAATTATGATTTTTCTTGTAATTTTTCATAAAACCTTTTTTTTAGATTGAGGGAGATTCCATCTATTTCTTTTCTGCTAAGAGATTTTTGTTTTAATCAAAATGAGCATTAAAATTTATAAAATTCACTGAAGTTAATTGGGATGGACAATAAGATGTCATAAATCTGAAACTAATAAAATAACGTAAACCAACTATTCTTCAATGTAGAAATTTAAAAATTATGAAATTCCATTTTAGAAATTTTATTAATATTATCAATAAATAATCAGTTGGAACTATCTATTAATTATACAGTTTCATTCTGTTATTTTAATAATTTTAAAAATACATTATTTCATTGATATTGACTTTTGACTGCTAAAATTTCATTCTTTCCATCATGGAATATACAAAACGGGCTCTATTTTATGTATCACTGATTTTGGTTTGTCATAGTTATGTTTAGACTTGCTTTGTTTGCATCTATGTTCATGAGAAAAGGTGGCCTGTATTTTGTGTGTGTGTGTGTAATTCTATTTTCATATTATTATCAAGGTCAGGCTGGCCACATAAAATGTTGAATACTATTCTTCTTCTTTTAACTTTGGAAATTTTTGAAAAGAGTATATTTCTTCCTTAAATGACTGATAGCCAAAACCATGTTGAGAAAGAAGAAAAGAGCTGGAGGAACCATGCTCCCTGACTTTGGATTACACTATAAAGCTAAAGCAATCCAAACAGTATGGAACAGATACATATCAATGGAACAGAATAGAGAGCCCAGAAATAAACCCACACACTTATAGTCAATTAATCTGTGACAAAGGAGACAAAAATGTATGATGGAGAAAAGACAGTCTCTTCAATAGGTGGTGTTGGGAAAACCAGGCAGCTAAATGTAAAAGAATGAAATTAGAACATTATCTAATACCATATACAAAAATAAACTGAAAATGGATTAAAGACCTAAATGTAAAACCACATACTATAAAACTCCTAGAGGGAAACATAGGCAAAACACTCTTTGACATAAATCACAGCAATAATTTTTCTGGATCCGTCTCCTAAAACAAAGGAAGCAAAAGCAAAAACAAACAAATGGGACCTAATTAAACTTAAAAGCTTTTGCACAGCAATGGAAACCTTCAACAAAATGAAAAAACAGCCTACTAAATGGGAGAAGATATTTGCAAATGATATCACTGATAAGGAGTTAATATCCAACATATATAAACAGCTAATACAACTCAAAATCAAAAAACAAAAAAAAACAATTAAAAATGGGCAAAAGAACTGAATAGACATTTTTCCAAAGAGGAAATGCAGATGGCCAACAGGCACATGAAAATATGCTCAACATCACTAATCATCAGGAAAATGCAAATCAAAATCAAAATGAGATATCACCTCACACCAGTCAGAATGACTATCGTCAAAATGAACACAAATAATAAATGTTGGCAAGGATGTGGAGAAAAGGGAACCCTCCTATTCTGTTGGTAAGAATGTAAATTGATGCAGCCACTGTGGAAAATGGTATGGAGATTTCTCACAAAACTAAAAATAGAAGTACCATATGACCCAGCAATTCCACCCCTGGGTATATATCTGAAAAAAACAGAAATGCTAATTTGAAAAGATACATGCACCCCTATGTTCATAGCAGCATTATTTACAATTGCCAAGATATGGAAGCAACCTAAGTGTCCATCAACAGATGAATGGATAAAGAAGCTGTGGTATATATATATATATATATATATATATATATATATATACATACACATACATACATACATACAATAGAATACTACTCAGCTATAAAAAAAGAATCAAATTTTGTCATTTGCAGCAACATGGATGGACTTGGAGGGTATTAAGCTAAGTGAAATAAGTCAGGCAGAGGAAGACAAATAAGATTCGTTTGTGTGTGGAATCTAGAAAATACAACAAACCAGTGAATAAAACAAAAAAGAAGCAGACTCACAGATATAGAGAACAAACTAGTGGTTACCAGCAGGGAAAGGGAAGGGGGGAGGGGAAATATAGGGGTATGGGTGAAAAAGGGTTATTATGGGATTATATGAAGTCATCTGTGTGAAATTTTTGAAAATTGTAAAGCACTATAGAATTTAAAGAATCTTTCATTCAATAAAAAAAAATTTTTAAATAAGAAAATACTTTTTATTAAACAATGATTGATCAAATTCACTGATGAAATTATCTGGGAGTTGGACTTTTACCTGTGGAAAGGAATTTTATTTCAGATGCTTTTTTTTTTTTTTTTTTTTACTATATATGTTCGGAATTTCTATTTATTTTTATTTTTGTGTTTATAAGTTTTGTTTTCTAAGAGTTTATTTCACCTAGAAGTTCCAACTTAAAAATGTTATAAAATGTTTTTATTTACTGCTTTATAAATTTTCATCATTAAATATAACGTATTTATAGAAAATTCCACAAAATAAATGTCTAGCTTTACACTCACCTTAATATTACTTTGCATTAATTCTGTACTCTTATTTTTCGAGATTAGTTTTCTGAGACTCACTGGAAGACTCCATTAAGAAACAAGGCCATAATATAGCTACCCTCTAAGTTCTAGTCTGTAACCACATGGAGAACCTGATATAGTATCTCTGACCTAGTTCCAAATTCCTGGAGAACTGATATGACTGGCTTTGCCTGAGTCAGCTATTCACACCCCAGGCCAACAGGGCAAGGGGCAGTGTCACACAGAGAAAACACAGTTGCCAGTGGTACATGTTTATGATTCTCAGAAGGAGACAAAGGCAAGATTTGTTCCAAGATGAAGTGGGATATTAAGTTGTGAGAACAGCCCCAAACGTGTCTACTTGTTACCAGGATTATATACTTAAAAACAGCAATCTTTTATCTTCTGGTATACTATGAATTATTTTTCTTTTTTCTGAAGTTTCCTAACTTCTTTGCCTAGTAAGTACAATAATTTTATAATTGGTTTATTAAGCCTATTTAAGAAAAAAAATATAAAAATAGTTCGTTTCTCTTAGTGTTACTGGAAGGAGAATAAAAAGAAATGGATAACAGATAGATTTACCAAACTACTTTTCATCACTTCAGAATCTTCAGAATACTTCAATATTATAACATTTCCTCACAATTCTGTTACATAAAGCTATTTTAAATCATTAAAAATTATCAAATGGAAATTTTATGAACCAAAAATAAAATGTACAGTTGGTTGAAAAAAAGATTAGGCCATATTATCAAGGCAGAGATGATTATCACAATCTCCCTAGTGATAACTCTTGAAGGCTAAATTTCGGGGAAAAACCTATGAAATGTTTTTAATGACAGATAAGTGCAGAAAGGTGTTCCAAATCCTATAGAAATTCTATCTGGTAATTAAGATGAATAGGAGAAAAGTAAGAAAGCCCTTTATAACTCTGCTTTGATTGGAAATTGGGCCTCTACCATTTTTACTGTCTCCACAGTGGTTTAATAATGGATGGGACATTTGATTAGTTTTTCTTAATCACCTGCATTAGGAAAAAGCATTCAACTTGCAAACAATCCAAGGACATAATGAGTACTTTATCCAGCACTTTTTTTTTTTTTGGAAATACATTTTTGTTTAGTTGATTAATTCTGTAGTTCTACATTTTTTGAACAAGGGAGTCCAAGGTATAGTTAATAATATATTTTGGTCTAGTAACATTTCAAGAAAGTAACAATGTTTTAAGGAGCATCTCCACAGCAAAGATCATTCGTTTTTCAGAGGATCAAAACCCTCGTGGGCATTTTATAATGTTGCATTCAAGACTGAGATGAATCCAAAACGGGCTTGACAGATGTGATTGTCATAGTGTACTGGGACCAAATTCCTCTGGTACAGAGAACTGAATGTTAAAATAAAATTTGAAAGTTTTCTTTCCTAGCTGTACCCTTCTCCAGATCTCCAAAGCATTTGTTTTGTAAAATCCTAGTGGAAACACATTTTGGTGCCATAAATTCAAACAAACCATCTCTTTTAATTTAATTTTATTTATTTTTTTCTACAACAGGTTCTTATTAGTTATCCATTTTATACACATCAGTGTATACATGTCAGTCCCAATCTCCCAATTCATCACACCACCACCATCACCCCGGCCGCTTTCCTCCCTTGGTGTCCATACATTTTTTCTCTACTTCTGTGTCTCAATTTCTGCTCTGCAAACTGGTTCATCTGTACCATTTTCTAGGTTCGAAATATATGCATCAATATACGATGTTTGTTTTACTCTTTCTAACTTACTTCACTCTGTATGACAGTCTCTAGATCCATCCACGTCTCTAGAAATGACCCAATTTCATTCCTTTTTATGGCTGAGTAATATTCCATTGTATATATGTACCACCTCTTCTTTATCCATTCATCTGTTGATGGACATTTAGGATGCTTCCATGACCTGGCTATTGTAAATAGTGCAGCAAGGAACACTGGGGTGCATGTGTCATTTTGAATTATGGTTTTCTCTGGGTATATGCCCAGTAGTGGGATTGCTGGGTCATATGGTAATTCTATTTTTAGTTTTTTAAGGAACCTCCATACTGTTTTCCATAGTAGCTGTATCAATTTACATTCCCACCAACAGTGCAAGAGGGTTCCCTTTTCTCCACACCCTCTCCAGCATTTGTTGTTTGTAGATTTTCTGATGATGCACATTCTAAGTGGTGTGAGGTGATACCTCATTGTAGTTTTGATTTGCATTTCTCTAATAATTAGTGATATTGAGTAGCTTTTCATGTGGTTCTTGGCCATCTGTATGTCTTCTTTAGAGAAATGTCTATTTAGGTCTTCTGCCCATTTTTGGATTGGGTTGTTTGTTTTTTTACTATTGAGCTGCATGAGCTGTTTACATATTTTGGAGATTAATCGTTTGTCCGTTGATTTGTTTGCAAATATTTTCTCCCATTCTGAGGGTTGTCTTTTCGTCTTCGTTATGGTTTCCTTTGCTGTGCAAAAGCTTTGAAGTTTCATTAGGTCCCATTTTTTATTTTTGTTTTTGTTTCTATTACTCTAGGAGGTGGATCAAAAAAGATCTTGCTGTGATTTATGTCAAAGAGTGTTCTTCCAATGTTTTGCTCTAAGAGTTTTATAGTGCCTAGTCTTACATTTAGATCTCTAATCCATTTTGAGTTTATTTTTGTGTATGGTGTTAGGTAGTGTTCTAGATTCATCCTTTTACATGTAGCTGTCCAGTTTTCCCAGCACCACTTATTGAAGAGACTGCCTGTTCTCCATTGTATATCCTTGCCTCCTTTGTCATAGATTAGTTGACCATAGGTGTGTGGGTTTATCTCTGGGCTTTCTATCCTGTTCCACTGATCTATGTTCCTGTTTTTGTGCCAGTACCATATTGTCTTGATTACTGTAGCTTTGTAGTATACTCTCAAGTCAGGGAGTCTGATTCCTCCAGCTCTGTTTTTTCCCTCAAGACTGCTTTGGCTATTCGGGGTCTTTTGCATCTCCATACAAATTTTAAAATTTTTTGTTCTAGTCCTGTAAAAAATGTCATTGGTAATTTGATAGGGATTGCATTGAATCTGTAGATTGCTTTGGGTAGTATAGTCATTTTCACAATACTGATTCTTCCAATTCAAGAACATGGTATATCTCCCCATCTGTTGGCATCATCCTTAATTTCTTTCATCAGTGTCTTATAGTTTTCTGCATACAGGTCTTTTGTCTCCCTAGGTAGGTTTATTCCTAGGTAGTTTATTCATTATGCTGCAATGGTAAATCAGAGTGTTTCCTTAATTTCTCTTTCAGATTTTTCATCATGAGTGTATAGGAATGCAAGAGATTTGTGAATTAATTTTGTATCCTGCTACTTTACCAAATTCATCGATTAGCTCTAGCAGTTTTCTGGCGACATCTTTAGGATTCTCTATGTATAGAATCATGTCATCTGCAAACAGTGACAGTTTTACTTCTTCTTTTCCAATTTGTATTCCTTTTATTTCTTTTTCTTCTCTGATTGCCATGGCTAGGACTTCCAAAACTATGTTGAATAATAGTGGTGAGAGTGGACATCCTTGTCTTGGTCCTGATCTTAGAGGAAATGCTTTCAGTTTTTCACCATTGAGAATGATGTTTGCTGTGGGTTTGTTGTATATGGCCTTTACTATGCTGAAGTAGGTTCTCTCTATGCCCACTTTCTGGAGAGGTTTCATCATAAATGGGTGTTGAATTTTGTCAAAAGCTTTTTCTGCATCTATTGTGATGATCATATGGTTTTCATTCTTCACTTTGTTAATATGGTGTATCACATTGATTGATTTGCATATATTGAAGAATCCTTGCATTCCTGGGATAAACCCCACTTGATCCTGGTGTTATGATCCTTTTAATATGTTGTTGGATTCTGTTTGCTAGTATTTTGTTGAGGATATCTGCACCTATGTTCATCAGTCATATTGGCCTGTAGTGTTCTTTTTTGTGACATCCATGGTCTGGTTTTGGTTTCAGGGTGATAGTGGCCTCATAGAATGAGTTTGGGAGTGTTCCTCCCTCTGCTATATTTTGGGAGAGTTTGAGAAGGATGGGTGTTAGCTCTTCTCTAAATGTTTGATAGAATTCACCTGTGAAGCCATCTGGTCCTGGACTTTTGTTTGTTGGAAGATTTTTAATCACAGTTTCAATTTCATGACTTGTGATTGGTCTGCTCATATTTTCTTTCTTCCTGGTTCAGTCTTGGAAGGTTATACCTTTCTAAGAATTTGTCCCTTTCTTCCAGGTTGTCCATTTTATTGGCATAGAGTTGCTTGTAGTATTCTCTTGGATCCTTTGTATTTCTGCAGTGTCAGTTGTTACTTCTCCTTTTTCATTTCTAATTTTATTGATTTGAGCCCTCACCCTCTTTTTTTGATGAGTCTGGCTAATAGTTTATCAATTTTGTTTATCTTCTCAAAGAACCAGCTTTTAGTTTTATTGATCTTTGCTATTGTTTTCTTTGTTTCTATTTCATTTATTTCTGCTCTGATCTTTATGATTTCTTTCCTTCTGCTAGCTTTGGGTTTTGTTTGTTCTTCTTTCTCTATTTCCTTTAGGTGTAATGTTAGATTGTTTATTTGAGATTTTTCTTTTTTCTTGAGCTAGCCTTGTATAGCTATAAACTTCCCTCTTAGAACTGCTGTTGCTGCATCCCATAGGTTTTAGATCATCGTGTTTTCATTGTCATTAGTCTCTAGGTATTTTCTGATTTCCTCTTTGATTTTTTCAATGATCTCTTGGTTATTTAGTAACTTATTGTTTAGCTTCCATGTGTTTGTGTTTTTTTATGTTTTTCTTCCCTGTAACTGATTTCTAATCTCATAGCATTGTGGTCAGAAAAGATGCTTGATATGATTTCAATTTTCTTAAATTTACTGAGGTTTGATTTGTGACCCAAGATGTGATGTATCCTGGAGAATGCTCCATGTGCACTTCAGAAGAAATTGTAATCTGCTGTTTTTGGATGGAATGTCCTATAAATATCAATTAAATCTATCTGGTCTATTGTGTCATTTAAAGCTTGTGTTTCCTTATTAATTTTCTGTTTGGATGATCTGTCCATTGGTGTAAGTGAGGTGTTAAAGTCCCCCACTATTATTGTGTTACTGTCGATTTCCTCTTTTACAGCTGTTGGCAGTTGCCTTATGTATTGAGGTGCTCCTATGTTGGGTGCATATATATTTATAATTGTTATATCTTCTTCTTGGATTGATCCCTTGATCATTATGTAGTGTCCTTCCTTGTCTCTTGTAACATTCTTTATTTTAAAGTCTATTTTATCTGATATGAGTATTGCTACTCCAGCTTTCTTTTGATTTCAATTTGCATGGAATATCTTTTTCCATCCCCCCACTTTCAGTCTGTATGTGTCCCTAGGTCTGAAGTGGGTCTCTTGTAGACAGCATATATATGGGTTTGTTTTTGTATCCATTCAGCAAGCCTGTGTCTTTGGTTGGAGCATTTAACCTATTCACATTTAAGGTAATTATCGATATGTATGTTCCTATGACCACTTTCTTAATTGTTTTGGGTTTGTTTTTGTAGGTCCTTTTCTTCCCTTGTGTTTCCCACTTAGAGAAGTTCCTTTAGCATTTGTTGTAGAGCTGGTTTGATGGTGCTGAATTCCCTTAGCTTTTGCTTGTCTGTAAAGCTTTTGATTTCTCCATCAAATCTGAATGAGATCCTTGCTGGGTAGGGTAATCTTGGTTGTATATTCTCTGCTTTCATCCATTTAAGTATATCATGCCACTCCCTTCTGGCTTGTAGAGTTTCTGCTGAGAAATCAGCTGTTAACCCTATGGGAGTTCCCTTGTATGTTATTTGTCATTTTTCCCTCACTGCTTTCAATAATTTTTCTTTGTCTTTAATTTTTGCCAATTTGATTACTATGTGTCTCGGAGTATTTCTCCTTGGATTTATCCTGTATGGGACTCTGAATTTCCTGGACTTGGGTGGCTATTTCCTTTCCCATGTTAGGGAAGTTTTTGACTATAATCTCCTCAAATATTTTCTCGGGTCCTTTCTCTCTCTCTTCTCCTTTTGGGACCCCTTGAATGCGAATGTTGTTGCATTTAATGTTGTCCCAGAGGTCTCTTAGGCTATCTTCATTTCTCTTCATTCTTTTTTCTTTATTCTGTTCCTCAGCAGTGAATTCCCCCATTCTGTCTTCCAGGTCACTTATCCGTTCTTCTACCTCAGTTATTCTGCTATTGATTCCTTCTAGTGTAGTTTTCATTTCACTTATTGTATTGTTCATCTCTGTTTGTTCTTTAATTCTTCTAGATCTTTGTGAAACATTTCTTGCATCGTCTCGATTTTTGCCTCCATTCTTTTTCCGAGGTCCTGGATCATCTTCACTATCATTATTCTGAATTCTTTTTCTGGAAGATTGACTATCTCCATTTCATTTAGTTGTTTTTCTGGGGTTTTATCTTTTTCCTTCATCTGGTACATAGTCCTCTGCCTTTTCGTCTTGTTTATCTTTTTGTGAATGTGATTTTTGTTCCATAGGCTGCAGGATTAGTTTTTCTCGCTTCTGCTGTCTGCCCTCTGCTGGATGAGGCTACCTAAGAGGCTTGTGGAAGTTTCCTGATGGGGGGGACTGGTAGTGGGTAGAGCTGGGTGTTGCTCTGGTGGGCAGAGCTCAGTAAAACTTTAATCCGCTTGTCTGCTGATATGTGGGGCTGGGTTCCCTCCCTGTTGGTTGTTTGGCCTGAGGTGACCCAACACTGGAGCCTACCCAGGCTCTTTGGTGGGGCTAATGGCAGACTCTGGGAGGGCTCACGCCAAGGAGTACTTCCCAGAACTTCTGCTGCCTGTGTCCTTGTCCTCACGGTGAGGCACAGCCACCCCCCGCCTCTGCAGGAGACCCTCCAATACTAGCAGGTAGGTCTGGTTCAGTCTCCTATGGGGTCACTGCTCCTTCCCCTGGGTTCCAATGTGCACACTACTTTGTGTATGCCCTCCAAGAGTGGAGTCTCTGTTTCCCCCCAACCTGTCGAAGTCCTGCAGTCAAATCCTACTAGCCTTCAAAGTCTGATTCTCTAGCATTTCCTCCTCCTGTTGCCAGACCCCCAGGTTCGGAAGACTGACATGTGGCTCAGAACCTTCACTCCAGTGGGTGGACTTCTGTGGTATAAATGTTCTCCAGTTTGTGAGTCACTCACCCGGCAGTTATGGGATTTGATTTATTGTGATTGCACCCCTCCTACCATCTCATTGCGGCTTCTCCTTTGTCTTTGCCTGTGGGGTATCTTTTTTGGTGAGTTCCAGTGTCTTCCTGTTGATGATTACTCAGCAGTTAGTTGTGATTCTGGTGTTCTCGAAAGAGGGAGTGAGAGCATGTCCTCCAGCAAACACTTTTAAAGTATCTACTTTGTAAAAAGTGCTTTGGACTATAAAGAAAAATCTGAGGGCAAATCCTTTATTGATTTGTAAGACATAATTGTTAGAAATAGAAGGCATGTGAAAACAATTGTAATAAAAATGTAAAATGACAAATTCACAAGAATAAAAAAAAAGTGTAACTCTAATAAAAAGCTAAATGATTTCAGAGAGGGTGTCAAGTTGTAATGTTTCATAATAGGTCACCTACATGAGTAGTGAATATACCAAAGTGTAAATAAACACAGATTTGTCAAATGACATTATATAAATCTTAATATTCTATAAAAACTGAATTGACCATGTGTACACTTCACAACTTAACAAATTGTACTGTCCAGTAACTTTAGATTTTGTACGTTACTGCTCTAAATTGATCAATCCAGTCTTCAATGCCAATCATCCGTCACAGAAAATGTTTGTATGTCAATTCTACTATTGATTTTCTTCAATATTTTATTATCATAAACAATAATGAAAAGAACATTCTTCTACATTATTCTTGGTATATGTGTGTTGAATTTGTGACAGCTTTACAGGGTGAAAATGATATTACTTTGTTGTTTTAATTTGCATTGTTCAGAGTACTAATGATATTGAAATGTACCTGTGCGTTTGTTCCCATTTGAATTTCTTTTCATATATAATGTCTGTTTTGTTACAGTGTATTTTTGTAGTTGTTTCTATTTTCTTTTTGATTTGTAGGAGTCATTAATACATTGTAAAAATAATGCATTTTTGTTTATACATGTTGACAATTTCTTTTTCTATTCTGCAACATCTTCCTTCCCTTTATGTTAACATTTTTCATACTGATGTTTTAAATGCTGACATAGTAACATTTATTAACCTGCATTCATTTTTTTCTTTCTTCTTCTTGTGTAAGAATTCCATACCTACCAAAAGGCCATGAAGATAATGTCTTATTTTCCACTAAAAGCATAAAATTTTCATTTCAGATTTATGCCTTTAATTCATATGGAAATGATTTTTATTTATGATAACAAATGAATATTTATTGGCTATTTCTCAGCTTATTTGTCATATAGATAAATAGTTGTCTCATCACCATGTTGAATAGGTTTTTCTTTCCTTACTAAGTTACAATGTCCTATTTGTCATATTTCAAGTTTTCACATATGCATGGTCTGTTCCTGGGCTTTCAGTTGTATTTCCTTTGTTCAGTTGTCTAACTTAATACCAAAACAGCAATACATTAAATGATAGAATTTTAGAATATATCTTATTATCTGAAAAGTAGGATGATTATTAAATATCCATATATATGGGGTTTTCCTTGTTAATTTTTATATTAAACTTATTACTGATTTCACTGTGAGTTGAATTAGGTACATAGAATAAACAATAGCAGTTCTTAGATATTTGTTGGGAATTCCTACATTATATGATACTTGGTTTATTTTTATAAAGTTTCGAAAGTGTAATTTAATAAAATACATATTTTGCAATAGCTTGGTGTCAGAGTCCACATAGGTTTAAGGTTAAGATTCTTAATTGTCTTGTTCAAATATTCAGTAGCTTTACTAACTTTTTTTTTCTATTGATTACTGAGAGATGATGAAATCCTTCACTATGCTTGACAATTTGTCAGTTTTTCTTGGTAATTTTGAAAAAAGTACTGGCTTTTGAGATTATTTAAAGATGTAATACAAGTTTAGAATTTTATATCTGCTGGATATATTGAAATTTTCACCATCACATAACAATCATCTTTTAGCAAATAATAATTTTGTATTAAAGTTTATTTATTTCTCATATCACTGTCACCTGTTCAGTGTTCTATTGCTTAATATGTAGTCTATCTCTTTAATCATTTTATTTATTTATTTTAATTGACGTATAGCTGATCTACAACAAAGTGATTCGATATTTTATATAGTGTACTCCACTTAAAATTATTATAAAATAATGACTATATTCTCTGGTGCTGTACATTATACCCTTGTTGCTTATTTATCTTATGCATAGTACACTTGATGTTGTCCCAGAGGTCCTTTAAACTATTCTCATTTTTTAGATTTGTTTTTCTTTTTTCTGTTCTAATTGGGTGATTTCCATTAGTTTATCTTCCAGATCACTTATGGGTTCTTCTGTATCACCTAGTCTGCTGTTAATTCCTTCTAGTGTTTCTTGTTTGTTTGTTCGCTTGTCTGTTTCTAACTTCAGTTATTGTATTCTTCAGTTCTGACTGGTTCTTTTTTATATTTTCTAGTTCCTTGTTAAAATTCTCACTATGTTCATCTATTATTTTCCCTAATTCAGTTAGCATTCCTATTACTAATGCTTTGATCTCTTTATCTAGTATATTACTTATTTGTTTCATTAGCTGTTTTTTCCATGGGTTTTCTCTTGTTCTTTCAGTTGAAACAAATTATCTTCTCATTTTGCTTAGTTCTCTGTCTTTATTAAAGTGAGTGACTCAGTTACCTATCCTGGTCTTGAAAGGGTGTTTTTTGTGGGGGAGTGTCCCTATAAAATCTGCATGTGCACAGTGGCTTTGTGGGTGAGATAGATCTGACATGCGCATGAGTCACATCTTTCCCCACAGTGTCCTGGCAACTATCACCACGGTAGGAAGTGGGGCTGTTGATGGAATGGCTACAGCCAGAGTAAGGTGTGGCTCGGGCTTCTCCTCTTCGCAGTAGCCAACATAACCCAATCAAGGGTGGTGACAGGTCCCAAGTTGTTGGAACAGAAGCCCTGAGGGTAGGGTCTGAGCTAGCTCCATTCTCTCTGTGTGCTTTCCCCCTCCCAGCACCAGCATCCTTGCCCCAGAGGGGTGCAGTGCTGAAGCAGGAGGGGCTGGAGTGAGCACTCAATGTGGGTCTGGGAATTGGCTGGGGTTGTCCCAGCCCCAGTCTGTCCTGGACCACTTCTGATGCGCATCTGCTGTATGTACCAGTAATGGCTGCCCTCACCCATTCAGATGCCATTCTGGGTCCAGGCAGGTTATGTTCCTCACAACTGAGCACTCCCCTTGGCCATGGCTGCACTCAGCCCACTGTGGAACTGTGTCATGGAACAAGTGGGGACTGGAGCAGGTACTTGGCTCAGGCTGGTGCTCGTGCCAGGGCAGTTGTGGGAGACCAGCCAGAGTCCCATGAAGTTTCAATCTGCTTCCTCTGCCTAGTTTTGGAAGTAAACAAGTGTATGTGTGCTCTTTACGAGTGGAGTCTAGGTTTCTTTTCTTACAGCCCTCTTGTTAGTCCCATTGGTTTTCAAACCAGCAAAGAGGACTCATCTTCCTGATATTGGACCCCAGGACTGGGGAGCCCAATATATGGCTCAAATTACTCCACAGAGAGTATCATTGCCTGTGTGATCCCCTCCTCTTCTTTGTCCCCTCCAGGTGCACAGGTCTCTACCTGATTACTTCTCTCCCTCCCTACCCTATTCCATATGGATTTTTCTCACAGCCTTGGTTGTACAAGAGTCTTTCTGCCAGTCTCCAGTTAATTGTCAGTGAGAATTGCTCCATATTTTTTATGTGTTTGTAGGGGGAAGTGAGCTCCACATCCTCCTATTCTACCATCTTGATATCCCTCTAATCATTTTATTTACTTTTTTGTTCCTTGATTTTACTTATGAAAATTATAAATGGAGATTGTCCATTAGATGATCTTAATTTGCAGATTTAGTCAACTTATATTGATTGTGATAATTATATATTAATATGAGTTTCTTCCATCATATTTTGTGTTTTCTATTTATAGTATTTAGATATGTGTATTTTTAAGGCTGCCCTCTCTTACAAATATTAAGAATATTATTCCCTTTTCTTTCTACACTAATTTCAATGTATGTATTCTGTTTGAATTATTTTATTTCATGAAGTTATAACCAAAAATAATAAAAATCATTAGCCATCTCCAAACAATTCCAGGATCTCAGAATACCTTAACTTTGAGCAGTCCCTCCTTTCCTCTGTCTTATTTTTGCATTTAACTTTCCTTTGGTTTCACCCATAACAAGTTAGTAATTACCAAATTGGTTTTGAACACTATGTAATTTGGACATAGTTCATCTTAATACACATAAAAGTTTTCTAACAGTCATTGCTCTCCTAAAATAAAATTGAATACTCTGCAGTTACTTCTCTGTGAGTTACAGAGTAACAGAAGTTATCAGTAGAATATATTCAGGAATGGGAGGTAAGGTTAGTATTATAGATGACTTATAATTCTGTACTATGCCTCACTCCCCATATCTCCTCATCTCTCCTGCTAAGATGTGTCCTAAGGTTTTCAACTTAATTTGAATTAGTAAAGGCTATTACGAAGAGAAACCTAAAAAGTTCATTGCTCAGGTAATCATGTCTACACAGTTATCTATAAGGAGAAGTGAATCATCAATGCTTTTATTTTGTGTAACATTTCTGAAGATCAGAGTGGAACAACTGTTTATCAATTTTGTGATTTATTTATTTATTTAACAAATATTTATATATTCAGATCCTCTCCATATGCTGAAGTGACAGACCAGCTCCCTGTCTCATAGATTTTCTAGTCTAGCTAATCTTTAAGAACAATTTTATGTATTTTCTAACAGAAAAAAGAGACTGTGTAGGGATACTCATTGCAAAACACAAACACAATACAATGATTACTCTTACCATCATTTATATTTTAAGTAACTGAACATATATGTCCAATTTATCCCCTAAATTCTATGCCTTCTATAAAATCAAGGTTATGAGCAATAATTCAATAGCATGAAATATGCATTTAAAATAATATCAGGTGACACTTTGTTAATGGGATTTTTAATTGATGCAACCTCTTTAAAGGGCATTTTGGCAATGACTTTTAAAATGCAAAATGCATTTATCTAGTGACCCAGGAATACTATTTTTATGGATTTAACTAGAATGATATATTTACATATGTGGGAAAACATGAATGTATGAGGCTTTTCTTTTGGTGTTATTGATATCGGGAAAAAATACATGTCTTTCAATAGAAAAAGTATTAAATACATAAAATACAGTATACCCAATTATTACAATACTATCAACTACTTTAAAATAGCATGTCTGTGAAAAGGTCTCCAACATACAGTTGTGGACATACATTCTTTGGTTAAATTTACCCATGCAGCATCCCCTTCCCCACCCCAAATTTCCTACTTCCCCTACCTTCTCAAGATTTAGGTTGTAAGGCATTCTGTCTTCCTGGTTCCAGGGAAGGGAGAACACAAGAAACTAAGAAGTCAATTAAAATGCCAAGACCCATATACCCTCCTTCCCTAGAGCAATGAGAATAACAAGAGACGCAAATTATTTTGCGTTAGAAAGACTCTCACTACTCTACTCTAATACACTACCCATCAGCTATGGAACAACAGCACCCCAAGATAACTGGGGTTAACCAAGAAGACACAAAATCTGAGTCTCAGTTTCCAGGTAAAGCCATTAAGACATCAAAGTTTCAGCCTCTCCATTCCATCGCCACATATGCTTACACGGAGTGACCAAGGAGTGGTAGAAAGAATGACTGGATGATACATCTGGGCAGGTGTTGCAGAGGCAAACCTCTGCAAGCCCCAGCATGGCCCAGGAATCAATGGAATAATTTCTGGTGAGTGCAAGTTGTAGCAAAGAAGAGAAAATCACCTTAGACATCATCAGTGATCACTGGCCACAGAAAAGTAGCATGGTAAAACAGAAAAATGCTTCCTGTGACCTCGGGAGATACATAGAGCCTGACTCAAAGAAGCCTGGCAAAGAGCAATGAGAGATAGCTTAGTAGTGACCTGTGGAGATGATTTCTCTTAGATGGTAGGTAGCAACATAGTGCACATAGAGAAGAAAGTCCAGTGCCTACTCCCTTCCCACCTCTCAGCCTGAACACTTCCTATATCCCTGAGATGCCATTTCAGGGGAAACAATGAAGAGTCCCTAAGTTTGGCAAGATTTTGTTTCTGCAACCAGGAAGAATGGATGTTTTAAATAAAACATGAGTGGACATGTTAACAAAGTTACATTTCATGAAAATCTGAATTTGTGGAGTGAGATTTATAGGGACTATATTTTGATAAGTGTAAGAAAAAAGTGAAAATGAGCATGTACTATCTGTTCCCCTACATATGTATCTATATATTCAGAGAACGTTTCCAGAAAGAAACACAAGAGAATGTTAAGAGTGGTTGACACAAGTTATTTAAAAATATAAAAATTTAAAAATTAGTGACTAGGCATTTAAAGCACTTAGAATATGGATAACTGGCAAACAATATTAGATATATATGCAATAGCAAGTTTGCTTCTTCCAACCAGCCACAACCAAAGTTTTAGCAATCAACTGAGTGGAAAAACAGAACTCATTCTCTCCTTTGAAATGTGACATTTCTCTTGATTTCTTCTCTGCAAGGTAGAGATTCTACCCTGAAGATTCTATCTTCAGAGAATATCCTGAATTTAGGTCAACAGATCCTGACCTGCCTGAGCTATGTTCAAACAGCTCCATAAATGAGAAATGGAGTGCTTTTTTGAATTTTCTTTTCTAAGAGCATTCTCTGTAATTGGCAATTAACCTTAGAAAGTTCTCTAGTATTTAACTTTCCTTCCAAATACTCTGCTTTTTAAAAAGTTTGGGGTTAATTATAATGGAAGGGACATACTGAACACTTAACATGTTGCTAGGGTGAACAATTAAGAAATGCTAGTTGAAGATAATAAGACAGTGTGTCAAAGAGGCATCCCTAGGACTTGGATTCTTTTTATATATACTGGCCCTTTCTTCACTAAAGGGTTAATATAAAGTTACAAATACTTAGAGAAGGGAACTCAAGGTCCCCGATGTGGTTATCTATGCATTTCTGTTCTACACCTCTTCTGCCCCCCACACACCCACTACCACCCCACTCTTGCCCAGCCCATGATTTTCTCTCTCTCCTTTTAATTGTCCACATTTGTTCTGTGCTTAGGTCCATTTGTTGCACTCACGGACACTTACTAAAAAATTCCTTACCTTTGTTTTCTGTAGACCCACATCACTGGAAATACCTCAAAGAATAACTATGGTTTCTTTTACTGACAGAAATACATGTTAGATCTGTGGGAAAGAACTATAAGACAGAGCTGCTAAATAAACTATGAAAAACCCAGCAGTCAAAAAAATTTTTTTAACCTTAGGTATTGACATATCCCAATGATTTGTACTGTTCTAAGGTGTGATAGCTTAGGAGGGAATATGATTTAGACTTAATGCATGTTTAGGGTGTGTCTAAAAGTCAGAACCAGGCAGATCCATCTCCTCTGACCCTAAACGTGGTCCCAAAGAAAACTGCTTGAGGAAATTGGATCCCAAAGATTACAGGTGGGGAATTTTTGAAGGGCATCCATATCCCATTGGAGACCAAAGAAGCACAAGTAGAAGAACTGTGGACTGACTGACAGCTGTGGATTGAGCAAAAATTCTTTTTGAAAGGGCTATCTTGAAGATTATGACTCAAACACTGGAGGAACTAAGGTGACTGTCAGTGGAAGGAATCAAAACATGTGAAATTCCTTAAAAATTCAATGACTTAAAAATGTTGCCTATGTTACACAGAATTTAAAAACAAACAAACAAACAAAAACCTTTACATGTCTTGTAGAAAGTCAAAAAAAAATTGACTTCCCTTTGGATAATGCCTGATAGCTTATAAAAGGCTTAAAGATAGACCATTTCTACTAGAGAATGGACTTGAGGATATGGGGAGGGGGAGGGGTGAGATGTGACAGGGTGAGAGAGTGTCATGGACATATATACACTACCAAATGTAAAATAGATAGCTAGAGGGAAGCAGCCGCATAGCACAGGGAGATCAGCTCTGTGCTTTGTGACCACCTACAGGGGTGGGATAGGGAGGGTGGGAGGGAGGGAGATGCAAGAGGGAAGAGATATGGGAACATATATATATGTATAACTGATTCACTTTGTTATAAAGCAGAAACTAATACACCATTGTAAAGCAATTATACTTCAATAAAGATGTTTAAAAAAAAAGAAAGATAGAACATTTCTTTCAATTCTCCTAACAAAGTCTGAGACAGTCAAGGAAAGACTTTTATTTATAGATGAGGATATGTGTACCTTTTTCAAGATTAAATAAACTCTCAGCAGAAGGTTGACTCAGAAACCCAGGTTCTAATTTAGCTTTACATCTTTCCATAGTACTAAACTACCTCACTGATGGCAGTTGAAGTTAAATAACCTGATGGGCCTCACTTCTGAATCACAGGAACCAATGGGTTCACAGTGAGAATTAGGTGTGGTAGGCACCATTATTTGAGCTTGGGGGCAATATGTCCTAAAGATCAACATTGCTTGAGTCTCATTCTGGAAGCCTTTCAAGGACACTGGATTATCATCAGTATATTTTATAATCCTATGTACCTCTGAGAAAGGTGGCAAGAGTCACTATAACAAAGGTGAAACTTTGTTCTCCTCAGGCTTTCTGATTGTCCAGCTTTCCTCAAGAAAGTTTCATGCACATTTATTCTAAGGATCAATCTAAAATCACACAGGTCCTCTAGGTCACCAAATATTTTTCACAGATTTAATGCCAGAGACATAGTACATGAAATATATCAGAATATGAAAAATCACACTGAAAACCATCAAAACTAATAAACATAAACTGTTAGTTCCTTTAATTAAATAACTTGTTCAATTCAATAAATGGTAGGCTGTCACCACAAAAAGTTAACACAGATTCCAAAATCACCCACCTTTTGTTCAAGGTTTTGGGAAAAGGTAATTATACTTTCACCTCTAGTGAATTCACAACTAAAACTGTTAACAATAGCTATGAAATATATAAATAATTTTCAAAATGTGTATTTAACATATACTATGTCTGTGGCTCTGTAATATGTGCCAGAAATACAATGACTAGTAAAAATGAACATGGCACCTGCTCTCATGGTACTTACATCATAGTGAGAGGGAGAAAATTAATCAGATGATATAAATGAATGATTAGAAAGGAAAGAGGTAATTTAAAACCCCAATATTCTCATCTGTATAATGAAGATAGTAATTTTACCTAACTCATGGCTTATCATAAGATTGAATGAGCTGAGCTCCCCGTGCTATGATTCACTTTGTTGTACAGCAGAAACTAACAGAAAATTGTAAAGCAACTATACCCCAATAAAAAAATAAATAAAAAATAAAAAATAAATTCAACCATAAAAAAAGATTGAATAAGTTAATGCATGTAAAGTGTTTATCCTAGTGTCTGGTATATATATATATACACACACACACAAATGCTGGTCAGTTTCATCATTACATTAGTCCAATCATGTCCACACACACAGAGTATAAATTCAAAAAATGAAAATAAAATATTTACTTATTTAAAATATTTATTTAGATATAGCATCTCTTCAGACAAATACAGAATTTAACTGTATTTTTACTTTTCTCCATAATCATTCATTCCGACATTGTGTCAATATCGCCTTAGTTAACCCAGGAAGTAATTACCCACAGTTTAGCTCAAAGAAACTCATGGCTGGTTTATGCAACTCACAAAATCTGACACAGCATATCAAGAATATGTATGCATTGCCTAGCATCTGTCACATATTTGGACATCAAATTAAATGTCATGTACATGCATACCTCATTTTATTGCACTTCACTTTACTGTAGTTCACAGATACTGCGTTTTTAACAGATTCAAGTTTGGGGGCAATCCTGCATCTGAGTCTACCAGTGCCATTTTTCCAACAGCATTTGCTTACTTTGTGTCTCTGTGTCACATTTTGGTAATTCTCACAATATTTCAAACTTTTTCATTATTATTATATTTGCTATGGTGATCTGTGATCAGTGATCTTTGATGTTTCTATTGTAATAATTTTTTGTGTGTTTTTAAATTAAGGTACGTACATCTTTTTTGACATAATGCTTTTGCAAACTTAATAAGCTACAGTATAGTGTAAATATAACTTTTATATGCCCTGAGAAACCAAAAAATGCATGAGTCTCACGTTATTGCCATATTTGCTTCATTTTGGTGGTCTGGAATCAAACCTGCAATATCTCCAAGGTATGCCTATAGTGGGAATCATACAGGGTGTAGCCTTTTCAGATTGACTTCTTTCACTTAGTAATATGCATTTAAGGTTCCTCCAACTCTCCTCACAGCTTGATAGCTCATTAATTTTTCACGCTGAGTAATATTCCACTGTCTGTATGTACCACAATTTATTTACCCATTCACCTACTGAAGGACACCTTGGCATTTCTGAGTTTTGGCAGTTATGAATAAAGCTACTGTAAATATCTATGTGCAGGTTTTTGTATGGATGTAAGTTTTCTACTCCTTTGGGTAAATAACAAGGAATGCAAATGCTGGATCTTATGGTACTAGAATGTTTAGTTTTGTAAGAAACTGCCAAACTGTCTTCTGAATTGATGTACCATTTTGCATTCTTATCAGCAATAAATCCAGATTTTGGCCATTTTAATAAGCTTGTAGTGGTATTTCACTGTTGTTTTAATTTTCACATCCCTCATGATATATGATGTGGCGAATCTTTTCATTTGTTTATTTGCCATCTACATATCTTTTTTTGGTGAAGTGTCTGTTAAAGTCTTTGACTCATTTTTTAATTGGGTTGCTTTCTAATTATTGGGTTTTAAGAGTTCTCTGTATATTTTGTATAACAGTTCTTTATCAGGAATGCCTTTTGCAAATATTTTCTCCCAATTTATGACCTGTCTTCTCATTTCCTTGACATTATCCTTCACAGAGCAAAGGTTTTTAATTTTAATGAAGTCCAGTTTATCAATCATTTCTTTCTTGGGTCATGCCTTTGGTGTTCTATCTAAAAAGTCATTGCCATATTCAAGGCCATCTAGGTTTTCTCCTATGTTATCTTCTAGGAATTTTATAGTTTATGCTTTATGTTTAGGTATATGATCCATTTTAAGTTAATTTTTGTGAAGGGTGTAAAGTCTGTGTCTAGATTCATTTTTTTGCATGTAGACATCCATTTGCTGAAGAGGCTATCTTTGCTCCATTGCATTGCCTTTGCTTCTTTGTCAAATATCACTTGACTATATTATGATAGGTTTATTTCTGGGCTCTCTATTTTTTTTCCATTGAGCTATTTATACTTTTAACAAAACTATGCTGGCTTGATCACTGTATCTTTATAGTACGTCTTAAAGGCAGATGGTGCTGGTCTTCTGACTTTGTTCTTTTCCTTGAATATTGTATTGACTATTCTGGGTCTTTTGCTTCTCCATAAAAACTTTAGAATCAGTTCACAAATATTCACAAAATTACTTGCTGAGATTTTGACTGGGATTGCACTGAATCTATATCAATGTCTCTTCAATAGATATTTACCGGGCTTCCCTGGTGGCGTAGTGGTTAAGAATCCGCCTGCCAATACAGGGGACACAGGTTCGAGCCCTGGTCCGGGAAGATTCCCACATGCCGCGGAGCAACTAAGCCCACGCGCCACAACGACAGAGCCTGCGCTCTAGAGCACGCGAGCCACAGCTACTGAGCCCACGCAGCTAGAGCCTGTGCTCCACAACAAGAGAAGCCACTGCGATGAGAAGCCCACACACTGCAACAAAGAGTAGCCCCCACTCGCTGCAGCTAGAGAAAGTCCACATGCAGCAACAAAGACCCAACACAGCCATAAATAAATAAATAAATAAATTTTTAAGAGAGAGGTAATTACCAAATCTCAACAATTACTATTAGCTGTTTCCATCTTTGTGAAAGTTTTAACAAGGTTAGAGCAGCAAGTTTTCCTGGATCACAGTGAAACACTATATTACTGTCAAATAAGAAAGAAATAAACCAAAACCTTAATAAATCTCTCTCTCCTTTTCTTTGAACCTTGCTTTCTAACAACAAGCTCCCAAAAATAAAATGCCAGTTGTTAACTACATAGTAGTGTCACTGAGCTTTACTCACATCATCTTCAACCCTGATAAAGGTCCTGCAAGGCAAACACTATTACTCCTATACTGGTACCTACAGCTGATTTATAACAGCAATTTCCCCAATGGTTGAATGCCCAGCTATCAATGGCACAGTCAGGATGCCCATATGGGTTTCTCCACCTCTGTGCCTATGACTTTACACTATACCACACTGTATCCCTGCCAGATAAAGCATCAAAAGTGAAGAGTATACTTTGATACAGAGAAATTAAACTACCCAAAACAACTCAGCCATACTTGGAAAATCAACCCTCAGGATAATCTGAGAAGGATACATCATACAGAATTGTTATCTTTAAAATAGAACTTTTCACACATAGATAGCAGTGCGATGTAGAGAAGAGAAAAATAGATCTGATAACCTTTCACTGTTGTAT
Organism: Balaenoptera acutorostrata; assembly: GCF_949987535.1. Lineage (NCBI taxonomy): Eukaryota > Metazoa > Chordata > Mammalia > Artiodactyla > Balaenopteridae > Balaenoptera > Balaenoptera acutorostrata. The sequence goes on along the minus strand of NC_080066.1, from coordinate 160,898,998 downwards.
TCTTCATTTGGTAAATTACTCTCTATTAAGATATTATTTGCAAATGGCTTTTGGTAAGTTTGAATCCTCTGTTGTTTCCATCTCCCTTGAATTAAAGATGTCTTTGCTTGGAATATTAAAAATTCCACCAACTAATCTCTGGCAAATATTTACCAAGTTAGGTCAATGCTCCTTAATAAGCACTGGCCTCATCTATGTTCAGAGGACTAAGGATAATATAATATCATGATTAAACCTTCCATAGACACAAATGATTTATAATTATGAAAAACTATAATTATAGTGAGTCACTGCAAATTTGAAACCTCATGAAGGGCGGCTCTGAGGTTTGCTTGAGAAGCACCCCCTGCACTACTACTGTTTGTTAATTGGGCTTGTGGAAAGTTCAGAGTAATGATTAGGCATGCCAGGATTCATCTGCCAAGTAACAATTATGAATCTCAGCAGGGAGCACAAGGGCATGCATGGCCCAAAATAGCAAACAGACCCTAAAATGGGAGAGAATTATGAGGAGTTAGAAAGAGAAACTAATTTTTAAAAAGAAAATAGTAGACCACAAATTATGTTAAGGATGAAATAACGAGGTAAAGAAAATCTCATAGTAACAGTAACAAAGTTAAATTCAGGAAGAGACGTGATAATACAAGATGGTTTACTTACAAAGTCAGTTGTTACCCTAGGACTTGTTCAGAGAGAATAGCAGCAAAGAGTATAGAACAGCTGTTTAATGGTACACAAAAAGAGAGACTCATTTAAGAGAGATTTTATATTACTTTAACTTTCACAGATTCAGAGAAATTGAACATGAAAAAGAAGCAAAGAAGAGGATCAGAGAAAAAGGGAGAGAGAGAAAGAGAGACACACAAACCACCTCCAAGTATACTACAAACCTGTCAGAGAAATTTTGACTTACCTGGTGTTATAAATAGAATTGGGATGTTAAGAACAGCCACGATATGAGGCAAGACCTTTGGTATTGATATTTTTATCAATAGAGAACCTGAGGTGTTGTTTTCTCTTTTATCCATCACCATTTCCTGTTGATTTTTTTCCTAACTCCTACCCCTCAAACCTAGGATTCATTTAGCTGGAACCTTGCCTGCTTTATTCACTACGTTATCTTCAGTGCCTTAAAGAATCCCTGGCACACAGTAGTAACTCAAAATATATTCATTAAATCTAAGACTATGTCTTCTCAAATGTTTGAAAACATTTGCTTTGTCATCACCCTTGACTGCTTTTCTAGCTTAATATAGAATCTAGATTCAAAATTATATGTCCTCAGAACTTTGAGGGCATTTCCTTATTTTTTCCCAGCCTCCACTCTTGCTCCTAAAAACAAACAAAAAAAAAACTAACAAGCAAACAGACTAAAACCAAAAAACCCTGAAGCCTCTTTTATTCCTCTGTATAAAATTAGTTTTCACTCTGGAAACTTTCAGGATCTTTCCTTCATTCTTTCCTTCTAGCCAGAAGTTTCTTGAAGTATTTCCCCATTTATCTGATGACATTTGATGAGTGCTTTCAATAAATAATTTGTGTGCTCATTATCTCTAGTATATGTTCTATAATCATTACGTTTATTATTATCTCACTCCCATTTCTTTATTCCTTCTTGGTAAAACTCCTATAGTCAAATAGCCTTGATTAATCATCTGCTCATATTTTCTCTCATTTTCTTTAACATCTCTTTACCTTTTTTAATCTGTTTAGACTGGAGACCCCAGAACTTTACTCTAAAACACCAACTCACCTGCTTGCAGACCTAGACTCTCCAAAAAGTCTGGCCAATTTCTTGAAATCTACATCTAACACATTGGTTCTGAATTTCATTTTACTTATTGAAGAGATGTAAAAGTAGTTTCTGAGTTAATCCTAAATTTGATACAATCTTACTTATGACCAACAGTGTCAAGAGACAATGTGGTAAAGTATAGGCTTCATAGTAAAAGAAGGCTTGCTTAGGTATCTTGTTCTGCCAAATATTAGCTAAAAGAGATGGAATATTTAGTTTCAGAGATTCAATTTCCTTATGTGAAAAACTTAGATTAAATTACACTCAATACAGAAATGTCATTAAGCTTCATAATACTGCATGTAAATCGTACTAAGTACCTAGGATATAGTATATGCTCAATAACTATAGTAGGTATAAATAGGTATAGATGCTGTAAGAAGAGATGGCAGTTTAAGTGACTGAGGAAGATAATTAATTTTACTGGTCTAAACTACAGTCAAAGCCATTACCTTAATCTTGATCTCGTCATGATCTCTATGAGCTAACATTTCGATTAAATGGTTTATAAATGTACTATAGCTACATGAAGAAAAATAGTGTTACATATGTATACAAGTACACACACATACACACACATGTATATATGAGAATCAGGTGGAGTAACTGAGTTTTGGTATCTAGTAGTTAAATCCTCCATGATCTTCTTAAAGTCCATCATTACTTCAGAAGTTATTTGGCTTAAAGAACTGGTGCTGACACGCCCGCCTGAGGCGAGGTGCTGGCGGCAGCCATTCCGCACTAGGAACTCCGCTCGGAAGAGCCGGGTGCGAGGCCTCTGCACGGTGACCCGCTGTGAGCAAGTGAAACCGGACTAAGCACAAGGAAAAAAAAAAGCCATCTCAGAGCTGTGACTATTTTCAAGGCTACTGTTTTTCTCTGTGGAACACTGCCTTTGGGGCAAAACAAGGAAGAAGCAGCTTCCTAAGTGACAAGAGCCACGTAGTAGGTGTTCTGGGTGCCCCGGACCGCCTCTGACTCCAGCAACTGCCCTGGAGGACTTTCCTGGGCACTGGGAAACCTTTCTCACTTGGCAGGTGCCCTGAAGTGGCGGTGAGCTGATACAGGCTGTGTGGACGAAAGGCTCTTGGTGCTCCAGCCAGGCATCAGGGCCGTGCCTCTGAGGTGGGAGAGCCAACTTCAGAACACTGGTCCACAAGAGACCTCCCAGCTCCACGTAATACCAAACGGCAAAAATCTCCCAGAGATCTCCATCTTAACATCAAGACCCAGCTTCACCCAACGACCAGCAAGCTACAGTGCTGGACACCCTATGCCAAACAACTAGCTAGACAGGAACACAACCCCATCCATTAGCAGAGAGGCTGCCTAAAATCATAATAAGGCCACAGACACCCCAAAATACACCAGCAGACGTGGATGTGCCCACCAGAAAGACAAGATCTAGCCTCATCCACCAGAACTCAGGCACTAGTTCCCTCCACCAGGAAGCCTACACAACCCACTGAACCAACCTTAGCCACTGGGGACAGATACCAAAAACAACGGGAACTACGAACCTGCAGCCTGTGAAAAGGAGACCCCAAACACAGTAAGATAGGCACAATGAGACGACAGAAAAACACACAGCAGATGAAGGAGCAGGCTCAAAACACACCGGACTTAACAAATGAAGAGGAAATAGGTAGTCTACCTGAAAAAGAATTCAGAATAATGATAGTAAGGATGATCCAAAATCTTGGAAATAGAATAGACAAAATGCAAGAAACATTTAACAAGGATGTAGAAGAACTAAAGAGGAACCAAGCAACGATGAAAAACACAATAAATGAAATTAAAAATACTCTAGATGGGATCAATAGTAGAATAACTGAGGCAGAAGAAAGGATAAGTGACCTGGAAGATAAAATGGTGGAAATAACTACTACAGAGCAGGATAAAGAAAAAAGAATGAAAAGAACTGAGGACAGTCTCAGGGACCTCTGGGACAACATTAAACGTGCCAACATTCAAATTATAGGGGTACCAGAGGAAGAAGAGAAAAAGAAAGGGACTGAGAAAATTTTTGAAAAGATTATAGTTGAAAACTTCCCTAATATGGGAAAGGAAATAGTTAATCAAGTCCTGGAAGCACAGAGAGTCCCATACAGGATAAACCCAAGGAGGAACACGCCAAGACACATATTAATCAAACTGTCAAAAATTAAATATAAGGAAAACATATTAAAGGCAGCAAGGGAAAAAAAACAAATAACACACAAGGGAATCCCCATAAGGTTAACATCTGATCTATCAGCAGAAACTCTGCAAGCCAGAAGGGAGTGGCAGGATATACTTAAAGTGATGAAGGAGAAAAACCTACAACCAAGATTACTCTACCCAGCAAGGATCTCATTCAGATTTGATGGAGAAATTAAAACCTTTACAGACAAGCAAAAGCTGAGAGAGTTCAGCACCACCAAACCAGCTTTACAACAAATGCTAAAGGAAATGCTCTAGGCAAGAAACACAAGAGAAGGAAAACACCTACAATAACAAACCCAATACATTTAAGAAAATGGGAATAGGAACATACATATCGATAATTACCTTGAATGTAAATGGATTAAATGCTCCCACCAAAAGACACAGGCTGGCTGAATGGATACAAAAACAAGACCCATATATATGCTGTCTACAAGAGACCCACTTCAGACCTAGAGACACATACAGACTGAAAGTGAGGGGATGGAAAAAGATATTCCATGCAAATGGAAATCAAAAGAAAGCTGGAGTAGCAATTCTCATATCAGACAAAATAGACTTTAAAATAAAGACTATTACAAGAGACAAAGAAGGACACTATATAATGATCAAGGGATCGATCCAAGAGGAAGGTATAACAATTGTAAATATTTATGCACCCAACATAGGAGCACCTCAATACATAAGTCAAATGCTAACAGCCATAAAAGGAGAAATCCACAGTAACACAATCATAGTAGGGGACTTTAACACCCCACTTTCACCAATGGACAGATCATCCAAAATGAAAATAAATAAGGAAACACAAGCTTTAAATGATACATTAAACAAGATGGACTTAATTGATATTTATAGGACATTCCATCTTAAAACAACAGAATACACTTTCTTCTCAAGTGCTCATGGAACATTCTCCAGGATAGATCATATCTTGGGTCACAAATCAAGCCTTGGTAAATTTAAGAAAATGGAAATCGTATCAAGTATCTTTTCCGACCACAACGCTATGAGACTAGATATCAATTACAGGAAAAGATCTGTAAAAAATACAAACACATGGAGGCTACACAATACATTACTTAATAACGAAGTGATTACTGAAGAAATCAAAGGGGAAATCAAAAAATACCTAGAAACAAATGACAACGGAGACACGACGACCCAAAACCTATGGGACGCAGCAAAAGCAGTGCTAAGAGGGAAGTTTATAGCAATACAAGCCTACCTCAAGAAACAGGAAACATCTCGAATAAACAACCTAACCTTGCACCTAAAGCAATTAGAGAAAGAAGAACAAAAAAACCCCAAAGCCAGCAGAAGGAAAGAAATTATAAAGATCAGGTCAGAAATAAATGAAAAAGAAATGAAGGAAACAATAGCAAAAATCAATGAAACTAAAAGCTGGTTCTTTGAGAAGATAAACAAAATTGATAAACCATTAGCCAGACTCATCAAGAAAAAAAGGGAGAAGACCCAGATCAATAGAATTAGAAATGAAAAAGGAGAAGTAACCACTGACACTGCAGAAATACAAACGATCATGAGAGATTACTACAAGCAACTCTATGCCAATAAAATGGACAACCTGGAAGAAATGGACAGATTCTTAGAAATGCACAAACTGCCGAGACTGAACCAGGAAGAAATAGAAAATATGAACAGACCAATCACAAGCACTGAAATTGAAACTGTGATTAAAAACCTTCCAACAAACAAAAGCCCAGGACCAGATGGCTTCACAGGTGAATTCTATCAAACATTTAGAGAAGAGCTAACACCTATCCTTCTCAAACTCTTCCAAAATATGGCAGAGGGAGGAACACTCCCAAACTCATTCTACGAGGCCACCATCACCCTGATACCAAAACCAGACAAAGATGTCACAAAGAAAGAAAACTACAGGCCAATATCACTGATGAACATAGATGCAAAAATCCTCAACAAAATACTAGCAAACAGAATCCAACAGCACATTAAAAGGATCATACACCATGATCAAGTGGGGTTTATCCCAGGAATGCAAGGATTCTTCAATATACGCAAATCAATCAATGTGATACACCATATTAACAAATTGAAGGAGAAAAACCATATGATCATCTCAATAGATGCAGAGAAAGCTTTCGACAAAATTCAACACCCATTTATGATAAAAGCCCTGCAGAAAGTAGGCATAGAGGGAACTTTCCTCAACATAATAAAGGCCATATATGACAAACCCATAGCCAACATTGTCCTCAATGGTGAAAAACTGAAACCATTTCCACTAAGATCAGGAACAAGACAAGGTTGCCCACTCTCACCACTATTATTCAACATAGTTCTGGAAGTCCTAGCCACAGCAATCAGAGAAGACAAAGAAATAAAAGGAATCCAAATCGGAAAAGAAGAAGTAAAGCTGTCACTATTTGCAGATGACATGATACTATACATAGAGAATCCTAAAGATGCTACCAGAAAACTCCTAGAGCTAATCAATGAATTTGGTAAAGTAGCAGGATACAAAATTAATGCACAGAAATCTCTTGCATTTCTATACACTAATGACGAAAAATCTGAAAGTGAAATTAAGAAAACACTCCCATTTACCATTGCAACAAAAAGAATAAAATATCTAGGAATAAACCTACCTAAGGAGACAAAAGACCTGTATGCAGAAAATTATAAGACACTGATGAAAGAAATTAAAGATGATACAAATAGATGGAGAGATATACCATGTTCCTGGATTGGAAGAATCAACATTGTGAAAATGACTCTACTTCCCAAAGCAATCTACAGATTCAATGCAATCCCTATCAAACTACCACTGGCATTTTTCACAGAACTAGAACAAAAAATTTCACAATTTGTATGGAAACACAAAAGACCCCGAATAGCCAAAGCCATCTTGAGAACGAAAAATGGAGCTGGGGGAATCAGGCTCCCTGACTTCAGACTATATTACAAAGCTTCAGTAATCAAGACAGTTTGGTACTGGCACAAAAACAGAAATATAGATCAATGGAACAGGATAGAAAGCCCAGAGATAAACCCACACACATATGGTCAACTTATCTTTGATAAAGGAGGCAAGCATATACAGTGGAGAAAAGACAGCCTCTTCAATAAGTGGTGCTGGGAAAATTGGACAGGAACATGTAAAAGTATGAAATTAGAACACTCCCTGACACCATGCTCAAAAATAAACTCAAAATGGATTAAAGACCTAAGTGTAAGGGCAGACACTATCAAACTCTTAGAGGAAAACATAGGCAGAACACTCTATGACATACATCACAGCAAGATCCTTTTTGACCCAGCTCCCAGAGAAATGGAAATAAGAACACAAATAAACAAATGGGACCTAATGAAACTTAAAAGCTTTTGCACAGCAAAGGAAACCATAAACAAGACCAAAAGACAACCCTCAGAATGGGAGAAAATATTTGCAAATGAAGCAACTGACAAAGGATTAATCTCCAAGATTTACAAGCAGCTCATGCAGCTCAATAACAAAAAAACGAACAACCCAATCCAAAAATGGGCAGAAGATCTAAATAGACATTTCTCCAAAGAAGATATACAGATGGCCTACAGACACATGAAAGAATGCTCAACATCATTAATCATTAGAGAAATGCAAATCAAAACTACAATGAGATATCATCTCACACCGGTCAGAATGGCCATCATCAAAAAATCTAGAAACAATAAATGCTGGAGAGGGTGTGGAGGAAAGGGAACACTCTTGCACTGTTGGTGGGAATGTAAATTGATACAGCCACTATGGAGAACAGTATGGAGGTTCCTTAAAAAACTACAAATAGAACTACCATACGACCCAGCAATCCCACTACTGGGCATATACCCTGAGAAAACCATAGGTCAAAAAGAGTCATGTACCAAAATGTTCATTGCAGCTCTATTTACAATAGCCAGGACATGGAAGCAACCTAAGTGTCCATCGACAGATGAATGGATAAAGAAGATGTGGCACATATATACAATGGAATATTACTCAGCCATAAAAAGAAATGAAATGGAGGTATTTGTAATGAGGTGGATGGAGTTAGAGTCTGTCATACAGAGTGAAGTAAGTCAGAAAGAGAAAAACAAATACAGTATGCTAACACATATATACGGAATCTAAGGGGAAAAAAAAAAAAAAAGGCCATGAAGAACCTAGTGGCAAGACGGGAATAAAGACACAGACCTACTAGAGAATGGACTTGAGGATATGGGGAGGGGGTGGGGTGAGATGTGACAGGGTAAGAGAGTGTCATGGACATATATACACTACCAAATGTAAAATAGATAACTAGTGGGAAGCAGCCGCACAGCACAGGGAGATCAGCTCGGTGCTTTGTGACCACCTAGAGGGGTGGGATGGGGAGGGTGGGAGGGAGGGAGATGCAAGAGGGAAGAGAAATGGGAACATATTGTATATGTATAACTGATTCACTTTGTTATAAAGCAGAAGCTAACACACTATTGTAAGGCAATTATACTTCAATAAAGATGTTTAAAAAATAAAAAAAATTAAAAAAAAAGAACTGGTGCTAATGTTATCTCACAAGTACAGAAAAAAAAAGTTCAATAAAATATTAAAGCTTTTTTGTTTTTTTTAATTGTTATTGGCTTTCTTCTCAGAATTTGTAAATAAACCACAGAGTTGAATTCCTCCTCCTCATTAAACTAGATTCTCTGGGTGGGGAAGAATTTGTAGTGATATATGAGGTACTCAGAGGGAATAAGTTCCCATTAGATTTTCACAGATATTTTATTTTACGTCTACTTAAGTGAAGTTCCATCTTATTTATTTTGAAATGTTGCCCTCAATTCTGTCAAGATTTTGCAAATCATCAAACATTTAGAGTAATACACTATGCTTCGCAATTTGCATTGTGTATTGACAGTCCTTTAATTATGTTTTGAAATATGGCTTTTTCAAGGCTGCATTTTATTTGAGCTATCACCTTAATTTGCAAATACACATGGTTTAATTATTCTAGTGAGAAGAGTTGGAAAATACCTAGCTGTGGTTGACTTATAGCATCTTTCTACAATCTTACAAATCTCATTCTTAGAAATTTTTTTTCTCTTGGAGATTTGGGTAATTCATCTCAGTTTTCTCATCTTGGCAATCAATACATCTGATACACAAGTTAGTTTTCTTTTCTCTGCTTCTACCCTCTTTAAATTGCCATGGCAATGAGGATGTTGCTCCTTCTATTTAAGAAAGATGACATTTAGCAATATTTGCTATATTACTTCATAAATACATGCCCTACAGTCATTTGAACTGTTGGTCATAGATTTGAGAATTCTCCAATATATGGATTCCACCATCTGTTTATTACTTCTTTAATCAAGATGTCTAATCAGAATCTTTTTTTGACTAAGGGCATGTTTGTATTTGTTCTCTGTCCCTGTCTTGTCTGTTTTCATTTTTTTCCCCTTCTCTCTAAATATCTGCAGGAAAATGAGTAACATGAAACAAAGTCTTATTTCAGATAATTAAAGCAATATATCTATGGATATTATCAGTGGTCTCTTGCCTATGGTGAGACAAGTCCCATGGTAACGCTGACCTCTGTCTTCCGCTCATCTTTATATAGAGACCTATGTATGTCATACTGACGGTGCTATTGTGCTGCTGGCTTCAATGTGGCAGCTCCAGAGCTCTCTGAGCTTCTGACCCCCAAAAGAATGTCAGCAGTGACACCCATCTGCATTTGTAACCTCCCTTCCACTGTTATTGTTTTAAAAAATCAACTAAATGGCCTATGGCTTTTGAAGATAACAGCTTTCCCTAATGCTTATGGTTACTTCTAAAAGTAGCCTGGGGAAATTCCCTGGTGGTCCAGTGGTTAGGACTCAGAGCTTTCACTGCTGTGACCAGGGGCCAATCTCTGGTCGGGGAACTAAGAGCCCACAAGCTGTAAGGCACAGCCAAAAAATAAAATAAAATAAAATAAAAAATAAAAGTGGTCTATGGGTCTGTTTTAACCTGATATAAAGGATTAAAAAATGGTAGTTTATTTTTCCTATTATGTCTAACGAATTATTTCTTCTGAAATAATTCTGGTCCAAGAAGATATAAGAAATCAAAACAAGTTGTTTTTCCAAAGATTCCTGAAAATTATTCACTGGAATTATTGCTTTTTGGGAGAGGAAGAAATGACATGCTGCCATATCAACGGTGTTCACGTTTCTCTACTATTAAGAAAATTCAGATCAGTCCTGAGAATATGGAAATGAGAAGATGAGAAAAAGAGAGGCAGAGGAAAGAATCAAGATGTATTAATTAAAAATACTGCCACAATTCCATACATCACTGTCAATACTTCCTCTTCCTACTTGTCTTCAAACTTGATCCTTACCGCCACTCCCACCCCCACACACACGCGCACACAGAAGCACAAACTCACACTCCCGTAAACATGCACACAGAACTGGACCAGAACGAAGAGGAAAGGAGAGGACAAATAGTATGAAAGTATCACCTTAAGATGTGAATAAGAAAAAAAAAAGCTGTCAGAAGACCTTCTGTTTGTTCCGAATCCCGTCACTGATTCCTGTATTTAATCCCTTCCAGTGTCAATGTGCTCATCCTTTGTCTTGTTCTTTCTACCCTGGGTAGTTTAATGTCTCACTATCTGCTTCTTCTGACATTTTCAACCTATTATCCTTACAGAGGAGCTTCATGGCTAAAAGGGAATCCCCTAATTTTCTCTTATTTTATATTTCTTCACTCTAAGCACCTCAGGGTAGGCTCAATACCCAGATATGGCAAAACCGTATGTATTTCAAGTCAGAAATGCTTCACAAACAATCATCATTAACACAAATTATAAAAGATATCTAAAGGTATGCTTGATTTTTAATTATTAAAAACTGCAATATAGCAGACTAGTTTCCTATTGAGAATTCAGTATGTTTGTTTCCTTTTAAAAAATATTCAATACATTTCTGTCAGTAGAATTTGATAACTTAGCATCCTTAAAATGCAAACTAGCCTACAATTTGGGGGACCATTCTCCAGGGATATATAGCTACCTGGCATATGGCTTTTACCTTTATGTGGGATGCAAGCATTAGCTTCTAATATATAAGAAAATTAAGTGCACTCAGCCATGGAGCAATGCATTTTTTATCAGAACTCTGAGAAGTCAGCTCCAAGTTTCTATTTCTCTCTAGAGATGCCAATGCAATTGTGAACAGCACTCCAATTACAGGAGAGAGAGGCTGCTTCTGTAAGGACCAGAAATTAATGTGGCAAATATAAGTGATAATGGTCTGATCATGGCTCCATGTGTGCATAATGCTGTGCTAGGAACTGAGTCCTTTGACAATAATCTGCAAATTGAATTTTTTGAAAAATGGTACCCCTATCTCTATCAATTCATTTCAATTCAACAACTATTTATTGATGGCTTGTTCTAGAAGCTTAGAATTCATCAGTGAACAAAAATTAAATCTCTAGCTAAACTTATACTCCCACAGGAAAAGAGAGACAATAAAACATTTCAAATAAATAAGTTGATAAGTATGATGGACAAAAATGTGGAGCAGAATTCAGGGGATCAAGTGTGAAGGGGGATATAATTTTAAATAGTGTGGTCAAGATGGGTCTTAATTGAAATAGTGACATTTCCATGAAGACTTGAAATGAGGGGTGAGGGGCTTAACCATGCTGATATCTGAGGGAAGAGAGTCCCAGGTAATGGGAGTAGTCTTTATAAAAGGTCCAAAGCAGGAGTCTAGCTGGACACATTCAAAGAATATCAATGAGGCAGATATAAATTAAATGGAATGTGCAAGGCAGAAAACTATAGTTAAAAAGACCAGAAAGATAATGAAGTAATTGATTGTGGGGGGACAGATCACTTAAAGCATCGCACTGTAAATCTCTTTCTTCCCCTGAGTGAAAAGCAGAATCTTTCAAGGGTTTGAACAGAAGTATGACACGACATGCACAATAATGTACAAGGCTCACTCCCACGGCAGAGATGAGAAGAGCCTATGAGAGGCACTGATGGAAGCAGTCACCCAGGTGAAAGATGGAAGAGATTTGGACAGTGTGGGAGCAGTGGGGAAAGTAAGAAGTGACCAAACTCTTGGCAGATTTTGAAGAGAGAGTCAAAATTTCCTAATGGGTGTACTGATAGATAAGTAAAAACCTGATCAAAGAAGTATCAAAACCTAATATAAACTAAGCACTTTAGAATTTCATTAAAGCATATTCATTATCTAATTTGACTTCAAAAATAAATCCTTGAGACTGACAGGTAAGGTATTATTTATCTCTTATTTTACAAATGAAAAATAAAAGGAGGTTTATTGAAATATGATGGAAACTATTATTTGTTGAATGAATCCTGCAAGCACAGCCTCCTACCAGGTAGTAACTTTCAAATTTATTACATCATTTAATCTTCATACAAGCCAAGACAGCAAGGACCAGCCCCAATTCTGCAAATAATGAAAATGCAGCTCAAAATGGTCTGTGCTATACCCAAGTTTCCACAATCAGAGTCATGATTTAACATAGCTCTCACCACAAAGTTCTTTTCTTTCATAATCCCCAACTTCCTCTACTATCTGGATGTAGCCAAGTCAACCTTATGAAATATCTTTAGTCATTTAATCCTCAAGACATCCTTATGGGCAATTAATGCTGTTAGTTTCCATTTTCTAGAGAATGAGACAGAGAGAAAGAGATGGAGGATATTTTATTAGTCAGGGTTCTTCAGAAAAAGCAAATTAATAGGATATAAAAGGAAATGTATTATGAGGAATTGTCTCATATGACTGTGGAGGCTGAGAAGTCCCATGATCTACTGTCTGAAAGTTGGACACCTAGGAAAGCCAGTGGTGTTACTTCAGTAGAGTCCTAACTCCTGAGAACTAGGAAAGACAATGTGGATTCCGGTCCAAGGGCAGGAAAAGATGAGAGGAGATGTCCCAGATCAAGCAATGAGGCAGAAAAAGAAAAGAATGCCTCCTTCCTCCACCTTTTTGTACTACTCAGGTCCTCAGTGGATGGGCTGCTCCCCACCCACACTGGGGAGGGCCACCTACTTTACTGAGTCCACTGATTCAAATTCTAATCTCATCTGGAAACATCCTCACAGACACACAGGGAAATAATGCTTAACCAGATATCCGGGCATCCCCTGATCCAGTCAAATTGGCATAAAACTAAAACAGACGTATAGTAATATGTCCAAAGGTACATGCTAGTAACTGGCAAAGATGAACTTTAAACCTATGATCATTTGATGCTAAAACCCTCAATCTTCACAACTAAGCAGCACATTATAAAAATATAAAACTATATGCCCTCTCAGCCCCCTAAGGGAATTGTGAAAGTTAAATGAAGCCATGTACATGAAAGTGGTGTGCTAACTACAAGTTTCTCTATATGCTCTGTTTGATAGTTTTCTCATTACTTGTTGGCTACCTAATTTAAATTTCAAAATCCAAAAATCACGCCGACCTAAGGCAGTCTCCAAGGGTTGGGGAAATCATCATTTTGGATGTTGCTGACTGCACTTATCGTTTGTATCTCTTTCAATGAGCCTAAAGTGAATGGAAAAAAAAACCCAAAACATCAGAGCAGCCAGGTCCCAAAGCAGGTTGTAGACCAACACGCTCAAATACTCAAGTGCTGGTAATTCTACACCTGCCACCGCTCTCTCAGGCCCTGGAGGAGGGGCTCAGGGCAGCGAGCACACCCAGAGGACACGTATTTGCCCTCTGCCCGCTGCTCCTGCCACTTAGGAGAGCCCTTTGGTTCCTTTCATCTACTTCCCTTTGGGCTGCTATCATCCAGCTGTGATCCAGAAAATGCGCTTCAAGGCCTGGCTGCTGACAGGAAGAGGCCCACTGTGTCATCATCACTGTCCTATAGAGTGTTCATTGATTAAAGTTTCAGTGGAATTCGATTAAATCCAACGTGCATTTATGGAATGCCTGCAATGTGCCTGCCACTCTTTGAGGTGCTAAAGAGGGAAGCTACGATAAATCGGCTCTAAGCTTTTGGTCCTCACAATCTGGTAAGAAAGATAGGCAAGAAAATGCATAAATGTAAAGAAACCAATGAAATAGATTTTCCAAAGGAACAAAAATGCATTGAATTTGGACTCTAGCCAAAAGGAGAGATTAACTGTTACTGGGAGGTCTAAAAAAGTATCTTTATATAGAAACAGGCGTTTTAAATTGACTTAGAAATATGAATTTGCCAGTTGGAACAAAGGAAGGAAATGTGTATTTCAGATTGGATTGCACAAATTTATAAGGGCAAAAATGGTAAATGTTGGGAGAATGGTAAATGATCTGTTGCTCTGGAAGGATAGGATACAAATGAGTGAACATCTAGCAGGGAAGATTATATGAAGAAAAGTATGGCTAACAAGTTGAGTCCTTAATGTAAGAAGACATTAAATTCCAGGCAGAGGATATGAAATTTTGTTTTGCATTCATGTAAAGCTTTAGAAAACTGGGCCTGGTAGTTCCACGATGAGAAGGAAGCTTCGAGAGAAGGGCTATTAGAGCAGTGTGTAGGAAGGGACGACTGAAAGCAGGAAAACCATTTAGGACCAAAGACAATGAGTAAATGAACTAAACAGTAACATGAGAAAGTAAAGAGATAGAGGCAAGATGCATTGAAAAAAAAAAAAAAAGAGAGTACTAGGTAGAGTTTAGATATAAACAACATGAAACCTGAATAACTGAGATAATGTTCGTGTCAGTAATGAACACAAGCCTAGGAGGAGTTAGGAAGGCTTGGTGGATATGTTAAAATGTAAAGTCCTGTGAGATATGCTTATAAAGATATCTAATAGCAGGTATCAGTGAAAGTCCAGAATTCAGAAGCAAGGTGAGGCCTAAATTTTTGATTCACTTTTGAGAAGTGATGCTATGGGACTGCATAAAGTAAACAGAGGAATGCCCATATGTTAATAAGAAGAAGGAATTGAGAAGATTATTATAGGAAGTGCTCTCACTTCAGGAGTAAATGAAAAAGGAAGAGCTAGTGAGAAAGAATAACATGAAGACCAGGAAGAGGAATATAAAGGAGTGTGACAAGGCTCGGAAATCAAGAGAAGACAGTTTTGAGAGGAAGGAAACAACAACACTTTATAATATTTCA
The DNA here is from genome assembly GCF_949987535.1 of Balaenoptera acutorostrata. Lineage (NCBI taxonomy): Eukaryota > Metazoa > Chordata > Mammalia > Artiodactyla > Balaenopteridae > Balaenoptera > Balaenoptera acutorostrata. Next base: position 160,883,858 of record NC_080066.1, on the reverse strand, counting down.
GAGAATTCTAAAAACATGGTGACTGTATCCATAAAATTCAGCCTTGAAAAAATAACCTGCATGAATTATCTCATGTAGTAAAGAGTTTAAAACTGATAATTGGAGGCTTCTGCAATCTTTGGAAGGCTGGGTAAAGTCTGGATGATTTTCAAGGGGATGTCCAGAGCTCCTAAAAGTACAGATAAACATCTTAGCTGCCTGCACCATGGATGTGGGTGATTCTCAAAAGGCTACTCACCCAAAAACAGGAGCAGAATTCCATGTCTCAGCTTCCATACTGCCTCGGGAAAGTTATGGCCTTTTTTTATCTTAGTCCTCCAAAGTTCACAGTATTGTCTCTCTCTGGCAGAAATGAATGAGAACCAAGGAAGTCTCGAGGTATAGTTCACAGACATTCAGCCCTCGGGTTTCAGGGATTGGTTTAGAAGGGTGAGGATGGAACTTAGTATTAACCAACAAGCAGTATAAATTCTTAGAAGCAGCCAGTGGATTTGGTGACTGTAAGTAATTGGAAATTCTTGGAATAAGATTTTTGAGAAAGTAGGGGTAGTAGAGATGATCCAAACTGCAAGGGAAAGAAAAATGGATAAGAATAGAGGAAGTGAATACAGCTTGAGAAAATTATACACTTAAGAAAAATTTTGGTGTATAGAAGCAAAGATAACACTATTTTGAGGAGGAAACAGAATTAGAGGAGGTTTTGTTGTTGTTTTATTTTGTTTGGGACATAGCCAATTTAGCACGTTTGCTGGGGGATAGGAAACAGTACAAAGAAACTGAAGAATAGACAGATGGAGAGACTTATAATATCATGCAGAAGATGGAAGGATTAACCTTATGCAAAGTGGGGAAAAAAAGTTGTCCTCCTGAGAAATACAGGAAATTAGGGAACATAAAGGATGAAACAGGGAGAAATCCATGTAAGAGGGAGTGGAGAAAATATTAAATGGCTTAATGTTTACAGTCCAGTAGGCAACCCAGTGATTATCTGAAAATGAGAGAAGCAAAGTCAGGCCTGGAAGTTTTGGAAACCAGAAAAGCTTTGAAATAGTTGCGTTAGCGAATCAGATAAGAATCAACTTGAAAAAGTATCAGGCATTGCTCAGTGGCATGGAGAGCATATAGTCATTCATTCATTCATTCATTCAATCAATAATATATATCGAATATCAATTACATGCCAGACACTTTCAGTCTTGTGACTATGGTTACAATTTTTTAAAAAGCGTGGTCTTCTTTTTCATGGAGCTTACATTGTAGTATGAAGACAAGCAATTGTCAAGTGTAAAAGTAAAAATTTGGGGATAATGATGAAGACCACGAGAATAAAGGATGGAATGGAGACAAGATACAATAGTGAGGAAAGGGTTCCCTGAGGATATGACATCTGGTGAAATATACTGATGACACACAGAATCCATTCATGTGAAGATCTGAATAAAGATTATAATAGGCAGAGGGGGTAAAAAGGTGCAAAGGTCAGGGGAATAAACACACCTTTTATGTCCAAAGAAGAAAAAAGTGAGTATGGTTGGAGCTTAATGACTACAGGAAGAGGAATAGCGGATGAGGTCAGAGATGCCAGATCATGCAGGACTTTGCAGGCCATAGAAACAAGTTTGGATAGTTTCCTAGGAAAAGTGAGAAGTCACTGCAATGTGTGAATGGGAAAGGGATATTCTAATTCAATATTTTAAAAGATCATTGCAGGTGTTGGGTAGAACATGCATTCTAAAAGATGAGTAGAGCTAAAATGAAAATAGGAAAACCAGTTCAAAATAGTTTTCTTCACTAGGGAAGCCTGCAAGCTCAAGAAAAGACCAATGGAATGGTAGGTTGCTAAGGATCTCAGGAGGGAACGTGAATCTGGCAGAAAAACCACTCAGAAACGAGATGACGACGGAAAGTAGGAAGTGATGGTTAGACTTGAGGACGGGCCTTCGTATTATGAGGTTCTGGCAACAAAGAAGTCCTGGGAAATATTAAATGAAGATGAAATAAAAACTTCGCAACTGGCTCGTCCTGAGGCATAGAGCAAGGAAAGCAACAAAGCAAGGTGGGGCAGTGTCTTTAGATGAGTAGAGAAAAATTACAGAAATCAAACCCTTTGCTTTGTCTGATGATATAGCAGCAGTTTCAACAGGTTATCAGAAACAAATGTTTGGGGCTTCCCTGGTGGCGCAGCGGTTAAGAATCCACCTGCCAGTGCAGGGGACATGGGTTCATGCCCGGGAAGATCCCACGTGCTGCGGAGCAACTAAGCCCGTGTGCCACAACTACTGAGCCCGCGTGCAACAACTACTGAGCCCGCGTGCCACAACTACTGAAGCTCGCGCGCCTAGAGCTTGTGCTCCGCAACAAGAGAAGCCACAGCAATGAGAAGCCTGTGCACCACAGCAAAGAGAAGCCTCCGCGCGCCGCAACTAGAGAAAGCCCGCACACAGCAACAAAGACCCAACACAGTCAAAAAAAAAAAAAAAAAAGACTGTTTCTGATAAGGCACGTTCATGTACTCACCTCTCAATTTTATCAAATTTTAACATTTTGCCCTATTTTTACTTTTACCTTGTTTAAAGTATTAAAATAGTAAAGTGTAATGTTCTATTCCCACTTATATCTCTCCCTGATCTTTTTCCCTTCCCTCCCATTTTAAAGGTAACTTCTCTTCTGGGTTTACTTTTTAAATCAATCTCATGCACATTTTTTAAAAAAATTTTAACAACTATATAGTGCTGATTGTGAGAACTGTGTATATGTAATAATTTATTAGTGCATTTTCCTTCCAAAGAGCCTTTATGAGGTTTCAATTTTTTTTTTTAACCAGTGCAATCAGTGCTGTGGTGTAAATCCTTATAATGTCTCTTTGTGCATGTGATTAACTCCTTCAAATAGATACTTAGAGGAAAGGATTATTTAATCAAGGAATTTGCACACCTTCACCTTTTGAGCTAATGCCAAAGAAATCTATCCAAGGTGGTTCTGCCCTTTACCATTTTGTACTTCTACTTTTGCAGCCGTGCCTGAGAATTCACACTGTCCCATATCTATGTCAATACTTGCTATTTTTAGCCTTTTAAAATATCTGCTAAGCTGACAGGTTCAATGTGATGCTCAAAGTCCTAAAGTCAGACAACCAGATCATACACTTTTATATTCCCCATAAAACCCACCTACATTACAGCAGAAAAGCAATAAAAAAAATATTAGGTTTTCTAATCAGATATTTAACCCTATTTGTTGTTTGTTCTTAATAATATCCCAGACCTTTCTTGGTACTTACTAAAGTAGGAACTTTGATTTATGTATATTTGTTTTGTGCATATATGTATACGTGTGTCTGCATGCTTATATTTCATATATATAATGTAAATTCTGTGTGCGTTTGTGTATGTGTATGTATATATTCCTTATTGGATTCTCCTGAGATTCAATATGATGTAATAATTTTTGATGTTATCTACTCATCCTGAACTATTTTTAGTGAAATTATTTAGCAAAGTAACACAAAACAAGGAAAGCGTGCATAATTGTTGGAAATCTTAGCAAATATCTGATGCAGGTGGGAGCATACACTAGTGAAAATCATTAGGAAAGCAATTTGGCTCAATGCATCAAAATCTGAAAATGTCTTTAAGTGTTGACTCAATACGCCCACTTAAAAAAATTGGCCCTAAAATTAACAAAGGTGCCCACATAGATTCTGACCCCCCTCTGATATTCATCACAGTATTGCTTCTAAAAACAAGTAAAAGACAACATTTAAAGGCATAAATTTCTAAAAATAGGGGCATTATTTATTAAATTGTGGTATGTCAATAGAATGGCACAATATGTCATAACAAAATAATTTTTTAAAAGTTTTAATGTTTGAAAATGCATGTGATAGAGTGTTATGAGAAATAACATAATTTTATTCTGTTAAAATGTGTATCTTCTGTGTGTGTGAGAGAATGTGTATGTCTAGAAAAGTACTAAATCTACCAGACTATGTATTCATAGTTTCATTTTCTCCTCATCTTTTTGTACTTTACAGATCATCTTTAGTGAACATGTATTACTTCAAAAATTTAAACAAGTGTTGTGCTTTTAGTAAAAAATGAAAGAAAAAATAATGTTGTCTTAAAAAGTAAATAAATAAATAGTCAAGGACTTTTAAAGATTTTGACTCTTCCTCTTTAGGACCAATTATTTAGTCTTTATAAAAATACCCTTTAATATATTTACTAGAGTATATCCACAGAACCTTACTCGTAATGAAATACAGATAAATCATCTCCAGATAAATAAAATAAGGCATAAATTGATGAAACAAGTTGTCATGGATATAACATAGATCTGCCATACAGTGACAGAACTGGTATCAGAACCAGGGTTAAAAAGTGCCTTTTTAACCACCGTCCTACTATTCTGTTGCACGAAAATGCCCTGAAAGATGACAAGCGGTGATTTAGAGGAAAGAGGCCAATGAATATAACATTGAGATTACTTCAGAGTCAGACAAACTACATCACTGATAGTGCCTCCGAGATGGGTTACTGAGCACACACTCTCAAGGTGGAATCCTTTCCTGCCTTCAAGTGACACATGTTCATCAGCTATTGGGGACTGGTTTACAAGTTTTTATGAACACAAATACAATATTCAGTTAGACAAATAGCCCCAGCTATTTGCTTTGTGGATATTTTCACTGAAGATATCCAGAGGGTTACTCCAATTTTCAATTTAATATGAGATTATCCATCTCCTTGCTTTGACAAACTACATGTTCTAAAACTGTATCTGTGTTGGTAAAAGGAAGATTGAATATTTAGATGCATCAGCGATTACAGGTCTCTCACCTGATTTTGTCAGTAGCAGCCCTCACCCACCAAAAGCAAAACTGTTTTCTTCAACTTTCTTTTTCTTGAGTCACCCAGAAAATTAACTAGGCTTATATTTTATTTTATATATGCAGGAGTAACTCAAGTAAATTAAAATTCTATAAAGTGTTTTAATAAAGTAATTTTTTAAAGCTGTTAACCAAATAAAGCAAAAGGCAAGATTTCCTCTGCAAGACTATGATAAACTCTGTTCTCTGATCTTTATGTTATTGTTATTATTATTATTATTATTATTATTGCTACTGTCATTCCTTTCAAGACCTCTTATGGCCTCTGAGTTGATTTATCCCAGGATACAGTTATTAACTTACATTGAGGAAATTCTCTTAAGTTCTCTTTTAAATACATCTGAACACGGTGTTTAGTGGTACCAGCCAAGGCAGATCACAGGAATGTCATGCCTTAGAGATAAGACTGGCAGAACTGATGTAGGCATTCCCCTCTCTCTGTGTGTTTTATCTGATCACCTATTTCTTTCTTCACCTTCAGTCTTCTCTGGTATATTTCACTTTTGTTACTGGCATTTGCACAGCCAATAACTGCCTTGGACCATGGCCTTGGTCTTGTGATAAGGATAATATATTTTCACAAGGATGAGTTCTTCTTGGAACAATTTATCCAGGGGATTAGACGCTCCCACAGCAGTGCTCAGCAGGTCTTCCTGTTTCAACTGTCTACTAGTCTAAGATTTATTAGGCTCTACTCAAGGCACTTTTCACCAGGTACATTTCATTTTGCAGGCTTCCTGATGTTCTGCAGGCAGAATATAGTGATTTGTAAATGTTATGTCACACTTGTTGATACCTTCTAAGTATGCATGCTTTATAAGAAACTAAATGAATTTCTAGTGTTACTTCATTAACTTTCCCTCAAAATTTTACAATGTACATATTAGAAAAAAAAGGAAAAAAAAAAAGACAGTGTATAAAAAAATATACACCAAAGAAAATACTCAACTGAAGAAGTGTTTTCCCCGTTGTTTTTAACCTTGATGTGCTGTTTATTCTCCATTTGTTTCACACACTCATCGCTCTCAATCCATTCTTCAGCCTTCTCCTCCCTGCTTTCTGCCTGCGACTTCATCCTCCCCAGGATCCTTTAATCTGATTTCTGGTTGGCTTTGTCAGATGTGAGGCACTAGAAACTTTTCAGAGGATGGAGTATGAGAGAGGACCAGTATGCTTTTCCCTGGATCCTTTCTGACTTGGTGTTGAGCTGATGGCAGTGGCTGTGCTCTCCAGGATGCAGCTTCTAAAGGCAGCTCCCTTGATACTTCCATTTCCTCCTCTTAGCCTTCAGCTCAGGAGGGGTAATTGCTTTCTGCTATTGCTAGTCTCTAAGAGCCTTGCCTCACCCTTTCTTGTTGGGTCCCTCAGAAAAAGTCTTTTGTACCATCTGAGTTTGAATCCTTTTCCTGAGAGCCGTTAGCAGGTAATTGTTTTTTACATTCTTTTGAAGAAACAGTTTTATCCATTCATCCAAAGGGTAATGTGTTTATAAGGATTGCGCATTTCAGGTGTGCATGCCTAAGCAATAGGAGAGTAAATAAACTCTTAAGAGTTTGTGCTAAAAAAAATTGTTTTCCTTTGTATTTACTGGTTTCATGAAATGAGCATGATTTTAGAGGCTGACACATTATTTGTTTACATAGCTCACAGGATAAAGCAGCCTTTGGCATAGCTCCCTCACTCAATCAAGTTAGTTCTTTACACCTACTCTCCTTAACTCATCTAGCATGGATATTGACTGGCTAACAACAGAATATGAATTATTTGGATTGAAAAGATTTATTTTATTTGTAAACATTACATAAATAATCTTGAGAGAGCCACAGATTACTCATTAGCTTTTATGATTTGTTTTTGTAATTTTCTTCTACAGGACAAAAATGCTTTGGTGAACCACATTAAGTGGTCAGATTATGTTGAGAAATAACTATTCACTGATCTGTTTCCTGCCAAAGTGTTTATTTTCCCATTATGTAAAGGTAGGCCAAGCAAAACACCACAGTCTAGAATTTTCTAGGTCACAAAAGTCATTTTAATGCAGGCTCATTCTGGAGGTCCTGGGAAAAGGTCAATACAGAAGTTTCTCATACATCATAGCCACAGAGGATGATGTTTCATTAAAGTTTCTGAGTGGTGGTAAGAGAAGTTTTCGTTTAGAAATTATCCAGAAATTCAAGCTTATTTTCAAATGTTGAGTTTGTTACACTGAATTAAGTGAGGAACACTTGAGGGATAGAGGACAATCAGAGGTACCACATTGTGTAATGACACAAAACTAAGGGACATGTATTATGTCATAATGTAATATGCAAACAGCACCCCAGAGTTGTTCAGTGTACAATCTAAATGGTCGTACATCTGTGAAGGTCCTGATGGCAACCATGTTGTCCATGAGACTAGACCAACTAACAGAGAACAAGTTCAATTCAATTAAATCAGGGAGTAAAATCTACTATCCAGCTTCAGATGTTCATCTCTAGTTCTGAGTTATTCAATTTAATCCATCAAATCATTTTCTTTACCATGTAAATGCACCAGTTCTTTTATGGAAACTATTTTCTAGGGCAGAGGTCAGCAAGCTTTTTTTAAAGGACCAGATAAATATCTTAGGCTTGTAAGCCATATGGTTTCTGTCTCAACCACTTAAAACTGCTGTTGTAGCAAGAAAGCAGCCATAGACAATACATAGACAAGTATGTGTTCCCCCCAAAATTTTTATTTATACAACTAGGCAGTTGGCCTGTAAGCAATAGTTTGCCCATCACTGATTTAGCGAATACCTCTATATTTGGGTATCCAAAATAAAACACCATTAAGATTACTTTTTTTCTCTTGTCAACCTGGTTGTTTAGATAGATAGATGATAGATAGATAGATAAATATTCATTCATGAACTCTACCTCAGACATAATGAATCTGATCCTCTAGAAACACAGCCAAGAATCTATATTTTTATACAGCCCCGCAGTGACTCAGTTGTCCAACCAGGTTTGGCAATAACCACTGTAATTAATTCCAACTCCACACATTAATTTTTTGGCTTGAATTATTTGAATTACCATGTATCTAGATTAAGCTTTTTGGAGAAATAGTTCTATCCTTTTAATTGTTCAGTTCAAAACCTTTATTCTTTTATGACTCTCACATACTACTTACAATTTATCAGCAGATGCAGCCAACACACTCTTCAAAATGTATCACTTATCTGATTTCCTCTCACTCTTTCTACTGCTATCACCAGGGTCCAAGCAACCACCTTCTGGATGTTTACAACAGCCCCCGATTGGATTTACAGTTCCTACCTTTGCCCTCATATAGTCTACTCTTCATGCAACATCCAAACATCCCTTTAAAAAAAGATTATGTCAGTTCTCTGGTCAAATCCCTCCTATGGTTCCTATCTCACCCACAGTAAAACCCAAATTTCTCATTAATACCTGCAATGCCCTGTATAATTTGTCCTTCCTCTTGCTCCATTTGCTTTCTGACATAATGCCCCACTGGTCTCCAAGCTGTTCTGTGAATACAGTGGGTATATTCCTACCTCGGAGCATTTTCACCTGCTCTTCTAAATGTCCATCGCCAAATATTTACAAGGCTCATTCAAGCACTTCTTTCAGATGGTTTCTATAACATCTCAGTGACAGTGAGGCTTCCAACTTATATGGAAGTTCAACTCCTTTCAGCTTTTCTTTGCAACTGTATTCTTTTTCACAGCATGTATCCCTATATAACACATATTATTTCCCTCTTTTTTTAAAATTTGTATATTGACTCCCTCTCCCACTAGAATGTAACCACGAGGGCAGACATTTTGTGAATTGAATGAATGAAGAAATGACTGTCAACTACGAATTGGCACTTGCCACTGGCACTTGGCATCTACCTCTACAAGGATTAAATCATGAGCTGCTGCAGCTGCTGACTTTCAACACCCCTGAAAGGAGTTCAGGGTGGAGATCAGAAAGGAGGCACTCTGTGCTCTGGGAAAAACTGGCAAAACACGTCTTCAGATAGTTAGATATTTTCAGGAGATGATTTTACAAGCCCAATTCTTGTATCTCCTCATATCTAGAAAAGCACTAAAATCCTTCATGGTGATGTCTGTTCCTCGTGACTAGCAGTAACTTTCACGAGACTAGCAGAAACCTTCTGCAAAAAATTTGTGCTTGATTGCATGTATTTGCCCTTCACCAAAATCACATATATACTGACTTTCCCCCTTATCTGTTTGGAGCAGTTTTTCAGAGCTATCTGAGATGCTATCTCCCAGGCTATAGTCCTCATTTTGCCCCAAATAAAACTTAACTCACAACTCTCACATTGTGCAATTTATTTTTAGTCAGCATGACTAAATGTGACTTTATGCCTTTACTCTGTGACTCCAACACTATGGTGAGATGTTTGGTTTTAACAGCATGCTCCCATATGAAACTTTATTCCTCCTGACCCAGTATACTGTAAAGCTGTCTTTCTTGTTTTTCCACTATGGTTTTTGTATTTAAAACTAAATCTGAGAGCAGGAGTAAAATATAAAATCATTTTCCCAAAATGGGAAGGTGATTTTTAGTAAGATCTCTTTAAATGCCAATAAATTGCAAATTTTGGTTGAATATATATTTTAAAAATGCTGAAATGCTATTATTACTCTCCGGTCTTCCGCAGAATTTTAAGTTATTACTTTCAATCTTTGTTATTCCAGCTTTCCCACTGAATTTAGTCTCTGGTACTCTGATAATAAAAATGAAAGTTAAAATTAGGCAGCAACTAGTTTGTAAATCCTCACAATATTTCTTTAGTTTATATATTCCTTTACTTTTTCTTTGAACTCACTCAATATTAGCATTGGAAACTGCAGGAAAAAAAGAGGTAAATATATAAGTAAGATAATAGTGAAACCAAATGATACACATTCTCTCAGTAGAGAATTTACCTGACTAATTCCTGAGCAGGAGATCTCGGAATTCTGTTGCTCACCTGCTATCACCTCTTATGTGAATAGTGAAGGCTATAAGATCTATCTATTGATGTGTTAATGTTACTTTAAATTCTTTCAGGAAGTAAATTAACATTATTTTAACAGTACAAAGACTCTTCACCTAAAAAAATAGGGCAGAGAAAATGTATTAGCCTCTTTTTAATTCTAACTTTTTTTTCATTTAGGGTGAAAATAAAAAGATGTTTGGAGTAACAGAAAAAAAATAGAGGGAAAAATTAATTGCCCAAAGACAATTAATACAGTAGAAAGATATAAAAATTCTGAACCTAAATGTACCTTACTACTTGGCAAAAATTATACAAAGGAGAAATAAACACATCAAATAATCATACTAGAAGGTTATTAAACTCCTCAATCTGAAACTGATAGAATAAACAACCCAAATCTTTGCAGGTTAAATTATTTCAATAGTAATATATATAATTAATATATACAGAACCTTTCAAACATAGTTAATAAGTAAAACATATTATTTCACCCATAGTTTAGATGCTATCTCTAAGAACAAATACCAATAAGAAAGAAATACACTTACTATGCAATAACAAAGATAACCTTTCAAAAACACAAATATACCATTGGAAACTAAAAATTCAACTTCTAAATAATTACATATTTTAAAAAAATACTGAAAATTACATGGCCTTAAAAATTAAACCACAAAAATGCACAAGGCTTATCAAAACTAGTGGGATGTAGGACTACTCCCTATCATGAAGGAATAACTAAAAGGGAACTTTCCTTACCTTTAGGGAAACTAGAAAAGTGGCCAAAATGTAAGAAACAACTGTTTTCAGACATTGGGACAATGGGCAGAACAGGACTATGTTCCTCAAGAGAACAGAAACCAAGTGAGCTTTACAATTGCTCTGGTTTTCTGCCGGGAGGCAATTTCTGGACCTAGGCTTAGAAATGAGGAGGGCAAGCAGAGAATGATGGGATTACTGATTTGAAGAGGCATATTTATGAGGAGGCTGAGGCAGAGGGAATTGGCAGGGCAGAGACTTAACTCCTGAAATCTTTATTGGGTCCCCTTGAATTTTTGACTTCCTACTAATTTGTGCATGTAAGGTTGAAAGTCTATGAATCCAGGCAAATAACAAATGCAGAGGGCTGTAAGTGAACAATTTCCAGACCTCAAAAAGGGCTGAGAGACCTCTAAACTCCAAGCAGCCAGACTGTGGAAATCTCACTGAACATTCAGGGCAATCAACAGAAACTGCATAACAGTCACTTTAAAGAGTAAAACTAGACTAGCCCCAGCACTTTAGTCTTGCCCTAAAAGAAGCTTAAAAACAAGTCTTGAAAGGATCAAACCTGACAAAACAAACTTCAACACTTTTTAAAGGAAAATAACAAATCCCATACACTCAAGCATGAATCATTCATTATGTCAGAAATCCACTAAAAATTACTAGACATGTGAAGCAAATATAACCCAAACAGAGTAGAAAAATTGGCCAACAGAAATAAACCCAGAGAATGTAAATTGGTGCAGCCACTATGGAAAACAGTATGAAGGTTCCTCAAAAAACTAAAAATGGAGTTGCCATAAGATCCAGCAATCCCACTCCTGGGCATACATCTGGACAAAACTGTGATTCAAAAAGATACATACATCTCTATGATCATAGCAGCACTATTCACAATAGCCAAGACATGGAAACAACCTAAATGTCCATCAACAGATGAATGGATAAAGAAGATGTGGCACATATATACAATGGAATAATACTCAGCCATAAAAAAGAATGAAACAATGCCATTTGCAGCAACATGGATGCAACTAGAGACTATCATACCAAGTGAAGTAAGTCAGAAAGAGAAAGACAAATACCATACGATATCACCTATATGTGGAATCTAAAGTATGACACAAATGAACTTATCTACAAAATGGAAACAAACTCACAGACATAGAGAACAGACCTGTGGTTGCCAAGGGGTGGTTGAGGTGGAGGAAAGATGGATTGGGAGTTTGGGATTAGCAGATGCAAACTATTATATAGAGAATGGATAAACAACAAGGTCCTACTGTACAGCACAGGGAACTATATTCAATATCCAGTGATGAAACATAATGGAAAAGAATATGAAAAATAATGTATATATATGTTTAACTGAATAACTTTGCTTTACAGCAGAAATTAACACACAATTGTAAATCAACCATACTTTAATGAAATAAAGTTAAAAAAAAAGAAATATACCCAGAAAGAGCAAGATGGTGGACTGAACAGAATAGAACTTTAAAACAGTTATAAACTACAATTAAAAATATGTTTAAGACTTAAAGAAATCATAATGAGGACATGGCTAGAAGATACATAAAATAGACACAAATTTGAAGGTGTATCAACAAAAAGTAAGATAAAAACAAACCTCATAAGGAATGAAAAATGAACATAGATACAGATCAGTAGAGATTTTTAAATTATAAAAATAATTTTATAATAATACAGATGAAAACATAATTAAAATGAAAATTTCTCTAGAAAGATCACTTATAAAAATTAATTCAAGAAGAAATAAAAAACCCAAACCAATAACAAAGAAATTGAATTGTTAATCGACAATCCTTGACTACCTCCACCACCTCCTAGCAGAAATAAAACACAAAAACTAAAAATATAAAAATAAAACAAAAAAAACTCTCAATTTTTTCCTCATATAAATTTTACAAAACCCACAAGAAACTGAAAACTCTTCCCTTACCCAAATGATTTCAGAAGATACCAAAGAAAGCTTCCCAATTCATTCTATGAAAGGATGAATAAAACAAAATTATAGGTCCATCTTCTATTAATACTTCAACTCCATCATTAAATACCTATATTAACTTTGCTAAGTTATTTAACCTCTGAGTTTCTATTTTCCCATCTGTAAAAGTGCTTATAAAACCTACTGAGGATAGACAAATCACAATCTGAAGGCTCATCTCCCCACTTTAGTCAGTAGAAATGATGAGGTCTACATTCCGTGAAAGAACAAGCCCCTGAGCCTCAAACACCTCCCTTTCTAACAAGGCCACATCCTCCATGACCTTGATTAGGGAACTTCCATTATTTCAGAATCACACCCAAGTTTCTTGTTTGCATCCTTAAAAAATACAGATGTAGTTTCTGCTGGAATCCTGGCCATGGCACATGCAACCTGGCTTTGCCAAGTGTAAGCTTATCTCTCCATGGTATACTGAAAGCTGGGATTCCATGTGTATTCTGCTGATTCTCTGTTTATTTGTTTGTTTCCCCCAAGAAACACTGTTTTCAATTTGAGTGTTTGACAATAGTGTGGTGTTAGTCTATTGCCCCTTGTGAGCTAATTGCTAATATGCTAATTGTGAGTCTTAAAGAAGATATTACTTGAATTTATTATTATTTCATTAGCTATTATTAGTTATATCTTACTGTGAAAGACTCCTGTTCTTTGTATTTTGCCACACCAAAATAATGATTTTAGATTCCTTTTTAAACTAATAATTCTTCTTGCCTTTGACATCCTTCCATTTGAGCTTTTCTTTCTATTCACTTTTATGTATTATATAAAATTATTTAAATTTTGGACTCAAAATTTCAGAATGCTATATGCTGATATGTAACTTAAAACAGAATTGGACACTTAGGGCTGAATATTACCCAACTTGAGCAAGAAGAAATTTCCCTACGTTATTACTTTGTCCTTCACTGACAGTGCAGGGCCTGAGATATATGTTTGCACTATGTTTTCTGTCTGCCTTGGATTGCTATAATGAGTTGAGCTGTCAGTGGTGAGTATGTACCAAAAGGACTATGAATATGTAGAATGCAGCAAGATAAGATGAACCTGAGTATATAATGTTGACTCCAAGGACACTGTATTCCTGACTGACACCATATTACTAGTATTATGAAGCAATATTCATTTTTCAAAGGTTTCTTCATTGATTTTCATGAACCCTTCCTAAGGCAAGTATATAAAAGATGTTGATCTTGATAGTTGCTGACTTAAATCAAAATTATAAAGTAGGGCAAAGGGAAATAGACATGTATGGAGCACCTATTAGTTACTTTCCACATCTTTTTCCATTGTCTTAGCTTTATGTTTAGAGCTTTGTCCTCCACACCCTTCCACTACCCAGTTTTTCAGCTGATGCTCCATTCAGTATACAGAGAATTAGCTGATTTTAATGAAATCATCATTTTACTACAGTCGCCACATCAAAATTTCTTTGTGCCTCATTCTCTCTGAAGTTTAAATGGCAAAGAACTACTAACAAACTCTTTTTAGAGCCCAAAAATTTACAGAGAATTGTCGCAAATAGAATTTTAATCCATTCTACTGTGTGACTGATAAACTCATAATAAGATATTAAGGTTGATCATGAGAGCAACACTTTACACTTTTAACTGGAGCTTTTTTTTTTTAACATCTTTATTGGAGTATAATTGCTTTACAATGTTGTGTTAGTTTCTGCTGTATAACAAAGTGAATCAGCTATACATATACATATGTCCCTATATCCCCTCCCTCTTGCGTCTCTCTCCCACCCTCCCTATCCCACCCCTCTAGGTGGTCACAAAGCACCGAGCTGATCTCCCTGTGCTATGCAGCTGCTTCCCACTAGCTATCTATTTTACATTTGGTAGTGTATATATGTCAAAGTGGCTATATATTAAAGGGAACATTTGGGGGGAGGGTTACGTATGTGTTAGCAAGGTACTTCTGTTAGGGCTACCTCAATTTGAGTTATATTTTTTCAGGACAGTGGGGAATGACAGAATCCCCACTATTCTCCATTTCTTTACTATGAAAAGTAAGAACCAATGTTGCTTAGACCTTAACAGTTTCTGAGAACCAATGTTGCTTAGACCTTAACAGTTATTCAAGTTTCACATAAATACCTTATGTGATTGATGAGCTTTAAAAGTATACAAAGAAGGTATGTCAACACTGATTTCACTAAGTGCTCTGTAGAGTTTTAATGCTTCTGATTATAGACATCCAGAGACTCCCTCATGGGAACTGGAAAGATGGAACCACTAATATTTTACTCCAACTTTTCAATGTCAAAGGAAAACAAGTAATCAGTAAAATCCAGGTACCTATTTCATTGTTTCTTGGCCTATAATTCTGAGAAATGTTAAGCCTTTGCCATTTTTGTCATTCTAAGTTAAACTACTTATAACAATCCAAGTCTAAACCTCAAGAAGGGGAATTCCCTGGTGGTCCAGTGGTTAGTACTCCGTGCTTTCACTGCCGAGGGCCCACAAGGCGCACAGCACAGCCAAAAAAAGGAAAGGAGTTATTAAACCATGTCCCTCAGTATCCTTTGCAGGGTTAGGGTTGTTGTTATGAACACATAATGACATAAATATGTATAAATGTATGGACGTGTGTGTGGAGCTATTTCTTTTTGAAAAATGTAGCTATAACCACATGTGAAAAATTCATTAGGTTACATAGACATATGTCTATTATATAAAACCAGTTGAAATTACCACAAACAGTGAAAAGAGTGGTAATAAAAATATATTTTAAGTTTGACTTTGGGATAATATTAAAAGTAAGCAATAATTTTACCTTATTTTTCTATAATACTTTTAACTTTTCAAAATACCTGTATAAACTCTTTCGTTATATATTCAGAACAACAAAGCCAGGTATAACTTTACATGTTGTAATTATGAAAATACTAAAATGAAGCAAAATTCTACCACTTGGTTTGACCATAGGCACAACTTATGTCAGAAACCTCCAAACAGGACCCAGATCCCATGTTTCTTTAGGCTTCTTTTCTATCAAATAATTAAACTTTTTGGAAAATACTAAAGAGAAGAATATTTTGAAGATACAGATTCAATAAATGAGCAGAGCAAGTGGAAAAAAGCATTTGTTTAGTGTAAGAGATTTTTGGTTTGGTTTTGTTTTTTTCCTGCTTGCAATATAGAAACCCAAACATAAAGCATTCCTTAATGTATTAATATTCATTAATGCATTAACAAGTATTTTTGAGGGTCTAGACTGTCTCAACAACATTTAAGCATTAGGGAATATAGTGGGATATTTATCTTAGGGGTAACAAGACACACCAAATCCTTCCTCTCATGGAGCTTATATTCCAAAGTTATGGGAACAACAACAAGCTAGGAAATAAATAAAATCATTCTGGAAAATGCTAAATGTTGTGAAAGACATAGAACAGAAACTGTAAACAGTGTGGATGTGTGCACATGTGGATGTGTTTGCACACACATGCAAACTTTAAATAGTATCATCATAAGGGGTATGAAGAGACAACATCTGAGCTATAGTGAGGATATATAGTTAGGCAGGTCATCTAAATAACATTTAACAACACTCTTTCAATTAAATTTAATGGGAATAGCTCAAATATGTTAAAGATACCGAAATATATTATTTGATATAAATTATGGTTAATGGTCAATTTAAATTACTTTTACTGACTTTTACATAATTTTGACATTGTTACAAACAGATATGTCTACTTTATTCAATAGGTCATGGAGTATCTTGGTCTCAATATTTATTTATTTATTTCTTTATTTACTTCCTTATGCCTGTTCTGCCATTATTAGAGATCTGTTGATTTCATTGTCTTGTCAGCAAAGGAGCTGGCAAGAAGAACTGAAACAATTTTCTGAATTAACTGAATAACTGTTTTGAGCAAAATAATTGACTTTCAGTGTTAGTAGCTAAATGTATGTATATTTGTTAGATTTTTGGCTAATTTAACTAGTATAAATATTAGAACTGTTATTTTCCTTACTTGGTGTTCTGTTTATCTATTTGTTTGGTAGGAAACCACCTTGATACTTTACTGTCATAATACAACAATTTATTGTTTATTTCTCACAGATATGTGGCTTCACTGGGCTCAGCTGGGCAGTTTTCATATGGGATTTCTTACATGGTTACAGTCAGATGCTTGGCTGAGCTGCATGTCCAAGATGGCTCAGTCACATGGCTGTTGGACGACAGTGGCTGTTAACTGGATGTTCAGCTAGGAATATTGCCTAGAGCACCTGCATCTGGCCTCTCCATGTGTCCTTGGTTGCTCACATCAGGGATACTGGTTTCCAAGAGAGATTACCCCAAGAAGAACAGTGCAAAGGGATCTAGTTGGAAACCTGAAAGCTTCTTCTGACTTGGCCTTGGAAATCCTCAAACATCACAACAATCTATTTTCTTGATTCAGAATTCAAGGGGCAACCCAGATTCAAGAAGAAGAAAGCACAGGAGTGCAGGAATACTGGAAAGAATAATTGGTCTGATGGCCATCTTTGGAAACCAGCTACTATAAATGGTCTTCTACCCATGTATTAAAGATGCTAGAAGATTCTGTGGGAAATCCATAGACAGAAACCACACATGAGAGTTGTAGTGAATGTTGGTCTGTTGGCTTGTTTACCATATAGATGTCAGAGGGTAGTAACAAAGCATGCCACTAGTTGAAATGATAACATAGGTTTCCGGTGGTAGGGAGATTAGAGAGTACAGATCAGAACAAGTTAAGCAATATACAACCCTTTTGGTCTATTGATTTTCTACTGAACTATTATGAAGTGAGACTGATGACATGTACAAAGAAAAGAAGAGCCAGAATAAAAAAATTATTCTACATGAATATGTTTAAACTGAAGGAAATGACTTTGAAAAATAAATTCTGTATTATTAGTAAGATTAAGGACAGACTTTTCATATTATGACTTGTTGCTTCAAGGATGTCAACGACTAAATATCAATTTGGAATTTGATTTGAAAATGTATGTGAAATTGGCATAGAATGGGTGTTCAAATGCCAATCTTATTTTTAATTTTCCCAATGCTATACTTTGACTATAGGTTAATGTGTGATAGAATTTATCTTAAAGACAAAATAAAGTTTATATTACAACCCAAGATATAGAGACTCACATATGTGTGAGTGAGTGTATACGTCTTAACACATATGTAATCCTGAATCATACTGTATATTTTATGTAAATAATATTTTTTCCTTCTTACTTATTGTCACGTAAATCTTGCCTCAATTATTCCAAGATAATCAAATATTTTCAAATCTAGAATTCCCTATTTCTAAAATTTTAAAAATTGCTATGCTTAAGTTATAAAATAGTTGTAAAAGTGAGGTAAAGGAACCTCTTCAGAAGCTATACATCAAGTAATATTTATAAATACTTCAGTGGTTTTTTGACATTCTTTATTTCACATTGGATTGCTGGCTTTAGTCTTGTCTAGTAATATACTTATTTGATTTCATCCAATAGCAATATTGTCAAATATTGCTCTCATTCGGAATGAATCTGCTTGAATACTGGCACTTCTGCAATCTTCAGTAATGCCTTTATTTTCTTCCTACATTCCTAGCAAAGTCATGTCTGTCATGGAAAATTATGCTGATTATATACCATTGCACCTGTGTTGACTTGTTTCTGAGAGATTATTTTACCAAGATTGTGTGCCAGTGCAGAGAATAACTTTTGGGTGGGATTTCTGTTTAAATGTTACAGTCCCCAGAGGGCCTTCAAGATGGCGGAGGAGTAAGACATGGAGATCACCTTCCTCCCCAAAAATACATGAAAAATACATCGACAAGTGGAACAACTCCTACAGAACACCTACTGAACATTGGCAACCTCAGACTTCCCAAAGGCAAGAAAATACCCATGTACCTGGCCGTGTGACTGACAGGGTCTTGGTGCTCCAGCAGGGTGTCACCTAAGAGTGGGAGAGCTGACTTCAGTACATTAGACAACCAGAGACCTCCAGGCCCCCACAAATTATCAAATGGCAAAAGCTCTCCCAGAGATCTCCATCTCAAAATTAACACCCAGCTCCACTCAACGACTAACAAGCTACAGTGCCAGACACCCCATACCAAACAACCAGCAAGAAAGGATCACAACACCACCCATTAGCAGAGAGGCTGCCTAAAATCATAATAACTTCACAGACACCCCAAAACACACTACCGGACACGGTCCTGCCCACCAGCAAGACAAGATCCAGCCTCATCTACCAGAACACAGGCACCAACAGTCCCCTCCACCAGGAAGCCTACACAACTCACTGAACCAACCTCGCCCACTGGGGTCTGATGCCACAACTACAGGAACTACGAACCTGTAGCCTGCAAAAAGGAGACCCCAAACTCAGTAAGTTAAGAAAATGACAAGACAGAGAAACACACAGCAGATGAAGGAGCAAGGTAAAAACACACCAGACCAAACAAAGGAAGAGGAAATAGGCAGTCTACCTGAAAAAGAATTCACAGTAATGATAGGAAAGATGATCCAAAAATCTTGGAAATAGAATGGAGAAAATACAAGAAACATTTAACAAGGACATAGAAGAACTAAAGAGCAAACAAACACTGATGAACAACACAATAAATGAAATTTAAAATTCTCTAGAAGGAATCAATAGCAGAATAACTGAGGCAGAAGAATGGATAAGTGACCTGGAAGATAAAACAGTGGAAATAACTACCACAAAGCAGAATAAATAATAAAGAATGAAAAGACTTGAGGACAGTCTCAGAGACCTCTGGGACAACATTAAATGCACCAACATTCGAATTATAGGGGTTCCAGAAGAAGAAGCGAAAAAGAAAGGGACTGCGAAAATATTTGAAGAGATTATAGTTGAAAATTTCCCTAATATGGGAAAGGAAATAGTCAATCAAATCCAGGAAGCACAGACAGTCACATACAGGATAAAACCAAGGAGGAACACGCCAAGACACATATTAATCAAACTATCAAAAATTAAATACAAAGAAAAAATATTAAAAGCAGCAAGGGAAAAACAACAAATAACATACAAGGGAATCCCCATAAGGTTAACAGCTGATTTCTCAGCAGAAACTCTGCAAGCCAAAAGGAAGTGACAGGGCATATTGAAAGTGATGAAAGGGAAAAAACTACAACCAAGATTACTCTAGCCAGCAAGGATCTCATTCTCCTGTAAAGGAGAAATTAAAAGCTTTACAGACAAGCAAAACCTAAGAGAATTCAGCACCACCAAACCAGCTTTACAACAAATGCTAAAGGAGCTTCTCTAGGCAGGAAACATAACAGAAGGAAAAGATCTACAATGACAAACCCAAAATAATTAAGAAAATGGTAATTGGAACATACATATAGATAATTACTTAAATGTAAAGGGATTAAATGCTCCCACCAAAAGACATAGACTGGCTGAATGGATACAAAAACAAGACCCATATATATGCTGTCTACAAGAGACCCACTTCAGACCTAGGGACACATACACACTGAAAGTGAGGGGATGGAAAAAGATATTCCATGAAAATGTAAATCAAAAGAAAGCTGGAGTAGCAATTCTCATATCAGACAAAATAGACATTAAAATAAAGACTATTACAAGAGACAAAGAAAGGCACTACATAATGATTAAGGGATCAATCCAAGAAGAATATATAACAATTGTAAACATTTATGCACCCAACATAGGAGCACTGCAATACATAAGGCAAATGCTAACAGCCATAAAAGGGCAAATCAACAGTAACACAATAATAGTACAGGACTTAAACACCTCACTTTCACCAATGGACAGATCACCCAAAATGAAAATAAATAAGGAAACACAAGCTTTAAATGATACATTAAACAAGATGGACTTAATGGATATTTATAGGACATTCCATCCAAAAACAATGGAATAAGAAATTATTTGTCTGTGTCAAAATTTCTATTCAGGGATGTATTTACTCAACATTGTTGTAACAGATCATCAATTCCTCAACTACACAATAGGGCAACTGAACTAGGTCTCCTCTAAATATCTGTTGTTTCTTTGTCTACATTGCACAACATTTGACCTATGATTTGAAATTAAATAACCTAAGAAGGAATGCAAGCCTACTCAAAGTTGTCACCATCATCATCATCGTCATCATCTTCATGTTTATGAGTAAGTCTAAATTTTGGCATAATGTAAACCATCTGTAACAAAGTACTTTACATTGAGCAAGATGGCCTTAACATTCCCCTCAGCTCTCCTAAACTTTAGATAGGTTTCTTCTTCACTACAGGATCCTAACCTCCCTTTTCTTAGATCACTTAGGTTAGAAAACTTGCAAATGTAAATTTTGTCTTTGGTCTTTTGAGATGTAAATCTTCTCTCAGCCTCCTGCCTATTTTACACTTCAGGAATGTCTTCCTCAAGGATCTGCAAGTCATGAGAGGGTAGGAGCCTAATTTAGATAAACATCAAATAGCAAACACAGATGGCCTAATCACCCTCCTCATCAGCCCTCCTCAAGTCCTACAGTAGTATTCCACTAGCTCACCTCAGCTCTTAAACACTCTCCCACCATTTCTTTCAACAGAGCTGAGTTTGCAGGGGAGGAAAATGGATTCTCTTAGGATCCCTGGCTAGATCTGAAAATTAAACTGACAAAGAGAGATTAACAGAAGAAAAGCATACAAATTATTTAATGTAAGTTTTACATGACAAGGCTTTATAAGGAAATAAAAGCCCAAAGAAAAAGTTGGACCTGTGTATTTCTATGCCAGATTTGATGAAGAGTAAACAGTTGTAGAGGAATATGACAGGTTAAGGAATATGACAGGTTAAGAGTAAACAGTTGTAGAGGAATATGACAGGTGAAGGAGTAAGGTATTATAAACTGGGAGAAACTTAGAAAGGCCTGTTAGGATTCTTCTTGGCTTCCCTTTGTTTTTGGAAAGAAGGATGGGAGGGCACCTCTCTCTGGAGGATATTATGACCTGTTCAAAGAAGAAGGGTGAAGGGAGAAGGAGGGCAGAATGACCATCCTGCTCCTGACATTTTCTCAAACTCCTTCAGCTTAAAATATTCAATATGCCAGGATGCCGTATTTGGGGATAGCATGTACTGAACTCCATTAAGTTCAATCTCTCTTCCCTATTTCAACAGTCTCAAATAAAATCTTCCTTGTTTGTTTAATTTGTTCAACTCAATATTTATTTAACCATACATATTATCTCACTGTTATATTTCCATATAACAATGGAAAACAGAAAACTGCATTATTGGCTATAGTTTATATTTGAGGGAACACAAGATTAGATCACAGGCTCTGCCACTCAGATAGCTCATTTGTAAAGTGGAGTAGTTGTGAGGGCTAGAGTTAGGAATACTCATTAACATTTATGGAATGGTTATTGTGAACCAGGCATTTTTTAAAGTGGTTTACATACATTAACTTATTCAATGCCTCAATTAAGTCATTAATAGCTAAATTATCATTCCCATTTTACAAATGAAGAAACTCAAAGTAGAGAGAAGTTAAGTCATTTGCACATACTGACACCATAGGAAGTGATAGAGCCAGGATGGGAAAGCAGAGAATCTAACACACAAGCCCATGTTCTTATCAGGCTGGACAGCATCTCTATAGTGAGAAGTACCCAGACCCAGCACCCGGATGTAGCATACAGGGCATAATCAAAAAGTTTAGCACTGCTATCATTATTTACCATTTTAGTAACATGCAGACAACACGTCATTCTTGTTAGAATATCTCAATAAAATATAAGCATGGATTAATTGGGGTGGCATTTATAAGATAGGAAGCTCTTTGTATTGTCCATATATATACATATATGTGTGTGTGTGTATATATATATATATATATATATATATATATATATATATATATAAAATATTCCGTATATTTCTTTATCATGTCAGCCTCCTGGTAAGAATCATCTGTCTAGGCAGGAAGCCCAGATTTAGAACAGGTGGGTATGCGAGTAGCAGGGTTCCAGAGAAATGGGAAGCTAGCACATCCCATCTTACCTAGGATATCTGACAGAGAGAATTATGTATTTAATCAAAATACAGCATCCATTCCTGACAGAAGAGTAACAAAGTATGAGCCTGGAGATTGAGGAAGAGGAGGTTAGATTGGAGATGGGAATGGAGAATAAAACCAACACCTGCATGTTGGGGCTACTTTTCTCCCTTCCTCCAATGTATCATTTAACTAATTTGTGACATTATAATAAACATAATTCCCCCCCCCCAATACCTCGATGCAATGAAAATAGATCAGTTGTATAAAGTCTTTGGGTATAAAATCCACTGTCAAAAATCTCAGAAGGAAGCTATAGGGACCTTTGGTGGATGACTCCTTGCAATAAAAGAGTATGATATTCTTCAGTCATGGAGAATGGAGACTATTCTCAACAATGGAAGCATCATAATTTCATTTATCATACATTCAAGGGCATGAAGATAATGGTTATTTTAAATCTACTAACGAAAGAATTTAAAAAGCTAAGAGAATTTCAGTAGTGCCTAAAACAGACTGGATAATTAAAGGACTATTTGAAAGCTTCACAGCCAAAAAAAGCTTTTGTTTATATTCCTGTTTTACTCTTTGTGAAGACCTCACATTGACAAACAAATAAGCTCATGACAAATCTTCTATTCTTCCAGCAACACATTTTCCTCTTTGTCAGACTGTTTGTCTTTTTATCATTTAAGGACTAACATTGACACCTTATGAAATCAGCTTATTGTCTTAAGCCATAAAAATAAAGCCCAATATTGTTTGTCTGATGAGAGGGCTGTTACTGCTTGTTTATCAAACAATCACTGTGCCCCTTTTTACATACATACAGAAGTTTTGCTGGCTTGGTCTATTAAAACTGAGAACCAGAGAAAAGATAACGCTCTGAATAGTGTGCAAATATTTCAATTGTTTTTTTAAATTACCCACTCTGCAATCTTTGGCTAAAGGTAAATAGAATCTGGTAATTATTTTTATTGATATGTATGTTCGCTTAGCAAGTGTTATTTCCAAAGGTTAATTATTTACATAACTTCTCTGAGTTATGTGTCTGGCTGACTTGGAATATATCTCAGCACAACTTAAAATCAAAAAAATCTAAATCTGCCTTTCTGTAGTATCCAAGAGCTATGTGATATGGTTGATTAAAAAGGAAGCAACTAGGAATTTGTTCAAATTTTTCATTAATATCTGATGAATGGTCTCCAAATCTTTGGAGAATCAGCTCCTACTTAAAATTTTAACTTTATCTTGTAGATAAAGACATTTTAGACAATCTTGAAAAGTAAAGAAATAACTTTTCAAAAGTATATAACACATTCAATATGGATTACTATATGTAAGATTATTACATATAAGAAACCCTAGATATTGTTTGGGTCCTTTGTTTATTTAGCTATGGCTTCTTTTAAAATAGTTATTATGGAAGCCATTCATTATATTAAATATTCTGTTCATGTGGTAAATCAACTCTAAGCCCCCTATGATCCCCACCTCCTGGTATTACTTCTGGTTTTATTCTCCTCCCATTGAATATGGGTGAGACCTGTGACTTGGTTCTAACCAGTGAAACATGGCAAAGATGCTTAGATGTCATT
This sequence comes from Balaenoptera acutorostrata, assembly GCF_949987535.1. Classification (NCBI taxonomy): domain Eukaryota; kingdom Metazoa; phylum Chordata; class Mammalia; order Artiodactyla; family Balaenopteridae; genus Balaenoptera; species Balaenoptera acutorostrata. The sequence continues at coordinate 160,859,568 of NC_080066.1, read as the reverse complement.
CCTGTAATTACATTATATAAAATGTCATCTTGCTAGCAATGTCTATCTAAAGACTCTCAAACTCAACCTAGAGATTCTTCTTTATGGCTTGATGAAGTAAGCAACCATGTTGAAGAATCCCAAGTAGCAAGGAAATGTGAGTGGCCTCTCAGAGCTGCGTGTGGCTGGCCTTCAACCAACAGCCAGCAGGAGGTTGGGGCCTTCAGTCCCATCACCTCAAGGAAATTAATTCTGCCAACAACCTGAGTGAGCTTGGAAGTAGATTTTTCTCTAACTCAGCCTCCCTATAAAAACACAGCCCAATCACCACCTTGATTATATCCTCGTGAAAATGAAAGCAGAGGATCCAGTTGAGATTTATCTGGACTCCTGATTTACAAAAAAAGTTTATGTAATAAATATGTGTTGCTTTATGTCACTACGTTTGTAGTAATTTGTCATGCAGCAATATTAAGCTAATACACTTCATTTTTTGCTACTAATTAAATGAAAATTCAAGCACCAAAGTACCAAATTCAAAAATTTATACATGCACGTAATAAAAATAATACAGAGAACAAAGAGTGTATGATGAAAATGTCTTTCTCATAAGAAAATAAGTTCTACTTCCAAAATGTAACCATTATTAAAGCATTACTGTGTGACCTACCCAAAATATTCTGAACAATTTCAAGCAATTCATTAGGATTTTATTTCCCCATAATTTTTCCTGAACATATATACTTTAAAGATTATTTCATTTGAGTAAAAGAAATACAGTAGAAAAAGGTTAATTTTTCATTGTTTTAAATCTAGCAGTGAGATTAGGATATTTGTATTTGTTCAACTGAAATTTGACTGTCCTTTCTTCTGTGAATGATCCGTTTGCCCAGTTTTATTCAGTAACATAATTTTCTCATCAATTTATGGACATCATTAGTATATTACTAACAGCAACATATTGTTTCTCACAAATGTTTAAATTGTTTTATAATTTTCTGATATGTTTTTTGACTTAGTTTTGGACATCTGTTTCTCTGGAGAAATGTTTAAACTTAATACAACCAAATCTGTAAAGCTTTCCCTTTATGGTACTTCTGAAACAAATGTTTTATAAAATAATATTTACCAAGTATGTGTGTTACATATACTGATTTTCCTCTTCTTATTTACTTCTTTGAAAATGCTGAGAATGACCTACTAAATTGATTTTTTTCATAGTTTTGAAGTTAAAAATAAGTTCCTATTCTCTTCAATGAATACCCTACATATTTATTAACAGCATAAATCCACTAAACTGACAAATCGTTATGTTATTATTTTTCCTCTTGAAATATTAACAAAAACACAAAACTTTGGAGTATTAGAATTACAAGAGATCCCTACTGACTTGGTTGACTGACACTATGGTTCTATGTTGTATTTTGTATTTATATAAATTACATACTATCATTATTTTATACAATGAATATGCATATCCATACATGTATTATTTGCTCTGTTAATTGTTCCATGTATAATCACTAACTTATCAACTTGGATCATTTTCCATTTTTTTCTTGAGATAAATTTTTTATGATCTCATGATTACCGTCCAGAATTGATGAGAATACTAGACGATATACAAAGATAAATGACTGGTGAATGATAAGTTATTAATCAACGTTTCCTCTCTATCCCACTCCACAATCAATGAAGCATTAGTGATGATAAAATATAAAAATTAAGATCTGGAACTCAAAAGAGAAACAGGCTTTTTCAAAATCCAAACATTCCTAAAAACGTTAAAAACAGCCAGTGGGATTTAAGATGTCAAAGAACTATGGAGATCAACTTTGACAAAATCTAGTAAATTTGAAGATGTAGTAAAATTTTGCTTCAACCAATATTCCAGTCATATATATACACACATACACATACACACATATATATATATACACATATATATATATACACATATATATATACATCCACCCTTGTAAAAATCTTGCACTTGTGTCCAAGGAGATGTACACAACATTATTTATTGCAGCATTGTTCATAAGAATGAAAAAATTTTTTTAAATGTGTATTAACAGAAGAATAAATAAGTAATTTTGGTCTCTTTATACTTGAACTAGAGCAATAAAATGAATGAGCTACAACTGTAAGCATCATATTAGTCAGAGGAACACTATATGGTGTGTATAACAGCTCAAATATTCTAGAGCTTTCTTTACTCACATGTTTTCTCTTCAGCTGTCAGATTTTCCCCAAGTGGTATTCTAGAGACTAGGCTTATTCCATCTTGTGTTTCCATTATCCTCTAAGACTTTGTCATCATTTTCATCCTGCAAGCAGAAATGGAAAGATGTCAGGGAGTACACCTGTTATTTAAAATTAACTGACCAGAAATATACCATCACTTCTATTCACATTCCATTACATAAAATTCAATCATATGACCACACCTATCTTTTTTTATGTTTATTTTCTATTTTTTAAATTTTCTTATTAGTCATCCATTTGTATGATGTGTAACCATTTTATACAAATCAGTGTATACATGTCAATCCCAATCTCCCAATTCATCACACCACGACCCCCACCCCCTGCCGCTTTCCCCCCCGGTGTCCATACGTTTGTTCTCTACATCTGTGTCTCAATTTCTGCCCTGCAAACCAGTTCATATGTACCATTTTCTAGGTTCCACATATATGCGTAAATATACGATATTTGTTTTTCTCTCTCTGACTTACTTCACTCTGTATGACAGTCTCTAGATGTATCCACGTCTCTACAAATGACCCAATTTCATTCCTTTTTATGGCTGAGTAATATTCTATTGTATATATGTACCACATCTTCTTTATCCATTCGTCTGTCGATGGGCATTTAGGGTGCTTCCATGACCTGGCTATTGTAAATAGTGCTGCAATGAACATTGGGGTGCATGTGTCTTTTTGAATTATGGTTTTCTCTGGGTATATGCCAAGTAGTAGGATTGCTGGGTCATATGGTAATTCTATTTTTAGTTCTTTAGGGAACCTCCATACTGTTCTCCATAGTGGCTGTATCAATTTACATTCCCACCAATAGTGCAAGAGGGTTCCCTTTCCTCCACACCCCCGCCAGCATTTGTTGTTTGTAGATTTTCTGATGATGCCCATTCTAACTGGTGTGAGGTGATACCTCATTGTAGTTTTGATTTGCATTTCTCTAGTAACTAGTGATGCTGAGCAGCTTTTCATGTGCTTCTTGGCCATCTGTATGTCCTCTTTGGAGAAATGTCTATATAGGTCTTCTGCCCATTTTTTGGTTGCATTGTTTGTTTTTTTAATGTTGAGCTGCATGAGCTGTTTATATATTTTGGAAATTAATCCTTTGTCTGCTGATCTGTTTGCAAATATTTTTTCCCATTCTGACTGTTGTCTGTTCGTCTTGTTTATAGTTTCCTTTGCTTTGCAAAAGTTTTTAAGTTTCATTAGGTCCCATTTGTTTATTTTTGTTTTTATTTCCATTACTCTAGGAGGTGGATCAAAAAAGATCTTGCTGTGATTTATGTCAAAGAGTGTTCTTCCTATGTTTTCCTCTATGAGTTTTATGGTGTCCAGTCTTACATTTAGATCTCTAATAAATTTTGAGTTTATTTTTGTGTATGGTGTTAGGGACTGTTCTGATTTCATTCTTTTACATGTAGCTGTCCAGTTTTCCTGCACCACTTATTGAAGAGACTGTCTTTTCTGTCTTTTCTCCATTGTATATCCTTGCCTCCTTTGTCATAGATTAGCTGGCCATATGTATATGGGTTTATCTCTGGGCTTTCTATCCTGTTCCATTGATCTATATTTCTATATTTCCCTATATTGGATTTCAATATGCAGGCAAGAGACAGGAACAACTGTGTAAGTCATTTCAAAACAATACTTAATTAGAATATACGTCTGATAAAACCACAAATATCGATGTCATATGTGAAGATAGGCAGGTACAGAGAATTATTCAATTCCTTCTTTATCTATTGAATAACTATATAGATATATTTCCTTCTCTATATAAGAGGATTTTATATTTAAAATTTATCTGTAAAAATTATTATTTACTTCAACAAAGCTAATATGATAGCACATAAAGGTACAAAAACTACCAGATATTCTCAATACAGAGTTATAGGAAGTAAATAAATGTGATTGGTTTAAAATAAATTGATAAACTGTGAATATTGTTCTTAAGACTAGAGATATACATGATTAAAGAATACTTGTTGTGGGCTAGCCAAATTTATATCGAGTCTGAAAATGAGATCTATGAATGTAACTATATGAATATATTAAAACAAATTATTTGAGTAGTTAATAATAAGACTAAATATTTCTTTGACATGTTAAAATAATTTTCTTTTTCAACCACTAGAATGTAAAACCCACAAAGGCATAACTTTTTCTGAGTGGTTTCTTGTTATATTTCCAGGACCTTGGACAGTGCCTGGCATAGCAGTTCAATGTAGTAGTTAAAATAGTATATTTGTCACTTATATACATTTTCACATTTATAATTATAACATAACATATACTTATTTAAATATATATTTGTCTATATAGTGTAAAAATATTTTATCAAGTTACATATCTTAAATGTACTATTTATCTCTACAAATTTTATATTTCTACACTTCAATAAGCCAGGAGGAGACCTTCAAGATGGCGGAAGAGTAAGATGTAGAGATCACCTTCCTCCCCAAAAATACAACAGAAATACATCTACACGTGGAACAACTCCTAAGGAACACCAACTGAATGCTGGCAGAAGACCTCAGACCTCCCAAAAGGCAAGAAACTCCACACTTATGTGGGTAGGCCAAAAGAAAAAAGAAAAACAGAGACAAAAGAATAGGGATGGAACCTGCACCAGTGGGAGGGAGCTGTGAAGAAGGAAAAGTTTCCACACACGAGGAAGCCCCTTCACTGGTGGAGACGGCAGGTGGCGGGGTTGGGGGAAGCTTCGGAGCCACAGAGGAGAGTGCAACAACAGGGGTGCAGAGGGAAAAGCGGAGAGATTCCCGCACAGAGGATCGCTGCCAACCAGCACTCACCAGCTCGAGAGACTTCTCTGCTCACCCACTGGGATGGGTGGGGGATGGGAGCTGAGGCTCGGGCTTCGGAGGTCAGACCAGAGGGAGAGGAATGGGTCTGGCTGCGTGAACACAGCCTGAAGGTGGCTAGTGCGCCACAGATAGCAAGGAGGGAGTCCGGGAAAAAGTCTGGAACTGCCGAAGAGGCAAGAGACTTTTTCTTGCCTCTTTGTTTCACGGTGCACGAGGAGAGGAGATTCAGAGCACCACCTAAACGAGCTCCAGAAATGGGCATAAGACGTTAAGGCTGCTGCTGCAGCCACCAAGAAGCCTGTGTGCAAGCACAGGTCACTATCCACACCTCCCCTCCCGGAAGCCTGTGCAGGCCGCCACTGCCAGGTTCCCATGATCCAGGGACGACTTCCCCGGGAGAACACACAGCGCATCTCAGGCTGGTGCAAGGTCACGCCGGACTCTGCCCCACAGGCTCGCCCCGCTTCCGTACGCCTCCCTCCCCCTGGCCTGTGTGAGCCATAGCCCGCTAATCAGCTGCTCCTTTAACCCCGTCCTATCTGAGCGAAGAACAGACACCCTCAGGCGACCTACACGCAAAGGCGGGGTCAAATCCAAAGCTGAACCCCCGGAGCTGTGCGAACAAAGAAGAGGAAGAAAGAAAAAAAAAAAAAGAAGAGGAAGAGAAATTTCTCCCAGCAGGCCCAGAAGAAGCAGATGAAATCTCCACGATCAACTTGATGTATGCTGCATCTGCGTAATACCTGAAGCGACAATGAATCATCCCTAATTGAGGCAGTGGACTTTGGGAGCAATGATGTATATTTTTTTTTCCTTTTTCTCTTTTTGTGAGTGTGTATGTGTATGCTTCTGTGTGTAATTTTGTCAGTACACCTTTGCTTTTACCATTTGTCCTAGGGTCCTGTATGCTCTTTTTTTTTTTTTTTTTTTGGTATAGTTTTTAGCACTTGTTATCATTGGTGGATTTGATTTTTGCTTTGGTTGCTTTCTTCTTTCTTTCTCTGGTTCCTTTTTTTCATTCCTCTTTAATTTCTTAAAATTTTTAATAATTATTTTTTATTTTTTAACACTTTTTAAAATTTTATTTTATTTATTTATTTATTTTCTCCCTTTTATTCTGAGTCGGGTGGATGACAGGATCTTGGTGCTCTGGCCAGGTGTAACATCTGTGCCTCTGAGGTGGGAGAGCCGAGTTCAGGACATTCGTCCACCAGAGCTCCACGTAATATCAAATGGCAAAAATCTCTCAGAGATCTCCATCTCAACGCCAAAATCCAGCTCCATTCAATGACCAGCAAGCTACAGTGCTGGAAACCCTATGCCAAACAACTAGCAAGAGGAACACAACCCCACCCATTAGCAGAGAGGCTGCCTAAAATCATAATAAGGCCACAGACACCCCAAAACACACCACCGGATGTAGACCTGCCCACCAGAAAGACAAGATCCAGCCACATCTACCAGAACACAAGCACTAGTACCCTCCACCAGGAAGCTTACACAATTCACTGAACCAACCGCAGCCACTGGGGGCAGACAGCAAAAGCAACAGGAAATATGAAGCTGCAGCCTGAGAAAAGGAGACCCCAAACACAGTAAGTTAAGCAAAATGAGAAGACAGAGAAACACACAGCAGATGAAGGAGCAAGGTAAAAATCCAGCAGACCAAACAAATGAAGAGGAAATAGGCAGCCTACCTGAAAAAGAATTCAGAGTAATGATAGTAAAGATGATCCAAAATCTTGGAAATAGAATGGAGAACATACAAGAAACATTTAACAAGGACACAGAAGAACTAAAGAACAAACAATGATGAAAAACACAACAAATGAAATTAAAAATTCTCTAGAAGGAATCAATAGCAGAATAACTGAGGCAGAAGAACGGATAAGTGACCTGCAAGATAAAATAGCCGAAATAACTACTGCAGAGCAGAATAAAGCGAAAAGAATGAAAAGAATTGAGGACAGTCACAGAGACCTCTGGGACAACATTAAGCACATGAACATTCAAATTATAGAGGTCCCAGAAGGAAAAGAGAAAAAGAAAGGGACTGAGAAAATATTTGAAGAGATTACAGTTGAAAACTTCCGTAATATGGGAAAGGAAACAGTTAATCAAGTCCAGGAAGCACAGAGAGTCCCATTCAGGATAAATCCAAGGAGAAACACACCAAGACATATATTAATCACACTATCAAAAATTAAATACAAAGAAAAAATATTAAAAGTAGCATGGGAAAAACAACAAATAACATATAAGGGAATCCCCATAAAGTTAACAGGTAATCTTCTGGCAGAAATTCTGCAACCCAGAAGGGAGTGGCAGGACATATTGAAAGTGATGAAAGGGAAAAACCTACAACCAAGATTACTCTACCCACAAAGGATCTCATTCAGATTCGACGGAGAAATTAAAACCTTTACAGACAAGCAAAAGCTAAGAAAATTGAGCACCACCAAACCAGATTTACAACAAATGCTAAAGTAACTTCTTTAGGCAGGAAGCACAAGAGAAGGAAAAGACCTACAATAACAACCCCAAACAATTAAGAAAATGGTAATAGAAACATACATATCAATAATTACCTTAAATGTAAATGGATTAAATGCTCCCAGCAAAAGACACAGACTGGCTGAACGGATACAAAAATAAGACGCATACATATGCTGTCTACAAGTGACCCACTTCAGACCTAGGGACACATACACACTGAAAGTGAGGGGATGGAAAAAGATATTCCATGTAAATGGAAATCAGAAGAAAGCTGGAGTAGCAATTCTCATGACACACAAAATAGACTTTAAAACAAAGAGACAAAGAAGGACACTACATAATGATCAAGGGATCAACCCAAGAAGAAGATATAACAATTGTAAATATTTATGCACCCAACATAGGAGCACCTCAATACATAAGGCAAATGCTAACAGCCATAAAAGGGGAAATCGACAGTAACACAATCATAGTAGGGGACTTTAACACCCCACTTTCACCAATGGACAGATCATCCAAAATGAAAATAAATAAGGAACCACAAGCTTTAAATGATACATTAAACAAGATGGACTTAATTGATATTTATAGGACATTCCATCCAAAAACAATAGAACACACTTTCTTCTCAAGTGCTCATGGAACATTCTCCAGGATAGATCATATCTTGGGTCACAAATCAAGTGTTGGTAATTTTAAGAAAATTGAAGTCGTATCAAGTATCTTTTCTGACCACAACACTATGAGACTAGATATCAATTACAGGAAACAATCTGTAAATGTACAAACAGATGGAGGCTAAACACTACATTACTAAATAACCAAGAAATCACTGAAGAAATAAAAAATCAAATCACAAAATACGTAGAACCAAATGAGAATGAAAACAAGATGACCCAAAACCTATGGGATGCAGGAAAAGCAGTTTTAAGAGGGAAGTTTATAGCAATACAATCCTACCTTAAGAAACAAGAAATATCTCAAATAAACAACCTAACCTTACACCTAAAGCAATTAGAGAAGGAAGAACAAAAAACCCACAAAGTTAGCAGAAGGAAAGAAATCATAAAGATCAGATCAGAAATAAATGAAAAAGAAATGAAGGAAACACTAGCAAAGATCAATAAAACTAAAAGCCAATTCTTTGAGAAGATAAACAAAATTGTTAAACCATTAGCCAGATTTATCAAGAAAAAAAGGGGGGCTTCCCTGGTGGCGCAGTGGTTGTGAATCTGCCTGCTAATGCAGGGGACACGGGTTCGAGCCCTGGTCTGGGAAGATCCCACATGCCACGGAGCAGCTGGGCCCGTGAGCCACAACTACTGAGCCTGCGCGTCTGGAGCCTGTGCCCCGCAACGGGAGGGGCCGCGATAGTGAAAGGCCCGCGCACCGCGATGAAGAGCGGTCCCCGCACCGCGATGAAGAGTGGCCCCCACTTGCCGTAACCAGAGAAAGCCCTCGCACGAACCGAAGACCCAACACAGCCAAAAATAAATAAATAAATAAATAAAGTAGCTATAAAATTTTAAAAAAATAAAAAGAAATAAAAAAGAAAAAAAGGGAGAAGACTCAAACCAACAGAATTAGATATGAAAAAGGAGAAGTAACAACTGACACTGAAGAAATACAAAGGATCATGAGAGATTACTACAAGCAACGATATGCCGATAAAATGTACAACCAGAAAGAAATGGACAATTTCTCAGAAAAGCACAACCTTCCGAGACTGAACCTGGAAGAAATCAAAAATATAAACAGACCAATCACAAGCACTGAAGTTCAAACTGTGATTAAGAATTTTCCAACAAGGGCTTCCCTGGTGGCACAGTGGTTGAGAATCTGCCTGCCAATGCAGGGAACATGGGTTCGAGCCCTGGTCTGTGAGGATCCCACATGCCGCGGAGCAAATGGGCCCGTGTGCCACAACTACTGAGCGTGCACGTCTGGAGCCTGTGCTCTGCAGCAAAAGAGGCCGCGATAGTGAGAGGCCTGTGCACCACGATGAAGAGTGGCCCCCGCTTGCCGCAACTAGAGAAAGTCCTTGCACAGAAACTAAGACGCAACACAGCCAAAAATATAAATAAATAAATAAATAAATAAACATCCCCAGCTAACTTTCCCCATGTCTCAACAAAAAAATCTTCCAACAAACAAAAGCCCAGGACCAGATGGCTAGAGGTGAATTCCATCAAACATTTAGAGAAGCGCTAACACCTATCCTCAAACTCTTCCAAAATATAGCAGAGGGAGAAACACTCCCAAACTCATTCTACAAGGCCACCATCACCCTGATACCGAAACTAGACAAAGATGTCACAAAGAAAGAAAACTACAGGCCAATATCACTGATAAACATAGATGCAAAACATACTCAACAAAATACTAGCAAACAGAATCCAACAGCACATTAAAAGGATCATACACCATGATCAAGTGGGGTTGATTCCAGGAATGCAAGGATTTTTCAATATATGCAAATCAATCAACGTGATACACCATATTAACAAACTGAAGGAGAAAAACCATATGATCATCTCAACAGATGCAGAAAAAGCTTTCAACAAAATTCAGCACCCATTTATGATAAAAGCCCTCCAGAAAGTAGGCATAGAGGGAACTTATCTCAACATAATAAAGGCCATATATGACAAACCCACAGCAAACATCGTCCTCAATGGTGAAAAACTGAAACCATTTGCACTAAGATCAGGAACAAGAAAAGGTTGCCCACTCTCACCACTATTATTCAACATAGTTCTGGAAGTCCTAGCCACAGCAATCAGAGAAGACAAAGAAATAAAAGGAATCCAAATCGGAAAAGAAGAAGTAAAGCTGTCACTGTTTGCAGATGACATGATACTATACATAGAGAATCCTAAAGATGCTACCAGAAAACTACTAGAGCTAAGCAATGAATGTGGTAAAATAGCAGGATACAAAATCAATGCACAGAAATCTCTTGCATTCTTATACACAAATGATGAAAAATCTAAAAGAGAAATTAAGGAAACACTCCCATTTACCAATGCAACAAAAAGAATAAAATACCTAGGAATAAACCTACCTAAGGAGACAAAAGACCTGTATGCAGAAAATTATAAGACACTGATGAAAGAAATTAAAGATGATACAAATAGATGGAGAGATACACCATGTTCTTGGATTGGAAGAATCAACATTGTGAAAATGACACTACTACCCAAAGCAATCTACAGATTCAATGCAATCCCTATCAAACTACCAATGGTATTTTCCCAGAACTAGAACAAAAAATTTCATAATTTGTATCGAAACACAAAAGACCCCGAATAGCCAAAGCAATCTTGAGAACGAAAAATTGAGCTGGAGGAATCATGCTCCCTGACTTCAGACTATACTACAAAGCTACAGTAATCAAGACAGTATGGTACTGGCACAAAAACAGAAATATAGATCAATGGAACAGGATAGAAAGTCCAGAGATAAACCCATGCACATATGGTCACCTTATCTTTGATAAAGGAGGCAAGCATATACAGTGAAGAAAAGACAGCCTCTTCAATAAGTGGTGCTGGGAATATTGGACAGGTACATGTAAAAGTATGAAATTAGAACACTCCCTTACACCATACACAAAAATAAACTCAAAATGGATTAAAGACCTAAATGTAAGGCCAGACACTATCAAACTCTTAGAGGAAAACATAGGCAGAACACTCTATGACATAAATCACAGCAAGACCCTTTTTGACCCAGCTCCTAGAGAAATGGAAATAAAAACAAAAATAAACAAATGGGACCTAATGAAATTTCAAAGGTTTTGCACAGCAAAGGAAACCATTAGCAAGACCAAAAGACAACCCTCAGAATGGGAGAAAATATTTGCAAATGAAGCAACTGACAAAGGATTAATCTCCAAAATTTACAAGCAGCTCATGCAGCTCAATATCAAAAAACCAAACAGCCCAACCCAAAAATGGGCAGAAGACCTAAACAGACATTTCTCCAAAGAAGATATACAGATTGCCAACAAACACACGAAAGAATGCTCAACATCATTAATCATTAGAGAAATACAAATCAAAACTACAATGAGATATCATTTCACACTGGTCAGAATGGCCATCATCAAAAAATCTACAAACAATAAATGCTGGAGAGGGTGTGGAGAAAAGGGAACACTCTTGCACTCTTGGTGGGAATGTAAATTGATACAGCCACTATGGAGAACAGTATGGAGGTTCCTTAAAAAACTAAAACTAGAACTACCATACGACCCAGCAATCCCACTGCTGGGCATATACCCTGAGAAAACCATAATTCAAAAAGAGTCATGTACCAAAATGTTCATTGCAGCTCTATTTACAATAGCCAGGACATGGAAGCAACCTAAGTGCCCATCATCGGATGAATGGATAAAGAAGATGTGGCACATATATACAATGGAATATTACTCAGCCATAAAAAGAAACGAAATGGAGTTCTTTGTAGTGAGGTGCATGGAGTTAGAGTCTGTCATACAGAGTGAGGTAAGTCAGAAAGAGAAAAACAAATACAGTATGCTAACACATATATATGGAATCTAAGGGAAAAAAAAAAGGTCTTGAAGAACCTAGTGGCAAGACGGGAATAAAGACACAGACCTACTAGTGAATGGACTTGAGGATATCGGGAGGGGGAAGGGTAAGATGTGACAAAGAGAAAGAGTGGCATGGTCATATATACACTACCAAATGTAAAATAGATAGCTAATGGGAAGCAACCACATAGCACAGGGAGATCAGCTCTGTGCTTTGTGACCACCTAGAGGGGTGGGATAGGGAGGGTGGGAGGGAGGGATATGCAAGAGGGAAGAGATATGGGAACATATGTATATGTATAACTGATTCACTTTGTTATAAGCAGAAACTAACACACCATTGTAAAGCAATTATACTCCAATAAAGATGTTAAAAAAAAAAAAGTAAACTAAAAATAGAACTACCATATGACCCAGCAATCCCACTACTGGGCATATACTCTGAGAAGACCATAATTCAAACAGTGATGTACCACAATGTTCACTGCAGCTCTATTTACAATAGCCAGGACGTGGAAGCAACCTAAGTGTCTAACGACAAATGAATGGATAAAGAAAATGTGGCACATATATACAATGGAATATTATTCAGCCATAAAAAGAAATGAAATTGACTTATTTGTAGTGAGATGGATGGACCTAGAGTCTGTCATACAGAGTGAAGTAAGTCAGAAAGAGAAAAACAAATACCGTATGCTAACACATATAAATGGAATCCAAAAAAAAAAAAAATTGGTTATGAAGAACCTAGGGGCAGGATGGGAATAAAGACGCAGACCTATTAGAGAATGGACTTGAGGACATGGGGATGGGGAAGGGTCAGCTGGGACAAAGTGAGAGAGTGGCATGGACATATATACACTACCAAATGTAAAACTCATAGTTAGTGGGAAGCAGCCGCATAGCACAGGGAGATCAGCTCGTGCTTTGTGACCACCTAGAGGGGTGGGATAGGGAGTGTGGGAGGGAGGGAGATGCAAGAGGGAAGAGATATGGGGATATATGTATATGTATAACTGATTCACTTTGTTATAAAGCAGAAACTAATACACCATTTTAAAGCCATTATACTCCAATAAAGATGTTAAAAAAAAAAGAACAAAAAAAAAAGTCTTACGTTTATGTTCCCCTACACTAAAAATATAATTAAAAAGTTAAAAAATAAGAAGAAGAACAAGAATCCAGATTGAGAAGCAACATAAATCAGGATAGGACTATTTATTCATGCATACATTTGATTAATTTAGCCATTAATGTTTACTAATTAATATCTCCCTAAACTGATATCAAAGGAAAAAATCTTAATTTGGCAAAATCTGTTTTAAGTCTCTGAATAAAGTAATGCTTATTTTAACTTCCTAATAACAAAACACCATATTTAATACATAGAAGTTTATTCCTCACTCATGTTAAATCCATTCAGAAGCATGGTGCTCTCCTGTTCCATGCAGTTGCAATCATTCAGTATCCCAAGCTGCCAGAAGTTCTGCCATCTTCATCATGCACCTTCCTAGGTTTCCCAGATGTTGCCAACTAGCCAGAGCCTGTGGACAGAAGAGAGATCACACACGAAGGTGTTTATAAACCAGGCCTCGAATCGACATACATTCTTCCACTCACTTTGCATTAGCTGGAACTCTACATATGGCCACTCTTACTCACAGGGATTCTGGAAAATGTAATCTAGCTACATGTCCGTAAGACTAAATCATTTTGGTGTGTACTTAGCAGTCTCTCCCATAGACTCAATCATCTGATCTCATCACTCCATCTGGAGATAGGGATTTTATTTAGAAGGAAGTACAACTAAAGGATTGAGGTGAAGGATTATGTATTTTGATAAAGGAACATGTGTTGAAGTTGATTGAAAAGTGCAGAGCTAGATGCAACCTTGGGCTTTGGGAGCAGGTTCATGAAACAATCATAAAATTTGCATCCATGAATGTCTTTTAGACCAAGTGGTAAGAGGAGCCTTTCCAGATGTGGGTTTTGCAACTTTAAGGATAAAGACAACTCCTTGGGTCTGGCCTCGGAATTGTCAGACTTTATTCCAATTAATATACAGACAGTATTCAGCCCTCGCATAGTTTGTGATTCAATATATGAAAGGAAAAATTGTTACAAAGAGGTGTTATAAGCCTTAGGCTGGCACAGAAAAATGTCCAGAAATACAAGGGAGCTGACAGTCACCTCAGGTATAAATTATCACCCAGGGTAATGAGGATCGAGGAACAAGACATATGAGCTATGATCCTTACACAATGCCTGTAAAATAAGTTCAATAGTTTAATAACTTAATATGTTTTTAGAATAACTTTGCGAAATATATGGGATGAAAAAAAGAAAAAATACACCTTTTCAAAATATGCCTTGTAGGGTTGGAAAATTTTTCCCTTCTTCCCTTCTAGGTTCTTTGGCTGGTCAAATAATTAAACTGACATAAGACAGATTAACAGGAGAAAAACAAGGGAAATTACATACATAAGGGAGCTCCATAAAAATAAGAAGACACAAAAGGCAGCCAGGCAATTGAATGTTATATAACATCCGGAGCTAAGTAAAGGAGTGGGGTTCTAGGGATACAAGGGAGAGGAAAGCCATTCACAGGAAGGCAGAATTGTTTAGAAAATAAATGTTGCCCTGTTTTGTAGTTATGTTTCTTAGGAAAAAGGTGTCTCTGGTAATAGCTCTATTCCTGGTACAGGCTCCCTTTCCAATGTGACTTTTGGCAGTTAAAGGGGAGGTTAAAGAGCCTTTCCTGAATCTGCTGGGTTTTGATTACCTTTAGCTCAAAATAATCCTTATGCCAAAGTGGCATATTTGGGGGTGACAAATTTTGCTCCCCTTCAGCCTCATTGCTTATGTGAATTCTTGAAAGGTTGTAGAGTAATACAGTTTTTTAATATAAAACCAAAGGGACTCCCTCACTTCTGCAAACACTTATCAACCATCGTGTTGGTAGGAGATATAATAAAATAAGCTATGAGAAAGCAAAAATAAACACACTGAGGTTCTTTATCTCTTAGAATCTACGTTCTAAAACAAATACTCTAATTTCCTCGTAACATGAATACCCTTTTGTGACAAGGTATCTTCATTCGTTTCTTCACATAATCCCAAAGATAGCAAAACTGGGTGTTAAGGGCACAGATATTGAATTCAGATCTAGCAGTAATTCTCTGACTTTTGTCTAATTTCTTATGATCCATAAATCTCATCTATAAAGTGGAGTAATAAAATATATCCTTCATGCACAGTGCTTAGCACATTGCAACTTCTCAAAAAGTGTTGTCATTACCATAGATTTTTTTTTTTAATCAAGTTTTCTCAAGATAAATGATAATCATTTTGGCTGATGCGAGTCTATTCTCTACTGCTGAATAATGGTGATCTATCTATGAAATTCTGCCTGTACTAATGATTCTGATCAAAATGGAATGACTTAATTGGCAGCTGTTATTTTCATTATTGGGGTTGTTGAAAACATTAGTATGTAAAGGAGCAGGACCCTATGGGGCCTTTCCAGGACAGACCCCTCCCCCATATCCTCTGCTTTAGCTATTCCCTGAAGTACCTAGATAATAGTATCTGATGCACATTTCCTGAGTTGTTTTACAGATGCTAAAACCACCACCAAATGGAAATTAACTACTTGATGACCATGAGCACATAGCCCCCAGACCTACTGGCACCTAAGGGTTGATAATGTTAACCCCTGTAACACCACCCTGTTACCTCAACATCTACCTATCAGAGAATTGTTCACTAGCTGATCACAAACCCTGCGATGCCCCTCCCTCACCTGGCCTTTAAAAATGCTTTCCTGAAACCCACTGGGGAGTTCAGGTGTTTGGGGCACTAGCTGCCCTGGACTCCTTGCTTGGCGCCCTGCAATAAATGCTGCATTTTCTTCACCAAACCTGGTGTCAGTAGATTGGGTTTACTGTGCATGGGCGAGCGGACCCAAGTTTGTCTCGGTAACAAGTATATATTTTTTTAAACTGGCAAGATGATAAAAACTATTCTTGTTCTTATTCTTATGTCCATGATATTTGTATATGTGTTTTGGGTGTTTCAATTATTAATAATTGGAAGCCAGTTATCAGTTTAAAGGTGGAAAATAAAGAAGAAATTAGGGGACTTCCCTGGTGGCGCAGTGGTTGGGAATCTGTCTGCCAATGCAGGGGACACGGGTTTGAGCCCTGGTCCGGGAAGATCCCACATGCCGCAGAGCAACTAAGCCCATGCGCCACAACTACTGAGCCTGCACTCTAGACCCCGAGAGCCACAACTACTGAAGCCCATGCGCCTAGACCCATGCTCCGCAATAAGAGAAGCCACCACAATGAGAAGCCCACGCTCTGCAACGAAGAGTAGCCCCCACTCACTGCAACTTGAGAAAGCCTGCATGCAACAATGAAGTCCCAATGCAGCCAAGAAAGAAAGAAAGAGAAGAAAAGAAAGAAAGAAAAGAAAGTAAGAATTAGGTTTTGAACAGATTTTCAATGAACTCTATTAATTTGCCAATGTGTTACAGAGTCCAAGCTTGCTCTGCTCACTGCACAACAGGCCAAAAAATTGGGAGACGAGGTGTTGAGGCAAGGAATATTGACTTTATTTGGAAACCTGGGTGTCCAAGAAGATGGCGGATTAATGTGCTGAGTACCATATTATTGAGGTCTGAATGCCAGTCTCTTTTATGGAACAGAGAGGGGGAGGAGGTGAGGAAGTAAAGTAAAAAGGCCACAAGTCTTGCAAACATCTCTTGGCTTGGCCAGCCTCAAGGAGGGGATGTGTTAATTTCTTCTTTCTTGCAGCCATTCACAGATGGGCAGGATCAGAATGTTTCCCTGTGAGCTGAACAAAGGCACTTTAGTTTAACTTTTAGGCAGAGGGGCAGGGTTCCCCAAGGGAGGCCATTATGTATGCCAATAGCTATAGACAACATCCTTTCAGCAACTGTAGTAACAAAAAGCAACAGAGAGCAAAGATTAAAGTAAAAGAAACAGGGGCTTCCCTGGTGGCGCAGTGGTTGAGAATCTGCCTGTCAATGCAGGGGACACGGGTTTGAGCCCTGGTCTGGGAAGATCCCACATGCCGTAGAGCGACTAGGCCCGTGAGCCACAATTGCTAAGCCTGTGCGTCTGGAGCCGGTGCTCCGCAACAAGAGAGGCTGCGATAGTGAGAGGCCCGCACACTGCGATGAAGAGTGGCCCCCACTTGCCACAACTAGAGAAAGCCCTCGCACAGAAATGAAGACCCAACACAGCCATAAATAAATAAATAAATAAATAAATAAATAAAATTTTTAAAAAAAGAAAGTAAAAGAAACAAATCCAACATGGAGTCAGATTTTGTTCTTCCCTGTTACAAATGGAGTTGAGGGCAAAGGATTAACCAAGATGGCAGAGTAGAAGGACGTGCTCTCACTCCCTCTTGCGAGAGCACCAGAATCACAACTGGCTGCTGGACAATCATCGACACCAAGACACTGGACTTCACCACGGAGGATACCCCATGTCCAAGGACAGAGGAGAAGCCACAGTGAGACGGCAGGAAGGGCGAAATCAGAGTAAAATAGAATGCCATAGCTGCTGGGTGGGTGACTCACAGGCTGGCGAACACTTATACCACGGAAGTCCACCCACTGGAGTGAAGGTTCTGAGCCCCACGTCAGGCTTCCCAACCTGGGGGTCTGGCAACGGGAGGAGGAATTCACAGAGAATCAGACCTTGAAGCCTAGTGGGAATTGATTGCAGGACTCCGACAGGACTGGGGGAAACAGAGACCCCACTCTTGGAGGGTGCACACGGAATAGTGTGCACATCAGGACCCGGGGGAAGGAGCAGTGACCCTGGGGGAGACTGAACCAGACCTACCTGCTAGTGTTGGAGGGTCTCCTGCAGAGGCAGGGGCTGGCTCTGTTTCACCGTGGGGACAAGGACACTGGCAGCGGAGGTTCTGGGAAGCACTCCTTGGCGTGAGTCCTCCCAGAGTCTGCCATTAGCCCCACCAAAGAGCCCAGGTAGCCTCCAGTGTTGGGCTGCCTCAGGCAAAACAACCAACAGGGAGGGAACCCAGCCCCACCCATCAACAGTCAAGTGGATTAAAGTTTTACGGAGCTCTGACCGCCACAGCAACAGTCAGCTCTACCCACCATCAGAGCCTCCCATCAAGCCTCTTAGATAGCCTCAACCACCAGAGGGCAGACAACAGAAGCAAGAAAAACTACAATCCTGCAGCCTGTGGAATAAAAACCACATTTACAGAGAGATAGACAAGATGAAAAGGCAGAGGGCTATATACCAGATGAAGGAACAAGAAAAAACCCCAGAAAAACAACTAAATGAAGTGGAGATAGGCAACCTTCCAGAAAAAGAATTCAGAATAATGATACTGAAGATGATCCAGGACATTGGAATAAGAATGGAGGCAAAGATTGAGAAGATGCAAGAAATGATTAACAAAGACCTAGAAGATTTAAAGAACAAACAAACAGAGATGACCAATACAATAACTGAAATGAAAACTACACTAGAAGGAATCAATAGCAGAATAACTGAGGCAGAAGAACAGATAAGTGACCTGGAAGACAGAATGGTGGAATTCACTGCTGCGGAATAGACTAAAGAGAAAAGAACGAAAAGAAATGAAGACAGCTTAAGAGACCTCTGGGACAACATTAAACGCAACAACATTCGCATTATAGGGGTCCCAGAAGAGAAGAGAGAGAGAAAGGACCTGAGAAAATATTTGAAGAGATTATAGTCAAAGACTTCCCTAACATGGGAAAGGAAATAGCCACCCAAGTCCAGGAAGTGCAGAGAGTCCCATACAGGATAAACCCAAGGAGAAACACGCCAAGACACATAGTAATCAAACTGGCAAAAATTAAAGACAAAGAAAAATTATTGAAAGCAGCAAGGGGAAAACGACAAATAACATACAAGGGAACTTCCATAAGGTTAACAGCTGATTTCTCAGCAGAAACTCTGCAAGCCAGAAGGGAGGGGCATGATATACTTAAAGTGATGAAAGGGAAGAACCTACAACCAAGATTACTCTACCCGACAAGGATCTCATTTAAATTTGATGGAGAAATCAAAAGCTTTACAGACAAGCAAAAGCTAAGAGAATTCAGCACCACCAAACCAGCTCTACAACAAATGCTAAAGGAACTTCTCTAAGTGGGAAACACAAGAGAAGAAAAGGACCTATAAAAACAAACCCAAAACAATTAAGAAAATGGTCATAGGAACATACATATCAATAATTACCTCAAACATGAATGGATTAAATGCTCCAACCAAAAGACACAGGCTTGCTGAATGGATACAAAAACAAGACCCATATATATGCTGTCTAAAAGAGACCCACTTTAGACCTAGAGACACATACAGACTGAAAGTGAGGGGATGGAAAAAGATATTCCATGCAAATGGAAATCAAAAGAAAGCTGGAGTAGCTATACTCATATCAGATAAAATAGACTTTAAAATAAAGAATGTTACAAGAGACAAGGAAGGACACTACATAATGATCCAGGGATCAATCCACGAAGAAGATATAACAATTATAAATATACATGCATCCAACGTACGAGCACCTCAATACATAAGGCAACTGCTAACAGCTATAAAAGAGGAAATTGACAGTAACACAATAATAGTGGGGGACTTTAACACCTCACTTACACCAATGGACAGATCATCCAAAATGAAAATAAATAAGGAAACAGAAGCTTTAAATGACATAATAGACCAGATAGATTTAATTGATATTTATAGGACATTCCACCCAAAACCAGCAGATTACACGTTCTTCTCAAGTGCGCACAGAACATTCTCCAGGATAGATCACATCTTGGGTCACAAATCAAGCCTCAGTAAATTTAAGAAAATTGAAATCATATCAAGCATCTTTTCTGACCACAACGCTATGAGATTAGAAATGAATTACAGGGGAAAAAACGTAAAAAACAGAAACACATGGAGGCTAAACAATACGTTACTAAATAACCAAGAGATCACTGAAGAAATCAAAGAGGAAATCAAAAAATACCTAGAGACAAATGACAATGAAAACACGACGACCTAAAACATATGGAATGCAGCAAAAGCAGTTCTAAGAGGGAAGTTTATAGCTATACAAGCCTACCTAAAGAAACAAGAAAAATCTCAAGTAAACAATCTAACCTTACACCTAAAGAAACTAGAGAAAGAAGAACAAACAAAACCCAAAGTTAGCAGAAGGAAAGAAATCATAAAGATCAGATCAGAAATAAATGAAAAAGACATGAAGGAAACAATAGCAAAGATCAATAAAACTAAAACCTGGTTCTTTGAGAAGATAAACAAAATTGATAAGCCATTAGCCAGACTCATCAAGAAAAAGAGCGAGAGGACTCAAATCAATAAAATCAGAAATGAAAAAGGAGAAGTTACAACAGACACCGCAGAAATACAAAGCATCCTAAGAGACTACTACAAGCAACTTTATGCCAATAAAATGGACAACCTGGAAGAAATGGACATATTCTTAGAAAGGTATAACCTTCCAAGACTGAACCAGGAAGAACCAGAAAATATGAACAGACCAATCACAAGTAATGAAATTGAAACTGTGATTAAAAATCTTCCAACAAACAAAAGTCCAGGACCAGATGGCTTCACAGGTGAATTCTATCAAACATTTAGAGAAGCGCTAACACCCATCCTTCTCAAACTCTTTCAAAATTTGCAGAAGAAGGAAAACTCCCAAACTCATTCTATGAGGCCACCATCACCCTGATACCAAAACCAGACAAAGACACTACAAAAAAAGAAAATTACAGACCAATATCACTGATGAATATAGATGCAAAAATCCTCAACAAAGTACTAGCAAACAGAATCCAACAACATATTAAAAGGATCATACACCATGATCAAGTGGGATTTATCCCAGGGATGCAAGGATTCTTCAATATATGCAAATCAATCAATGTGATACACCATCTTAACAAACTGAAGAATAAAAACCATATGATCGTCCCAATAGATGCAGAAAAAGCTTTTGACAAAATTCAACACCCATTTATGATAAAAACTCTCCAGAAAGTGGGCATAGAGGGGACCTACCTCAACATAATAAAGGCCATATATGACAAACCCACAGCAAACATCATTCTCAATGGTGAAAAACTGAAAGCATTTCCTCTAAGATCAGGAACGAGACAAGGATGTCCACTCTCACCACTATTATTCAACATAGTTCTGGAAGTCCTAGCCACGGCAATCAGAGAAGAAAAATAAATAAAAGGAATACAAATTGGAAAAGAAGAAGTAAAGCTGTCACTGTTTGCAGATGACATGATACTATATATAGAGAATCCTAAAACTGCCACCAGAAAACTGCTAGAGCTAAGCAATGAATGTGGTAAAGTAGCAGGACACAAAATTAATGCACAGAAATCTCTTGCATTCCTATACACTAATTATGAAAAATCTGAAAGAGAAATTATGGAAACACTCCCATTTACCAATGCAACAAAAAGAATAAAATACCTAGGAATAAACCTACCTAGGGAGACAAAAGACCTGTATGCAGAAAACTATAAGACACTGATGAAAGAAATTAAAGATGATACCAACAGATGGAGAGATATACCATGTTCTTGGATTGGAAGAATCAACATTGTGAAAATGAGTATACTACCCAAAGCAATCTACAGATTCAAGGCAATCCCTATCAGATTACCAATGGCATTTTTTACGGAGCTAGAACAAATCATCTTAAAATTTGTATGGAGACACAAAAGACCCCGAATAGCCAAAGCAGTCTTGAGGGAAAAATGTGGAGCTGGAGGAATCAGATTCCCTGACTTCAGACTATACTACAAAGCTACAGTAATCAAGACATTATGGTACTGGCACAAAAACAGAAACATAGATCAATGGAACAAGATAGAAAGTCCAGAGATAAACTCACGCACCTATGGTCAATTAATCTATGACAAAGGAGGCAAAGATATACAATGGAGAAAAGACAGTCTCTTCAATAAGTGGTGCTGGGAAAACTGGACAGCTACATGTAAAAGAATGAAATTAGAACACTCCCTAACACCATAGACAAAAATAAACTCAAAATGGATTAGAGACCTAAATGTAAGACTGGACACTATAAAAGTCTTAGAGAAAAACATAGGAAGAACACTCTTTGACATAAATGACAGCAAGATCTTTTTTGATCCACCTCCTAGAGTAATAGAAACAAAAACAAAAATAAACAAATGGGACCTAATGAAACTTCAAAGCTTTTGCACAGCAAAGGAAACCATAACGAAGACGAAAAGACAACCCTCAGAATGGGAGAAAATATTTGCAAACGAATCAACGGACAAAGAATTAATCTCCAAAATATATTAACAGCTCATTCAGCTCAATATTAAAGAAATAAACACCCCAATCCAAAAATGGGCAGAAGACCTAAATAGACATTTCTCCAAAGAAGACATACAGACGGCCACGAAGCACATGAAAAGATGCTCAACATCACTAATTATTAGAGAAATGCAAATCAAAACTACCATGAGGTATCACCTCACACCAGTTAGAATGGGCATCATCAGAAAATCTACAAACAACAAATGCTGGAGAGGGTGTGGACAAAAGGGAACCCTCTTGCACTGTTGGTGGGAATGTAAATTGATACAGCTACTATGGAAAACAATATGGAGGTTCCTTAAAAAACTAAAAATAGAATTACCATATGACCCAGCAATCCCACTACTGGGCATATACCCAGAGAAAACCGTAATTCAAAAAGACACATGCACCCGAATGTTCATTGCAGCACTATTTACAATAGCCAGGTCATGGAAGCAACCTAAATGCCCATCAACAGATGAATGGATAAAGAAGAGGTGGTACATATATACAATGGAATATTACTCAGCCATAAAAAGGAAAGAAATTGAGTCATTTGTTGAGACATGGATGGATCTAGAGACTGTCATACAGAGTGAAGTAAGTCAGAAAGAGAAAAACAAATATCGTATATTAACGCATGTATGTGGAACCTAGAAAAATGGTACAGATGAGCCGGTTTGCAGGGCAGAAGTTGAGACACAGATGTAGAGAACAGACATATGGACACCAAGGGGGGAAAACTGCAGTGGGGTGGGGATGGTGGTGTGCTGAATTGGGCGATTGGGATTGACATGTATACACTGATGTGTATAAAATTGATGACTAATAACAACCTGCAGTATAAAAAAACAAACAAAACTAATACTAAACTTTCATTGGTTATTTGTATGGAAATATGTTAATATAAATGTTTCAGACATTACATGAAATTTCTAAAAATCTTATATGTTCTGGTATAATGTTATAAGTCATAATCCTAGTTATTACTTTAAAATGTATATCTCAGAAATAAGTAATTTTCTTGTCAACTGCATTATTATGAACTTTCATCAAATCTTTAACCGTGGTCATTTTTAAGTCTTTTGTCATTTACAGACAGTTCTGGGTGTACTCTGATGCTTTTGCAAATATGTTCCTATAAAAGGGTTTCATCTTCAAGAAATTCATGGAAAAGACTCTGACAAGTACAGGTTTCTGGTAACTGACTGTACTGCTGAACTGAATTAATAAGCATTTTCAGAACTCTAATGAAAACCTGATGAACTTATAAAAGTGCTAATAAAAGATCAAGATGAAAAAAAAATTAATTACATGGGACTGAGTGAACTGATGAGGATGAGTATAATTTTTGTGATTTTCTGTATGAATTAAAAAAAAAATCCCACAAGGACTCAGAGGCAAAGAATATACAAATCAATTTTCACTGCAAAGTAAAGGAGCTGTTACAGTGGAGGATTACTGGACTGAATGTCAATATTATGACATAGTATGAGTGTGTTTCATGTTTGGTAATTGCAATCATTATTGCTTTTGTTGTGGTCATCCATGTACAATGCTTGGTGTCAGTCTATTTATCTCTTGTAAAAATAAAATACAGTGTGTGTGTGTGAAAAAAAAAATTAAACTAGAATTACCATTAAAAAAAAAAAAAGAAAAATGCCATGAATATGGGTTGTATTAATTTTTGACATAATTCTGTCTAAACCTTCTATTTAAAGACTATCCTGTCCACAGTAGATTCTTCACAGGAATATTGAGATACCATGATTAAATATGCTACTCTAATGTGACGTAAAAAAAAAATGACGCTACTAGTAGGTTTTATGTGCTTGCTCATGTTTATGCTTCTCAA
The DNA here is from genome assembly GCF_949987535.1 of Balaenoptera acutorostrata. NCBI lineage: Eukaryota > Metazoa > Chordata > Mammalia > Artiodactyla > Balaenopteridae > Balaenoptera > Balaenoptera acutorostrata. The sequence goes on along the minus strand of NC_080066.1, from coordinate 160,835,191 downwards.
TTTTTAGGACGTAATGATTTCCAAACAATTTAGATGCCCTGGGCTTGAAAATAATAAATGTTATGACCCAAAAAAAAAATTAAATTAAATTAAATTAAATGAAAAAAAAAAAACAAATGGAGTTGGGTATTAGCTGTTTTAAGGCCATGTGCCTAAAATGTAACCTTCTTTTAAGATTCCTAGATGAAATTATGAATTGGGACATTCTATCACCCAGAGTATTTATGAAAGTCTTTTTCTATTTGTTTTATTGAATTAAAGACTGAATTTCCAAATACCAAAGAGGTACACTTTCCTGGATTGGTTTGTCATCTAAATACTTTTTAGTTGGATAACAAATCATATAAAAATGGAGCTGTGTTTTAGTCAACTGAGCTGTATGAAGATGGTTCAATAAGTGAGGTTTTCAAAAGTGACCTCTTTCTCTTTCAGGACTTTGACTAGATTAGGGGTCAGCAACATTTCTCTGTAAAAGGCCAGATTGTAAATATTTTCACTTTGTGAGCCATATGGTTGTGTTGCAAATACTAAAACTCTGCCATTGTAGCATGAAAGCAGCCACAGAAAAGCCAGAAGTAAATGAGTGTGTCTTTATTCCAATAAAAATTTATTGATAACAGGGTACAGGTCAGATCATTTGGGAAAAGAAATATCTTATATTTTCAAATTGTTTCTATCATTTCCATCTGTCATCATTCCTTTTTTTGCAGCTTAAAAGAAATTTATTGTACAATACAAAAAATAGGCATACTGGAAAATAAAAGGTATATTAATATACAAACAAATAAAAGAAAGCTAAATAACACAAATGGTTTAATCCAAACACTAAGATAAAATGCACAACATTTATGCTAAAAATAAAGTATTTCAGAAAGGATATGCATTTCAAATGAAATGTTAATGATGGGAAAAAAAGAAAAATATGCTAACTTCAAAATTCTTGAATATCAAAAAATCAGTAATGGCATAAAACATTAAATCCAACAATACTGGGTACTTTTCAAGAACTTTATTTGAAAAGATATTTAAAATACTGAAAGACTCAAAATAATGTCTTTAAATCTGGCAAAGGTTTTCCTTTTTTTTTTTTTTTTTAAGTCTGGGGGCCTATTCACAATATCTTCCCTCTTCTTCCATTTATACCTTCCTACAAAAATTTCTGGATGCTCATACTTAAGATTCTATAAACAAAGTAGCTTAGGTAACCCTACTCCATTGGTAAGTGTGTATTTAAGCCTTACCAATATAATAAGTGGCACAAATTAACATAATTTTGAAATCTATACAAATATGGACACAATATGAAATATTAAATTTTCATTTTATAAAGTAAAACCTACCTCCAAATGAAACAGTAAAATGTAACAATTAGAGCATAGGGGGGAAAAATAAAGCCTGTTTTGCAAACTATAAATTAAGACATTCAGTTCCCCAAACCACAATAGCTCTGTGAAACTAATACGAATGACACTGTTCAAAGGTATAGCCGAGGGGCTTCCCTGGTGGCGCAGTGGTTGAGAATCTTCCTGCCAATGCAGGGGACACGGGTTCGAGCCCTGGTCTGGGAAGATCCCACATGCCGCGGAGCAACTAGGCCCATGAGCCACAACTACTGAGCCTGCGCGTCTGGAGCTTGTGCTCCGCAACGAGAGGCCGCGACAGTGAGAGGCCCGCGCACCGCGATGAAGAGTGGCCCCCGCTCGCTGCAACTAGAGAAATCCCTCGCACAGAAACGAAGACCCAACACAGCCAAAAATAAATTTAAAAAAAAAAAGGTATAGCCGAGGTAAGGCCTTCAGATACACCATTCTCGTGTAAATGGCCAAACCAGAAGCATCCAGTTAGGATATGCATCTGTACATCAGAAGAACATTGAATTAGCCATAAAATCCTTGGTAATATCCTCTAAAACTTAACATATAATTATTTAAATATATGTTTAATACTTCAGTTAGGCCAAAAGACTTTTGACTAAGTTTGGAAGGGAATTTCTTTTCCTAATATCATAGTTCCCAAACTTATATAATCAAGACTTTCTATATCTGTATTTGCACTAGCATCTAAATTATCCAGGAAAAAACTTTTTGCTACACTATAATTACTTTTATAGACTTTACCCTACCACATGTATGCCATGATACTAAGAAACTATTAAGTTCTCCTTTTGACCTCACCCCTGGTCCTCCAAAATCTTGAAGCTGTGGGGAACTGGGGAGAACCAGAGAGGTATATGGAGGAAGGAAGGAGTGTGAATAGGTCCTACACAATTTTACAATCTCTGCCATCATTCTTAACATTAAGTATATCAATAGTATACTTAAAACATTAGTAATTTTTTTGGTTTACTTAAAAGAATTTTGTAACTTAAAACAAAGTTGCACAAGTGCTTTAGTATCTCAAAATTAGAATATTTGTATAGACAAGAGTTCTTTGGACTCTGGGCTTCTTGGACCCCTCTTTTTTCTCTTTCCATTTCTGCTCTGCTCCTCTACTCTGTAATCAATACTAACTACTCCCACCTCATCCCACCCCCACACACATACTTACAGGTGAAAAGACCAATATTTACTCAGGAGGGATGTCTGAGCAGCTGTAGTTCTCAGCTATCTAAATGTTAAAAGGATAATTAATCTTTCTTGTCCTTGGTTATTACCCACCCCCCAAGCAGCTTTCACTGGCATGTAAATTAGACTTGAATGGTTCTGTTTTGACAATTTGAGAGGCATCTCACAAGACTCTTCTCTGTTTGGATTATGGTGGTCCAAACACCTCAAGTTCCCTGAGAGGATATATAGAAATCATCAAAGCAAAGATTTCTCTACGACTAACAGCACACCAACTAGGAAGAGGATTTTAGAAGAGTGGCTCCAACTCAGAGGAAAAAGAATGGTTTTGCTTTAGACATATGACATTCTCTTACCTGGGTTGCCCACAATGAAGCTTGCCTCCTGGATTCACATCCTTCCTGAATACGAACTGATCCTGGGACTTGTTTTAAGCATGAATGTAGCAGAAGTGATGTTGTGCCATTTCTAGGACTGAGCTGAAAGAATGCCTGGAAGCATCTGAAAGGGAACAGAATAAGCCAGAATAAGGATTATTTTGAGCTGGTTATTTTTAAAAAAGTAGAAATTACCCTTTTGTAAGTGTGAAATAAAATTCACATTTTATGGGAAGACAAAAAAAATTTCAAACATAAAAAATTTTCTCCATCCTTTGGCTTCCTCTTGCCCCTCTTGTACATTGTGTATCTGCGTTTTGCATTGACCAAACCTCCCCATGACCCAATGCCCGCTAGATTGTACAGTAAGTCCCCTACATACGAACCTTCAAGTTGCAAACTTTCAAAGACATGACCATGCATTCCATCAGCGTCAGGAGTGAGTGCAACTGCAGCTTGCCCTCCATCTCCTATTGCTGACGATCCTTCAGCTGTACCATCTCCCACCTCCTCTCCCTCCTCCAGTCAGTAACTCTTCTTGCATGTTCACTCAACGCCAGCCCCTGTACGCCAGCTGTTGTACTGTACTACTGTACTTTTCAAGGTACTGTACTGTAAGATTAAAAATGTTTTATTTTTTGTTTGTTTTTTATGTATTATTTGTGTGAAAAGTATTATAAACCTATTACAGTACAGTACCATGTAGCTGATTATGTTAGTTGGGTACCTAGGCTAACTTTGTTGGACTTAGAAACAAATTGGACTTACGAACACGCTCTTAGAATGGAAGGCGTTCGTATGTAGGGGACTTACTGTATAACCTGTCAATAATACCTCATTTAATATACAGCCCTCTGTCTCTAAAACTTACATAATTGTGCTTTGACCTCTAACTAATGGAACAGTTCTCAGAGCTCTCTGAGAGGCTATACCCGGGTTATAGTCCTCAATTTGACTCAAATAAAATTTTCCATTTCTTTCTTGGATTGACTGATTTTTTTTTTTTTTTTTTTTTTGTCAACAGTAAGAGACGTTTACATTTATAAGGGCAATCTCCATTTGTAAGGGTGTCTCCCTCTCTGAACCAAGAAGAGAAGGATGACACTAAAGCTCTAGAAACTTATTAATGGAGAAGGAAATTACCCAAATCTGCGTAACAACCTCACCCTTGTTTACTTGTTTACCTTGTATTTCCCAACGATAGCCTCCTACGACTGGTGCCCCCCAACCCCAACATCTTTCATATTTAGCTGGAGATGGTATTTAAGGTGATGGTTTGGGTCATTTCTGGGATTTACTCAGCTTTCCTGGGTCTCTCCCATGTAAACAGGAAGTATACATGTTATTAAACTTGTGTTTATTTTTATCCTGTAATTTGTCCTTATGCGGTGGGAGTGGGGGGTCTTGGCCAAGGACTTAGAAAGGTAGAGAAAAAAATTAGTTTTCCTCCCAACACCTCCATGTGGTGTTCTTAGGTCCTGACTCATTGAGGCTTCAAGTGTGAAATATGGCTATTCTGCTCGAGAACAAATGGAGAGCTCACATGGAGAGGGAGAGTTCCTGAAACTATGTACTCTGGGGGGTGGGGGGGGGCGTGGGAAGAATGGGAGGGGAGCGGGGGGGGGGGGAAGGACAGGAGAGAGGGAGAGGAAGAGAGAGACCTAGCCAATCCTAGCCCTCTAGGTAAGCCCAGAACCCGGATCCTGACAGCTGAATGAAGCTACACAAAGCCCATTGACAAGAACATCAGAAGAAATGCCTAGCTGGATTGAGCCCTGATTGAAGATTTGTGAGTGAATAAAATGATGTTATTTTAAACCACTGATTTGGGGTTGGTTAGATATGTACCAATATATAATTGAAATGAAATTTGGTACCTGGCAATAGGGGGTGGTCAAAACAAAACCTAAAACTTGTGGCACTGACTTTGGGAGCAGCCAAGGAGAAGACTGAAAGTGCTAGAGAGGAAGACATTTTCTACCCTTCTAAGTTCCTCTGGCTGGTCTAAGAATTAAATTGACATGAGACAGAATAACAAGAGGAAACCAAACAAAAGTTTAATAAAATATATACATGGAGAGACCCAGGAAAATTTAGTAAATTGCCAAAATGGCCAAAGCTACCACCTTAAATACCATTTTCAGCTAAAGACAAAAGACGATGGTGGGGGTGAGGAGTCAGTTAAGGAAGGTTGCCAGGAAAAGCACAGTAAACAAGGGTAAGGTTGTGATGCAGATGTGAGTCCTTGCCTTCTCCACTGATAAGTTTCTAGAGATAAGGTCACCCCCCACTGTAATCCCAGTATAGGCATATCTCGTTTTGTTGTACTTGCCTTAGGTGTGCTTCACAGATATTTGTTTTTTCACAAATTGAAGTTTTGTGGCAACCCTGCCTCGAGCAAGTCTGTCAGAGCCATTTTCCAAAAGCATTTGCTCACTTTGAGACTTTGTGTCACATTTTCGTAATTCTTGCAATATTTCAAACATTTTCATATTATTATATTTGTTATGGTGATCCATGATCACTGATCTTTTATGTTACTATTGTGATTGCTTTGGGGCACCCGGAACTGCACCCATTTAAGATGGCAAACTTAATAAATGATGTATGTGTTGTGACTGCTCCACCAACTGGGTGTTCCCCCATCTCTTCAGGTCTCCCTATTCTCTGAGACAAAACAATATTGAAATTAGGCTATAATCTTCAAGTGTTCAAGTGATAGGAAGAGTCACATGTCTCTCACTTTGAATCAAAAGCTAGAAATTATTAAGCTAAGGGAAGAAGGCATGCCAAAAGCTAAGACAGGCTGAAAGTTAGGCCTCTTGCACCAAACAGTAGCCGAGTTGTGAATTCAAAGGAGAAGTTCTTGAAGGAAATTAAAAGTTACTACTCCAGTGAACACACGTATGATAAGAAAGTTAAACAGCCTTATTGTTAATAGGGAGAAAGTTTTAGTGGTCTAGATAGATCAAACCAGCCACAACATTCCCTTAAGCCAAAGCATAATTCTTCAATTCTAAGAAGGCTAAGAGAGGTGAGGAAGCTACAAAAGAAAAGTTTGAAGCTAGCAAAGGTTGGTTCATGAGGTTTAAGGAGAGAAGCCACCTCTATAACATAAAGTACAAGGTGAAGCAGCAAGTGCTGACGGAGAAGCTATAGCAAGTTATCCAGAAGATCTAGCTAAGATAATTAATGAAAGTGACTACACTAAGCCACAGATTTTCAATGTAGACAGAACAGCCTTCTACTGGAAGAAGATGCCATCTAGGACTTTCATAGCTAGAGAGGAGAAGTCAATGCATGGCTTCAGAGCCTCAAAGGACAGGCTGATTGCTTATTAGGGGGCTAATGAAGCTGGTGACTTTAAGTTGAAGCCAATGTTCATTTACCATTCTAAGAATCCTAGAGCTTTTCAGAATTATGCTAAATCTACTATGCCTGTGCTTTATAAATGGAACTATAAAGCCTGAATGACAGCATACCTATTGACAATCTGGTTTACTGAAAATTTTAAGCCCACTGTTGAGACCTACTGCTCAGAAAAAAATGATTTTTTTCAAAATATTACTGCTCACTGACAATGCACCTGGTCACTCAAGAGCTCTGATGGAGATATATGAGATTAATGCTATTTTCATGCCTGCTAACACAATATCCATTCTGCATCCTATGGATCAACGAGTAATTTTGAATTTCAAGTCTAATTATTTAAGAAATATATTTCATGTGGGTATAGCTGCCACAAATAGGGGGTCCTCTGATGGATCTGGGCAAAGTAAGTTGAGACCTTCTGGAAAGGATCCATCATTCTAGATGCCATTAAGAATATTCCTGATTTATGGGTAGGTCAAAATATCCAAATTAACAGGTGTTTGGAAGAAGCTGATTCTCACTTTCATGGATGACTTTGAAGGTATCAAGACTTCCATGGAGAAGTAACTGCAGATGTAGTGGAAATAGCAAGTGAACTAGGATTAGAACTGGAGCCTGAAGATGTGACTGACTTGCTTCAATCTCATGATAAAACTTTAACAGATGAGGATTTGCTTCTTATGGATGAGCAAAGAAAGTGGTTTCTTGAGATGGAATCTATTTCTGATGAAGAGATTGTGAACACTGTAGAAATGACAACAAAGGATTTAGAAGAGTATATAAACTTAGTTGATTAAACAGCAGCAGGGTTTGAGAAGATTGACTTCAATTATGAAAGAAGTGCTACTGTGGGCAAAATGCTATCAAACAGCACTGCATGCTACAGAGATATCGTTCATGAAAGGAAGAGTCACTCAATGCAGCAAACTTCACTGTCGTCTTATTTTAAGAAATTGCCACAGCCACCCCCACCTTCAGCAACCATGCTCTGATCAGTCAGCATCAAGGCAAGACCCTCACCAGCAAAACAATTATAACTCGCTGAAGGCTCAGAAGATGGTTAGCATTTTTTAGCAATCAAGCATTTTTCAATTACGGTATGTACACTTTTTTTAGACATAATACATTACACACTTAATAGACTATAATATAGTGTAAACATGACTTTTATATGCACTGGGAAGCCAAAAAATTCATGTTAGTCACTTTTTTTATTGTGATATTTGCTTTATTGTGGTGGTCTGGAACCAAACCAGCAATATCTCCAAGGTACACCTACACAGCAAGAAAGTTACCCTCACAAATGAAAATTTTCCTTAGACATGTAAATGTCTCTTTAAAAAGGGTAACTTCTGCTTGGTTTTCAGAGCTCTTCCTAGGTCTGTTCTTTCTTTAAAAATAACCAGCCTAAAATAATCCTTATCCCAAAGGCATCTTTTGGGGTGGCAAATTCTGCTCCCCTACAAATGACTCCAAGGAGAGTATTATTGGAGGCTGGGAAAGCAATAAGAAACCTAACTTGAGGCTGAAGAAAGGAGATCTGAATTATTTACTGACAGAATAATCAGAGAAACTGTCACCTATGGTAATTAGAAAATGTTCCTAATAAACTAAAGAATTTTGCTAAGGGGATTTCTAGGGAGAATTCTGCAAGTGCTTACTGGCTTCTTTGCTTTTTTATGAGAAATTACAGATAGAAATAAACTAAAGAAGGAACTGTTTCCTTTTCCAACAGAATCTACAGGAAACATTTCCAATCTGGACTTGCTGGGTTGGAAAATAAAAACTTTTAATTCATAGCATCTGCATCTAGCAAAAGGTTCTCAAAATAGAAATGGCTCCAGGGCAAAAATCAAGTTCAAGACAAAAACCAAGTGTGGACTTAGGAGTAAAATCAAGTCAAAGATGTGACTATAAGACTTTTGTAAAGACTTCAAAAGGACTTATAGCAGAGCTTCTCAGACCCTTTTAGACAGAAAAAGGGACTTCTAATGGTCTTAAAAGCATGCCTCATAGACACTCTCACCTAGAAAACTTCTGGAAATGCTAATTATATTGTTACATGGCCTCCTGACTCTAGGTCCAGGTGGAGTTGCTTTTGTCTAATGAAGTGAATTGCAATTTAAATCTTAAAAGGTCCTCAAAGTTTTTAAAGGAATTATAATAGCTTGGTCTAAAAGGGACAGAGAGCACAAAACACAAATGAGCCTCTGGATTCCAAAACTTCTAATGTGAGGAAGCAGACTTGAGAAAACTACCCAGATGCCAACATTAACCATTTCTTATGGAAAATTAATCATTAAGAGTCAAAGGTCCAGATTTCAAAATCAAGCCAAGAAGTGAACCTCTCTTAGGTGAGGTGGAACAGAAATGGGTCCCAACCAACTTACATCCCCCTTTCCAGAAGAGAGGAAGGATGGGGGACGGTGCCACATACCTGGCTGGATTTCAGAATTTCTGTGAATTACTGAGTGCTACGTCTCCAGTCTCCCCATACCCTGCTCTCAACCAAACATTCGCGTGGGAGTGTCCATGCATATAGGTTTCCCTGTCTTACCGTCAAAGATAAAGCAAAGTAAAGCAGAAGACTAGGTCAGCTTGAATAATCATGAACAAATAAAACAGTTGTTTCTTCAATCAGTAAGTTTTGGAGTGTGTTGTTACGTGGCACTAGATAACTGAAAGAAGAATCATACTCTAGGAGAACAGAGTAAAGTCACAATTCACTGGATACATCAGCTGAATGAATAAATTACTGAAGGAAAACAGACATATATAATAAATATATGTATTTCTATTTCATAAATACTATTTATATGTATTTGTAGATGCATTTGTGTATATGCATGTATGAGTGTTTGTATATAATTATAAAAATATTATTAAGAACACAAAGCCTGGGCTTCCCTGGTGGTGCAGTGGTTGAGAATCTGCCTGCCAATGCAGGGGACACGGGTTCGAGCCCTGGTCTGGGAAGATCCCACATGCTGCGGAGCAACTAGGCCCGTGAGCCACAATTGCTGAGCCTGCGCGTCTGGAGCCTGTGCTCTACAACAAGAGAGGCCGCAACAGTGAGAGGCCCGCGCACCGCGATGAAGAGTGGCCCCCGCTTGCTGCAACTGGAGAAAGCCCTCATACAGAAACGAAGACCCAACACAGCCAAAAATAAATAAATAAAAATTAAAAAAAAAAAAAAAAGAAAGAAAAAAGTGGTCAAGTACTTAAAAAAAAAAAAAGAACACAAAGCCTGGGTCCACCTGATTAACTTCATTAACTCATTAGTAACCAGTTATAAGTTTGTCAGTTGATTAAAATCCATTTCATCAATTACAATGATATGGTATCGATCACTACAGTATCTCAGCACTCTTTTAAAATAATGGTGGGATTATTTTTACTTTTAGTTGTACTGTTTGCGAAATTTCAGAAAGCAAAATTCAAAAACACTGACACAATCACCATAACTTGTCCCTCATGACCCACTGTACAGTAGTTCCTCACTATGCAAAACATTAAAAAGTTGAAAATTAATATCAAATCTTCTTTTCACATAAAAGGAATTTTTAAGATATTTCTGTTACAAAAAGAGTCCAATGTTAACCTTTTGTTTAAACTCCCTCCAGCTGTAAACTAGTTTTTACTAGTAATTCAGCACATTTGTGGAAAAAAAAAAAAATTAGCCCTTTTGTACTGGTAAACCCCCATCCCCAAAGGTTTGAGAATTAACCTGTGATTTTCTGGGAATGAAAAGAGAGTAGTCACTAGAGCCCAGTGATTTTACTATGGATAACCTCAAAATTTTCCCTCCAATAATGACTCTAATTGCTTATATACCCAATTTCATTTCCATCTCCCATTATCTTTTTATTTATCTTTAGCATAATCCAGCTGTCATCATCATGACATTTTCTGGGCTAACTGTTATAAGATTGAGATCTGGAAGCCATGCAGGGGGCAAACTGCAGAAATAGCCATTCTAATGCATAATTCAATCATTCTTTTATTCATGGAACTGATGTGGTGACTTCCTATGCAACATCTAGTCATTTCCCAACTTAATGAAGTAAAATTAATCAATTTTAAACAATTGTTTATTAAGGGAAATTAATGAAAATCATTGTTCATATGCCACCGTTAATCTTTACAACCATCTTACAAGGTAGAAATTTTTTTCCATGTCATTTGTGAGGAAGCTATGTTTTACCAAAGCTAAGTGACTTGCCCACATTATACAATACACAATTCTACAACTGATATTTGAACTACTCCCTAACTCCAAAGCCTGGGACTTCTTTTTTTCCATTATACTCACCTACTCTAATAAATAATTTAATGCCCTGAGACTTCAACATAGCAAATCTTATGCTTGTAACTTACCAGTCCACACAAGTTTTGAAAGACTTGAATTAAGGTAGAAACTCAAAGTAATTCTTTACCAAGTCAGTTCAAAATATACTATGTAGTATCTAGTAAAAAAATGTAAAGGTAAATAAATACCCAAGCTGTTATATACTGTTAGCATCATTCTTTGCCTTTGTCAAGAAACTACAAATCTCAGTTTATCCTTTTAAATCTTTGTGGGTGTCGTACTCTTGAAGTAAAAGAAGAAGAGAGAAGACATATGATTTCCCAGCACATACCACAGCACTTGGAAAAATCAGATTCATAATAACAACGACAACTAATCAGCACCAAAACATCTGGATCAAAAGTGAAAAATTCAACCACTTATATCAAACATCTATAGGTTTAGAGGTATCTGTGTGGTTAGGAACATCTGGACAATTGACCAAATGATTGGATTCTCACTAATAATTTAGGAACTGGATAAATAATACCCTCTAATGCTACATACTACGAGGTTACTGGAATATTAAACACGTAATCAGGAATGTTCCCTATAGTACCTGAGACTAGAGAGGTCAAATGAGGGCCACTTTGTAGAGAGAAATAAAGGCAGTTTCAGATATTCAGCTTCATTTATTCAATACACCCTTCCATGATTTAGTTCTAATCATATGATATACTTTGATCTAGATTAATAGCTCTGAAATGAATCCCATTAGGCTGCACAGACAATTCTATGGCATCCTAATCAGTCCACTCCTACTTTCCATAAGAAAAGTTACTCTATCATGAAAATTGTCATTTTGTACCTTATCTTCCAGGGGTATATGTGTGTGTCTGTGGCATGTCTGTGTGTGAGCAGAATTACGATAAAAAACAAAGTTATACGTGATCATTATGTGAACCACGATATCTATGTACCTTAAAACAGGGTTTTTAAAAAGTCTAAAATATAAAATACTATTGCTACAAATAAGCTTTACCAATGGTAAGCATACAATAAAGTTAAAGATGATTGAGATACATCAACACTTATTTATAACTGAAAAGGAAAGCAGCAATTTAAAACCATTTGCAGTTCAAAACAGTGTTGATATCAAAGCATTCTTGCTCCAAATGGTGGGGATTCTTATTTTCCCTTTGTGTGTTTGGAGCTTCACAAGGCTAATATGGTATGACAGTCAGACTTTTAGCATTGAACTTAAAACCTCAACCATGCGCCACAGTGTTTCAGAAGACTTCCTTTTAGTAACCTTTAAGAACCCACTTGATGGCTTACCAATATGTGCTCTTAATGTTATTCAAAACTAAAAGTTTATAGAGTTGCAGTCACACTCCAGTAACACTTGAAAAAAAAAGACTTGAGAGGGTGGATGTGTTTGCAGTTTTTCAAGAGGCTCCATATAGCCCATCAGTGGACCTTATATTACCCTTGGAGAACCATTACAATAGGTATTTTTCCTCATTCTTAAGTATGACTTTAAATCAAACACTGAGTTTTCTAATCATGCTTGTTCATCAAAATAGCAGGCTAGAAATAGAAACATGACAGGAAATGGTGACGTGACTGACTGATCTATTGGTTTAAAAAATTCTTCATTCTTCCCTTGTTCCATACATTTGCCAAGGCAGCATCACAGGCAGAGTATACTTCTCCGTCACTTGATTCTGAGCTTGACCACTTAAACTTGTGTTGGCCCAAGGGATGACACAGAAACGACAGAAATGACATCACCATGAAGAAAAAAAAAATCAGTTGTTTAATCTGTCACACTCTCCGTTAATATTAATCTACTTGCATGGATACTGTATAAGAATTCTCATACATTACTTTAAGCATTATCCTTATCTTTATACTATGACATTATATTCAACACACTCATGTACAAATGCCAAATCCCTCAGTAAATGGGGGCCGATATTCTGCTTCTCATTTCAATCAATATCAACAACTCATGGAAACTTTTTAATGAAGGATAGTTATTTTAGGGAAACTTCGAGATAGACTCTAAAGCAAGCAGTGGAACCATTTTCACTTGTAAAGCACTAGAAACTGACTGTGTGTGTGTGTGTGTGTGTGTGTATGTGTGTGTGTGCATGTTTGATAGCATTTAATACATTCATATGGATTTTATGTGAACCTCCTTCAGGTACCCTGTACTTTAAAGAATGTTACTTCTTTTGATTCCATATAATCAACTATGAGACAAATTCTGTGATTTCTAATAATATATGCAAGAAAACTTTGGAGATAAAAATATTTATTATATTGTAGCATGAGGAATGAGTATAAATGAATCTCAATTCAGTCATATCTGTCCTCCCAGCCGAGGTGTGACAGTAAATCCAGAGATAAAATGAAAAATTAATTTGTGGAGGTGGCAGTTGGGAAGACACATACTACTGTCATATTGTCAGTCTTGTGGCACTGTGGGTTGCATTTTTTTTCCTTCATGCCACATAGATTTGCTTTGGTTTCCAGAACAGGAAAAAGTGGGGTTTTTTTTCAACTGCTTGATATTAGGTCGTGCCATCTCATAGTGGATGCGGTTATGAATCAATTAGTAAACATTTCTCTTGATTGGAGTAGATTATTCACAGACACCCCTGAGCAGTGATGCTAATGCAGTAGGCATGCAGGCAGAGCCTAAGGAGTGTGCCTAACAAAGCAGTGCACAGAGTGGCCCTCAGCTGTCAGTTGGCATGAACTGATGTACAGGAGGGAGGAAAGCTGCTAGATTCAGCAGTGGCTATGATTTTGAGGAACAGACAGGGAGTGGAAGAAGAAAGTATGGTACAAGTCTCCAGGCTCTGCCTCACGCACTAAGCATGTGACGATAGTGGATGCAAAGGTGCAGAGCTGTTTCACTTGAGACTCAGAGACACATGGACCATGATGGGATCAGCATCAGTGCTCAAGGAGCAGAGGGAAACCTGAGAGCAGGATGCCTGTGGTGTGGGCAATGTTAAGAGACAGCATCCTTGGCGCTGGTGTGTCACTGGCAGGCAGGTACCAGCAGTAGTGGAAGGATACTGCAGAGCCGGTGCAGCAGGGGGCAAAATGCTGACAGAGGGTGGGTGTGTAGGGGATAACATGAGAGAACTGTAAGTGAATTTTTATCAAAAAATCTCCAAGAACATTCAGAACTCACCATTTAAGAATTTTAGTTATGGGCCAGGTTCCCTGCTACTACACAGTTGGGGCACTGTGAAATATGTTGCTAGCATGACCCCATTTGTACTCACAGCCGGTGAGGCCTGGGAAGCAGGTTTCTGCCTTCAAAGAGCTCACCATGTAACAAGGATGACAGAATAATACACATGAAAAGATAACATAATGCAAATGCTCCATGAAAGCTATAGACAACAACTGCTCTGAGATCAGACAAGAGAGATAATTATAAACAAAGCTTTGAGGGTGGGTTTCATTTCACGTGCATGCGATGAACATCAGAATATCAGAAACTTGGGAAGGCCCTGCATCCCTTTCTCTCCCTCTGGGGTTCAGGAACCTGTCTATGTGCTCTCAGGGCATTCTGTATTACCATTTTTACTGAACTCTGCATGTTTTCTTGCCTATCTAAACCCAGACTGCAAACTCTGGCATATAAAGAATTGTTTACTTTCAGTATCTGATTTTTAACTATTTTAAGTTAATATGTTAACTATCATTAACTTAATGACTAAAAACTGATAAATATATCTTCATAAAAGGAACCTACATACATTAATTTTCACAAGCACAAATCTAAATAAAGGCTATCACAGCCATAGTTGTCCTATCCAAAAATGATTTCCAGTTGCTAATCATTAGATTTCAGATAATATTCGACAACTTTCTATTTCACAATTGAATTCTATAGTTTGAAATACACAACCTCTTGATCCCAGCAATTACACCCCCCTCCATATTTATAGTCCAATAAAAGTAGCTGGATAAACTTCTGTGAGAGCACGTGTGAGGTGATAGAAGGCCTATCCTTCTGTATCTTTGCAGACTCCAAAGTTCCCACAAGGAACAGAGGCCCAGTGAGGTAACAGTGCTCTGTATATTTCCTTTCACTGTTAAGATGCCCAATCATTCTTCTATTTCAATGTCCTTAATGCCTGGGATATTTTCATACAACCTTATCAGAAATAGTATTTAGGGCAAAAAGAAAATAAAACCATAAGGTAGGCAAAAAAATCTCTCTGCAAAGCTATACATTATCCTTTGTTACCTGGAAGCTCCTTCCAGTGTGTAGTCTTAAAACAACTGAAGTGTCCCACACTCATAAGTCTAACCTTGTGGGTCCACTCACCTCATGCTGCCCTTCCCCAGCAGCCATTACCCACTCAAGCTTGCCAGAGCCCAACAGCATCCGCCTTCATTTATGGCAGAAAGAATGAAGTGAAAACAGATGCTATTAAGTAGTCTGGTCTGAACTTGAGAACTTGGAGAAAGCATGGTTGAGAAAGTAGAGTGATTTATTACATCTCTTTTAATTTTCCTCTATTAGTTGGGTACATCTGTGGTAGGTAAAGGAGATTATATGTCTCCCAAAAAAGTGCTTTAGTGTTCTAGGAGTTTAAAAAACATTTAGGTATTCATCATATGGACTTCCTTGTTTTTGTCTAAGTCACTAGGCTGATGGTTTATAAAAAGTGGCCCTGGTTTTATGCTTTTCCATTGAAGAATTTTAGAGAAATGGCCATAAGTTGGCCATCTTTTGTTTAATAAACTATCAGTCTAGCTTATATAATTTTAGTTAAGTAGGTCAACTTTTCCTCCATTTGTGCACAATGGTCATGATTTTCTCACCTACCACTGATGTCTGTGTGGCCTATTATCCCTTTCCGTAAACCTTTTTTAATCCTTCTTGATGATATACTAAATTGCAACGATGCTTAACAATTCAACCACAAGAACACGTATGATGTATTTAATGGTCACAAATGGCCATGATTTCTCTCTTTTTCTATTTTTTAAATATGACACACAAAGTATATCATCTTCAAGTGTGCCAAAGTACTGCCTTGGTGCCCATTTAGCAGTAGGAGAGTCTCCTTTAGACTGACTTTTCTATTCCAAACAATGGTGCTCATTGTTCCTTAGCAAGCTGAACCCAGGTGTTCACCAGGTAGAAATAAATAAATGTCCTCTATCCCTGACAAGCTCTTAGATTTACAAATTGCGTTCATTTCTTTAATTTGTCAGTATTAATGTCTGAAAGCGTCTGTAGAATTTACAGAAATGACCCCCTTGAGCTTATCAAAGATAAAACACTCAAAAATGTCAAATCTCGTTTTAGGCAGTTGCTATCTGAATACTGGTCTTGGGAGGGAGGTCTGAAGAGGGAAGTGGGTAGGAATGATTAAGTAGGCTAAAGACAGGAACCTTCTGAAGTAAGTGAAAACAGATGGGACTTATGCTTTAGCATTGTTCATTTTAAGTGTCACTGCTGGTCAATGATTTGTTTCTGTATCACGTAATATTTATTATTGATAACCAGTTAGAGATTTAGGTAACTCAAAGATTCCCAGAAGGGAGAGAAAAAAAAAAAGTGCATAGAAAAGCTAGTGAAATCTGAATAAGGTCTGTATTTGAGTTAATATAATTGTACCAATGTCAATTTCCTGGTTTTGACAATGTATTATGTTTATGTAAGATGTTATCATTGAGGAAAGCTGGGTGAACAGTACAGGGGAATTCTCTGTACTGTTTGTGCAACTTCTTGTGAGTCTTAACCTATTTGAAAATAACAAGCCTGAAAAAGATAAAGAACACTTAAGGCTATCACTTAAAAAAAAAAAAGATACCTTGAGAAAGGTTAAGAGTGACCAGCCATTTAATCTTTGAAAACAATGAACAGAAATCAGTGAAGAATAGCAGAAGTGGCATCCTTCTTTTACTTTTTTTAATCTTTCAAATGTTTTAGATTCAACAAAATACCACTTGCATTTCATTAGCTATTGACATCCCAGTAAGTGGTACCAGATTTGACAACACTACTAATAAGGGGTTGGTGTTCTTAATCTAAAACATATCTTAACGTTTCTGATCTTCGAATCATTTTCTATTGTGACTCAGGGCATGACTTGACAGCTCTTTCAAAATTCAACATTCTTACCTAGTGGCAGCAGAGCAGGTCTTCATATTTGCCTAGGTCTTCCTTAAGAAAGATTTGCTTTGCACTTCTAACGGATTTGACAAGGGTGGCAGGTCTGAAGATTAAAACACTTTTGAATAAAGTTTGACAAGTGCCAATCTTCATAATAACAAAATATTTTGTCATAAGATGTGTAGCATAGTGTGGGTTTCAGAAAGTTCAAATTCTCCTTATTTCTGGAAGCACTACAATTTGACACAGACCAGCACTTTCTCACACTTGCCCTGAATTGTAAACTCTTCCCGCCTCTGACAACACACACACAATCCTACACAGGGGACATAACACACACACACACACACACACACACACACACACACACACACACACACACACACACACACACACACACACACACACCATTTTAAGTTTCCTTTAAAGTCCAAAGAAATTCTTAGCAGATATATAACAAACAAGAAACAGTTTTCTGTTCCTTTACACCTGGGACGTTGGAAATAACGTATTGAGATTTTTCTTAGATCCTTGCTCATTTTCTTATAAGCTATAATGCAATGTTCAGATACTCAAAGGGAAAGTTTTCCTCTCCTATGCACCTCTTATGGGTATTCTGTAGTACTCTCAGAGTACAGATTTCTAGTTAGTTTTTTTGCTTGTTTTTATTTTGCTGTGAAGTCTTCTCCTTTGCATTCACAAATACTTCTTGAGCACTTAAGATGCATTCTCTGTGGCTTTTAAGATGAGTAGCCTGCAAGCCTACAAGAGATTCACATTTTCTATTATACTGCTAAGGAATTAATAGCTAAATCATAATATAACATCCATTTTACTCATCTGAGAATTATAATACTTTGCTCCAGACAAGAATACTATCTACATTACCTTACATTTGTTTATCCCCTGCCTTTTTTGGGGGGAAGTTATTTCTTTGATTTAAATTTATTTAATTTTCACAGTTCTACTAGGAATCGGGATAGCCACTTGAAAGATGATATGGCTGAGCTCCAGAGAGAGTATGATTTGCCTTTTTTAAAGTATAACTAGAGAGTGCTGGAATCCAAAAAATGATTCAGATGTCTTCCAGCCCTGTGCTTCTACCACTATGCTATGGGCATTGGGAGCAGGCTGATGATGGATGTCTGTGTGTTAGAACAATGGGACCGCTCTTTGGCAACTCATGCCACAGACCAAACATTCCTAATTAAGCTGTTGTCATTTTACCTAGGGGAAAGCTTTGGCCAGATTCCAGCATGCCCATAAATAAGAGAGACTACTAGAAACATGAGAAAGAATAGTTTCAAGCGAAAGTATCCTTCCATGATTAAGAACATAACTCAACCTACTACCCAAACTGATTTATGGACCCATGTACCAGGCTAGTGTGTAATTCAGCCCTTTGTGCAGCATACCTTCTGCTGGCCAAATATGAAACTGCATTTTTAAAGATGGAAATGGAGCTCATTAATCCAAAGAATATCTCATTTTTTCCTCCAAAATTTATCACTTTTTCCAATAAAGAAGACACTAAAATTTCATTCCTATACACACCCTTTTATTTCTCAGTGCCAGCCTCCAACACACAAGTATATGCACAGTCCCATTCAATCCATTCTGTGTTTTATTTTTGGTGGAAAATATGTTCTATTGCACTCCCTTAGGAAAAGATAAAAGAAAATCTTTTCAATATGAAATCCAAATTAACTCCCTGTGGTTTCATCACACATACGGCATTCCACTTTTTCCCTTCTCAGACGTATTTCCTGTCCTTAGCTTCTTTCAACTGTCTACTTCTCCTTTTTACCCATTAGGTTGCAAGTCAGCAGCAACACACATGAATTTATTTCACTAATCAGAGAATTCTCCCATGAAAATCATTAACATAAAATATTCAGTGAACTATTAATGGAGTTTTTTTCCTTAAAAAAACTACATCATGTTTTTAAATATACGGAATATGATGAGTTGACCAGTCAACTCTGCATGCAGGGCATTAAGAGAAACATCTGTGTCTTTTTCTTTTATGAGTACAATCCCATAGACGCCCTAACATTAAAGAGGAACCCGAGGGAAATCTGCAGCTGAAGAAAAAGCAATGCTAAATTACTTCAAACTAAAGTCTTGACCCTGTTCTTTTGAAATCTCCATAGGAATCCTGGTTCACAGTCCTAAATCAGACTGGGTTGACTGTCTTTGCTTCATTCCATATGGAGGACAGACTATCTCTTGTGTGTCATAACGGTAGGGCAACTGGAAATTCCCTCCAGAAGGAAGCCAGTGTCTTCACCGCAGCCACTATCAGTTAACCACGCATGCTTAATTACTCCTTCACTGATCAGCAGCTAGAAGAGCAATCCCTGTCTGGAACTTGGAAGTGTTTCTAATGGCAACAGTCACAGACAGTGGCTGCTTTGGTAAAGTGAGCTGCGAGATTACCTGGCTGGGGGCAGGCTCTGCCAGAAAAAGCAACAGACCTTTCGTGTTGAAGATATCCAGCCCCAAGCACCTCTTTTACTCGTCTTCTATCGGTTGACGTAATCCTCCAGACAGTTAGGAAGGTCTCAGTTATCCCATACAGGCATGTTTCCCTCTTGACGTTAGAAGGGAAGCCTGAAAAGCAGTACCTAAACAATTGTGCATGATTCCTGGCTCAAAGTGCCAAGCCCCTCAGCTTCAATGCTTCCTTTTTCTTTCTCTGCAGGGGACTGAGTGAAATAAGAAAGCTTTCATTTTTGTTAGCACCTCTCTACTTGGCTTTTTAAAAATATGGTTCTTTTTATGATGCATGGTACTTACTTTAGTTTGCCTCTATAAAATAATAAAATACATTAAGTCTCTCTATTCCCTTTGTTGTTTGGGCAGTAACATTCCTTAGATTGCATGTGACAGTTTCTAGGCATTTATGATAGAGAAGAAAAATATTATCAATAATGAATAGAGATATAAATCATGGCGGCTACAGCATCTTGGCATTTGTTTTCCTTGAGCTTAAATCCACAAGTTTTCTGGAAACTGAAAGCTTTCAGCTCTGGAGCCAGGAGTCGACTTTGCTCCCACTGAGCTGTAAGAAGCAAGAATTAAAGAGGCAAGTGAGAGAGAACCTGGAGTTGTTTTCAGAGTCTCAGTCTCTATAGAAGAACTGAAATTTATTTACACCTGTTACTAAACTTTCAGGCTCCCACTGTTTTTGCCCTGGGATAATCTGCCCAAAGACTTTTGGAGGTTTCCATGGTAATTCAGAAGAAAATATCCCCCTCTATCTTCCAAGATTTGAGGGCAGAAACATTGTGGAATTACAACCTGGGTTAAGAAATGAGGAACAAGATTTGACTTTAGCCTAAGAATCCGCAGAATTAACATCCTTCTATTCTCTTTTGGTTTCCTAGTGAAATGACATATAGAAGGAAAACAATAAGTATGTACTTATTGGAGGTTGTTAAATGAATAGAGGGTTAAAAAGGGAAATGCCCTCTCAGAGCAAGTGAAGAAGAGGTACAAGGCTGTTGTCTCAGAGTTTTTGAAGGTAAATTCAGTTCTACTACAACAGTTCTCCTTAGAAAGATGTTCATTAGTCCATGTATTCGAATATCATTATCCCAGCATCTTTGGGTTCATGAAAGGGGGTATTTCATTGGAAAGGAAATTTTTTTAAAGAGTTGTGAGAAAAGTAGCTGTTCAAAATCTTGGATGAGCACAAATCAATCCTGTAAGAACACTTTAATCTTTGCCAAAAAGGGAGGTAAAGTAATCTCCCAGGTGGCATTTTCTGAGTTTTCATAGCTCTGAAATTCCTATAGGGGTTTAAGGGATCTTTGTTTTATTGCAGACAGATGGACTAGGAATGGCCAACAAAATCCATTAAAATCAATAGTTAGCAGAGGGTGGGATGCCTTCGGCAGTATAAACACTCTGCCAACAAAGAAAGCTAGAATAAGCCTTGCTCACCAATCCTTTGCTCTAAACCAACTTGCTAGCTAAGCTCTAAGGGAGAGTGGGGAGAAAGTCAGCTAAGAAGCTTTTAATGGAAAAGGAAAAAAAAGTACAGAAGTTCTACTCTTAACACACAGGCTAAATGTATCTTAAATCATAGATTAAAAATAGCTGTTTCCACTCTGGTAGTGGATGTTGATTATGAGGGAGGCTATGCATGTGTAGGGATGGGGAGTATATAGAAAATCTCCATACCTTCTGTGCAATTTTTCTGTGAAGCTAAAAACTACTCTAAAAAGTAAAGCCTACTTACAAAAAATAACAACAACAAAGAAAGTAGCTTTTTCTAACTGGCACATGAAGAGGTAAATGGGTTAATAGGGAGGGCAGGAACATGTTTGTTTTGTTTTTCCAAATTTACTATTGAATTCTTACTTCAGCATTTCTAATGGGCAAATTCAGGGTCTATTCACCTTGTTTTAAGGGTATCATAAATAAAATCTGGAATTGGGAATCAAATGTAAATATTTAACTCGATAGAGTTAGAAAGAAAAACAATGCAATTCATACTTAAGAAATGCCTGCATGTTATTTGTATGTGCATGTTCAATAAATGATAACATAACGTATTGTCTGTGTACATATTTGGCAAAACATTGACCTATTAATCTGACCCCCCAAGAGTGAGCTACTGGCAACCCAGTATGTTTCCAAAACATATTTAATGTAAAGCTATCCTCTAATTTCCTGAATCCCATTAGAAGTGCTCATTGGGAGACTGATGTCCTGCTCACAGCTAAAGGTTGCGGTGCACCGTTTAAGGCAATTTTGGCGGCTAAACCAAGCATCTGGCGACTAGAGGAGGGCAGCAGGCAACACATGTCACTGGCCCCTTGTTTTAAGGGCACTTACTTTAATTAACAAACACACTGTATTTGCCCCACTTTAATTAACAAACACACTGTATTTGTTCCCTGAAAAAGAAGCGGAGGATACACTTATGTGTGCACACATATGTGACTGGAAAGGGTCGGGAGAAAGAGATATGAGTCATCTCTGTTCATCTTTCACATTTTACCACATGTTCAAGTAGGAACTTTGTTTCCTGTGCATGCACTTCACACAGCGCTAGATGAAAAATCTAACCTGGGGGTCGACCAAACTCATCGCGGCTTATCGAAGTGCAACTATTAAAAATAATACAAATCTGCTCACCAACTAGGATTCTGACACCAATTCCAATACGTGTGTTTCTTCCCCACACCAAGCTTCCGTCGCCTCCCTCGACGGCGACAGCACCTCCCTCCTCCGCGAGTCCGGAAAGCGTAGGAGCCGCGATGGGAGGGGCACGCCTGCAGCGAGGGCGGCTACGTAGCGTGACGGCACGACGCGGGGGCGGGGCTTTGCCGCGGCTGCGGCCTCTGTATGGCCACCTGGAGAACCCACCAGATGGACGATTCAGGAAAAGGATGGATAAAGACCGAAGGGGAGAAAACGGGATGTCAAGGAAGGAAGGGGCAGCATGTTGGAGACCTCCCTGGTACTACCCAGCCCCAGTTCTCGATAGTCTTCCGAAAGAAAGTGACTTGAATCACGTTTTCAAATGAAAAAAGGGGCAAATGCTAAACTGGACTGGAAACTGGGGCAACAGACGTGAACAGGGTCTGTCTCAGGCAAACTGGGAAGTAGCTTGCGTTTATTTATAATCCTGACAATATAGGGTATGTCAGTATGAGATCCACTCTTGGAAGGGATGTCCTTCTCAACTCATGATTAATTCTCTCCAGCTACTTAGATAGAATGTGCACGCAGATGTACAAACACACATGTAGTATTTTTATAAAAAAGAAACAAAAAATAAATATATGTATGTAGAGAAAGAAGCTGGGAAAAGTAATAATAGGTAAAGAAAGCTGGCCAAGAAGGCAGAGGATGGACCATGTTAAGAATAGTTTTCATGTCTACGTCTTTATTCCTGCCACTAGTTTCATCAGTATCATTTTTTTTTTTTTTTTTTTTTTTAGATTCTATAAAATAGCTAGTAGGAAGCAGCAGCATAGCACAGGGAGATAAGCTCCTGCTTTGCAACGACCTAGAGAGGTGGGAGGTAGGCTGAGGAGAGAGGCTCAAGGCGGAGGGGATATGGGGATATATGTATGCATATGGCTGATTGACTTTGCTTTACAACAGAAACTAACATAGTATTGTGAAGCAGTTACACTCCAATAAAGATCTATTTTAAAAAAATAGTTTTCAGTTCCAAAATATACCTGTGCCTCTTGAATATTTTCAAACTATTACCTATAGATATTGATTTGCTTAACACATCTATTTAGGTTAATATGAATCCACCTTAAATTTTACATATTTCTTGCATAGGTAAATTATTATCAGCCATTAATGTGTAAGTAGATTAGTTTAATCTAATTGTGTTACCCAAAACCTACCTTTCATCACCTACTGGATAAGGACCTGAAATAAGGTATTTGAATTAAATGGGAGGCAGTTAAACAGTATTAAAAATTTGAGTTTGTACTTACATACCCTGAATCCTTTGTACTATACCAGAACAACATGTATTTTAAAAAATAAATTAACTAATTAATAGCTATGTTAAGCTCTGTTTCTGACTAGCAGTTAAGCAGTAGTATAATTTATCTGTACTGAAAAATTTAGAATTTGACAATCTAAGTTATCCAATTGGTGGCCTGAATTTTTCAAAAGATTTGCTTGGTAAATAATCATACAAATCCTTATATTCAAGTATTTCTGGTACACTAGTAAAAAATTATTATATTTTCCTATCCAGTAAGTCAACACCTGGTCTCTCCCACTTGCTCATGGATTTATTCGACAGTTATACTACACACACATACACACACACACACTCCACATGTACACACAATGCATATAAAATATTATTATAAATCAATATTGCATAATATATTCTGAAGGCATTGTCCAGAAAAAAAAATGTTCAGCTTTAGGTGGTAACTTTGAAAATCTTAATTCCTTGACTGGACAAGTATCTAACTGGGGTAATGTAGTAGTGGTTTAAATGACACATCAGGACTGAACTGGGGATATATTTATAGGTTTTTTGTCTTTTGTGTGTGTGTGTGTGTGTTTGTTTGTTTTTTGCAATCTGAGGGCATAGGATTCTCTGTATATTTAGATTTCCTTGTTCTTTGGGGAACAAGTCAGTATCAAATGTGCTTATCCGTGTCTTTCCTCAAAACCTAGCTGAAGAGAACTGATTGCTCTCAAAGTGAGAAAAGCTTCTCTCACCACTCTGCTACCTATTTCTCAGTAGTGGTACTCTTCATCACCCCAAAAGCCAAAATTCATACATGGAAATATACAATTAAGTAGATGTCTTCATCCTTAATAAGTTTCTTTTCTCTTTAATAGCTTTTGATCATCATGTTCATCCCAAGCACACATATCAGTTTTTCCCTAAACAAGAGGGGTTTTCTCTTATGACACCCTCTCCGTGCCCTGCATAAATATTCCTACAAAAAAAGTGACCTGTTAATTATGAGTAATTGCTTTTCTCATCCCAGGGTGACTGAGGAATAATTTCAACTAAGTATTCATAGTCAGGGATCATCAAGTGATTGCTCTCCAGATTAATTTCTCTGGGCCCAACTACTGCCTTGTTGTAGCCTGAACATGGCACTGCATTCTATCTGTCCTATTCAGCCTGAATAAGGAGGCCTTATTTGCTAAACCACTTTAATTCCTTCTGCATAATTTAATTATGCTTCAGTGCAAAACCACCTGTGACCTTAGGTTTAGTAATGAAATCCACTCCCCAGTCACCGCTGCAGAGTGGTCTGTTTGGTAAAGATTGTGGGAAATAAGAATCTTAAATATTGTTCCTAACCGGAAGAGTCATACTCTTTTTGGCTTGTTCTCTTTCAGTTTTCTTGCAGGCAGTTTGCTGTCTTCTGGAGGAGATTTTGTATAAGTACCTTCACTTGGAAGATTTAAATGAAATTCAAAATGAATCGTAGGTATTTCAGTGAGAAAACAGAGGGAAATGTCCTTTGTTTTTCTTCACTCTGTGAACCTGAGGGCATTTAATAAAGTCCTTTATTTCTCTCCCTGAGAACTAAGATGAAAGCATATAGCATGTAATTGTATAAACCTGGGTCATTTGATATTCAGTTATTAACTGGAGGTGTTATTTAGTTTATAATGAGTCTTTCAGAACCCAGTTTCACATCTGGCAAGTTCTCTGGCTAGAACAATTCATTAGGAACTTTTTTTAGATCCATACATGTATACCTTTTAAAAGAACTTCTTTGGATCTGCCATGGTTCTTAGTGTTACAACTTCTTTTACATGTCCTGCCCCCAGCTTTTTCAGTTCTGGGCCTTGTGACTTTTCCTCCAAACAATGTCCACACATCCACACACATTATTTACCATGCTGGTTGCTGAACTTCTTCCCATACTCTCACCCATAAAATGAATGCTACTTCATTTTGCTGATTTTTTAGATGCATATTTATTTTGCCACATTTTAACATCTCTGAAAATTGGCTGCCTTTCAATCAATAGTATACTATCATCTCTGTTAGCCAGGTGGCAGTTAGGTGGCAATAGTATACTATCATCTCTGTTAGCCAGGTGCAATTGTCATCAACTCTGTTTTGGTAAACTTGGTCATAGGGTCATAGCTGTTCATGTGGTCTTTTATATGCAAATGAGTATAATGGAGCCTTTTTAAAATATTGAGATATAATTGACATATAACATTATATTAGTTTCAGGTGTACAACGTAATGATTCGATATATGTGTATATTGCAAAATGATCACTACAATAAGAAGTTTTAAGATCTTCTCTTAGCAATTTTCAAATATACAATACAGTATTGTAAACTAGTCACCATGGTGGTGCTGAACATTACATCCCTGGGACTTATTTATTTTACAACTGGAAGTTTGTACATTTGACCCCCTTCACCTATTTTGTCCACTTTATCTTTCTCTGACTTATTTCACTTAGCATAATGCCCTCAAGCTCCATCCATGTTGTCACAAATGGCAAATGTTGTCTTTTTATGGCTGAAAAATATATACATACATATATGCATATATATGTGTGTGTGTAGTATACATACACACGTTCTTTTTTCTTTTTCTATTCATTCATCAATGGACACTTAGTTTGTTTCCATGTCTTGGCTATTGTAAATAGTGCTGAAATGAACACGGGGGTGCAGATATCTTTTCGAGTTAGTAGAACTGCTAGATCACATTGTAGTTCTCTTTTCAATTTTTTGAGGAACCTCTATACTTTCCACAGTGACAGTACCAATTTACATTGCCACCAAGAGCGTACAAGTGTTTCCTTTTCTCCACATCCTCACCAACACATAGCCATTCTAACAGGTGTGAAGTGATAGCTCATTGTGGGTCTGATTTACATTACCTGATGATTAGTGATGTTGAGTACATTTTCATGTGCCTGTTGATGACCTGTCTTCTTTTACAGCCAAATGAGTATAAAGGAGCTGTTTAAATTAATGTAAAGTTAAAAAATCAGAGGTAACAAAGCACACAATTGGTACCATTTTCCCTTTTAGTGATGCATAAAATAGTAATGTGTCTTCTAATCAATGACATTATACATTTGATGAAATATGCTGATTCCATTGTTTCCTCTCTGTTAGGCCATCCACCCTCTGCCTAACTTCAAGACTGGTCAGTTTCTGCATCCTCTAACAGGTCTTTTCAATCATTGCAGTTGCTTATTTCACCATTTCCTATTCATACACAGACTTGTCTTTCACCCATATAGGATCTGTATTATATTTGATTGGGCACTCTGTGGCTCATGGTCTTGTATGATTCGTATTTCAAGAATCATGGAAGATTCTAGGATTATAGAGTCAATTTAATGTAACTGTTTCATTTACAGACAAAGAAATTGAGACAGAGTTTAAGTGTTACTGACAGGCCTGAGACTGTGTGACCATCTATTAAAAGCCAAAT
Organism: Balaenoptera acutorostrata; assembly: GCF_949987535.1. Lineage (NCBI taxonomy): Eukaryota > Metazoa > Chordata > Mammalia > Artiodactyla > Balaenopteridae > Balaenoptera > Balaenoptera acutorostrata. Next base: position 160,808,493 of record NC_080066.1, on the reverse strand, counting down.
GCAATCCCCAAATTAGATGAGATTCCTGACCTTACAAGAGCTTACAGACCAAAGATCTGATAGTAGTCCCCATTTTGTTTAAGAGTGTTCTCTCATATATAACTCACCGTCTTCTTCTGTCCTTGAAAGATGTTTCACTTGCCAGATATTGTGCCTCTCCCAGTGTCTAGCTGTACACTAAATCCACACCAAAGGAAGTTAAAATGTCCTTAAAATTACAAGCATGGGTGAAGTTTGCAATGCCTCGAACTCTAAGCAGCCTCATTTCATTTCTGTCAGTCTTCGCAGCCCTGTATGCTTTTTTCTTCCCTCAAAACTGAACGACAGAGAACCAAAAAGCATAGCAAATGAGTTCCTCATTCCTAGTCTGATTGAAAACACCAAGGCTCTCTGTGGATGTTCCTAGACATGAGATTCTCTTAATAAGAAGATTGCAACATTGTAAGCCATTCAAGCATTATAGGCCAATCAATGCCCTTCTTGTTTTGAGAAAAAAAAAGATAATAAAGTTTTTGAAGGATGCAGAGTAGCATCAGAGAGGACTAATTATAATAAGATTAAAAAGGATGGCAAAAAGCAGTGATGATAAAAAAGAAAAAAAAAAGGCACTCAGAGGAGAAACACGTGTACCCCTTATGATCTGTATAACTCTATTCTATTAAGAAAGAATTTTTGAACAGAAATATGATTTTCAAACTAAGATACCAAAAGGACAAAAGAAATCAATCCCACCCTCAGCCCTGCCCAATCCCAGTTGAAGGTTAAATCTGTTAAGATTTAAGTCATGGTTTCAATTCAGCTCGCCTATGAGTAGAAGCAACAGCATTATATTCAGTGATACATGGCATTAAGGAAAGATCTTGCAACATGACTAGTCTTACTCATAGGAGTCCATGGACAGTTGTGATTTTAGAGGGACTCTCCCACCAATCAGAAAAAGGTGCATCCAGCCAGGCTCAGGAATTTGCTAAGGTGGAATAAAGAAAGTAAAAATGCAAATATACCAGGCTGTCATTACATAACATGTAATGTCCACTGTTACATGCAACTGTCCACTGTTAATGTCTCAAGAGTGATTTCATTCATCGTGTGTTGTTCTAAGGGAATAGCTAAGTAACCACATCTTTCTCCAGGATACACACAATAGATATAATCTCTCATGAAAGGAATGGAGCAAATGATGGAGAGGCCAAAGGAAGCGATGTGAATGAGTGAGAGTAGTTTTAAGGCAACAGGAGGATCTTGGGCTGGCCCAGTAAGTAACAAAAGACAGATGCTAAGAATTTCTTTCATCTACATTCAGTTTTCAAAATATGAAATGAACAAGCAAAATGGGGTATGTATGATATTGGTGGGTGGGGCATAGAGTTGGAGGGATCTGGGATGAAACGTGGAAGGGGTCAAGAAAGAGGGATAGGAGGCAGGAGCTGGAGAGAGTTTGAATCTATCTTTATGATCCTTTGAGTCCATGGTCTTACCTAATGGCTTTACTGAATTAATCCAGTTAACTGGAAAGCCATTTTATTCTCTCTTGAATAACCCTTTCTTATATGCAGTTAACTAAAAACTCCATCTTTAAAAATATTAAAGAATTTCTGGGGCTTCCCTGGTGGCGCAGTGGTTGAGAATCTGCCTGCCAATGCAGGGGACACGGGTTCAAGCCCTGGTCTGGGAAGATCCCACATGCCATGGAGCAACTGGGCCCGTGAGCCACAACTACTGAGTCTGCAAGTCTGGAGCCTGGGCTCCGCAACGAGAGGCCGCGATAGTGAGAGGCCTGCGCACCGCGATGAAGAGTGGCCCCCGCTTGCCGCAACTAGAGAAAGCCCTCGCACAGAAACAAAGACCCAACACAGCCAAAAATAAATATAAAAATAAATTTTTTAAAAAAAGACCTAAAGAAGAAATACATGGCGAATATCTTAAAAAAAAAAAAAATTAAAGAATTTCTGTAGTTTAGCTGTTTTAAAGCCATGATCTAAAAAGTAGTCTTTTGTCTACAAAATTGTATTGATATCAGTCTTTCCTCTCTTTGTTTCTCTCTCAGTCTCTCTCTTTCTCTCCCTGAACCCCTCCTATACACACACACACATGCACACACACACATGCATACACACATACATATATGTATATATGTCCAAACATATTCATTCCCTCTACAAATATACACATTTACATTATATATTATATATCTTCTCTCTCCATTATATATATGTGTACACACATACATACACACACACACACACACACACATATATGCAGTTCATACAATACAGATCTTGCAGAAACACATTTAATGCTCACTTGTTGTTGGTTTACTCTGTACTAGACACATTTCATTATTTTAAGCACAATACAAATATTAACTCATGTGTTCCTCAGAATAACCCTATGAGAAAGTTATTTTTATTTTATAGTTGAGGAGAAGGTGGTACAGGGAGGTGAAATTGGTTGTACAATGAGGTGCAGATAATAAACTATGGGGTCAGGATTTGAACTCAAGGAATGAAAGACCAGAGCCATGTTCTTAACCCCTGAGCTCTCCTGCCTCATGGGCAGTGCTTGCCATTCCCTACCACCCACTTGGACGGAGCCTCTCATGACTCTTTATATAGACTAGATCACTTAGGGTTCAGAGATTTGTAAAGGTTGTCCCTCTGCCTGGATATTTTTTCCTCCCTGTGATGGTTAATTTCATGTGTCAATGTGACTGGCCTAAGGGACATCCAGAATAGCTGGAAAAACCTTATTTCTGGGGATGTCTCTAGGGATGTTTCTGGGAGAGATTAATATTTGATTTGTGGACTGAGTAAAGAGATCCACCCTTAGCAATGTGAGCAGATTGTGGGGCTTCTCAGTCTCCATAACCACCTGAGCTAATTCCTATAATTAACAAATGAAATAAATAAGTAACTAAATAAATGTATAAAATATCTTACTGATTCAGTTTCTCTGGAGAACTCTGACGAATACATTCCCCTTCTCTGCCTGGCAAAACTCTAGCCAGTCTTCAAGTCGTAGCTCAAATGCCTTTTCCTCTCTTGCAGCCTTTCCTGATTCTTATTTATACTCCAACAGATATAGGACTTCTCTCCCCTGCCAACCCTCCAAATTACTAGTACTTGCTTATATTTCTGTCTTCTACCCTAGAGTCCATCCTCTTTGGCATGAAAGAGTTATCTTATTTAACTTTATATCACTTTTATCTAGCACCCTGCCTCACAGAGAAAGAAGTGTAGAGAACGCCTTCCAGGATTCTACAGTCAGCATATCAAATCAATCACCTGGTTTGATGTCACCTATTTTGCAACATAAAGGCTTATGTTTTCCACCATTAGAGTTTGTCTTCACATTATGTATGTGCTTTGAAATATATGACATCCATCATAAAAGTTTCTGGTAAAACTTTTCAAGACCATGAAAACTTATAACCTATGGAATAATATGTAGAGGAGAAGTTTTTATTATTTTAAGGTCAAATCAGTAGGCCCTTGCACCTTTCTGTTTGAAGTATTACAGATTCTGCACACTGAACAAATTCAGTTGTAATAGTCAGTAATGAGTGTTTATGTTAAATCCGTGGCTAATCCCAAAACTCACAATCATTTTTTTTTTTCTTTTTGATTTTAAGAATTTAAGCCTGGACTTAAAGGAGGAGTTACTTGGCTTCTTTGTCTATGTTACATTATGCAACGTAGTAGGAGTGGGGAGCTAGTGGAGAAAGTACTTCATTTCCCCCTTAACTATTGTCTTCCATGTGTCTGTAGCTAATTTTTTGTAGTAGCCAGTAGGGAAGAAAACGAACAGTCTGATTTGGGTACCAATCCTCATCACATCCAACACAGCTGGTATTATATAAAGAGGTTCAAAAATCAGAAGAGAGAAAAATTACATTCAATCAAAAATGCTCAGAGAGACTTGGTAGAGGAGTTAATACTTAGAAAGGCTTTTAATGTTTGTGTATATAGGAAGAAGAAAAGACGTTCCAAGTAGCGAAAACAATAGCATAAGCAAGCTGTGGCAGGAAAAGTTCTGAGAAATATTTGGGGAATATGATTTGTCTATTTGACTTGAGTGTAGAACACAGGTATAAAAGTCAAAAGTGTAAAACTGAAAAGAATGTTGGAATTATATTATGAAAGGATTTTTAAGAGAGAATGAGCAATTTTACTTGATTCTATAAGCCTCAAGGAGAATGATGGTATCTTAGCTTGGGCTGTTATAACAAAATACCATAGACAGGTTTAAACAACAAACATTTATCTCACACAGTTCTGGAGGCTGGGAAGTCCAAGATCAAGGTGCCAGCTAATGCTGTGTCTAGTGATAGGCGTCTCCCTGACTTGCAGACAGTTAGTGGTCTTCTTACTCTACTGTCACATGGTGGAAAAAGAGATTATCTCTCTGGTATCTCTGCTTATACGGCACTAACCCCATTATGAAGGCTCCAGCTCCATGATCTAATTACCTCTCAAAGCCACCACCTCCTAATATTATCAATTGGGGATTTGTCCTTCAACATGTATTTTGGGAGGACACAAACCTTCAGTGCATAGTAGACAATGATTTTACCAAGCCAAGCTTTAAAAGAATTAATCTGACAGAAATGGCTAAAATGAATTGAAGTGAGAGAATACATGAGAGATAAGAATATCAGAATATTAAATAGGAAACAAAGATTGTGTGCTACCTTAAGTGACCTCAGTTAGCATGACAGGAGGGGACTAATGAGAAAACACATTTTTTTAAATTCAATATTATTGACTTTATCATGAAAAACCCAATACACTATAATTTTTAAACATTAGATACTGTGGTGGCTTTGTATTCTGCCAGCCTGCCAAAGCTGGAATAATATTTTGAAAAATTCCTCTTTAGGTTCAAAATATGGTCAACTGTGATAGAAATTACCATGAGACTTGGAAGGTTGAAATAAAGCAGAAAACATTTTTTATGCTCTGAAATTTGGGCTCAGTTTTGTATTTTTTTTTAACGTCTTTATTGGAGTATAGTTGCTTTACAATGCTGTGTTAGTTTCTGCTTCATAACAAAGTGAATCAGCTATACATATACATATGTCCCCATATCTCCTCCGTCTTGCGTCTCCCTCCCACACTCTGTATCCCACCCCTCCAGGTGGTGACAAAGCACCGAGCTGATCTCCCTGTGCTATGTGGCTGCTTCCCACTAGCTATCTATTTTACATTTGGTAGTATATATAAGTCCATGCACTCTCTCACTTCATCCCAGCTTACCCTTCCCCCTCCCCATGTCCTCAAGTACATTCTCCAATTCTGCGTCTTTATTCCTGTCCTGCACCTAGGTTCTTCAGAACCATTTTTTTTTATTTGATTCCATATATATGTGTTAGCATATAGTATTTGTTTTTCTCTTTCTGACTTACTTCACTCTGTATGACAGACTCTAGGTCCATCCACCTCACTACAAATAACTCAATTTCATTTCCTTTTATGACTGAGTAATATTCCATTGTATATATGTGCCACATCTTCTTTATCCGTTCATCTGTAGATGAACACTTAGGTTGCTTCCACGTCCTGGCTATTGTAAATAGAGCTGCAACGAACATTGTGGTACATGACTCTTTTTGAATTATGGTTTTCTCAGGGTATATGCCCAGTAGTGGGATTGCTGGGTTGTATGGTAGTTCTATTTTTAGTTTATAAGGAACCTCCATACTGTTGTCCATAGTGGGTCTATCAATTTACATTGCCACTAACAGTACAAGCGGGTTCCCTTTTCTCCACACCCTCTCCAGCATTTATTGTTTGTAGATTTTTTGTGATGGCCATTCTGACTGGTGTGAGATGATACCTTATTGTAGTTTTGATTTGCATTTCTCTAATTACTAGTGATGTTGAACATCATTTAATATGTTTGTCGGCAATCTGTATATCTTCTTTGGAGAAATGTCTATTTAGGTCTTCTGCCCATTTTTGGATTGGGTTGCTTGTTTTTTTGATATTGAGCTGCATGAGTTACTTGTAAATTTTGGAGATTAATCCTTTGTCAGTTGCTTTGTTAGCAAATATTTTCTTCCATTCTGAGGGTTGTCTTTTCGTCTTGTTTATGGTTTCCTTTGCTGTACAAAAGCTTTTAAGTTTCATTAGGTCCCATTTGTTTATTTTTGTTTTTATTTCCATTTCTCTAGGAGGTGGATCAAAGAGGATCTTGCTGTGATTTATGTCATAGAGTGTTCTGCCTATGTTTTCCTCTAAGAGTTTTATAGTGTCTGGCCTTATATTTAGGTCTTTAATCCATTTTGAGTTTATTTTTGTGTATGGTGTGAGGGAGTGTTCTAATTTCATTCTTTTACATGTAGCTGTCCAGTTTTCCCAGCACCACTTATTGAAGAGGTTGTCTTTTCTCCATTGTATATTCTTGCCTCCTTTATCAAAGATAAGGTGACCATATGTGCATGGGGTTATCGCTGGGCTTTCTATCCTGTTCCATTGATCTACATTTCTGTTTCTCTGCCATAATCAAGACCATACTGTCTTGATTACTGTAGCTTTGTAGTATAGTCTTGAAATCAGGGAGCCTGATTCCTCCAGCTCCATTTTTCTTTCTCAAGATTGCTGTAGCTATTCAGGGTCTTTTGTGTTTCCATACAAATTGTGAAATTTTTTGTTCTAGTTCTGTGAAAAATGCCATTGGTAGTTTGATAGGGATTGCATTGAATCTGTAAATTGCTTTGGGTAGTATAGTCATTTTCACAATGTTGATTCTTCCAATCCAAAAACATATATAGTTTTCTGCATACAGGTCTTTTGTTGCCTTAGGTAGGTTTATTCCTAGGTATTTTATTCTTTTTACTTTGCAGTGGTAAATGGGAGTGTTTCCTTAATTTCTCTTTTAGATTTTTCATCATTAGTGTATAAGAATGCAAGAGATTTCTGTGCATTAATTTTGTATCCTGCTACTTTACCAAATTCATTGATTAGCTCTAGTAGCTTTCTGGTAGCATCTTTAGTATTCTCTATGTATAGTATCATGTTATATGAAAAGAGTGACAGCTTTACTTCTTCTTTTCCAATTTGTATTGCTTTTATTTCTTTTCTTCTCTGATTGCTGTGGCTAAAACTTCCAGAACTATGTTGAATAATAGTAGTGAGAGTGGGCAACCTTGTCTTGCTCTTGATAGTAGTGGAAATGGTCTCATTTTTCACCATTGAGAACAAGTTGGTTGTGGGTATGTCATATATGGCCTTTATTATGTTAAGGTAAGTTCCCTCTCTGTCTAGTTTCTGGAAGGTTTTTTATCATAAATGGGTGTTGAATTTTGTTGAAAGCTTTTTCTGCATCTATTGAGATGATCATATGGTTTTTATTCTTCAATTCGTTAATATAGTGCATCACATTGATTGATTTGCATATATTGAAGAATCGTTGCATTCCTGGGATAAAACCCACTTGATCATGGTGTATGATCCTTTTAATGTGCTGTTGGATTCTGTTTGCTAGTATTTTGTTGAGGATTTTTGCATCTATGTTCATCAGTGATATTGGCCTGTAGATTTCTTTCTTTGTGACATCTTTTTCTGGTTTTGATATCAGGATGATGGTGGCCTGGTAGAATGAGTTTGGGAGTGTTCCTCCCTCTGCTATATTTTGGAAGACTTTGAGAAGGATAGATGTTAGCTCTTATCTAAATGTTTGATAGAACTCGCCTGTGAAAGCCATCTGGCTTTTGTTTGTTGGAAGAGTTTTAATCACAGCGTCAATTTCAGTGCTTGTGATTGGTCTGTTTATATTTTCTATTGCTTCCTGGTTCAATCTTGGAAGTTTGTGCTTTTCTAAGAATTTGTCCATTTCTTCCAGGTTGTCCATTTGATTGGCATATAGCTGCTTGTAGTAATCTCTCATGATCCTTTGTATTTCTGCAGTGTCAGTGGTTACTTCTCCTTTTTCACTTACTTCTATTGATTTGAGTCTTCTCCCTTTTTTTCTTGATGAGTCTGGCTAATGGTTTATCAATTTTGTTTATCTTCTCAAAGAACCAGCTTTTAGTTTTATTGATCTTTGTTATTGTTTCCTTCATTTATTTTTCATTTATTTCTGATCTGTTCTTTATGATTTCTTTCCTTCTGCTAACTCTACGGGTTTTCTGTTCTTCTTTCTCTGATTGCTTTAGGTGTAAGGTTAGGTTGTTTATTTGAGATGTTTCTTGTATCTTGAGGTAGGATTTTATTGCTATAAACTTCCCTCTGAGAACTGCTTTTGCTGCATCCCACAGGTTTTGGGTCGTCGTGTTTTCATTGGCATTTGTTTGTAGGTATTTTTTGATTTCCTCTTTGATTTCTTTCATAATCTCTTGGTTATTAAGTAATGTTTGCTTAGCCTCCATGTGTTTGTATTTTTTACAGATTTTTTCCTGTAATTGATATCTAGTCTCATAGCGCTGTGGTCGGAAAAGATACTGATATGATTTCAATTTCCTTAATTTACCAAGGCTTGATTTGTGACTCAAGATATGAATTATCCTAGAGAATGTTCCATGAGCACTTGAAAAGAAAGTGTATACTGTTGTTTTTGGATAGAGTGTCATATAAATATCAGTTAAGTCCATCTTGCTTAATGTATCATTCAAAGCTTGTGTTTCCTTATTTATTTTCATTTTGAATGATCTGTCCATTGGTGAAAGTGGGGTGTTAAAGTCCCCTACTATAATTGTGTTACTGTCGATTTCCCCTTTTATGGCTGTTAGCATTTGCCTTATGTATAGAGGTGCTCCTATGTTGGGTGCATAAATATTTACAGTTGTTATGTCTTCTTCTTGGATTGATCCCTTGATCATTATGTAGTGTCCTTCTTTGTCTCTTGTAATAGTCTTTATTTTAAAGTGCATTTTGTCTGATGTGAGTATTGCTACTCCAGCTTTCTCTTGATTTCCATTTGCATGGAACATCTTTATCCAACCCCTCACTTTCAGTGTGTATGTGTCTCTAGGTCTGAAGTGGGTCTTGTAGATAACATATATACAGATCTTGTTTTTGTATCCATGCAGCCAGTCTATGTCTTTTGGTGGGAGCATTTAATCCATTTACATTTAAGGTAATTATTGATATGTATGTTCTTAGTACCATTTTCTTAACTGTTTTGGGTTTGTTATTGTAGGTCTTTTCCTTCTCTTGTGTTTCCTGCCTAGAGAAGTGCTTTTAGCATTGTAAAGCTCATTTGGTGGTGCTGACTTCTCTTAGCCTGTCTTTTCTGTAAAGGTTTTAATTTCTCTGTCGAATCTGAATGAGATCCTCGCTGGGTAGAGTAATCTTTGCTGTAGGTTTTTCCCTTTCATCACTTTAAATATGTCCTGCCACTCCCTTCTGGCTTGCACAGTTTCTGCTGAAAGATTAGCTGTTAACCTTATGGCGATCCTCTTGTATGTTATTTGTTGTTTTTCCCTTGCTGCTTTCAATATTTTTTCTTTGTATTTAATTTTTTTTTTAGTTATTTCTGAGATATACATTTTAAAGTAATAACTAGAATTATGACTTATAACATTATACCAGAACATATAAGATTTTTAGAAATTTCATGTAATTTCTTACTTACATGTAATTTCATGTAATATCATGTGTATTTAATTTTTGATAGTTTGATTAATATGTGTCTTGGCATGTCTCTCCTTGGTTTTATCCTGTATGGGACTCTGTGCTTCCTGGGCTTGATTAAATATTTCCTTTCCCATATTAGGGAAATTTTCAATTATAATCTCTTCCAATATATTCTCAGTCTCTTTCTTTTTCTCTTCTTTTTCTGGGACCCCTATTATTCGAAATTTGGTGTGTTTAATGTTGTCCCAGAAGTCTCTGATGCTGCCCTCAATTCTTTCATTCTTTTTTCTTATTCTGCTCTGCAAGAGTTATTTCCACTATTTTACCTTTCAGGTCACTTATCCATTCTTCTGCCTCAGTTATTCTGCTGCTGATTTTTTCTAGAGAATTTTTAATTTCATTTATTGTGTTTTCATCATTGTTTGTTTGCTCTTTAATTCTTCTAGGCCCTTGTTAAACATTTCTTGTATTTTCTCCCTTGTATTTCCAAGATTTTGGATCATCTTTACTATCATTTCTCTGAATTCTTTTTCAAGTAGACTGCCTATTTCCTCTTCATTTGTTTGGTCTGCTGGGTTTTTACCTTGCTCCTTCATCTGCTGTGTGTTTCTCTGTCTTCTCATTTTGCTTAACTTGCTGTGTTTGGGGTCCCCTTTTTGCAGGCTGCAGGTTCGTAGTTCCTGTTGTTTTTGGTGTCTGCCCCCAGTGGCTAAGATTGCTTCAGTGAATTGTGTAAGCTTCCTGGTGGAGGGTACTAGTGCCTGTGTTCTGGTGGATGAGGCTGGATCTTGTCTTTCTGGTGGGCAGGTCCACGTCTGGTGGTGTGTTTTTGGGTGTCTGTGAAGTTATTATGATTTTAGGCAGCCTCTTTGCTAATGGGTGGGGTTGTATTCCTCTTGCTAGTTGTTTGGCATAGGGTGTCCAGCACTGTAGCTTGATAGTCATTGAGTGGACCTGGGTCTTAGCATTGAGATGGAGATCTCTGGGAGATTTTCACTGTTTGATATTACATAGAGCCATGAGGTCTCTGGTGCACCTGTGTCCTGAACTCAGCTCTCACACCTCAGAGGCAGAGGCCTGACAGCCGGCTAGACCACCAAGACTCTATCAGCCACATGGGTCAGAAGAAAAGGGGTAAAAAAAGAAATTAAGAAAGAAAAAAATAAAATAAAATAAAGTTATTAAAATAAAAATAATTATTAAAAATAAAAAAATTAAAAAGTAATACAAAATGAAAAAAAAGAAAGAAACAAGAAAGCAATCAAACCAAAAAAACAAATCCACCAATGATTACAAGTGGTAAAAACTATACTAAGAAAAGAAACAAACCAAAAAAAACACAACAGACAGAACTCTAGAACAAATGGTAAAAGCAAAGCTATACAGACAAAATCACACAAAGAAGTGTACACATACACACTCAGAAAAAGAGGAAAAGGAATATATATATATATATCATTGCTCCCAAAGTCCACCGCCTCAATTTTGGGATGATTCATTGTCTATTCAGGTATTCCACAGATGCAGGGTACATCAAGTTGATTGTGTAGATTTAATCCACTGCTCCTGAGGCTGTTGGGAGAGATTCCCCTTTCTCTTCTTTGTTCTCACAGCTCCTGGGGTTCAGCTTTGGATTTGGACCTGCCTCTGCATGTAAGTCACCTGAGGGTGTCTGCTGTTCGCTCAGACAGGACGGAGTTAAAGGAGCAGCTGATTAGGGGGCTCCGGCTCTCTCAGGGCGGGGGGAGGGAGGGGTACGGAATGCAGGGTGATCCTGCGGTGACAGAGGCCGGCATGAAGTTGCACCAGCCTGAGGCACACCATGTGTTCTCCCAGGGAAATTGTCCCTGGATCACAGGACCCTGGCAGTGGCGTGCTGCACAGGATCCTGGGAGGGGAGGTGTGGATAGTGACCTGTGCTTGCACACAGGCTTCTTGGTGGCGGCAGCAGCAGCCTTAGCGTCTCATGCCCGTCTCTGCTGTCCATGCTGATATCTGCAGCTTGCACCCATCTCTGGAGCTCATTCAGGCAGTGCTCTGAATCCCCTTTCCTTGTACACCCCAAAACAATGGTCTCTTGCCTCTTAGGGGTCCAGACTTTTTCCCGGACTCCCTCCTGGCTAGCTGTGGCACACTACCCCCCTTCAGGCTGTGTTCATATAGCCAACCCCAGACCTCTCTCTGGGATCTGACCTCCGAAGCCCCAGCCTCAGCTCCCAGCCCCCACCTGCCCCAGAGGGTGAGCATACAATCCTCTTGGGCTGGTGAGTGCTGGTCAGCACCGATCCTCTGTGCGGGAATCTCCCCGCTTTGCTCTCTGCATCCCCGTTGCTGCGCTCTCCTCTGTGGCTCCAAAGCTTCCCCTCAGCCATCCCCCCACACCCCGCCCTGTCTCCACCAGTGAAGGGGCTTCCTAGTGTGTGGAAACTTTTCCTCCCTTTTCCTCCTTCACAGCTCCCTCTAAGAGGGGCAGGTCCCATCCTTATTCTTTTGTCTCTGTTTTTTTCTTTTTTCTTTTGCCCTACCCAGGTACGTGGGGAGTTTCTTGCCTTTTGGGAAGTCTGAGGTGTTCTCCCAGCATTCAGTAGGTGTTCCTTAGGAGTTGTTCCACATGTAGATGTATTTCTGATGTATCTGTGTGGAGGAAGGTGATCTCCACGTCTTACACCATCGTGAAGGTCTCCCCAAGAAAACACATCTTAACTTGCTTACTAAATAATAGTTGAAATAATATGACTATCACATAGCATTTGTTATTTGTCAGGCATTAAGCTAAATATTTTATATATTTTATCACATTTAAATCTCACACGTTACCAGGCAATAATATTAGTACTGACAACAATGACGATGGTGAAAACTAAAAATCACATAGTGCTTAATGTGAACCAGACATTATTCTCAGCACTTTAAATAAATCCTGAAAACAACCTTATGAAAGAGGAAATATTAATATTCCCATTTTATAGTTTAGAAAACAAAGGCCAGGGAAAGTTAAATAGGTAGTTTTATCTCTAGTTCATAGATGAAGAATCAGGGCTCAAATAGGTGAAATGATTCATCTAAGATCATTTGGCAAATAATAGTTCAATAGTTTAAATCTCAGTTTAATTTCAAAGTCAGCTGTCTTTCTTTTCCATAAATAAAAATAGATATTATACAAAGTTAAGCAGATATTAATTATTAATATATTTTTATATAATTTCAGATATATCTCTATTATAATTGGATACATTACTTAACATGGAAGTTATCACTTCCGTAACAAAAACTCAAATATATAAGTGGTTTAAACAAGGTAGAAGTTCATTTGTTTTTCATGCAACAAGTCTGGTATAAACCACTCTGGCTGATAGGGACATCCTATGCTGTCGGAAACCCAGTTGGCTTTAATTTTGTTGCTTTACTAGCCTGAACATGGACCATCTCTAGGTCCAAGATGGTGACTCTGTTTCCACCCATAACCCTCACAAGTCAACCAGTAGGCAAGTGGAAAGATTAATGCATGCATTCTTTCTTTAATGACATTTTAGAAAATATACATACACTTCTATTTTTACCCCATGACCAGAACTTAAGTAACACCCTGCCATCTAGTTGCAACAGAGACCAGGAAATATCTTTTGAGAGACTTCTCTTTTCAAGGAAATGGGTTTAGGGGCATTTAGGGAAAACTGAGAGCTTTTGCTTCATTTTCTGTTATTAATTTAATGTTTAGCTTATCTATCCTCACTGCTTCTAATTTAATTACTAGTTCTGTAATAATCTTGTTTCTTCTTTGATTTGCTTCCTTAAGTATGCAATCTCACTTTTCGTCTCTGTTTTTGTTGCCTAGGTCTGCTGTAACAAATTACTACAAACGTGGTGGCTTAAAGTAACACAAATGTATTCTCTCACAGTTTCAGAGGCCAGAAGTCTGAAATCAAGTTGCCAAGAAGGTTGTTTCTTTCTATAGGCTCTGAGAGACAATTCATTCCATGCCTCTCTCTTAGGTTCTGCTGGCTACTGGCAATCCTTGGCATTTTTTAGCTTGTAGTTGCAATACCTCCAGCCTTTGCCTACATCTTCACATGGCCTTCTCTCCTGTTTCTCTACGTCTGCTTCTCCCCTGTGTTTCTATCTTTTTGCTCTCTTATAAGGACACTGTTCATTTGATTTAGGGTCCACCCTAATCCAGAGAGATCGCACCTGAGATCCTTACCTTTATTATTATATCTGCAAAGACTCTTATTCCATATATACGTCACAGTCTAAATTTCTGAGTGAACATATCTTTGGGAGCCACATTTCAGCCCATTACAATCTCATTTTGCTATTTTATCATCTTTTTGAATTATGTATTTATTGAATTTATGTTTTTAATAAGTTTTTTCTACAGCCTAAATCATCTCTTAGAAATTTTCACCTTAATTCTTACATTATACTTTATTTAAGATTGTTTTGTCCATATAAATTATCATGCTATTTTTCTTCTTTCTTTCTCTCTTTTGTTGTCTATGGGAATATTTTTCTTTCAAAAATTTTTTTATGATGATGATGATAGGGAAGTGGACGTATATTTTCTTGGTTACCATGATATTCTTTTTCCATCTTACTTCATCTTGTATGTCTTTGTCCAGACCTTCTGTTCATTTTGATATAATGTAGATGATTTATTTTTGTCTCTCTTCCTAAATATCAGAATAGAAACCTGTTGTTTCTTCTCTCTGAGTATTCTGTATTTTGACATTATTTAAGTAATCTGAGGACATGGAGAAGGAGGATGTATCAAACAAAATTGTATACGATATTTGACTATTTGGCATCTTCTCTCTTCTTTGTGAGGTATTCCAAAGTCTGTACCAGGGTTGTCATCAATTGTGGGGGAAGAGTGAATTCTGATTATTCCATGCTAAAGCTTCAGATCATTTTTCCTGGTTCAGATTCTGGAGTCTTCTCTCCCATCACAGCATTAGCATCTTTATAGTGTTTCCCACTTCAAAGTTCCACTAGAAACTCACACATCATTTTCCACTATATCCAGAAAGTGCTCACCAGGAGGACTGCCTCATCCACAGGTGCTTTGGGCATCACATAGGTGAAGAGTTTTCTCACCTGCTACCTCCAGGGTCAACACCTTGAAGTGGGTGGGCACTGCACTATGGTTCTTGCCAAATACCTGGTACTTCACATAGGACTTTCCATCAGGCCCCATCCTGCAGGCAGACCCAGGCACATGTGGCTTTTCAGAGCTCTTAAGGGGTCTGGCCAGGCACAAGGCAATGTGTCTGGACAAAGACATACAAGATGAAGTAAGATGGAAAAAGAATATCATGGTAACCAAGAAAATATATGTTCTCTTCCCTATAATCATCATCATCAAAAAAAAAAAAAAAGTTTTGAAAGAAAAATATTCCTGTAGACAACAAAAGGAAGAAAGGAAAGAAGAAGGCTGTCATCTCCAGGAAGCCTTCCCTGACCTGACCTTCAACTTGTGTCAACTTATGGAACTGCCCTCTCAAGACTTCTGTGCCCTGCTTGGCTCCCCCAGGAGGCAGAAGAATGAAAATGTAGACAATAACTCAATTTGCTTTCTCAGACTTGTTGGCATTTGTTAGAATTCTTAGCAGTTGCCATCATAGCTTGGGGGTCAAGGTAATTTGTCTAAATTCCATGCCAAAGTCCTAAATCTGTCTCCATCTCTGTCCTTTCTCAGTCTCTCTCTCTCTCTCTCTCTCTCTATATATATATATAATAGCTCTATCTTATATATGTAGTATATACTCTTGTTTTGATTGCTGAAGGTGATTTGTTTAATGTTTTAAAAAGTTTCTGTTGATTTTATCAGGTATTATGAGAATACTTTGACTTACCATTACTACATGATCTACTCTGCTCTTGCCTTCTCCTATTTCATGTTTGATGGCCATGATCTAGAGGGGAAAATAATAACTGGAATCAAATTGATAATCTCCTTAATAATCCACCAAAAACTCAAAAATAAACTAAATGCCTTCCAAGAGTTGAGTTCCCCTGATTTGATATACAAATATTTTATCAGAAAACTTTTATTGGTACCATTTTCTGAGACCAAATTATGTTGTAAAGAAAACTGGTGAGTTCAAAGTTCACAATATCAGTTGATCTTTACAATTAACATTCCCCAGATATTAATGTAACATTTTTCTGCCAAATATAAATTCAAAAAATAATATTCCCAGCAGGCTTAAAACATAATCTCTTCTTAATGCTGAGTATAATTGAAGCTATAGAATTGCCAAATTTATGTTGCTGCATTAGAATCACAGGCACTTATGGTATAACATGAACTACTTCAAGGAAACTGAAGGAATTGTGACTATTTAGCTATCCAGATTTTGAACCAAAATGAGCAGGTAAAAATATATGTAAGCTAGTAAATACATTTTTAAAAATATACATAAGTAAATAACATCATTTTACAAGGGAAAAGGATCCAGCCAACTCTTCAATAACACAAAGCCTAAAGTACCCAGAAGAGAAGAAAAGAAAAATCATGGTGTTTTACTTTCACCTGAAATGCAATTGGTTTGAAATTGCAAGAGCGCAGAAAAAGTCATCAACACATTTTTTTTTTTTTTGCACATAAAGGGTTTATTTTAAATGTTTTAAGGATAGGATAGAGTTACATCATAATTATAAAAATTACAGAATTAACAGATTTATATTGTTTATACTTCAAAATGCAGAGAACAGGGAACTGTCTACACATTATATTAAAGAAAATTAAAAATAGGAATTTGGGAGTAACAGATACACACTACTATATATAAAATAGATAAACAACAAGAACCTACTGTATAGCACAGGGAACCATGCTCAATATTTTGTAATAACCTATATAGGAAAAGAATTGAAAATATATATATATATATATAACTGAATCACTTTGCTGTACACCTGAAACTAACACAACATTGTAAATCAACTCTACTTCAATAAAAAATAAATAATTTTTTTAAAAAAGAGGTACCTTTAAAAAAACGAAAAAAAATTAAAAATGAATTCAAGCTTGAAAAATGAGGTCATTTACCTAAATTTAAAATGTGAACACGAAGACCTCTGAACTATACACATTCGTTCAAACTGCACTAATGATGGAAAATACAAAAAGCACAGCATTTCTAAGGAACCACAGAGATTTCAACCATAATAATTTTCTGTTATAATAATTGTTCTTGTTTTGTCTTTGGAAAACTTTCTTTCTTTTTTAAGACAATTAGCTTAAGAATATTTTCAGGCACTACAATTTGTGACAATCAAAACAGTCTTCTAATGGGTCCACAGCATTCAGAGATTCAAGCCCAATGCACTTTGGGGTTTGGCACGTAAAACAATAATAGAAATGAAATCTGGTTTAGAAACAACTGTGATTGTTTTAAGAATGCACAGTCCCAAAAAAAAAAAAAAAGAATACACAGTCCCTTCAAATGCTGCATGACATACACAACTGGAAAATCACCTTCTGTTGGCACTACATTTGCTTCACCAGTGCATTTTATCCTACAACCACTAAAACAGCACAGTTAATCAAATATACAGAAACCAAAAACAAATAAAAACAGAGAGAGAAAACAAAAAACCTAAATATATTTAACACGCAATTTTAGTTAGTTACATTGAACATTCTTAGAATAGAGCATGCAAAAAAGGATGCTCTGCTTTTAAGGTTTTCCTTTGAAGCTTTACCTGGCAGCCAGACATCACACACGCACACACACAGCACAATACTACTATAGCAGGTCCATGAGAAAGGCCAATACATTTAATAGAGATTCATGTCTTGTGTTGTCACAAGTCCCATGATAATTTTGGAAATTAATGTTCTATTCCTAGAACAAGGAACCAAAAAGAAGGGAATTTGAAAGTCACGTGGGTCTGCATTGGGTTAAACAAAGTGGGAAAGGAAGGTACCCAACGGTACCCTTTCTAACAATACCAACCTTTGCATTTGTTTGGACCACCTTTTCCATATTATCAAAGTGTATTTAGATTATTTCCTATTCCTTGCAAGATTATCTTAATATAGAAATACATGAAAGTGGTGTGCATACAGTTTTTGCTGAAGTTTTGTATTTTTCTTAGGCTCTACCATCAAACTCAGAGAATTGCAGCTCATTGTTTATGTATAGGCACCTCAGTTTTCTCAGACTCCCTGGTCTTGGAAAGAAAAATAAATAAATTCATTCAAACTAAAAAGTTAACGTCTGTAAAAGGTTAACCTTCTAAAGCAGCACAGATACAAAGAAAATCTTAGTCCAAAGAATAAACTAGAAATTTGGAATTCAGTTAAGACAATAAGAAAATAATTTGGGTGAGAAGCTCTTAGCCTGTTAAAAACATGTGCAGTCTCCAAAGGTAATTAAGAGTTTATAGTATATTCTACCCAAATTAAAAAAAGATCAGAATGCATATTGCTTCTCGATGGAGGCTTTGTTCCTGAGATCCTAGGACTAAGTCTGGGAAATAGAGCAGAGTAGGAAGTAAGAACTTGGAATATGGCATTTGATAGACTGAGGCAAGCCCAGGATGTACAATCCCTGGTTAAGTCGGGTCCCTCACCATCTGTCTATTTCCTCGGTGGTAAACTTATACTGTAATATTACCTGTCTCTTGGAGTTATTTTAAGGTTAACACTTGATAAAAAAAAATTAAGCATTTTGTATAGAGCCAGACACAAACAAAAATAAGCTATTATTTTCATTAAGGTATGTAAATTATCCACTCCTACATCTATGAAACATAGATGTTTGGTAGCTTTTGACTATTGTGAGGTTTCTCCCATGTCATCATAATGAGAAAAGATTGGCAGCCAGAGGGTAGTGCTAAGGAGTTAAGAATCACTTTAAAAACTATGAAAGGCAAAGGTGTTAAACACCCAATCAGACTTGACTTCTACAATAAACACTCTGAAAACTTAGACATTATAAAGGGGACCTTAAGAAGGAGTTAACTTGCAAATAAGGTTTAATAACAGAAATTCTTCACAGTTACTGCATCAGTTTTTCTTTTGCATTATACATAATCTTTTAATTATTCTATTTTTAATATTTGCATGTATTAAGTAAGCAAAGACTACAGCTCAGGATAAAAGTATAATTTAATAAGCAAAATTACTTGGTAGGAAAAAATGTGCTGAAAGATTCATTACGGAAGATTTTGGATTTTGCCTAATCAGCTGGGAAATAGCAAAAAGAGTCTAAAATGGCAACGTGTTTCAGTATTGGTCTGGAAAATGAATTCTGGGCAGTAAGTTAGGGCCAGCAGCTTTAGATACGAGGAGATGCTTAGAAGAACAAAACCCCAGCAGAATTAGGTTAAAAGGAGAAATAATGATTCTATAGGACAGCACTTTCTACTTTGAAAGGATTTTACTGAACACGATTTCCCTCAGGGCATCTGCTTCCAGAGTGGTTTCTGACCAGAGCCATTCTTCACCAAACTCTGAAAGTACTATGGCATCTGCTGCTCTTGGCATTCACCTCATTTTGTTCAGCCTGCCCAGTTCTCTGACTAACCCAGACTTTCCAGTTGGAAGGGATGGCAGCTTAGAAACCCATTCACATCAAGTTAAGGACTCAATGAGCTATGCTACCTAGAAGGTGTTGATTTTGTTAAAAAAATAAAAAGTGAACACAGGTAAAAGGAAAATATTAATATTGTAAAAAGAATCATTCTGATGTTGAATATGAGCTTCCAGATTGCATAAAAAACAACACAAAAAAAGAGGGAAGGGCTTCCCTGGCGGCGCAGTGGTTGAGAATCTGCCTGCCAATGCAGGGGACACGGGTTCGAGCCCTGGTCTGGGAGGATCCCACATGCCGCGGAGCAACTGGGCCCGTGAGCCACGACTACTGAGCCTGTGCGTCTGGAGCCTGTGCTCCGCAACAAGAGAGGCCGCGACAGTGAGAGGTCCGCGCAGCGCGATGAGGAGTGGCCCCCACTCGCCACAACTAGAGAAAGCCCTCGCACAGAAACGAAGACCCAACACAGCCAAAAATAAATAAATAAATTAATTAATTAATTTAAAAAAAAAACTCAAAAAAAAAAAGAGGGAAGAAAGAGTTATTTTGGCATTCCTGTGTCACGTTATTTAATTTATGCTGATTATACTTTATGTATCAGAAACATTGCAACTTCGCTATGGAGAGGTCTACGTGGCCAGGAAGAGTACAACCTGTGGCTAACAGCCAGCAGAGAACTAAAGGCCTCAGTCTAAGAACGCTGAGTAAACTTAGAAGTAGTTCTATGCCCATGGAACCTTAAGATGATGGCATTCCCAGCTGACTCCTTAGCAGAAGTCTTGTTAGAGACTCAGAGTCTAAAAGCCCAGCTAAACCACATCTGATTCCTGACCTACACATATGGTGAAATAATATTATTTATTGCTCAACACTGCTGCATTTTGGGGTAATCTGTAGTGCACTAACAGGTCACAAATACACCTAACAACAATAGCAAGCATCTTCCTGTCTCGGTTGACAGTATTCATTATAGATTTATTCTCTTGGGTAACATGTTGTTTATCCATGCTAAGATTCAGGAATGAAGACATAAGTAGGGGAAAAGGGGGATTAATCAAGAGCACCCCAGTCCTTAAGATTTTCCTGGACAACCAGTGGTTGCTTATTTGTGAAAGACCCAGGTTTCACAATTGGAAGAAACGAATATGTATGGCTCTCAGGTAGCTTGCATCTGACTGATTGGGCTCTGACCCACAAAGGCCATCTTCTTTTGGGAGCATGTCACTAAAATACACCAACCTCTGTATGTGAATTATATGAATAAATATTACAAACTTGTTCTAGATGTGCCTTGCTATAAATGAGACTCTGTGCAAGATAGGTAGAGGAAAGGGGGCAGAAAGAAAACAGAGATGGTATTGTCACCCAGATACTTATCAGGGGTCATCTTACCATCTTAGACCATCTACTCTGACACTTTTCTTCTCATATATATCTATTCCTTTGGGCCTTCATTCACATGTTTATTGTTTTCATTTATACATTTGTTGAATATCTAATAACAATAGATAATATATATAAATACTTGCTATTACAGGCACTGTGTCAGGTGCTTTTCATATATTAATTCCTCTTAATGCTTACTACCCTTTGGTAATCAAGTTGATTTTCAGAGGTTCTGATTCAGTTGATCTTGTGCAGAGCCTAGATACCTATATCTCTAACAAACTCCTGGGTGATTATGAACCCCATTTAATTTGGAGGGTTGCTATACTACACCATAAGTTTAAAGCACTGATATGGAACATGCCTCTTTAGAGGTAAATATGATGATCTTGGATGTTTGTTTAACAATACTTAGACAATATTTGGAAAAAGCACTAAGACAAGAGTGTACTGATTTAGTATCAGAGTGTTCAAACAGGTGAAGAATTAGCTGCGGTTGGCTGTGATGAGTGAAATAAGAGAAACAGAGGTGCAATAGGAAATCAGAGCTACCATATTGCATCTAACTAGCAACTGTTTTCTAATTTATTTTTTATATAATTTTAAAGGTTACATTCCATTTACAGTGTTTATAAAATATTGGCTATATTCCCCATGTTGTACAATACATCCTTGTAGTCTTACACCCAATAGTCTGTACCTCCCACTCCCAATACCCTTATATTATATTGCTTTCCCCTTCCCTCTCTCACTAGTAACCACTAGTTTGTTCTCTTTATCTGTGAGTCTGCTTGTTTTTGTTATATTCACTAGTTTGCTGTATTTTTTAGATTCCACATATAAGTGATATCATACAGCATTTTTCTTCCTCTGTCTGACTTATTTCACTTAGCATAATGCCCTGCAAGTCCATCCATGTTGCTGCAAATGGCAAAATTTTGTTCTTTTTTATGGCTGAGTAGTGTTCCATTGTATATACATACCACATCTTCTTTATCCATTCATCTGTTGATGGACACTTAGGTTGCTTCCATATCTTGGCAATTGTAAATAATGCTAGCAACTACTCAGGGGGAAAAACAAACAACTAAAACTAAAAATTATAAGTTAAAAAAAATAATTTGTCACTTTTCAAATATCACATTACCTCCTTTCCAGAAGGTCTACTTTTCTCCTTAAATTAACTCTTTGCCTTTAGTACAGGTCAATGATTCCATTTAAATTTACAAATATTTATCAAGAAGTTCTTGATGGCCAACAGGCACATGAAAAGATGCTCAGTATTGCTAATTATTAGAGAATGCAAATCAAAACTACAATGAGGTATCACCTCACAACAGTCAGAATGGCTATCATTAAAAAGTCTACAAATAATAAATGCTGGAGAGGGTGTGGAGAAAAAGGAACCCTCCTTCACTGTTGGTGGGAATGTAAATTGGTACAGCCACTATGGAGAACAGTTTGGAAGTTCCTTAAAAAACTGAAAATAGAGTTACCATACGATCCTGCAATCTCACTCTTGGGCATATATCTGAAGAAAACTATAATTCGAAAAGATATATGCACCCCAGTGTTCATTGCAGCACTATTTACAATAGCCAAGACATGGAAGCAACTTAAATGTCCATCATCAGATGAATGGATAAAGAAGATGTGGCATATATATATATATATATGATGGAATATTACTCGGCCATAAAAAAGAATGAAATAATGCCATTTGCAGCTACATGGATGGGCCTGGAGGTTATCATACTAAGTAAGCCAGACAGAGAAAGACAAAAATCATATGATATCACATATATGTGGAATTGGAAAAAAAAAAGATACAAATGAACTTACTTATAAAACATAAATAGATTCAAAGACATAGAAAACAAACTTATGGTTACCAAAAGGGAAAGGGGGGAGAGAGATAAATTGGGAGATTGGGATTAATATATGCACACCACTATACATAAAATAAAGAATCAAAAAGGACCTACTGTATAGCACAGGGAACTCTGCTCAGTATTTTGTAATAACCTATAAGGGAAAAGAATCTGAAAAAAAAGTTATATATGTATAACTGAATCACTTTGCTATACACCCAAAACTAACACAACACTGTAAATTAAAGAAAAAAGAAGTTATGTAGAGCAGAGAATGGTCCAGGCTACTCAAGCAAAACTGAGGTGAGTAGCTCAACATTCCTGGCTTTAGGCAGTTTACAGTCTAACAGGAAGAAGATAAGACAAGTAAGTAAATATTACAATATGGCAGAAGAATACAAGAAAGAAATTAAGAAAAGTTCAGAAGCATGTAGCACTATCTGAGGAAAAAGAAAAACACCAACGATGTTTACATGCCTAATTTGTTCTTAGAACAGTTAAATTTTACATGCATTCAAACACATTTCTTTTTCTTCATCTTTACCATCTTGGCTCCCTCCCTCCCACAAGATCCTTTTAGGTCGGTGCTGGGTGCTGAAAAATTCCATATAACCTTCTGGAACTGACATCCATACAGACAAGAGTGAGAGAAGTCAAGTTTAAAAAATGCATATGTTGTTCTGTCAGCACCAAAACAGGACCGGAGGGTTATGAGAGACATTTAAATTCTCCTCTCAGTTGACGGAGAGAGTGCAACCAGCTGCACTCAGATTGCATTGAAAATAGATACTCTGCAAGTTCTCATCTAAATGAAAGTTTAAATTACCAAAAGCAGTCTGACCGGTTATCTTTGACTAAAGTGGTTTACAATTTGCATATAAACTTCATTTCTTTTTCTAATTATCCTGAATAAAATGCATTCATTTACTCTGTGATTATAGGCTAGCCCTGCCAAACACCTGTGACTGCCACAAATCCTAACTTGATATTTATTTCCCTCAAAGCAATCTTATTATCTAAATGATTCCAGGCATCAAAGCCCTTAATTATTGATAGTCCATTCGATAGCGTCAGCTTCCATGTCCTTGGGTGGGAGTTTCGGATGTGCTCTTTCTTTTTTAAGCATTACTTGGCTGTAAGGCCATATGATTCTGCTATTAAGGGTATTGGAAATCACATTCTTATTTAATTGGAACTAGATTTAGACAGTATCAAAGAGCCAAGATTGACAGCTGCAATTTGCAGGGTTCCAGGTAATTTTTTTTTAATCCTTGTTTATGCTTAGTCTTCAAAAGAGGCATTGTATCTTTTATTTATTTTCCAACCCTTTGGCGAAAAGAACAATTTTTCATTTCTCTGATATTTTAGAAGCTGCTGAGGATTTGCTGGAGAGACAAGATGCTGTCTTGCGTCTCCATGTTATTCTGTGGGCAAAAAGGGGTACTGATGGGGAAGTCGTTGGATGAGGGGGTTGAGAATGGCTAGACGTTGCTTTGTGACAAAATCATTTTTAAGTATGGGATTGATAGAAATGGAGAAAGTGAGTGGAAGGGTTAAATGTGAAGACCCCCCTTGGTAAAATTTTACAACTTACCAAGAGGTCCCTCAGGTTCAATGTCACAGAGCTGGCTCATCTTTTTCTATGCAACATTTTATTGGAAATTAGTGGTCACTGAAAGTGAATAGAGTTTCAAAAACATTTATTAGAGTTTCTCAAAGTGTAGTCCCAGGACACCCCAGGGTCTTTGAGATCCTTTCAGGGGTTCTATGATGTCAACACTATTTCCATAATAACACTAAAAAGTCACTTGCCTTTATCACTCTCATTCTCTTGAAAATGTACAGTGAGTATTCCAGGGGCTACACATTACATGTGATTTGGCAACAGAGTGATTGCAGAGACCAATATGAGAATGTCTTTGATTAAGTTAAATGTTAGAGATGCGCAAAACTGTAAAAAAAAAAAAAAAAAAAAAAAGGCCACTCTTCCCATAAATTCATTTTCTTGTTGATATTATAGATAGTTTCCATAAAATATAGTATTTATGTTACCATATAATGGGTTTATTTCTTCTTTTTAAAGTGAATTAATAAATAAATATTCCAAAAATACCTTAGACTTTTAAATATGACATATACTATTAGGCATAATCCAAATAAACAAAAGATCTATGGGTGGCTAACACTTTAAGAGAGTAAAGAGGTCCTGAGGCTAAAATGTTCGACATCCTCTGATTTATGTGAATGAATAAACTACGCATTCTTCTTAACACTGATTTTTCATCACTCACATACTCTTGAAAGGGAGCAGAACCCTAAAGTCCTTCCCTACCATGCTCTCCGCTTGCATTTTGTCTATGGAAAAACTTTAGCCAAAGAATAAGTTTAATCAGAGAAATGAGAAAATGCAGAAACAAAGGAAAACAGTCAAAGGAGACCAAATAATGATAGCTTAGTCATTAAGCAAATTCAAGAACCTTTAGTTCCTCCTTAAGGGCTGTAGATAATATTCTGAGCTGTATCCTGTGAGCTGTCTTATAGACGATGAAACCCCCTGCAGGTGGAAGAAGTTAACTACATGATGAACAGGCTGTATCCATGAGATAGGCTGCCACAATTCTGAGAACTGGCCTCAAGGAAATGGGAACAAACTGACCCTGGAACTGAAGATTAATTGTACTTAAAATAATCAAGATGACACTGATCAGACCACTGCATGACCAACTTCAAGATGACTGTCAGAGCTGACTGTGCTGTTTCTGCATGTAGCTCCCTCCCTCCGCCTGTAAAAGCTCTTGTCCACTGGTTGTCAGTTGGGGGATTCAGCCTTTGGACAGACATCCATCCCCCCTCCACCCAGTTGCTGGCATCCAAAATAAAGCAAACTTTCCTTTTCACCAACCTGGCCTCTTTATTGGCTTTTGAGCGGCGAGCAGACGGACCCCAACTTTTGGTTACACTCTTTGGCCAAATTCTTCGTTAAGGCCTTCTCTTTGCTCTGCTTTGTACAGCTCCTATAATAAACAATGAGGATATAGCTTTCATAAAGCACACACTTTGGTGTTAGAAGTCTACTTGCAAAAAGGTAATTATATAGTAAAATTGATAGGCTCAGTTGCTGTGGTAACAGATGATTAATGTGACAAGCACTGCTTGGGAGAGTCAGGCAGGGCTTGATGGACAACATCTGGCTTATAGCATTTAACCAACATTAAAATTAAACCTCTGCTCCTTCCTTTCTCCTTACCATCTTCTCCTCCCCACTTCTCAACCCACTAGCTTTTAGATCCCCTTAAAAACACTATTGATTCCTCATGTGTGACTCCATCCAGCAGCCTTGCAGAAGTACTTCTAGCATTTCTTCCTGAAATGCAAACTTTTAATGAAGCAAAGGCATGGGCAGGGGTACAGTGCGGTGGCTTGGGAGGGTGGAGGCTTACAATCCAGGTGTAGATAAAGCAGCAGTATCTTAGTGGCCCATAAATCAATCTAAATGGCCACGTGCTTAAATCATACTGGGAAAGGCAGGGAGAGGGAAAAAGGATTTGCAATGGTTGTCAGGCAGATGGGCCATGGGGTCTACCTACTGCCATTGTCAGATCAATGAAATGCTTTATTTATGCTTGCTCTGAGCTATCACATATCAGGAATGATCTCTTGTTGTGTGCTTCAGAACAGAGGTAGCATGAACACAATGTGACACTCAATTAACCACATGTGTCAGTCAGGAGAAACCCAGTAGATTCTACTTTGTCAGCAGCCCAGCTCACTGTGTGTGGGTGGAGACAAAGCCTTTCATTACCACACTTCCTGGAGACCTCCTGTTTCCAGGCATCGCCCAGATCAATTCTGTATACCTCAACTAATGTTCCAGTTCAGAAATCTGAAAGGTGAACCACAGGATTGCATTTATTGTCTCCGCTTGTTACGTTGCTCAGGCCACGATTCAGTGCTGATAGAGGTTCACAACATAACTCCTCTATCCTTTTCTCTTCTGCCTTAAACTCAGATTTCTCACCCTTTTAATTGTGTGTAATCATGATGTTGATTAGGAGAAAGCGGTGCTTTTTCCTGAGTTTAGGTGAGTTCTCAGCCTTCTACTCTTACTCTTTCTCTTGACCAAGACTGGAAATTTACCTAGTTAAGTAGACTCAGTTTGGTGAATTGAGATATTTTTTTAACCTTTTTTTTGAACATCTCTTTAAACCCCTTAGCTCCAGGGAACTGGAAGGAAATTCCAGCTGCCATCCCTGGTTTCTGTGTTGGTTCAAAATAATTATTTTGTTAAATGAATGAACCAATCTTGTTATTTGTCTTACAAAACACAAGTAAGAAAATAAAGACTTCTAATTTTCAGAAGCAAGACTTTTATTACACTTAGAAAAAAAAATCATTGGGTATTGTGGTATTGTAAAGACATATATTATTTAACCCTTGTATTGTTTTTTTCTTTATAGGAATATATATTCACTTTTCTAAGCTGATGGCTTCCTCTTTTGTCTCTGATTTCATGATTTACTTCCTGAAATAAGACTGAAGGAGTTGGTCTGTCTTTATACTTATCCAAGGAAATTATAACTTAAAATTATAAGCATTAACATGCAGTAATAAAAAGTTATAAATTTTATAATGATAAGGGGAAAGTACTTCTCTAGGAAAACTGAAGACACCACAGCATCTAGCAGATTTTGAGTGAGGGCTACATCAGCCTCCAACCCCATGCAGAAGGCAGTCTGCAGTGGTAAAACCAAGAACAGTGGAACTAAGACTACTTGGGTTTGAATCTTACTCTGTCACTTACTAGGTGTGTGGGCTTGGGCAAGTTATTTAGACTTTCTGTGCCTCAATTTTATCTTTGTACAATGGAGATAATCACATTAGCTGCCTTGTGGGGCTGTTGTGATTATTGTATGAATAAATGCATTTAAAACACTTATAAGAGTGGGAGAACCATTCCAAGTGATATATGTTTTCATTCTTATTACGTTATTCTTTCTGAAATAATTCTGTCATCCAAGTGCTTCTAGTCTCAGGTACCTTATTAATTCTAATTTTATTACTCAACATTTTGGGTTGAAGTACTTCTCTTTGTGTATCCCACCCATCGGTTTCAGTTTTGCCTTTCTGGAATACCCAGTACAAATATACAGTTTCTTCTATATGGTGGGCTTTCAGCCACTTGACTTTAATGTTCAGATCACCACTTGGACTTCACTTGTCTGAGCTAATCACAGGTACATTTGACTTTGAGCTCAGGATCTGGAACTGGGGTGTCCAAGTTCATATTGGAGATCAACCAACTTTAGATATGCAGTTGTGGGCACTTTTACTTTACTTAAACCCATCTATACCTCAGATTTCTCATCTATAAAATGGGATAATATCACCTACCTCATAGTATTTATCTTGAAAATTCAATATGCCAATTCATGGAAGATGCACCAACACCTCTCAAGCAGGTGGAACATAACTCCCCACCTTTTAAGTACAGGCTGTACATAGTTCATTTCTTCCAAAGAGTGAAGTATGAGAAGGGGAAAATAAGAACCTTGCAGTGGAGAAAATCGAACAAACACTACTGCAGCCATGTGATCAAGGTTAACATCAACAGTGATAAGGGATGTTGATAGTGTGTATCCTTGATATGATGTAATGAGAATGGCACTTTACCTCTCTGGTCTTCCTCCTCAAAACCCATAACCCCAGTCTAATTGTGAGAAAAACATCCAACAAATCCCAATTGAAGGAAATCCTGTAAAATACCTGACCAGTACCCTCAAAACTATCAACATCATCAGAGTCAAGGCAAGTCTGAAAAACTGTCACACAGGAACCTAATGAGACATGATGAATAAATGTAATATGGTACCCTGGGTGGGATCTTGGGACGAAAAAAGATAATTAGGAAAAAAACAAAAGAAATGCAAATAAATTATGAATTTAATTAATAATAATGTATCAGTATTGGTTCACTAATTGTGCCAAATGTATCATATTAATATAGAAGCTAAACAATAGAGGAAACCAGATGCAGGGTATACGGAAATTCTTTGTGCTATCTTTGCAACTTTTCTGTAAATCTAACAGTATTCTAAAGTTAAAAGTTAGAACAATTGTTACACTGCCTGAACTTAGCAAAAACTCAATATGTATTGACTATTATTATTATATTTTTATTAGACCTGTTCTCATGTGACATGTATTTCAGTTTAGATCTAGGGAGACTTGAGAAGCATGTGTGTGTGTGGGCAGGGGGAAGAGACATGCTTGTGAGAGAGTGGCTTATTCACAATCATTGATTTGGATTTCAGGTCTTTACATTGATAGGGATCCAAAAGATAATTTGTGATTTGGTTCTGAACTCCCACAGCAAACACTACTATTTAATAAACATTTTTCTGGGAGGTCACTTGACTGTCCTCTAAATGAATCAAAATCTGAAACTCTAAATTAAAAGTAGGATGATGAAACTTTACATTAATGTATTAGTGTGAATTTTGGCTCAATGCTGTGTCTAAATTAAAGGAGTAAAATTGACCTTAGAGGTATAATTTGAAAAGATTGGCATTTGCTTGGCTATAGGCAGCTTGCTGCCACTGAATACCTAATTGCACTTAATAAGTGCCAGGATTATATCCAGTTAGCTTCATAAAATAGAGGGCTCCAGGGTTCTTGTGCTAAAACAGCCTGCGGTAATAAGACACCCGTGCCATCGGATGCTATTGCCCTTACATCTTCTGAAGCTCTCTCATACAATTGTTTTACCTCTTAGGATCTGACAAGACAGATCTAGGTCTTCACAGCCCACAGGATGTACAAAAATGCCCAAGTCTTTTCCTCTGCCATTCGAATACTGATCTCTAGTCTGGAATGATGGGTAGTGTATCCCTGTGCCTTCACTTTTGGAATTATTTTTTTTTCTACCAAAAAAGGTAAACATCATAGAGGCAAAATTATTTCTCCAAAATATGGACATTTGGTGACTTATGTTTAGCTATTCTCAGTACCTGCGGTTTTTTTCTTTGACATTTTATTTTGTTCATGGAAATTTAGTAATATTTACTACATCACAAAACAAATAGAACCATGATA
This sequence comes from Balaenoptera acutorostrata, assembly GCF_949987535.1. Lineage (NCBI taxonomy): Eukaryota > Metazoa > Chordata > Mammalia > Artiodactyla > Balaenopteridae > Balaenoptera > Balaenoptera acutorostrata. Next base: position 160,779,027 of record NC_080066.1, on the reverse strand, counting down.
TCTTTCCCACTTTACATAAATGGATCCATGTACTTTTGATAGTTTTCTCACAGACACTGACAGTATATTTCCCATCTGAGTATATAAGGATGCATAATTCTCCATCAACCCCACTTTACATTGATGCTTGTGATTTCCCATCCACAGATTGTTCATTTCAAGATGTATGCTAGTATTTCAAATAAGGTACATGAACCAGAACATAGCTATCCAGATGTGTTGTCCCATATTGTAGGATGGGCAATTATCTTAATTTATCTTAATTCCTCACTTACATTAATGTCTCATCAATTATACATTTTATCTTTTTTTCAGTAGGATGTCTCTGGTTTATGACTCACATACTTCACAATAACCACTGACAATTCCTGTGTTTGTGCAATCAAGCTATGTACCATGGATGATAAAACACCTGACAGAATTTCCCCAGGGGTTTATAATCTACGGAAATTGGTAGAAAATAAGTACTAAATGTTATAAACACTCATATTTATTTTTCCCAAAGACTATTTAATGTTATGATGGCTCCTGTAAACAAGTAAAATAGTGACAAATTTGTGATGAGGAAGACTATATTTTCTTTAACTTTCCCAGATTTTTGATTGGAAATAGAACGTGTTAAACATTTCCAGAGAATTTTATCTGTACCTGACCTATGAGGTCATTTTTTTTCACTTTTATGTTGTAATAAATGAACAATAGTATAATCCCTACTAAAGTATAATCCCTAAAGTATAATAGTATAATCCCTTCCTTATACTAAAGTATAATCCCTAAAGTATAATAGTATAATCCCTTCCTTGTCTTCCACGCAGTACCTCTCAGTAATTCACTCTACACATATTTTCTCTGTGTTGGGCATACAAAAGTGGGCATGCCATGATTGTTGTCATTAAGAAGTACATATTTTTGAGGGGAATACGTTTTGAATACGTTGTTGAAGTGCAAAATTACTTTATTGATTCTTGAAAAGTCCTTTGCAGACAGTGGCCTCTCATCTGTGACTGAAAGGAGTTAGCCAGGCTGTGTGAAGTAGGAAGGGAAGAAAACATTTCAGGGAGCTATAATAGTACTCACAAATTGCCTTTGTGAAGATACTAAATACATGTTTGAGGAATAGTTTTGAACAATAGAGAGAGTTTCTGTCTTCCGCTGAAAGATTGAACTGCAAGAGAGGGCTGGAAAAGGCTGGTTGATGATGTTTAATGGCAAGTAATGGTATTGTAGGGCGGCATCAACTGAACATGAAAAACTGTCCACCGAAACTCAACGGTATCTTTAAAAAGAATCATGACTGTTCTCACCCAAAATGTAACACTTTTATTGGCTCGAGGAGGAAGCTTTTGCTCAAAAACATTTCTTCTAAAATTCCAACATTAGAGATTTATGCATATGTCTTAAGAAGTTCAATTTTTTAAATGTCAGTACTACCTGAGGTTAAGCAGAGCTATAACTCATCCACGGTTTGGTGTAGAGTCCTGTAATAAGGATGTTTTTTTCTCTTTATGTCTTAATCATACTAATTATGACTGGAAAATGGGGACTTCCTTGGAAAGGTCACCCTTCCTCTTTGAATTATCAGAGAAGAGACCTGTGCAAAGAGCAAGCCACTCGGAGGGGTTGTAGAAGGTCGCTTGGTGCAGAGAGGGAGCTGTGTGGCATAACACACATGAACTTGGCCTTTTCTCTGGATCTCTTAGCAAAGTACAACTAATTTAGTTTTGTTTTCAAATACTATTATACTTTCAATATTTTTAGATAAATGACCCTTTTAATTGAGAAATCAATATCGTTTTTAGTATAGCTCCTCCTGTTTTTTCTATAAAAGTGACCTACCTACCCACAATAAAGACACCAGCTGCTGCTAATTAGAATATTGATAACATATTTTTGGCAGCGTATTATATAGTGTAGACACGGGAACAAGAAAAAACACACTTTACTTCCAGTCTTCTTGTCATTCACAACGTTATCAGTAACTTTTAATTTTATAACTAGAAATATATGAGGATAGAAGGCCAAGAGAGTGAGAATGTGATAAATTAGTAATGCTAATGTAACAAAGAATAATTTGAAATTTAGACAACCTGAGTTTGAATCTCAGCTCTTGAAAGTAATATTGATTGAACTCTCTGAAACTCATTTCTCCCATTAGCTAAACTTGAATAATAGCCATATTATAGGACTTTAGTGAGGAATAAATAAGGTAAAATAAAGTTTTTACCACAGTAGCCTGTATATGTTGGGTGATCAACTAATCATAACTAATATAATTATAATAATGTTAATAGTTGTGTGATTCAAAACTACTGTTCAAGACTGGCCAATTATAAGAGGGCATCTCACGACAGATCTGTGAAAGAGGATATAAAAATACAGGTGAACATTTATAGAGAGCTTCGTATGGCTCAGAAAGTAACTTTTCCTTATATTAGTTAAAACTTTCCATATTTAATTATTTAATTTAAATTTAATTTAAATTTTCCATTTAATTCTCACAATAAATCAATGAAATGGGTGTACTATGATGGCTAACATTTTATAAATGAGGAAACTAAGGCATAGATAAGTTAACTTCATCAAGGTTAAAGAAAGAGACAAACAAGCAAAAAAACACTAAGTAGCACAGTCAGTATTTGAGCCAAAGCAATTTGGTTCAATGTAGAGCTCTTAAGACACTGTACAATAATGTCTCTGGAATAAATTCCCTGCTCACACTCAAAAATTATCTTTATTCTGCATTATATTAACATTAAAAAATATTGCTATCATATTGTAATTAATCACTTTGTAGATACTCTTGTGGAAAGTATCAAAAGTTAATTTAATTAATTAGTGAAGATACTTGGATTTAAGGCATATTTTTTATTCAGAATATGCATGATTCAAAGCACAGGGATAAGGGATGACTGTTTGATAACTTAGTATACTTTGCAAACATACTGAGCAGATCTTTAATGTATACCATATATTTATTTTACGTGGGCTATCTTCCTTGTGACAATTAATTATTATCAATTTAGCATATGTAACAAGAACAATGAATTGTCTTTGTCTGCAGGCAGATGAGAAATTTCACATCTAAATCAGTATTTCGCCTTCAGAGTAGTCACTTTTAGAAGCCAGATGTTTACTTCCATGAGGGTAACTTTGTTATTTCTTACTTTATTTTTTCAGAAGCTTTCAAAGTATGAGATATATTTGATTATTAATTTTAGTATTCTCAATGGTAGCAAAATTTCCTTTTTATGTTTAGAGTTGTAGAAAGATAGACATAGATGGATGGATAGATAGATATTTAGATCAATAGACAGATATTTAGACAGATAATAGATAGATATTTAGATAGATAGATATTTAGATAGATAGATAGATATTAGATAGATAGACAATAGATGATAGATAGATAGATAGATAGATAGATAGATAGATAGATAGATAGGTAGAGCGTTGGAGGGGATCATGTAGAGGATGTGACTGCCAGCTGGACCTGGTCAATCTTAGGCTCTGCACCCGCACCCCTGGCCTTGGAATGTACATTCTGCCCACTGTTCCCAGAACCAGAGCAGTGTTCAAGGACACAGCTTTGAGAGAGCAATGCGTTGTTGAGACCATCTGGGCTGGATACAAGGCTGAACCCAGGTAAGTCCTCTATATAAACTTTTAAGATTCTGACGGGTGTGGGGATCTACTACTACTCTTGAGGCTGCCCAAGACAAGCTTGGTATATAAGTTCCCTTGCTTATTAAACCTACAGACTAACAATTTGAAGTGGTCTGACTTTTTCTTCAGTCTCTTCTTGCTCTTTGTATATGGGAATCAGTTTGCGAACCAACAGATAGTTATGTGCATATACATACTTATTTAATATGTTTAATTTTGATTATTTGAAGTTTTATATATATAAGTATTTATATATTCTTGTATCTATATACCTGTATCTCTCCATCTATCCCTTTATCTATCTTATTCATCCTATAACATTTAGGGCTTTAAAACTTCTCAGGTCCTTTTTGTCAGCAAAAGGATCATGTGAGACACCAATAAAACTTGCTGTAGTCTTTGTAAATAGTAGGTGGATAATCCATGTTCTTAATCATTCAACAGCACCTTGATATGATATGTTGTTTCCCTCATATTAGATTCCTTAGTGTTTTACATGCACACATTCATGTAACCTTTTTTTTTTAAAGAATGCTTTTACTTCTTTTTTAAACATGGTACCTTCATTCCCTCTCCTTTGTCTCTTCCTCCTCTTCATATTTCTCTTTCTTCTTTATTGCACTAGATAGGGCTTACCAGATAATGCTCAATAAAACATTTTCACATTCCAGCCTTGTTTCAAATCTTAGGGGTAAAATGTTCATCCTTTCACCACAAAATATGATATTAGCTACAGGTTGTTTATTGATGACCTTTATCAAATTAGAGTAGGTTTTCTATTTCCACTATGCTGAATTTTTTTTTATTATAAATAGATTTTGAATTTTTTCAAGTACTTTTTCTATATCTACTGAGATGATCATGTAATCTGTCTCCTTTTTTCGATAGTGTGTGCATACACTACACTAATAATTAGTGAATTTCTGAGAAAATTCCACTTGGTTCTAATGTATTATGTTTTCCTTTACTGTTGAATTCAATTTACTAAATTGTATTAAGGAATTTTATATCTCTATTTATGAGAGATTTAGTTCCTTCCTTGCATACAAAGAGCTCATTATATTTGGTCAAATATTTAAGGGGACCTCTGTGCAGATTGCTAGTGTCTTTTCTGTGCAGCTCCCTCCCCTCTGGTATCCTGTATGTCTCATTCCATTTCTTTTGCATCCCTGAATTCCAACTTCCATTTCCTCTGCCATGCAAGATGACTGCTTTCTTTTTGGGCTCCATTGTCTCAGTTTAGAAAGGGAATCTCAGACAGAATCCCAGGGAGAATATGTGTCTCATCTTATGTGTTTCCCTTCTTTTAAGGATCACAGCCCTGCTCAGTCTGTCAACCAATGTCATCAATATTTGGCGCCTGTAATGTGTCCACCTCGGTAACAGTCTGAATTGAGAAGTTAACTTGGGCAATCATCACTGAATCTTGGCCAAACCAACGATCTTTTAAAACATTTAAGAGTTGATTTGAAAATTCCTCCACTCCTGAAATAAAGTTCATTTTTAAAGTATCTTGTAAAATCCCTTGATTATATCTTTTTTCATTCTTGTTCATTTTACATATTAGAAGACATTTTTTAAAGTTTATATGTGCTTTACATTTTATGCATGCCCACATGCCATTATCTTTACAAAACCCTGGGGTTTTTGGTTTTCCCCTGTAGATTTTATATAGAAAGTTTGTGGTAGGTCTATTTTACTGGCTTTATTATTCTCAATACACAGAAAGAATAAAAAGTGATGTATTTTTATGAGTAAAGAAGACAATTTTCATAATTTTATTGGTCACCTAAGAATTCCACTGTATACTATGATGTATAAAGTCACCTAAGAAAGATTCATATTCATTTTTACTAAAAATTCATTTTATTCTTACTCTTCAAACAGTTATTTTGGGACAGCTTTAATGCTCAAGTGCCAAAACTTGCATTAAAAATTAGAGTTACTAAGGCTGATTTTCTAGTCTATATGTTATATACCCGGTCAGTTGAAACGCTGGAATTAGAAAAGCAGAGAACTGGATGAGCTGAAATAAAAGAATGTGCATAGTTATACCTGATGAGTAAGTTACCTTATTTCATGAGTGGTCATATTTATATTTTTGATTTTTTTGTCTCCACTCTTGTTTTAGAGGCAGACACCAGAAATGAGTCAGAATTAATTTTTTGATGTGAATTATTCTGGTGTTGAAAATCTAGCTATACAAATATGTATATCCTAAAGGTGCTATACTATTACTATAAAGTTAATTTAAAATATAGTTTCTCAATCAAAAGACTAGCTGAGAAAAATATGAGACATCTCTAATATAAACACAACACTTAACATTGTTGGACCCTATGGATTACCTAACGTTGCTATTTAAGAAGATACTTTATTCAGAATGCCAGTGTAATTTACAAGCATATGCTTGCAAAAACAGATGCTAATGTAAAATATTTAGGACATTAAAATTAAATGTTTCATGCCCAGACATAGGAATAGGCACTTTTATGTCAATATTTATGTTATTTGTAGTTAAATGTATGTTTTCCCATATGTTCAAAAAGAAAAGATAATATGTAGCAAATTTTTCCTTTCACAGGTTTATAATACAGCAGGTTGCTGCTTAGATAAAACATGATGACAGTGTCATTTAAAAAAATTTTTGGTTTGATTTTAATAATGAAAACACCACACATATGTGTTATAATTTTGAAAAAACAAAAAATAGAAGGAAAAGTATCAATACTATTCATACTACTCATTCTATCACTCATACTTTCTCCTTGCTTGTTTGAATTTTGAGAACAAGACTAGACCAGTAAAAGTAGGCCTATTACTGACTTCCTATAACAAAGTAATACCTAAAAACAGCTATTGATATAGTTTTAATGTAATTTTTTCCCAATTTTCTGTTTTGTGTGCTTGTGTATATATGTATATATGTATGTAAATTTACATAGTTGTTATCATTTGCTAGGGTCTCTAAAGGGTATGAGGGGGCCTAAAAAATAACATTCTTTTTTTTTTAATCCAAATGTATACAAATTGGGAAATAAGATAAAGGAATATTAAATGCTGGCCAAACTTCACTGTTATTTCTGATAGAGGCAGAGATGGAAGTTATAGCTTAGCATGTGAAAAATATGTCCCAGGTAAGTATGGGCAAGCATACCTGTGAGAGCACTGGATAAGGCTGGCTTTGCCACAGGTGAGGCTTACCCAGGTAGTACTTATGACATTAAAGAACAAAGGATTTGCATTTCTCTAATGATTAGTGATGTTGAGCATCTTTTCATATGTTTGTTGGCAATCTGTATGTCTTCTTTGGAGAAATTTCTAATTATGTCTTCTGCGCATTTTTGGATTGGGTTGTTTGCTTTTTTGATATTGAGCTGCATGAGCTGCTATTATATTTTGGAGATTAATCCTTTGTCAGTTGCTTCATTTGAAAATATTTTCTCCCATTCTGAGGGTTGTCTTTTTGTCTTATTTATGGTTTCCTTTCCTGTGCAAAAGCTTTTAAGTTTCATTAGGTCTCATTTGTTTATTTTTTATTTTATTTCCATTACTCTAGGAGGTGGGTCAAAAAAGATCTTGCTGTGATTTATGTCATAGAGTGCTCTGCCTATGTTTTCCTCTAAGAGTTTTATAGTGTCTGGCCTTACATTTAGGTCTTTAATCCATTTTGAGTTTATTTTTGTGTACAGTGTTAGGAAGTGTTCTAATTTCACTCTTTTACATGTAGCTGTCCAGTTTTCCCAACACCACTTATTGAAGAGGCTGTGTTTTCTCCATTGTATATTCTTGCCTCCTTTGTCAATTAAAGAAATGCAAATCAAAACTACAATGAGGTATCACCTCATACCGGTCAGAATGGCCATCATGAAAAAATATACAAACAATAAATGCTGGAGAGGGTGTGGTGAAAAGGGAACCCTCCTGCACTGTTGGTGGGAATGTAAATTGATACAACTAGTATGGAAACCAGTATGGAGGTTCCTTACAAAACTAAAAATAGAACTACCATATGACCCAGCAATCCCACTACTGGACATATACCCTGAGAAAACCATAATTCAAAAAGAGTCATGTACCACAATGTTCATTGCAGCTTTATTTACAATAACCAGGACATGGAAGCAACCTAAGTGTCCACTGACAAATGAATGGATAAAGAAGATGTGGCACATATATACAATGGAATATTACTCAGCCATAAAAAGAAACGGAATTGAGTTATTTGTAGTGAGGTGGATGGACGTAGAGTCTGTCATACAGAGTGAAGTAAGTCAGAAAGAGAAAAACAAATACCGTATGCTAACACATATATATGGAATCTAAAAATAATAATAATAATAATTAGTTCTAAAGAACCTAGGGGCAGGACAGGAATAAAGACGCAGACCATAGAGAATGGACTTGAGTACACAGGGTGGGTGAAGGGTAAGCTGGGACAAAGTGAGAGAGTGGAATGAACATATATACACTACCAAATGTAAAATAGATAGCTAGTGGGAAGCAGCCACATAGCACAGGGAGATCAGCTAGGTGCTTTGTGACCACCTAGAGGGGTGGGATAGGGAGGGTGGGAGGGAGATGCAAGAGGGCAAAGATATGGGGATATATGTATACATATAGCTGATTCACTTTGTTGTACAGCAGAAACTAACACAACATTGTAAAGCAATTATACTCCAATAAAGATATTAAAATATATATATATAAAATTTAACAAAGATGAAAATGAGTAGAACGATACAAAAGTGAATTAAAAACATAATTTAAATTGCACTAAAAAAAAAAAAAAAAAGAACAGAGGAGAATCCCAATTCTAGTAGGTAGCTTGCTCCTAAGAGAAATAAGGGAGTTACTGAGCCAAACTCTGTTTTTCCAAAACTAGTTTTCAAATGTATTAGTCAGAGAAGTGACTACACTTCCCCTGGGCCAAGATAAGTAAAGAAAAAAAGAAAGGCGAGAAACGTTACACTATTGAGCTTCTTTCATGTGGTTGAAACTACTGAGTGGAGAATCCACATTGTCCCATAACACTCTACATATTTATTTATATATTTGCTTGTCTTTTGTACCTTTATTTGAGTAGAGAACTTAATGAGAAGATATGGAATAGCTTTGAATACAAAGAGGACTAGCCTGGCAGTGATGTTGATGAATGAGAGAATCTTCAATTCATTCAGTCATAAGTGGAGGTTTGGCATAATGAAAGACTGGGCGAGCTGGGAATATAACTTATTAGTTGTCTAGACATGGGCAAATTACTCAAACTTTTTGAGTGTCTCCTTCGATTATGAAATAAGGATTATAATACCAAAATCACTGAGTTGAAATGAAGATGAAGTAAAATTAAAGTACATGATACATAACAGATTCATAATAAATAATCGCTGCTTTTAGTACTTAGTATTGCAAACAATTTCTGTTTTTCAAATTTAGCTTAAATTATCATGGACTCCATGAGGCATTATATGCACATTTTAAAGTAGTTAGCATAATATTCATACAATAAATAGTGGTAGTAAAGTAAAATAAGCATGGTGTTTTCTAACTACATAGATATGGTATAAAAGAATTAGATCATCCATCAAATAAATAAAAACACGTAGCATTTACTTAAACTTTTAAAGCAAAGTAGATATGCTATTTTATTAATCTGATTAAACTCAACTGACAGTCTTGATGTTTTAACAGAATCACTTTTGTGACCTTTGAACTAAAACCCTTTTATTTTTTTCTTTTGGCTGCGTTGGGTCTTCGTTGCTGCGCGCGGGCTTTCTCTAGTTGCGGCAAGCGGGGGCTATTCTTCGTTGTGGTGTGCGGGCTTCTCATTGCAGTGGCTTCTGTTGTTGCGGAGCATGGGCTCTAGGTGCGTGGGCTTCAGTAGTTGCGGCTTGTGAGCTCAGTAGTTGAGGCGCGGGGGCTCTAGGGCACAGGCTCAGTAGTTGTGGCGCACGTGCTTAGTTGCTCCACGGCATGTGGGATCTTCCTGGATCAGAGATTGAACCCGTGTCCCTTGCAGTGGCAGGTGGATTCTTAACCACTGCACCACCAGGGAAGTCCTGAACTAAAAACCCTTTAAAGCAGTGGACCAATATCCAATTTTGATGTCTAGCCTCTGGGGAAAGTGTTGTAAGTTTCATCCTTAACTCATGAAATGGATCTTTATCTAATAATTCTCACTGACAAAAAAATGTAATTTCCCCTGGTGTTTTGGACCCCTGGATATACGTACTGATGAAATCAAGCAAGTAGCGAGCATGTGAGAAAATCTATTCAAATATAGTTAATATATGGGAGCACTTCAGTCTTGTTCAGCAGTGAAGTATTGCCAATCCCCAAGTGTACAAGTTGACATAAATATGACTCATTATAGAATATTTGAAAATTTGAAATGGTTTACTTCATATTTTCCTGAACACCCAGGGAAATGTTAATAGGCCAAATTATTTTCCTTACTGTATTGTTAACATATTAAGCAAAGCTTCTTTGATTTTCATTCTTTTATTCATTCATCTACTTATTGAGTAATTTGTTTAAAAGAAATATGTATTGAGCACCAGTTAAGTAACAGACTATTGAGCACCAACTCTACCTTATGTACTAGGAATACAGAAATGGTTATCATACCCTCCTCGTCTACAAAGAACTCATGATCTTACAGCTTTTTATAAGGAATTTTCCGTTTTGGGGAAAGAGAGGAACTCATCTATTTGATTTTATTTCACGAATCATACCTTACATCATTTAATATTTCCTGACACATTTCCAGTCAGAGGATGCATTTACTCTAAGCAACACAAACCTGTATTTGCATCTTTGACAGCAAAGGAGAGAGTGACTAATGGAATTGATGCTTGGTTTGAATAATGTAGGATGTTGTGACAATGACAGTAGCAACGAATCTTAAATAATAGGCCCTACTTGATGCAATTTAAAAATATGCCCACTATTGTCTTACTTGCAAATATGTTAGATTTCATTTCTGCTTCTGTGATGAAGCTGAGTGTAATTCATCTTGATGGCAGTTAACAAGAGAAACTAGTTTCTCTTAAAAGCACTTCCCAATTACCTTTTTCTTCCCCCTAAACACTAAGCAGTTTGAGGCACTTGGAACAAACTCTTTCCTGTGTCTTTTCTCTATGTAGAAGAAAGAAATTAGGGGTATGGCATGTATTAGGTGTTACTTCTCTCTCTGGCTTGCAAAAATTAACTTCAAATGGTAGATGGCCTGAGGATAGGTAATTGTAACAAACTTTAAGGTAGATGTGATGTACATTGCTAATGGGAATGATTTAGGAGAAGCAGATTCATATATCAACTTCCTTTTCACTTAAAGCAAATATATCTTGAAAGGAAGGAAGGAGGAAAGGAAGAGAGGGAGGAAAAGAGGGAGGGAGGGATGGGAAAAAGACAAGAAAGAAAATATTTCTTCTTTTCCACCCCTAAAGCAAAACCTCAGAACAAAGTAAGAGAATCTTCCTTGCTCATGTATACATTCATGAAAGCTGTCCAAAATTTTTAAACAAAACAACTAAATTTAATAGCATACAATATTAGAAAGATTTGAAATATGACTATGTGTACTCTTTTCTTAAATGATAATCATATGACAAGAGTTACCCATGATGATAAAATGTGCTTCATCTCAAGTGTCATTGCTTGAAATTTAAATATTGGAGTATGAGTGGTCCCAGAAAAGTAGCAGGATCAAATATTACTCAACGGACTGCATATACCATTTCAATATCATTTCATTTTATATATTCATCCTAATTTATATCAATCTTTCCTTGACAAAATTGTAATTAATTTTGTAACTTGCCTATAGAAGTTGGATGAACTTTTCCTTCACTCACAATGATTTGGCATTAAGGATTAGATTGATGGTGTTTTAATGGAGAAAAGAGAATAATAAAAGACTTTAAAAGAATATGACTTGTTTTGGTAATGAGACACCGTATTACCTTGATGAAGATTAAGAGAGCTGGAGTCCATATAAGGAAAAAAACGTTCTCAGAACATTTAATAGGACTGACAATCATAACAAAAGATGAATGAAAGAAATTGTGCTATGTAATAATTTATATAAATGAATAATAGTTTTTCATAGTACAATTCTAAAACTATAAAGAACACCTACAGTTTATTTGAAGCAGAATACAGAAGAAAATATTAAGATAGGTGAGGTATATTCCAAAGGAGATACTGAAAAACAATGAAAGCTTTAGAATAGTTGTTGAAATATGTTAGATAAACTTTGATCTCTCACTCATAACAAGGATATAAGAGATAAGATTTTGAACGTGAGAGAGGATTTTAAAAGATTTATCTGGAATGAGTTGTGCTGTAAATCTCTCTTCCTGTCCTGCCCCACCAAAGGGGTAGGGGAGTTTGGTGGCTACCTCGAAACTCCAAAACCAGTTATAAGAACTTCCAAGAAATTATTCAAAGACTATGTGCAGAGACATTTTTTTGTGAACTAGGATTCTCCTCTATTCAAAAAGGAATGCAGCACTGGAGGTAATTCCCCTTTAACAAAATTAAGAGGATTCAGGGAGAACATTTAAAACTTAAAACTGAAGGTTGGAGAATGCAAAGGCTGAGGTCTGACTGACACCTGGAAGATCTAAGGGAAAGAGATTCTTAGCTACCTTCTTTGAAGGCAGAGTAAAGGAAGAGCTTGTTGAGCGGGATTCTCCAAGAATTTGTCAGTACTCCTGAGCCAGCTGTAGGCTAATAATGAGCAAGAACTTCCATGGGTCATTTTAGGTCTTGTCCAAAACCCAGTCTAGAAGGACAAATAGGCTTCAGTCAGGAAAAAATGGAGGAGACAATCCTTAGTGATGAAGAAAGATGAAGGAAATATTTTCTTTCTTGTCTTTTCCCCATCCCTCCCTCCCTCTTTTCCTCCCTCTCTTCCTTTCCTCCTTCCTTCCTTTCAAGATATATTTGCTTTAAGTAAAAAGGAAGTTGATATATGAATCTGCTTCTCCTAAATCATTCCCATTAGCAATGTACATCACATCTACCCTAAAGTTTGTTACAATTACCTATCCTCAGGCCATCTACCAGTTGAAGTTAATTTTTGCAAGCCAGAGAGAGAAGTAACACCTAATACATGCCATACTCCTTTACCTCTGCTCTTGTTATTGTTCCAGATGCTGAAGGCAAGGAGTAGGACTGCTATAGAGGGAAAAGAGAAAAACAAGTTAGTAAGCTTGGGAGGAAGGATGGGGGGAAAAAGGAAACTATTGCTTTCTTTGCCAAATTTCAAGATTCTTCCAGATTTAGGTGGGAAAACAAAAGAGCCTCACTTAATTTTTTTAAGATGTTAGCTGTGAGTTTTTCTTTCCTTGTTTTTAAATTTATTTATTTATTTATTTATTTTTGGCTGTGTTGGGTCTTCGTTTCTGTGCGAGGGCTTTCTCTAGTTGCGGCAAGCGGGGGCCACCCTTCATCGTGGTGCGCGGGCCTCTCACTATCGCGGCCTCTCTTGTTGCGGAGCACAGGCTCCAGACGCGCAGGCTCAGTAGTTGTGGCTCACGGGCCCAGTTGCTCCGCGGCATGTGGGATCTTCCCAGACCAGGGCTCGAACCCGTGTCCCCTGCATTGGCAGGCAGACTCTCAACCACTGTGCCACCAGGGAAGCCCCTCACTTAATTTTAAATCAGATTTTGACCTTAATTATTTCATGGGAATGGATATTTTTATTACTTGATTGTGATTATGTTTTAAGACTTAAATTAACCAACCATTGGTTTTGCTGGGGTGTTTCCCAAGTTTTCATCTAAGGGCACGGAAGGAATTTGCTCTTTGCAATCATTTAAAAGAAGCTGGGGGCTTCCCTGGTGGCGCAGTGGTTGAGAGTCTGCCTGCCAATGCAGGGGACACGGGTTCGAGCCCTGTTCTGGGAAGATCCCACATGCCGCGGAGCGACTGGGCCCGTGTGCCACAGTTACTGAGCCTGCGCGTCTGGAGCCTGTGCTCAGCAACAGGAGAGGCCGCAATAGTGAGAGGCCCGTGCACCGCGATGAAGAGTGGCCCCCGCTTGCTGCAACTAGAGAAAGCCCTCACACAGAAACTAAGACCCAACACAGCCATAAATAAATAAATAAATAAATAAAAATTAAAAAAAATAAAAAAAATAAAAAAAAATAAAAGAAGCTGGAAAAAGCAATACAGTGGTTCCTCAAAAAATTAAAAAGGTAACTACCATACAATCCAGCAATTCCACTTCTGGGTATTTATCTGAGGAAAACAAAACAGTCTCAGAAAGGTATATGCACCCTCATGCTCATTGCAGCATGATTTACAGTAGTGAAGATCTGGAAACAAACTAAGTGCCCATAATGGATGAATAAATAAATTGCAGTATGTGTATATATACATATGTGTGTGTGCATATATATGTGTGTGTATATATATATATGTGTGTGTGTGTATATATATGTGTGTGTATATATATGTGTGTGTGTGTATATATATGTGTGTGTGTGTATATATATATATATATATCGATGATATCTTAGCATTTGCAACAACATGGATGGACCTTGACAGCATTATGCTAAGTGAAATGTGAAATAAGTCAAAAAAGGACAAATATCATATAATCTTGCTTATTTGTGGAATCTACCAAAAAAAAAACCTTAAAAAGTAAAATAACAAGCTCATAGACACAGAGGATGATTGGTGGTTGCCAAAGCTGGAGGATTGGAGGTGGGATAAATGAATGGACTATTTTGTTTTTGTTTTGTTCTTTTTAGTTAAAATACGTTGAATTAAAAGCACACACACACACACACACACAAAAGTGTGGCATATATACATGAATAAAATTTAGTAGAGCACAAATAATTTTTAAAAAATTTTCATGGTTCCACCAGCTAGAAACAATTACTGTAATCATGTTAGTGTATTTCCTTCCAGTCTTTTTTTATAAATGCTGAAATTTTACCAGTTTTCTATTATATATCATACATATTATGTGTTATAAATCAGCATGCTTACTGTAAACAAGTCACATACAGAAAATGAAAAAAGGAAAAACTAACATTTCCTGTAATTCCAACAAACAATTGTTATAAAGTTTAGATATTCAGAAGTATGTATGTAGAATTTAAGAATCTGTTCAAAATTAAATATTAATTTTAATATTTGGTTTGGAAAAGCATGTTATAATATAATGTTTTCACTATAAAAATTGATTATACTATCTATTATCTATTCTGTAGTATATAATTACATTGATTATATTACATATAATCTTGATGTATAGTATCTAATATGCATATTACATATTATTTATTATATATAGTGACTTGATATTTTTATCAAATGACTTATACTACACATTTTGTTCTGTAATTTGCCTTTTTTTCCACATAATAAGACATATACATCTTTCAAAGTCCAGATGTGTGTATCTACTCCATTGTAAAATGACTACATAGTACTCCATTGCATGGATGTACCATACTTCATCTAATCCCTACTGATGAAGGATTTATTGTTTCTAATTCTTTTGCAAAAAATAAGTGTGAGATTTTTAAAAAATTGCTTCATGATTATATCCTGTCTACTGGTTTACTTGATGTATTGCACCGTTAGGAGTTTATATATTATTATAATAGATGGCAGTGATAGTAAGTCATTCTAAACCTGTGCCTTGGTCATGAATCTTTCCTTCTCTTCATGTTCATGTTGTAAAGTCACAGCTAAATCTTCCCCTTTGTACATTGTAGACTTGCCTTGTAGGTTTTGGTGAACGTTTTAATTAGCTATTATTTAGTTTTGGAACAGGGAAATTCTTCCATACTTACTCTAAAAGCCCAACTCTAGCCATACTTGAAAACACGCTGATTTTTTTTTCAAACCTATTATTACGTTTTGTTCTTTCTTTTTTGACCCTTAAGAAATTCTATTTTACTGCTACTTCTTATCTTCTTGACCAGCAGTGGAAATATTGCTCTTCTTCCAAATATATCTAAGAATCTTCTCCTTAAATTACTTTATTTCTCTTATGATAGTCTAATGAGCAATATATGTGGATATAACAGCAAAAATCAGGTATACTACCAAAAAATAATGGCAACTCTAAGTTAACCAAAGAAATATTAGGAAACGTTTTACATAATCCAATCAATAAATTCAGGCAGTATGTATACTGGGTGTTATTAGTAGTTTATGACATCACAAAATGATTTCTAATTATTTTTGGAAGAAAAAGATCTGATAAGCTCTCTAGAAACCTAATTCAGACTATGTAGAGCAATGCAGTTTTCTGAACAAGAAATGTACTTAGGGGCTTCCCTGGTGGCGCAGTGGTTGAGAATCTGCCTGCCAATGCAGGGGACACGGGTTCGAGCCCTGGTCTGGGAAGATCCCACATGCCGCGGAGCAACTGGGCCCGTGAGCCACAACTACTGAGCCTGCGCGTCTGGAGCCTGTGCGCCACAACAAGAGAGGCTGCGATAATGAGAGGCCCCCGCTCGCCGCAACTAGAGAAAGCCCTCGCACAGAAACGAAGACCCAACACAGCTAAAAATAATAAATAAATAAATGTATTAAAAAAAAAAAAAAGAAAAAAAAAGAAATGTACTTAATAAGCTAATGTAACCAATAATGAAATGTCAAAAATAAATACAACACCAATTTTAGATTCCTAGTATTTGCAATTAGAGCCCATCACTGACAGAGGGACAGAATTTTTTCTAAAGCGTTAAAAAAACATATCTTTTGCAAAATACACAATTGCTGCAAACCACTGTGCATTCTCTGAATATATTTAGTTCAAGTGCACTAAGTATCTATAAGCTATTCTGTTCTAAATTTGTTATGGAACAGGAATTTCTGGTAAAGATGAAATAAACATGTGGATTGCTAAGTATCTCCATGTACTTTTCAGATAAAGGTACAAAAGAAATGATGTATTATTTGCCTGCCCTTAGAAGATGGAGCTTCTGTTACATTGAATTATTACAGCTAGCTTTAAATCAAGAAAGACTATGATAATGGTGGCTCCCACTAGATGACATAAATCTCCCTAAGTGCTTGCTAGGTAAAGGGATGGTGACCAGGTAGGTATGGCTAGAAACTGATAGGAACTTTGAAATAAAGTGGCTGCATATGGAAGTTTTGCTTATTTCTTGATTTAATTCCTGGGGTTGTTGATTTAATTCCTAGGCTTTTCTGACTTTGAATTCTGAATTAAAACAGATTTATCCTCTCCTCATTCAAAAGGAAATCAGGCAAAAAACATCAAGATGTCTTTGGTTTACCCACAATCCATTCAAGAGCTGAAACTGAGGGATCCATTTAGCTGCTGTTTAATAATGTGGTGCATCCAATCATATCGGGGAAATGAGAACAAAGACCTTCTAAAGACATCCCACTACCACAGAGCATATGTAAGGCACCTAACAAAACTATGAAAACAATTAATAACAGTGAAGGGATTTGTACCAACATATGAAAAGGGAAAAGAGTAAAGTGACTGAAAGAGAAATTAACTAGTGGGGGGGGGGATCTTTTTCAAAGGTTTTTTAAAAAATCAATGCTGCTTCTCTGATTGCTATACTGTATAGCCTGAGAGTTGTTTCTGTGGAAATGTGTGGTCTCACTGAGGCTAAATTTGTCATATTTTCCTCTGTAAATCAATTCTGTTCTTTTTTGCCAGTCCCTGCAGTTTTTCCAGGATTTTTTTTTCTTTTTAGATTTTGGCTCTTATACTTTCATTTTTGAAGCATATCTGAGTGAGAGCAGCTTTATTTATGAAGTAGCATGTGAGTATTAGAGGTTTAAGCAGAAAAATTGTGCATAGCATCAAAAGTGTTTGGCAGCAGGCAAGTTGGGTAATGCCTCAGCAGGTGGGTGACCAGCACTGCAGTGGGCTAAATAGGTGAAATGAAGATTTCACTCAAGGAGGCTGGAGAGGCAGAACAGTACTTTAGTCCTTAGAAATGTTGCTATTTCAATGTTAAAAAAAAACTGGGTCAAATGACATTGGAGTATGAGACAAAGAACCAAAAAAGCAAGGATTCAGTGATGAACTGGTACCTGGGCCAAGCGATGAAGTCACAGAAGGAGTGGACCAAAGTGTTTGTGGGTAGACTAGCCAGTGTTTGAAGTAGGTCATACTCCAAAAGCACTATGGTGAAATTCAGAAGACTTTACTAACCAAAACAGGGCAGCAGTTGAGACACAGATTAAGTAGAATGTTTTGCATCTTTTTTTGAACCTTTTATCCAGTAATTCTCACCTGGGACTATTTTGCCTCCTAGGGGACATTTGGCAATATCAGGAGATATTTTAGGTAATCACACCACCGGGGAGGCTGCTACTGCCATGTAGTTGGAAGAGGCCAGGGATGCTGCTAAACATCTTAAAGGCACAGGACAGCCTCCGCAGTGAAGAACTATCTGGTTCAAAATGTCAATAGTGTCGAGATAGAGAATCTCCGCATTTTGGCTCCTTTTGCAGAATTTTTAAAATGCAGTTTGTTCCTTTCATTCAATTATGTTCTCATTTTTTCTCTTTCTTCTGCTATTTACCACCTTTTCTCCTAACAAAGAAAAGCATGAATGCATAGAGAAGATAAAGTTAAGGAACATAAAGAAAATTATAAAAAATACCATCGATTTCATTTTCTCTTCAATTTGCTTTACTCAAAGATCTAATTCAATTTAAAAGAGAGATGGTACAAGGATGTTAAGCCTGAAAACCCACCAATAAAATAAACTATAAGTAATTTTAGAAAAATACTATATCAGAAAAATTTTCTTTAAACAAGAATCTGAAAAAATGACCGTTTATAGATTTTACATTTTGGAGAATCAGTAAGATTCTGCCTTTGAAGACATAACTGGCTTAACTCCTAGGCCTACCAATTAATAATCATGTGGTCTTTCTATGAACCTAAATTAATTCAGTTGTTGAAAGGGATTGAAAATAGTCTCTTTCAGGGTTTGGGGAATGATCTGCAATATTACATGCAATGTTCCAGCAAATTCTATACCTGATTCAAAGTAGGCCCTAAGAACTGCAAAAAACTCTCAGCACAAAATGATTCTGTTCAAACTCCTACACTGAGAGACTTGACCAAACTCTAACATGGCTTCCAGAAGCTCAAGGCCATATTCCTAGGATGACCCCAGGTGCCCTTAAAATGCTGCCTGAGAAGGCTCAGCACTGCCAGGAGAATTTACTGTTTATTCTGGCTGAAACTTTGTAGATAGGCCCTTGAACTCCTGCTTAGAGCTGTTACATTAGAAAGTTTGCAATTATATATCCTTTCTCTGCCCCTTTGAAACATAAAACTACCACCCAGAACTGTCTTCTCAAGGACTTAGGAGTAGTCTCTGAAATGCAAACATTCTAGGGGACAGCTCTCACCTGCAGTCCCTTTGGGAAGGTAAAGGCCTAATTTCAGTGGGTGCCCTGCTATAACTTGCACAACTACCTTTTGTCACAAGACCTGAGAAGTCTGTTTTTCCTCTGGATAGGCAGCAGTTAGCAAACACAGATGACTGACTCTCATGGGCCCATTTCCCCCTCAATGGCCTTCAGGTCTTTCCTTTAGCACATCCAGCATTTACAAAGTCTCCTGCCTTTTGTCTTGGTGATGTTGAGCTCAGTTTACCCTGGAGCTCACTTGAGCTCCCTACTTCGGTAGTTATCACTGAATAAAATCTGCCTTTACCACCTTTTACTAATGTCTGGCTTTGTCTCTCTTAGACAGCCCTCACAAGCAACAACAGCTACAATAATAGTAGCTGTCACAATGTGGCAATTTCTTAAAAGTCTCATCTGCAGAATAATGAAAAGGGCAATGAAGTATCTCTGTGAATGGGAATTTTCTTACAGAATATGGTTATGACTGTTCCTCTTAGAAAAAGGAGACAGAGAAGTCACATTACTTAGGCTAAGGATAGATATGGTGTACATTTATTTTCAAATTCATTGTCATCAAAGATCTCTGTACTTACTGGTTACCGTTATCTGATTGGAAAAACACTTTGTGTTTGAATATCAAACACTATGTGCAAAGTAAGAAAAATCAGTTGAGTCAACGATAATTTGTAGATCTTTATCTTTTCAACTAGATCTCAGGAACAAATTAGCCAATGATCAATAACCCTCTGATTCAGCAGCAATCTTTAGGGATCAGTCAGGTACAAATAGGAACAAATAGGTCTGAGACTCCAGTTAGGAGTGAACTTTCCAGTTGGTAATTTGAAACTGACTTAACTGTGTAATTTTGCACATGACCACAAGGAAAGAAATCAAATACAGGGGCCTGGGGCAACCAAGTCACAATCTAAAGAGGCTATGTTATCATGCTTAATCCCAGCAGCACCTATTCTAAAGAAGAAAATAGATAATCTTGAGAGTGTCCTGCTTGAATGCGGAGGTGGGAGAAGAAAGCATAGGCGATGTCTCCCCCTACTTATGTCCTTTCACTCCAAAACATCCAAATTTATAGAATTGATCTTCTTGGAAAGAATTTGGTATAAAGGATGATCTCTATGATTAAAGCACTACAGTTACATTAGGAAGGGCTTAAGAGTTTAGTCCAGGGGCTTCCCTGGTGGCACAGTGGTTGAGAATCTGCCTGCCAATGCAGGGGACACAGGTTCAAGCCCTGGTCTGGGAAGATCCCACATGCCGCGGAGCAACTGGGCCCATGAGCCACAACTACTGAGCCTGCGCGTCTGGAGCCTGTGCTCTGCAACAAGAGAGGCCGCGACAGTGAGAGGCCCGTGCACCGTGGTGAAGAGTGGCCCCCAGTCGCCGCAGCTAGAGAAAGCCCTTGCACAGAAACAAAGACCCAACACAGCCAAAAATAAATAAATAAATAAATAAATTTATAACAAACAAACAAACAAAAAAAGAGTTTAGTCCAGAATCTGCTATGAAAAATTATTTTTATTTAATATACTACCACAGTTACTTAGCATACCCCAAACCTTCTGAAATCTTGGCACTTAGGAGGGCAGACTGGATGGTAAAGGAAAGACAGGCTCAAGGAACGATATCCATGAGTCATACTAGTTCCTATTCTCCACAGTTTGTTATGAAACTTTGAGTCTCTATCTACAAATTAAGAGTTTAAACTGGTTTTTCTTGAGTGTCCTTCCAGCTGGAACATTCTGTCTTATTTTTTAAAGTGTAAGAATTGGAAGATTAATATTGAGGCCATTGGAATAGGAATGGAGACCTAAACATAAAATTGTAACCATGAACTTGACACAGACTGTTCTGAGAGCTAGATGATGTCTATTTTCATGCTCATACACTTCTGTTATTTTCATTATAGGACAGCTTTCCAAAATGAGAGTGAGACAAAGAAACAATTATAGATGGTGTAAAACTAAGGCTTTTTTTTTTTTAATAGAGAAAATAAAATCTCATGCCACAGATTCGAGATTATAAAGATTAAGGGATGGCATATGGTCATCTGTGTTTCCTCAGTTCTGCTAGTTTTAAAGATAATTTAGTGAACTGGGTTTTGTATAATATTCTCAATAAATTAATTTGCACATAGTGGTTAATTTTTTTACAAAGTACTTTTACTTTTGCTGCCTGATTTGATCCTCAGCCCTGCAATAGCTAGTATTATATGTGTGAGAAGTATCATTATTTTTTTATTTTTAATTTTTTTGAATTTCCTTATCTTTATTTTATTTTTTTAATGTTTATTTTATATTGGAGTATAGTTGATTAACAATGTGGTGTTAGTTTCAGGTGTACAGAAAATTAATTCAGTTATACATATACATATATCCATTCTTTTTCAGATCCTTTTCCCACTTAGGTTATTATGGAGTATTGAGTAGAGTTCCCTGTGCTACACAGTAGGTCCTTGTATCTATTTTATATATAGCAGTGTGTATATTATTAATGTTCTCCATTATAGATTAGGGATTGTTCAACTTTAATGGTGTGGAGAGGTTTAACAAGAAAAGAACTGAGAACTAAACAGATTGTATAGGGTACAGGTCACCTGTAGCTTTCAGTTAAGTGGGGGGATGAAAAACTGATCAAAGTGGACTAAGGGATGACAGAAGACACCATAGAAGCAGCTGGTATAGACAAGCAACTCCTGGAGTTCTACCATACAGGGGAGCAGAATAATAGCAGAGAGCAGGTGTGAGACATGGAAATTATGTAAGGAAATATTACTGCATGTTTGAGTGCTGATGGGAATAGTAAAGTAGAGGGAAAATTGCATCAGTAACACAGAAGATGTAAGAGATAGCTGGAAAGCTCCTGGGGGAGGTGGTATTTTCACTAAGTTATAAATTATGAGTGCTCATCGTGTATGTGGACGTGGCATCTGTGCCAAGAAAAGGAGTTCAAGGTCCAACAGAGTATGAGCAAATCTGAAAACGAGTAGATGATTACAGGGTCTGTAAGAGCTGGTGGGAGCTGAGAGATGATCAGATTTATTAGATAAAATATTCTCTTACCAAGCTTAGTCTTCTTGTAGAGTGTGACTTTCCCATATAATGAAATTCTTCAGCCCAGTTAAAATGTTACTAGAAGCTGATACAGTGGGATACATTTAGTGGGAAGAGGAGGAAGGAGGTTTTACTGGCCTCACATTTTGACAGTGGTGTAACCAGCCCTAGTTCTGTCCTTTTTTCCTCAGCTTTGATTAACCATGCATTTTGAGCAGAGGAAGATGTACATGAGCAGGTCAGGGAAGACAGCTCCAAATCTTCGCCACTGTTAGTGAACAGAGTGTGGACATTTGGTTAAGCACTATGCAATTTGAATTCCTGTCCAGAACCCAATGTATCATCTGCTAGCAACATCTTCAAAGGCATTTATTTAAAGTTGAAAAAGCTACAAGGATTATCATGCTTTACAGCATCATTATTCATAAGGTTTTGAAAAGGACCTAAATCCTGTAGCACAGTCTTGGAAATGGGCCTATGGAGAGTGATGTTTCTTCAAATGAGAAACGTGCTGCCCTACTCATTTTCCATTGCTGAAGGTATTATCTATTCATTTTACAACTGTAACCCAGGAGTCAACTGGTGCATGCTGAGAACTTGGAAATCTGTGTATAATTAATAAGGAATTACTTCTACAGTGTGGGAAAATCCAACTCTCTTCCCAAATATTTATTTTTGTTCCCTTTCTAAGACTTAGGATTTGATGATGAAGGCCCAGCAAAGACCTGTGCTATATTTGCTATTTCTCATGCCCCTAAGGTGAAAGTTATCACCCTTTAACATTTTATACAAAAGTATACACACCTCAAAACTCCAATGGATTTAGGGACATTACTGGGTCTTTGAAGGAGGGAAGGGAAGGGTAATCCATGTGCTACGTGCCCCTTCTTGTGCTCACTTGAGCCTCCTCCTAATGTCCTTCCTCCCTATTCTATTTCCTTGTAATACCCTCCTTCCCAGAACACCCCACATGCTAACATTCTTCTCTCGTCTGCAGAGTAATTGTTCCCCAATCAGAAATCTTAGCTCAAGCTGACTTACCCCAAGCAGACTCATCAAGCTCTTTTCCCAATAAAGAAGAAATTTTGATACTCAACTCCAAGACCACAGAACTTTCCACCGGGTTACTCAACTGTTACCAAGATATTATTCTTAATGCCTTCAGTTGCTGTGGCTCTTGCAGGTAGGAATGAAGCTCTTTTCAGAACAAACGTTATGCAAAGATTCAGGGAGGAATAAAGATGGTTATGTTTCTGTCTTCTTCTTCCTCTGAAGCTTTGTGCTTCATAGAGTCTCTCCACAGGTAGAGAAGATAGTGGCCTATGAAGTCTCTGAGCCATCCCAGAATTTTCTGGGGAAAATTTAAGTGAGGAGTCTGGAGCCTGTCTGGAGCACAGATGCATTCCAGATGTCATCGTGGGGAGAGCAATCCAGGGGGTGAATTACAGTGGTTGGCAGGTGCTGGCTCACGTACCCCATCCATATGGCTGTGGGATGTCAGGCACCATGATTGGCTGCTTCATTGGAACACAAGAAATGGAGAAAGATCGAGTGGAAAATAGGAGAGTGTCATTGTTCAAAAGGAAAAAAACAAGGAAGATTAAAAGTATAGCTACCAGCATCAACACAGTGAGGCAAATTGGCCCTTGATTTTTTTTTAAATAAATTTATTTATTTCTTTACTTATTTTTATTTTTGGCTGCATTGGGTCCCCGCCGCTGCACGTGGGCCCCCTCCAGCTGCAGTGAGCGGGGGCCACTCCTGCCGCGGTGCGCGGGTCGGGGTGGGGGGCCTCACCGTGTCGGCCTCCCCCGCTGCAGAACACAGGCTCCAGGTGCGTGGGCCCCAGTAGCCATGGCGCGTGGTCTCAGCAGCCACGGCTCTCAGGCTCTAGGGCGCAGGCTCAGTAGTTGTGGCACATGGGCTCAGTCGCTCAGCAGCATGCGGGATCCTCCGGCCCAGGGCCAGAACCCTTGTGCCCCGCACTGACAGGCGGACTCTCAACCACTGCGCCACCAGGGAAGCCCATTGGCCCTTGTGTACAAAACTCACAAAAGAGGCTAGAAGTTGCTAAAGTACTAAAACCATTTTATACGTGCAAATATAGATAAAACTATACATGTATATGCATATTTACTATATATGTATATAATATGTATATCTGCATCTATATCTTCTAATATACAGTTATGTATTTCTCTACTTAAACATTATAATTCTGATTAAAGACTGCAAGTCTTTTCCAAGGAGAAGTACAAAAAACCTTGAGCAGATACTTGCCATTTCTAACTATTCTTCAGTCTTCTGAAACAAGTTACCAACTCAGGTTTCTATGTCTGAGCATTTCTAGAGAATCCCATTAAAGACCATTTTCCCTCTCATAGCCCTTTG
Organism: Balaenoptera acutorostrata; assembly: GCF_949987535.1. Classification (NCBI taxonomy): domain Eukaryota; kingdom Metazoa; phylum Chordata; class Mammalia; order Artiodactyla; family Balaenopteridae; genus Balaenoptera; species Balaenoptera acutorostrata. The sequence goes on along the minus strand of NC_080066.1, from coordinate 160,754,512 downwards.
GCTGAGAATAAATTGTAATAGAAAATGTGACCTGTGTATGCATTTCTTACTTAGGATGGTATGTGTGAAAGCCAGAGGAACAAGGGCCACGTCCTCTGTGTTCAAACCTTTACCTTCATTATTCTTATTATTATCTTTAACAAAGAGGGGCTCTTGCTGGGGTCGTACTCCTGCCTTTAGCCATGGGTGAGTAGAGATTTTGAGACTACCAGCTGAGAAAATACACACTATTTCTCCTCTACTTGAGTTGGTTTTTGTAAGACTGAACAGTGATGGCAGTTGCTGAATTAGGTGCTTTGGGGCAAAGCCAAGTTCATTCTTAAGGTCATGAATGCTCTTGGACAAATCCCAGCATGCTCTTTGCCCACCTGATTAGTCCAGATTTGAGTGTGTGTGTGTGTGTGTGTGTGTGTGTATTCTGCTTTGTCTGCTTTAAATGAACTGCAAGATTCTTTTGGAAGGGAAACCAAGGGGAGAAGAAATCATAGAAGGGAAGGATGCAGTTTGAGAGTGGAATGTCGAAATAAGGATTTAATTGCCCTTTATTTTATTCAATCATTTATTCATTTAATCATTGTTTTATTAAATTTACTTTATTATATATATCATTTAGTGAAGGTTTGCTCAGTACCAGTAAAGTACACAGTGATGGGAAAACATTGCTAAGTAGATAAGCTTAGTTGTTCCCTTGTTGCTCTTCTGTTTGGTGCTCAGATACGATTTAGGTCTTTTATGTCATTAGCTGGTGAAGGTGCTCTGTCATTCTGCCCAACTCCTCTCTGAGCCACTCTGTAGTTTCAGCTATCAAAACTAACACCAGTGTTGGGCACCCCCAAACCTGGTGCTGTAGTGCTTCTACTAGGCATATAGTCTGGTCCATACACAGACATATCAAGAAAGAAGATTTGCAGTCAGGACATATGGCCCCTAGAGACATGAGACAGTATATTTGATAGAAATCGCTCTGACTATTGGCGTTGAGTTTTGGGTCTTCTCTCTGCTTCCTACCAATAGGAAGGGCTAAACTGATTGCTTAAAAAGAAATAAAATTAAGTGCTATGAACTTAGTTTTTAAGGGAAATAAAAAATCCATTTTCCTTTAAAATAAAAAAAGGGGGCATCTGTCTTTGATTTTTCATTGCTGAGTTAATGTTAATACCCACATCACACTCAAAGTGACCCTGGCAGATGTTTGATAATGAATCTGCTTTGAAATTCATCCCAGAAAGTAAAGTCTACAGAGGGATTCCAAAATTCTAGCATGTAAGGGATAGCTTCAGATCAGCCCCAAGACTGATAGCACACTTGCACTTACACTGAGGTTTCCATAGGCTAATTACTAAAAATATGAGTGATGGAGAGCCAGAAACTTCTCTGGTGACAGTTTCTCCTCAGTCGTTCCACAGGGAGCAGTATAAACTGTGCCCTTTACTGAGTGTTTGACACAATTAAAAATGGTATCGAATTTTAGGGAAACAGTGCCTAAGTAGCTTTCTCTTTGTAAATCAGTTTGCAAATCTTTCACATTCTGCTAAATATAATGTAAATTGAATGGTAATTTTTAAATGCAACAACAAAACCTTGGAGAGACAGGGAAATGGACAGACTGGTTGATTGCAGTAACATATGAATATACGCAACTATATAAAAGAGTAATAATAATAATTGTACAATGAGCCTGTGCCAGGCATTTCTATAGAGTTTTCAAATTTCAAGGAAATTTTGCATTTTTTTTTTCAAATTCAACTTTGGTGTTTCATAATATAGGAGAGAGTTGGGAAATTATTGTTCTACCAATTTCTAGATGAAAAAAATTAGACCCAAGTATATTAACAAATTTTTCTAATGTAATGTATCTGCTGTGTCTGTGGTTCTCTCTGCTTCTCTTTCCACCAAACACCCTCCTGTACCAAACTTGGAACACAAATGGCAAATAAATTCGGTTGACTTTGAGACACAAGCCTAGGCTGAGTCCATTATGAATGGACGGAGATTCCTCTGTCTGGCCCAGTGACGCTCCCATGGTTCAGGTTAACAGTAACACACAGGAAGCAGCTCAGTGACAGCAATGAGAGCTCCCGAGTCAGACCATCTGGGTTTCATCCCCAACTTAACCACTGCCACCTTTAGTCAATTACTCCCCTTCTCCAAGTCTCAATTTCCTCAGATGGAAGACGGAAACTATAATACCATTTCCCTCCAAAGCTTTTTGCAAGGACTTACTAATTGAGGCAAAGAAAGCATTTGGTACAGTGCCTGGTGTCCTGCAAGCTCTCTACAAGTGTTAGTGGTTGCAATTAACATAGACACATATATTGCATTCTTGTAAACGAAAGGGATCTTTCCACATCCACACATTGTCTCTGGGATTTGCTTTTGTGGGAAGGATGCTTTCTTAGAAATGTGGACCACAATAGGACTTAAAGGGGGGCAGGATAATTTGAAACCCAAGATAGATGAGCTTATTGGTTTACATAGTATTTTAGCAACTTTTAAAACATACGTGTGTAGGTTCTGGAACATGGTAGAAAAAGTGAGCTAGAATGCACTTCATAATGAAGTAACAAGGACTTCAGTTCTTCCTTAAAATGGGGGTGGAGAGAGGGGTTGTGGTGGTGGAGAAAGTAGGAGAGGAAGAAAATAAGAAAAGGATCCAATTAGATGGTTGGAGAGAATTTCCAGTAACTTATTGGCAGGTAAGAGGCTAAATAGAACAAAAGTCAGTAAAAGTTTACCATATTAGAAAAGACTGAGGTACTTTAGGAAAGCGATTTTTGAGACTGTTACTTTTTTTGGACTGTTTGCAAGTCTCAGGAAAAGTCTGTTTCTTGAATCAGCCAAGTGTTAGTAATGTATTGTGCAAAAACAGGGAGGAAAATAAACAGTGGGGTGAGCAGTGGTTTGGGGAGGAAAGAAAGTAGAAGCCACTGGGGGCTTCTCAACAGTTAAGAACAGAACCTCTGGGGCCAGGATTCACAAGCATGTAAGCCCACCTGAGCAAGTTCTGAATGTCCAAGGTGCACAGAGTGCAGACATTATAGGAAATAATAACTCTAGAAAGCCAGTGGAGGTGGAGACATCGTATTACATACATATTAGGTACACACACATTAAAGCAAGCATATCACAAGCAGATATTTTCATGTCATTCTAATACAATTTTCGTACAAATTCACATCCATGTCTATTGTTTTCTATTTAGTCTGCCCAATTCTTATATCCCTTTTTTTTAATGCCAATTTAAGGAGGCAGAAACATTAAGAGGCAGAAAAATGCATTTGTTTCCCAAAGTTGTTCGTTCCCTCTGGATTTGAAGAACCATAATCGCTGGAGTTTCACATTGATTTCTAGACTTTATATTACTCCCCTTGGCTACCATATAAACCCTTCACTAAAGCTATGTGTTGGGACATTTAAAGAGCAAGTGGCACCATGAATGGAATAATCCAGGTGAAAGATCAGCCCTAGCGTCTGCCCTTCCCATCTTTTTCCTGGAGCGTCAATTCAGTAATAATCATTTGCCCCTACGCTCAACCAGATCCCCACCTGGATCTCTAACTGGACTTCCGTGGCAACTGCCCAGCTTGCCTGGTTCCTGGGGACTCCTGATTCCTCACAGGCTAATATAACAGCCTCCACAGAGGCTGCTGCAAAATGCTCATCTCATTTATGTTAAATAAAGCATGACAGTCTGATGGCTTTTTAGAAGTCAAAGTTACCATTCTCATGAGGCAGACAATCTATATGCTAGTGTCACCCAAGTGCCTAAATTATTTTCATCTAGGAACCACAGAACAGTCCACACTTTTAACAGTGTTATTATTTTTATTATTAAATTACAACATATTTTGCTGACTGCAAAGACTAATTAAGTCCATAGTCTGTGTCAGATATTTTGCTAAGAACATGGTAGGAATTAATTCTCACCATAAGCCTTTGAGGTATGAACTATACTTTCCCCATTTTAGGGATGAGTAAACTCAGGCTAAAAGGTGTGAAATCGCTTTCATCAGGCTGCACCAAGGGGAAGGAGCAGAATCCAATTCAGAACTTGTGCTCTCTACCATGACTCTGAACTGCAGAGTAAAGCTGAGCAGTAATATCACCTGTCAATTCAATTCCACTCTCTGCTCCTAGGAGCTGCCTCCAGAGAGAAAGTGTCACCTTCATTCCTGGGACCTGGATGCAGTACCTTGCACCTCCATGCTTGCCTAAGATCGAGACAGAGAGAGGAGGTGGAGGCTGAAGGGCCCCACGTGCAATTCCATCCATCTGCTGTGCCCATCCAGCCTGTATGGCATGTCACTCCACATCAGGCAGAAAGCGAGACTGAATTAAATCTGGCTGTCAAGACACCCAGATTTGCAGCAAGCAGAGATGCTCTTTACTCTTTATGTGAAAATTCTGATTGAAAAGACAAAAAGAATTTAATCAGTCATTCGGCACTGCTGCTCTGGTAGCTGCAAAGATTTTGTCTTGCTTTGCCCCCTTGCCTGGCCCCTTTCTTTTGAAGGCCAATGTGCACTGCTTTGTTTGGGATAAGCTCTCTCAGCTAAACTTCAATAATTGGATTACTGGCACATTGTGTGAGGAGGTCTTATAAGTCTGCAGTTTATGGAACTGAGCAAACAGGCAGGTGCTGGACCAGAAAGGGCACACTTTTCCCAGGATGCCTCAGGATCCTCACCATGCTTTAAAGTTTGATGGTCTGAAATGGAAATGCCAGTGCAGCCCGTAGGTGATAAAGAAGGACAGTTGAGCAGTGCCAGTCACTCAGGCAGAGAGATAAAGAACTGGAGGGCAAATATACAGTTTGAGAAATTGTGTGTATTTTTGCCTGAATCACTCAGAATTTTCAGATTAAGGTCAGAAGATTATGGAAGTAGCTTACCGGGCCAAGGCAAGCCTCTCTTAGCAAGACTGACTCAGAAGTAAGTGCCCTGGTTTTGGTGAGCTTCGTAAAATCTGAAGATGTAAATAACTATTTGCACAAGTTATTAACCAGCTATGTTGCCTAAAAGAAGTAGAAGGAGGGGCTATGCATCCAAGACTGAGAGTTCTCTGTAGTGAAAAAGTGGGAACCCTTAAAAAGTAGTTGACCTTTATCAACAAAAAAGTGCAGGGAATCAGTTCATCACTGCCACATGGAAATGCATAAAATTGTTTTTTTTATTGAAGTATAATTTACATACAACATTATATTAGTTACATGTGCACAACAGGATAATTTGATATTTGTATATTTTGCAAATGATCACCACACTGTCTAGTTAACCTTCATCGCCTTACATACAGATTTTTTTAATTGTAACGAGAGCTTTTAAGATCTACTCTCTTAGCAACTTTCAAATATGCACTACAGTATTATTAACTATACTTCTCATGCTCTGTGTTACATCCCCATGACTTATTTATATTATTTATATTATAACTGGAAATTTGTACCTTTCACCCCTTCACCCATTTTGCCCACCCTCCATCTCCAGCCTCTGGCAACCATCAATCTGTTCTCTATGTCTATGAGCTTTCTGAAAATTGTTTTTAGAGTCCACATATAAGGGACCATATGGTATTTGTCTTTCTCTATCTGACTTATTTCACTTCACAGTGCCCTCAAGGTCCATCCATGTTGTTGCAAATAGTAACATTACATTAATTTTTATTGCTGAATCATACATATGTATATAGTCCACATTTTCTTTATCCATTTATCCATCAATAGACACTTGTTTCCATATCTTGGCTGTTGTAACTAATGCTGCAATGAACATGGGAGTACATGTAGCTTTTTGAGTTAGTGTTTTGGTATACTTAGGATAACTACTCAGAAGTGAAATTCGTGGATCATATGGTAGTTCTATTTTTAGTTTTTTTGAGGAACTTCTATACTGTTTTCTATAGTGTCTGTACCAATTTACAATCCCAAAAACAGTGCATGAGGGACTTCCCTGGTGGCACAGTGGTTAAGAATCCGCCTGCCAATGCAGGGGACACGGGTTCAATCCCTGGTCCGGGAAGATCCCACATGCCGTGGGACAAATAAGCCTGTGAACCAAAACTACTGAGCCTGTGCTCTAGAGCCCATAAGCCACAACTACTGAAGCCCGCACGCCTAGAGCCCGTGCTCCGCAACAAGAGAAGCCACTGCAATGAGAAGCCTGCACACCACAACGAAGAGTAGCCCCTGCTCGCCGCAACCAGAGAAAGCCTGCTTGCAGCAACAAAGACCCAACACAGCCAAAAATAAATAAATAAATAAATTTATTAAAAAACAAAAACAAAAACAAAAAACAGTGCATGAGACTTCCCTTTTCTTCACATCCTCGCCCACACATGTTATTTCTTGTATTTTTGATAAGAGCCATTCTAACACATATGGGGTGATATCTCATCATTCTGGTTTTGAATTACATTTACCTGATCATTAATGTTGTTGAGTATCTTTTCACATAACTGTTGACTGTCTGTAAAACTTCTTTGGAAAAATGTCTATTTAGATTCATTGCCCATTTTTAAATCAGATTGTTTATTTGTGTTTTTTGCTATTGAGTTGTATGAGTTCTATATATATTTTGGATATTAAACCCTTATCAGATATCTGATTTGCAAATATTTTCTCCCATTCAGTAGTTTGCCTTTTCATGTTGTTGATGGTTTCCTTTGCTGTGCAGAAGATTTTTACTTTTATGTAGTCCTCCGTGTTTATTTTGCTTTTGCTGCCTTGCTTTTGGGGCCAAATCCAAAAAAATAATTGCCAAGACTGATGTCAAGGACCTTACTATCTATGTTTTCTTCTAGGAGTTTTATGGGAAACACACAATTCTTAAAGCAGTTTCCTACTCTCATGTCTAGATGTCACTGCAGCTACCAAAACAGAAGTTAAGAAGGGCTCGCTTTATGCATCTGGGATTATTGCATAGTAATTATATGTTGCTTTTGCTCCTCCATGAGACCATGAGTTCCTCTTACACATGGCAGTGTCTTATCTTATTTCCCTAATGTCTGGTATTGTTTCATAGACCAAGTACTCAATAAATATTATGTATAAATGATATAAAATGACAATAATTATTTGTGCATTTTTTTAAAAGGGCTTTACATATATAATTTCCAATCCTTACAGCATCCCTTCAGAATAGGAGTAGTTCACATTTTACAAAATAAAGATATTCAAGTTAACAAATTAATCAGATTACAGAAAGCTGTATAGCTAGTAAGAGGTAAATCAAGGTTTCAGATAGAAATTAATTGAGGTCAAAAAGCAAGTTTTTCCAGTATAAGAAAGTTAGAATGATGAAGAAAAAAAGAAATGGAGTCCAGAAACCCTCAGTTGCTAGAAAATCCTGCTGTGGCCATCAGCAATACATTTAATCTTTACTGCCTCAGTTGCATTCTATAACATGTAATAATCACTTATTGCCTTAAGGTGGCAGCTAAATTAAATAATCTCTTGAGGTCATTTCAGCTCTAGAAAAACAAATTCTTTTTTTTTTTTCTTTTTTGGTAAGCAAAAGTAGGTTTTAATCAAACTGTGAACCCAGAATTGAACAATATTTTCATACAGATAGAAAGATACTTTGCAGAAAAACAAATTTTTAACCATTATCATTCTTGGATTAACATGAAGTCATTATTTAAGACAATACTGAAATTTCTTTCATTTTCCAAGTAAGAGAATTATACTGCAATGTAAACATACATTAAAATTGCTCAGTTTGGCAGTGCCAGCCTGGCTTCTGCCTGCTTAGCTTGTACCTAATTTCACGTTTCTTAGAGAAATCACAGCCTGAGGTGTACTCTCTTGGTGCTGAGTGGTCTGTCTTGGGTGACAGTGATGCAGCAGTGTGGCTGAAGGGTCTTGGTGCTCCAGCCAGGTGTCAGGTCTATCTCTCGGAGGTGGGAGAGCCAAGCTGAGGACATTGGTACACAAGAGACCTCCCGGCGCCACGTAATATCAAACAGCGAAAGCTCTCCCAGAGATCTCGATCTCAACACTAAGACCCATCTCCACTCAACGACTAGCAAGCTACAGTGCTGGACACCCTATGCCAAACAACTAGCAAGAGAGGAACACAACCTCACCCATTAGCAGAGAGGCTGCCTAAAATCATAATAAGGTCACAGACACCCAAAAACACACCACTGAATGCAGTCCTGCCCACCAAAAAGACAAGATCCAGCCTCATCCACCAGAAAACAGGCACCAGTCCTCTCCATCAGGAAGCCTACACAACCCACTAACCAACCTTACCCACTGGGGGCAGACACCAAAAACAACAGGAACTACAAACCTGCAGCCTGCAAAAAGGAGATCGCAAACACAGTAGTAAAACAAAATGAGAAGACAGAGAAACACACAGCAGATGAAGGAGCAAGGTAAAAACCCACCAGACCAAACAAATGAAGAGGAAACAGGCAGTGTACCTGAAAAAGAATTCAGAATAAGGATAGTAAAGATGATCCAAAATCCTGGAAATAGAATGGAGAAAATACAAGAAATTTTAACAATGACCTAAAGAACTAAAGAACAAAATCAATGATGAACAACACAATAAATGAAATTAAAAATTCTCTAGAAGGAATCAATAGCAGAATAACAGAGGCAGAAGAACGGATAAGTGACCTGGAAGATAAAATAGTGGAAATAACTACCGCAGAGCAGAATAAAGAAAAAAGAATGAAAAGAATTGAGGACAGTCTCAGAGACCTCTGGGACAATATTAAACATACCAACATTTGAATTATACGGGTCCCAGAAGAGGAAGAGAAAAAGAAAGGAACTGAGAAAATATTTGAAGAGATTATAGTTGAAAACTTCCCTAATATGGGAAAGGAAATAGGGAATCAAACCCAGGAAGCGCAGAGAGTCCTATACAGGATAAATCCAAGGAGAAACATGCCAAGACACATATTAATCAAACTATCAAAAATTAAGTACAAAGAAAAAATATTAAAAGCAGCAAGGGAAAAGCAACAATTAACATACAAGGGAATCCCCATAAGGTTAACAGCTGATCTTTCAGCAGAAACTCTGTAAGCCAGAAGGGAGTGGCAGGACATATTTGAAGTGATATGTCACTTATCATTGTCACTTATCTGCAAGCCAGAAGGGAGTGGCAGGACATATTTGAAGTGATATGTCACTTATCAGTGATATGTCATATTTGAAGTGATATGGTTTTTGTAGGAAAAACCTACAACCAAGATTACTCTACCCACAAAGGATCTCATTCAGATTCGACAGAGAAATTAAAACATTTACAGACAAGCAAAAGCTAAGAGAATTCAGCACCACCAAATCAGCTTTACAACAAATGCTAAAGGAACTTCTCTAGGCAGGAAACACAAGAGAAGGAAAAGGACCTACAAAAACAAACCTAAAACAACTTAGAAAATGGTAATAGGAGCATACATATCCATAATTACCTTAAACGTAAATGGATTAAATGCTCCAACCAAAAGACATAGACTGGCTGACTGGATATAAAAACAAGACCTGCACATATGCTGTCTACAAGAGACCCACTTCAGACCTAGGGACACATGCAGACTGAAAGTGAGGGGATGGAAAAAGAAATTCCATGAAAATGGAAATCAAAAGAAAGCTGGAGTAGCAATTCTCAAAACAGACAAAATAGACTTTAAAATAAAGACTATTACAAGAGACAAAGAAGGACACTACATAATGATCAAGGGATCAACCCAAGAAGAAGATATAACAATTGTAAATATTTATGCACCCAACATAGGAGCACCTCAATACATAAGGCAAATGCCAGCAGTCATAAAAGGGGAAATGGACAGTAACACAATCATAGTAGGGGACTTTAACACCCCACTTTCAGCAATGGACAGATCACCAAAAATGAAAATAAATAAGGAAGCACACGTTTTAAATGATACATTAAGCAAGATGGACTTAATGGATATTTATAGGACGTTCCATCCAAAAACAACAGAATACACTTTCTTCTCAAGTGCTCATGGGCCATTCTCCAGGATAGATTATATTTTGGGTCACAAATCGAGCCTCAATAAATTTAAGAAAATTGAAATCCTATCAAGTATGTTTTCTGACCACAAAACTATGAGACTAGATATCAATTACAGGAAAAAAACTCTAAAAAATACAAACACATAGAGGCTAAACAATACTCTACTCAACAACAAAGAGATCACGGAAGAAATCAAAAAATACCTAGAAACAAATGACAATGAAAACACGGCGACCAAAAACCTATGGGATGCAGCAAAAGCAGTTCTAAGAGGGAAGTTTATAGCAATACAATCCTACCTCAAGAAACAAGAAACATCTCAAATAAACAACCTAACCCTACACGTAAAGCAATTAGAGATAGAAGAACAAAAAACCCCCAAAGTTAGCAGAAGGAAAGAAATCATAATGGTCAGATCAGAAATAAATGAAAAAGAAATGAAGGAAACGATAGCAAAGATCAATAAAACTAAAAGCTGGTTCTTTGAGAAGATAAACAAAATTGATAAACCATTAGCCAGACTCATCAAGAAAAAAAGGGAGAAGACTCAAATCAATAGAAATAGAAATGAAAAAGGAGAAGTAACAAATGACACTGCAGAAATACAAAGGATCATGGGAGATTACTACAAGCAACTCTATGCCAATAAAATGGACAACCTGGAAGAAATGGACAAATTGTTAAAAAGCACAACCTTCCGAGACTGAACCAGGAAGAAAGAGAAAATATAAACACACCAATCACAAGCCCTGAAATAGAGACTGTGATTAAAACTCTTCCAACAAACAAAAGCCCAGGACCAGATGGCTTCACAGGCGAATTCTATCAAACGTTTAGAGAAGAGCTAACACCATCCTTCTCAAAGCCTTCCAAAATATAGCAGAGGAAGGAACATTCCCAAACTCTTCCTACGAGGGCACCATCACCCTGATACCAAAACCAGACAAAGATGTCACAAAGAAAGAAAACTACAGGCCAATATCACTGATGAACATAGATGCAAAAATCCTCAACAAAATACTAGCAAAAAGAATCCAATAGCACATTAAAAGGGTCATACACTATGATCAAGTGGGGTTTAACCCAGGAATGCAAGGATTCTTCAATATACACAAATTAATCAATGTGATACACCATATTAACAAATTGAAGAATAAAAACCATATGATCATCTCAATAGATGCAGAAAAAGCTGTCGACAAAATTCAACACCCATTTATGATAAAAACACATGAGAAAATAGACATAGAGGGAACTTACCTCAACATAATAAAGGCATATATGACAAAACCCACAGCCAACATCATTCTTAATGGTGAAAAACTGAAACCATTTCCTCTAAGATCAGGAACAAGACAAGGTTGCCCACTCTCACCACTATTATTCAACATATTTTTGGAAGTTTTAGCCACAGCAATCAGAGAAGAAAAAGAAATAAAAGGAATCCAAACTGGAAAAGAAGAAGTAAAGCTGTCACTGTTTGCAGATGACATGATATTATACATAGAGAATCCTAAAGATGCTACCAGAAAACTACTAGAGCTAATCAATGAATGTGGTAAAGTAGCAGGATACAAAATTAATGCACAGAAATTTCTTGCAGTCCTATACACTAATGATGAAAAATCTGAAAGAGAAATTAAGAAAACACTCCCATTTACCATTGCAACAAAAAGAATAAAATATCGGGCTTCCCTGGTGGTGCAGTGGTTGAGAATCTGCCTGCTAACGCAGGGGACACGGGTTCGAGCCCTGGTCTGGGAAGATCCCACATGCCGCAGAGCAACTAGGCCTGTGAGCCACAACTACTGAGCCTGCGCGTCTGGAGCCTGTGCTCCGCAACAAGAGAGGCCACAATAGTGAGAGGCCCGCGCACTGCGATGAAGAGTGGCCCCCGCTTGCCGCAACTAGAGAAAGCCCTAGCACAGAAATGAAGACCCAACATAGCAATCAATCAATCAATCAATCAATCAATCTTTAAAAAAAAAAAAAAAAAAGAATAAAAATCTAGGAATGAACCTACCAGGAGACAAAAGATCTGTATGCAGAGAACTATAAGACACGGATGAAAGAAATTAAAGATGATACAAACAGATGGAGAGATATACCATGTTCTTGGATTGGAAGAATCAACATTGTGAAAAATGACTATACTACTCAAAGCAATCTACAGATTCAATGCAATCCCTATCAAACTACCACTGGCATTTTTCACAGAACTAGAACAAAAAATTTCACAATTTGTATGAAACACAAAGACCCTGAATAGCCAAAGCAATCTTGAGAAAGAAAAACGGAGCTGGAGGAATAAAGCTCCCGAACTTCAGACAATACTACAAAGCTACAGTAATCAAGACAGTATGGTACTGGCACAAAACAGAAATATATATCAATGAAACAGGATAGAAAGCCCAGCGATAAACCCATGCACATATGGTCACCTTGTCTTTGATAAAGGAGGCAATAATATACAATGGAGAAAAGACAGCCTCTTCAATAAGTGGTGCTGGGAAAACTGGACAGCTACAGGTAAAAGAATGAAATTAGAACACTCCCTAATACCATACCAAAAAATAAACTCAAAATGGATTAAGGCCCTAAATGTAAGGCCAGACACTGTAAAACTCTTAGAGGAAAACATACGCAGAACACTCTGACATCAATCATAGCGAAGATCCCTTTTGACCCACCTCCCAGAGAAATGGAAATAAAAACAAAAATAAACAAATGGGACCTAATGAAACATAAAAGTTTTGCACAGCAAAGGAAACCATAAACAAGACGAAAAGACAACCCTCAGAATGGGAGGAAATATTTGCAAATGAAGCAAGTGACAAAGGATTGATCTCCAAAATTTACAAGCAGCTCACGCAGCTCAATATTAAAAAAAAAAAAAACACAATCCAAAAATGGGCAGAAGACCTAAATAGACATTTCTCCAAAGAAGATATACAGATTGCCAACAAACCTATGAAAGGATCTGCAGACTACAATGAGGTATCCACTCATACCAGTCAGAATGGCCATCATAAAAATATCTACAAACAATAAATGCTGGAGAGTGTGTGGAGAAAAGGGAACTGTCCTGCACTGTTGGTGGGAATGTAAATTGATACAGCCACTATGGAGAACAGTATGGAGTTTCCTTAAAAAACTAAAAATAGGACTACCATATGACCCAGAAATCCCACTACTATGCTTTTACCCTGAGAAAACCATAATTCAAAAAGAGTCATGTACCAGAATGTTCATTGCAGCTCTATTTACAATAGCCAGGACATGGAAGCAACCTAAGTGTCCATTGACAGATGAATGGATAAAGAAGTTGTGGTACATATATACAATGGAATATTACTCAGCCATAAAAAGAAATGAAATTGATTTATTTGTAGTGAGATGGATGGATGTAGAGTCTGTCATACAGAGTGATGTAAGTCAGAAAGAGAAAAACAAATGCCATATGCTAACACATATATATGGAATCTAAAAAATAAAAATGGTTCTGAAGAATCTAGGGGCAGGACAGGAATAAAGACGCAGAAATGGAGAATGGACTTGAGGACACGGGGAGGGGAAAGGGTAAGCTGGGACGAAGTGAGTGAGTGGCATGGACATATATTCACTACCAAATGTAAAATCGATAGCTAGTGGGAAGTAGCCACAGAGCACAGAGTGATCAGCTTGGTGCTCTGTGACCACCTAGAGGGGTGGGATAGGGAGGGTGGGAGGGAGACGCAAGAGGGAGGAGATATGGAGATATATGTATATGTATAGCTGATTCACTTTGTTATAAAGCAGATACTAACACACCATTGTAAAGCAATTATAGTCCATTAAAGATGTTAAAAAAAAATTGCTCAGTTTGTGGGCTTGTCCAAATATTTTATACACATTTAACTCAAACTTAAAATTCTTCAAGATAGCACCAAATGACACAAGAGATCTAAAGCAGGTTGACAAAAGCTTCTGTGAAGCCTGCTTTCTTGAATTAATTCCTCCTATTGGGAATTAAATTTCAATGAAGATAGAGGGTTGAAAATGATTATGTTGAAACGATCCATAAGTGGGTTATTGGGTTCGTGTTTTTCTTGTACAGAATCATAGAGTTTTGAATAAGGACAAAAATACAAAGAGAGAAGCTCTACTGAAAGAAGATTGTTTTTCTTTCTTTTGAGAGACAGACAGAACCTAGAGTCTTTTGATCATTAAAAGTAGGGGGTCAGGGAAGAAGTGAGGCACATAGCTCAGTGAAAATAGCCTTCAGGACCAAATTCAGGTCAGTCAAAGAGAAGCAATGAGAAGTATATGCCTCGAGACTCATTAGAACACTGAGGTCCTGTCTTTGGATAACTGGTTGAATGACTAAGGTCTGACTAATGATTCATTTCTTTGCTCCTCTTTTATTCTCCTTCGAAATCCCTGCAGTCTGTCTTCCACCTCTACCATTCCAATGAAAGTTCTACCTTCAAGATTAAAAATTGTAGTTGAAAACTGCAAATATCCTGTACAGCAACTTATTTATTATTCTTCAAGTTTCCTGTAAACCTATAAATATTTTTTCAGTAAATGAATAAAGAATGGAGGAATAAGGGCAAGTAGACATATAAAAATGCAACAAATTCCAAGCACTAAGGAATGAGCTTCATTTCTAATATATACATTATTTTTAAACATCTTTATTGGAGTATAATTGCTTTACAATGGTGTTTTAGTTTCTGCTTTATAACAAAGTGAATCAGCTATACATATACATATATCCCCATATCTCCTCTCTCTTGTGTCTCCCTCCCACTCTCCCTATCCCACCCCTTTAGGTGGTCACAAAGCACGGAGCTGATCTCCCTGTGCTATGCGGCTGCTTCCCACTAGCTATCGGTTTTACATTTGGTAGTATATATACGTCCATGCCACTCTCTCACTTCATCCAGGCTTACCCTTGGAAGATTCTGGGGCTACAGAATCTAGAGGATATACTATCACTGCCCTAGGAACTTAAAATCAAGTTATATTTATAAGGTCATTGACCTATTTTTTCTTCTTTCATCTCTTATTCTGAATCTGATGAAGATATGTCTTTTGCACTCACAATTACAAGTGTAGGATAGAGACTGATGGGAGAAAAACTAGGTTAGGTGCAGTACTATTTCTATGTGTGGGGAGGAGGTGTGATGTTCACATGTTCTGGATGGTACCAGGCTGTGATGCACAAAGAGCTGTATCAGTTCAGAAGGTCGGAGCCTTCTTTTGTCTTGTTAACAACATGATCTACAGCACCAAGCATATAAGTGGATATTAAATAAATATTTGTTGATTGAATAAAAAAGTTAGTGAATGAATAAATGCAGCTAAATATTTAGAACAAATAACACACAAACATGTACACACGTACACACAACTTAGAGTGAGAATATCTTTTCATTATGGCTTGAATCTGAATAGAGGCCAACAAATAAAAAATAAATTTAAATGATCTAACATATTTAGGCCATGGTTAGATAGTCTACATTTTCAAGGAAGGCCTTGGTATTCATCAGACAAATGTGACCTTAGGCTTAAAAGTAAATACTGGGCTTCCCTGGTGGCGCAGTGGTTGAGAATCTGCCTGCCAATGCAGGGGACACGGGTTCGAGCCGTGGTCTGGGAAGATCCCACATGCCGCGGAGCAACTAGACCCGTGAGTCACAACTACTGAGCCTGCGCGTCTGGAGCCTGTGCTCCCAACAAGAGAGGCCGCAATAGTGAGAGGCCCGTGCACCACGATGAAGAGTGGGCCCCGCTTGCCGCAACTAGAGAAAGCCCTTGCACAGAAACTAAGACCCAACACAGCCAAAAATAAATTAATTAATTAATTAAAAAAAAAAAGTAAATGCCAAAGTAGGTCAAAGTATGATATAGATTTTACTGGACTACTCTGTCCTCCCAAAGGAGTAAAATATATAGACTTATACTAAGTCAGTTTTAATTTTAGGGCTGACATCAATCACTGCTCTTAGATAGCTTAGGAAGAGGGACTTGGTAAAAGCACACCATCTCTTTTCTCTTTCCTCTTACTTGCCTGTAGTTTGCACCTTTGTAAGGCATTCTAACATACCATCATCAATGAGAGGGTGCTAAATAAGCCATCTAAAGGACTGTCCCCAAGCCCCACCATCCCTGCTCCCTCTCCTCACATATGGGAATGTCTGTAGAGGGATTTATGCAGTTATGCCTTTAGGCTTCATAATCAGCATTCAAGTGTACCTTCTCAATTTAGGATTTGTCCACTATTATCAAAACTCACCAACCCTGACAGAACATGGCTTATACTCATGGCTAAAGTTTATTTTAATTCAAAAAGTATAAATAGAAAATAAACAGAAAAAGAGCCAAGATTTTCTTTCTTTCCTTCTTTTTTATTAGAGGCTTAGAGGTCTGATACCAATCAGTATTTGATAAACAGAGATGACAGTGAGAAAACAATCAAATAATGAACATGAAATCCATCATCAATGCACAACTGTATTAAGTTACTCATTTTATGGTCCTGTCTTAGCAGTCTCCAAGTAAACTTTGGGCTTGTGAATAAGAGAGATTGTTGATAAGTAATAGGAAACAATTAGGAAAGGCTTTTTCCTTGTCTTATTTCTCCATTAGTGAATTGAAAACACTGTCAGTTGCATAACCCATATGCAGTCCCTAAGATTCCTTATAATATAACCCTGATTTTATTTATTACAGCAATATAATCAGCTCCAATATCCCTTACAGGTAGGCATACCATTAGATGTTCAATGAGATGAACTGGAGATTCCTGTGAAATCTTTTTCTTTTCTAGTAAAGAGGTTCAGGCATATCTGGCATCTACCTTCCCTTTTATACTTACTTTGAACATGAATATGATGTCTGAGGTTATGGTAATGACACGACAAGCATGATAGTGACACCAACAAAGTAGGCATGGCAAAAGTAACATGCTTCGGTACCAGATGACATCCCTAAATGTCTCAACCCAATACCTGCAAATGTTTCTCTCATTATTTTGAGAAAAATGAATAAATAACACAAACAAACAAAACATCTGTTTGCTTAAGCTATAATTTTTCTGTTAGCAGGTTAATACAAGCTAAGTGAAAAATATGGTTCAAGTCCTGATAATGGCATTGAAGTTGAAATAGTTGATAATATGTTTCTTTAAAATGGCACGTGTATATGAATTTTAGACCACAAGTTCAGATGTGCAAATGATGTAACTTTTTAATTATTCTACTAGGTGGCAGGATAAAAAATTAACTATTCCTTTCCCAATTTTCCTCCCAGTCAAGTTTAACACATAGTTATGGAGTCTTATGCTGTGTATGGTGTCAAGGAATAAGGGAAACTGTCAGTCCTCAGTCTCTGGTTCACACAGATTGAAAGGAGCTGTCATTGTGCTTACCAGCATGGCCTCTTCAAGTCCCCAGCAGTTCTGCTGCTTCTTTACCAGCAGAGGTTGTTTTGGTGAGAGTTCCTATGTTCTATTTGCCCAGATGTATACCATCATTATACACAGTTTTTAGAATCTTGACATCTCCCTGGCACTGCTTCTAAGAAGAAAGATGTTTGATGCTAGCTCTCTTTATCCACTTGAAACGCTCAGATCTCTATCTGCGTCCCTCTCTCCCTCCTTACTTCTTTTCCTCCTTCTCTCTCACTGCCTCAGTGAAGAGGTTTCCAGTTGGTGGAAATCCTCTCCTTTCCTGTACCATCAAGGGACTCTGTATGTCTAAGAATCCCATTCCCTCTTCCTTGTACACCACCCATCAGAATAATACTCCATCAATTTTCCTAAGGAATTAGGCTTTAAAAACAAAGCTAAAATACTGTGTGCTCTTCTGGTTTCCATCCTTGCCCTATGCCTCCCCTAAGGCAATGAAGTATGGCTCAAGCACATTGCTTAAGTAGAAGACCGTAGAACAGGAAGATATTGAGAGGAAATAAAAACAACAACAATAGAAAGGGTTCCTATATAATATATGGAGCTATGGTGGGGGTGAGGTGCGGTGGGTTGCATGGCCTAATTGTGCCAAGCATGTGGGTGTTTTATGAATTGAGCCAGACGAGTCCTCTTAAGCCAATCCTGGGGTACCCGTATAGTTTTTATACCCAAGGGTGTCTATCACTGCAGCATTCAGAACATGGAGTTGCAACTTTCCAAATTCTGCCTTCATTTTCACATGGTCTGCTTCCCTCTGTATGTGTGTATCTCTTCTGGGTCTCTATCTCCAAATCTCTCCCTCCTTATAAAGACACCAGTCTTTGGATTTGGGGCCCACCCTAACCCCAAATGACCTCAATTTTAAACCTGGTTAACTTGACTACATCTGCAAAACCTCCATTTCCAAAGAAGGTTTATAGGTATAGGTGTTAGGACTTCAACATATATTTTTCAAGAACACAATTCAACCGACATGAACCAACATATTTCTTATTTTTACAAACATTTTGCATCATGGTTTCTATTATTTGCAGCTGAAGAGTATACTGGTCAGTATTCCCTTCCTTAACCTCCTTACAAATTTGGGGTACTCTTCATTATGTTGGGGTACTCTTCATTACGTTTCCTTACAAAATTTGGCTTACTCCATCATTGCTCTTACTTCATTATGCTCTGGCTGCATTTGAATTGTTTTTTCATTAGTCCTTGTAAGAAGTTAGCTAACTTCCTTTGCCTGTCTCAATAACAATTCTGTCTGCAACATTTAGCAGGGAACCTGACATATTTTGTGTTCTATAAATATTTGTTGAGTGAATAAATTAAATAGAATTTGAGAAATATATGAAAGTAGGAAGTACTTTTAAATCATCCAAAATACAACTACCCATGTGAAAATACCGTAAATATTTTGTGTAAATCCTTCCAGCATTTTTAAGCAAAGTATTTTTTTAATTCCATAATTATCACACAGATTTAAAATTGTGAGTCCTGCCTTTTTCACTTTCTATAAAACAAACATTTTTCTATGTTCTTGCAGTCTTCACAAACTTTTTAAGTAGTTGTGTAAATTTCATTGAATGATTGTACAAGAATGTACTTAAACATACCCTGAAGGTAGGACATTTAGTATATTTTTGTTATTTTAAAGATTTTCTTACATTTATTATTTTTATACTTATTTTTCTAATATCAAGGAATATTTCCTTAGCATCAATATAAAACTGACTTAGTTAAATTAAATTTTAAGGCCCTTTAAGGATGCAAGAATTCAAGTCTATTTTATGGACTGGAAAAATCAAGAAGGTTCCCAAGAAGCTGGAGAAAAACGCCTCAGATTAGGAAGCAAGCAGACCATGGACACTCAAGAAGGCTGAGTGGGGAGAGGGGAGAGTGAGAGCCTCTGTGTCCTCACCACAGTGTAATTTCTCTCTGCGAAATGTGACCCTCGTTTGTCAGGCCATGGTGTCATGATTTGGTGGCACCCTAGGTTTTATCTGCATCCCAAGAAATTAAGAAGAGACAAACTCAAGTGTAAGACATAAGAGTGGAATGTACTACAGTTTTCTCTTTCTGGCATTCCATCATTGAATGCATTTATCGATACAATAATGATTTATTTCTCTTATTTCAGGAACACAATCAGAAATAACCTACAAGTAAACCATGAAAATGCCACCCTAGGTAAAAGACTTCTGTTGAAAAGAATTTATAGACTGAGCCTTACATTCTCAGAAGAAACTTAAAATTGTTAAGTAGACTGAATACAAAGCAATGGTGTTTGGGCTTTTTCTTAAGAAAGAGTAGAAGACAAGAACAAAGCCTCACTTGATAGTACTGTCTATTTCTAAACATATTGTACGTTTGTCTTTTCAACTAAACTCAGCATTTTATGTGTAACCCCGTCACGACAGTGAAGGAATGCTATAGAGGAATGAATTCAGCACCAAAGTTGGCAAGTGGGTCTAGTCCCAGATCTGCCACTTCCCTGTTTTGTGATTTAGAATAAAACATATTGCACCTTTTTTCCTGGGATTTGTCTCCCACATTCACGGATTGAAATGATCAGACATGATCATTCTTTAGATGCACAGCCCTCTAAAAATCTTTGATTCCAAGCAATGTATGATGTAAAGCTACAAAACTAATTTAAATTTGTTGAATATTGATTCTGTCTGGGCAGTAAGGTAATAAACCATAGTACCAAAGAGTTAATTTTGAAGAGTAAACTTCCATTCAATTCACTGAAGTAGACCGGGTTATTGGCAGTCAGATAAATGAAAGCTGAAATTGTTTACAAGAAAAAAATCCAGCATCCTTGAAACTTTCCCATGGTCTACTCTAAAGAAGAAATGGTATTTCTCAAATCCACATATTTCTTCTATAAGAAAAACAATTTGGATCCCACTGTATACGATCACAGCGCATCTGTCAGAAGTAAAATGTTAAGGAAGACTTTCTAAACATGTCTTACAAATATTTTAGAAATTAAAAGGTGCCTGGCACCATGGCAATAGAGAAAAAAAGAAAAGCAATGGCATTTGGATTATTCAAGAAATTCTCGCATTCATTCATATATAGTGTGAATGATTTTTCTCTACTGAATTGAGGTATTTTAACATGAAATACCTCCACGTTCTGCCTCCAGGACTTTAGGAAAATGGACTTGAGGAGTATTGCTGTTCTAAACAGGATACCTTGGGTGGTGCCTATACCTCCAAGAGCCGGCATTGGCAGATGGCTTGCAATGTGTATGTTGCCTCATATTTTCAGTTCTCTCTTCTTTTTGTTACAATGATGAAATTTAGAAAACAGAGTGTTATAAATGAACCTCACATATCTGAGGGAGTGATGCTACGAACACTTTACAGATATTCAAGGTCAAACAACAGGGCCCTGAGTATATCAAATGGCCTCCAACTACTAGAAATTTTGGTAATTATTTCAGGCAGCTGGGTATGATTATAGCATAATGAGAAGACGCTAATACCTGTTCTACAGCTCATCGGCTTGTCCTCTATAATTTTATTAAAAGTTAATAGTTAGGGCTTCCCTGGTGGCGCAGTGGTTGAGTCTGCCTGCTAATGCAGGGGACACGGGTTCGAGCCCTGGTCTGGGAGGATCCCACATGCCAGGGAGCAGCTGGGCCCGTGGGCCACAACTATTGAGCCTGCACGTCTGGAGCCTGTGCCCCGCAACGGGAGGGGCCGCGATGGTGAGAGGCCCGCGCATCGCGATGAAGAGTGGCCCCCGCACCGCGATGAAGAGTGGCCCCCGCTTGCCGCAACTAGAGAAGGCCCTCGCACGAACCGAAGACCCAACACAGCCAGAAATAAATAAATAAATAAATAAATAAATAAATAAATAAATAAAGTAGCTATAAAATTAAAAAAAAAAAAAAGTTAATAGTTAGTGAGGAAAAACACTTAAATGTCAGCAGTTCACTGTTGTTTATCTCTCATTCAGCCAGATGCCATACTCTAGTCCTTGACTAGCCCAAATTCTGTCCCCTCCCATTGCCCTGCAAAGCTTTATTTATCAATGGGGTGAACAGGACTAAGGCCGGCCTTTGGAGGAAATACCTGAGTTCTAACTGCAAAAACCAATCCTTCCACATACATGTAATTCTGTGTAAAATAACACCTAGCTAAAATCGGAAAGAAGAAAGAGGAAGGGGGGGAAGAGGAGGGGGAGGAGGAAGAGGAGAAGAAAAAGGGGGAGGGACCAAGGCAAGGGAAGGAAGAGGAGAAGGGGAGAAACATTATGTCAGAAAAAAAGATACTGTTCCAACAGACCAAGGATTTTTACTAGTTACTCGTGAAGATTTGGAAATACTATTAAAACACAATAGGAAATGAATATCAGAATATTATTGCATCATGATGATAAAGTAGCTGTAGAGAAACCTGTATATAATTCACATGTCATAATGTATCTTTAAGTCGTTCTGAAACAAAATATTTTCCTGTGAAGCCACAAAAGAAACAAAAAAACAATCAAAAAATCCTTCCAGGTATTGTTATTGGTAGAATTTGGGCCCAAGTAAGGTGTGCATAACAATTGTAGTGAAGATGTTGACATGCTAAGTGGGCAGACCAGAAAGAAAATAGATTTTGTCCAGGCCTGGGTTGTTTTTATAGCAAGGGGCAGAGAACGAAGGCGTCTTCTTACTACCACTAGGATAATGGCACTTTCTCCCCTCATCACAATACAGTGTAAAGCTGTGGATTTACAGGGTCACCTTGGGAACAGTGTACAGAATAGAATAAAGAGAGCACATTCTTAAGCTGCTACATTCCTTTGAGTGCTTAAACCCAATCAGCATCGGGGCTGGGGCTCAAAGGAGGCAACCTGGAGACTTTGGCCATCAGAAGGGTCTAAAGGGAGCCTGAGGGGAGCAGCTCATTTTCTAGAAAGCAGAATTCAATGACACCATCTCTCTTTTTGCTATTATAGTGGGTGGGTGTGGGGCTTTTATTGTTTACATCTCTTACCAGGGTGAAGTTCAGTGATATACCAATAAATTTTTTGTGAGAGCCCTTGTTAACCACAAAAAGAAAAATAGTCAATCTGCCTAATCATTTAATTTCACACACCCAAGGATTCATTTTTCTTCTCCTCCAACGAGGCTGTATGTTCATATTTCTCATGGTGACCACAAGAACCAGACATCTACCTTCAGGGATACAGACTGGAAACATCTCAGTTTGCCAGTGTCATTATAGATGGTGATGGCATTTGATAAAATTTGCCAGTGACTTGACGAACTGCTTTGTATAAGTAAATCTAACCAATGAACAATATGAAGTATAAATCAGATTTATGACCATTACTATTATTGTAATGAAAAAATTCGGCCAGTTCCAGCTAATGAAGTCTGTCTCATTCCTTTGACAACTTCCTACATTTGCATCCATAACCTCAAGCCCAGATAGTGACTTCCAAGCAGCAGACCCACTTACTATTGTGTATCTGATCTTAATTGACTGGGCATCCAGAGAGGATATATTTAGTACTGATCATTGAAAAGAAGGGCAGATCTGGTCATTTATAAGAAAAATGGAAGGAATAGGCAGCCTCCCCATCCTGCTCCTTTTGAGACAGGAAAACTGTCCTTATAAATTAGCATATAAAATTAATTGTAGCAGAATCTAATAATCTTTTCGAAATGATGGATCACATAGGTCGGTTAAAACTAACATGTTCTGTTTTGGCCAATATTCTGAGTTGTTTCACCAACTTTCTTTTCTTGGAATGAAATCCAGTGAATGAAAGCACTGTATCTTTCTCCTTTGGGGTAAATAATGCGTACCTCTTGGAATGACAGATAGCCACTGTGGGAATGGCAGACTTATTTCTACCCCGGCTGCTGTTCTTACTTATCATTTAAGTAGGCTGTCATATAGGTGATATTTTCAAGGTAGCTCAAAAGGCTTCCCTGGATCATAAAAACAACTTCCTCACTTATTATTATGGTAACCAAAATGCCATTCTCCTTCCAATGGACCATTCATTCTTCAATCATTCAGCAACAGTATTGTGTAGCTAGTATATGCCAAGCCCTGCCCCAGAATTAAAAAACAAAAAGTAAAAACAAACAACAGAGATTTCAATTTCAAAACTCCATGTCTAGTATGAGAAGTGAGAAAACACGTGTGATTAAAAAACAGTGAAAAAATGGCTATAATACATGTTAAGGGAGGGATGGGTTTATAGCACCATTAAGGAGTTTTTGCTTCATATTGTTTTTTTTTTCTTTCCAATAGTCTTTTAAAAATTGTTACTAGCTTTTGGGAGAGGTGATGCATTATTGAGTGGACATTTGGCACCTTAGTACTTCATATAAGAGAAATTATCTAATAGTAATTGAAAGATCTACATTGTAGTCCTAATTAATTTGTGAATTAAGAGTGGAACACTGAGCAATTTACTTTTCTGGGAATATATTTATGCATATATTCTGTTTACCTAGAAATATATATAATATGCATATATTATTATATCTATATCCCTATCTATCTATCTATATCTAGAAAGTCCCAAAGGCACCAAAGTGTTCCATAATTTTAGTGGAATATGGATAAGAATTGTTATTATAATAATAGAATAATAATAAAATTTCCTTCAGAGTGAGACATACCTGATTTTTCTTCTCAACTTTATTTCAAATGGACATACTTTGGCATAATGTTTAATTACACTGAGATCAATTTTTATCTTGCAGTGTTCTGAGGATTTATTAAGATACATAAAATATCCAGTATGGTACCTATGACTGCATTTGTCATCAACTCACTGTCCCCTACCACCCACACACAGGCACACACACACATACACACACATAATTTACCCACCCGCTTCTTACAGCTAACTGAGGTCACCTTACAGAGAAGAGCCAAAATGGTGAATGTATGCACATATGCTTTGTTGGAACAAGCTGAGATAGCTTCAGTGGAAATCTTTGGAGCACCGAGGGGGATTGGCCAAGGAAGGTCCAGCGACTCTGAGCAGCCAAGAAGCATATGGATTTAAGATGTAGTGCAGACATGGGGAGAGAAAGAAATGAAGTTTGCAAGATTTATCAAAGGCACATCTTGTATTTTTGAAGTTTCTTTCACTTGATTAGAGGGTATATATTTGTCAAATATCTTTTCTGTTCCCATTGGTCTTCTAGGTATTAGAAGTGGAGAATGCAAAACAATTCTAAAAACAGTATCATTGTGTAAATTAACCATTTTACTCATGATTAATAATGTTTTATTTATTTATTTATTTATTTTAATTTTTATTTTATATTGCAGTATAGTTGATTTACAATGTTGTGTTAGTTTCAGGTGTACAGCAAAGTGATTTAGTTATACATATACATATATCTATTCTTTTTCAGATTCTTTTCCCATATAGGTTATTGAAGAGTACTGAGTAGAGTTCCCTGTGCTATATATACAGTAGGTCCTTGTTGGTTATCTATTTTATATATAGTAGTGTGTATATCTCAATCCCAACCTCCTAATTTATCCCTCCCCCCACCTTTCCCTTTTGGTAACCATAAGTTTGTTTTCTAAGTCTGTGAATCTGTTTCTGTTTTGTAAATTAGTTCATTTGTATCATTTATTAGATTCCACATATAAGCGATATCATAAAAATGAGTTTTACATTCTTCTTGAATAGTTTATAATATGCACAATTTAAAAAATACTAAGTCTCTTATGCCTATGTAACAAAGTGAGCATTGGACAAAGTTATTGCTGCATTAATTTTATATACATAATACTATATATTATGTAATATATATATTATATATATACTTATATGTAATATATATTTATTTTTACCTTTTTAGGTAAGATAAATCTTACACAGTAAAGTATATTAATCTTAAACATACAACTTGATAATTTTTACATGTGTATGCCCTGTGTAATCATCACCCAGAGCAAGATAGAAAATATTTCCAGTTCATGGCAGAGTTTTATCTCCTATTACTTGTTTACATTCTTTTTCAGATTTTAAGGGAGGCAACTTGATTCTCAGCCCTCTGTATTCTTCTATAATAATAAAAATGGAAAAACTCTGAAATATTTTTAGAAACCACATCTTTTGCTTAACAACTAAAATAGGAAACGGCAGAAAATTCTATATTCAAGTTCAGTTATTCAGAACTTCTAACAGTGGCATTTATAAAAACAGTAGAATAGAACTCTAGAGTTTAGACCAAAATCTGCCAATTACTGCCTGTGACCCTAGACAAGTATCTTTTTTTGTGTCTCAGTTTCATAATCTGTAAAATAATGAAGTAATAATCCTTAGCCTATATACTTTACAGGAAAATTGTAACAATCAAATGATAAAATGCATATGGTAATCCATTTTAAATTGCAAAGGACTATAAAAAGCAACATTATTCTTTTTATCAAACAAACCAGTTTGGAACATTTCAAACTATTCTGATTTAATCCCAAAGGAAATAGTTGCTATCTCTTGATTGGGAAACTATTGAAGTTTTTCTAATAATCAGCTGTTTATACTTCATTCGCCCTTATTCACTTTCATCCTGTTAACAAATATCTTCCTTCTAAATTCTTTCCCCTTGGGTATTTACGCTTTTCTGGCATTTCTACTGTAGCAGTGATTGTCTGTGATATATTAGTTGGAAATTTTACTGTAGTAATAAGACCATGATTATTGAGCCTCATGCAGAGGTCTCTCTAAAAGAAGAAACTAGTAAGCATTTTGCAATCTATAGATAAATGTCCTGAGAAATGCCAAGTTGATCATAAAAATCACTCACTCTTTCAAACTTAAATTTTTAAACAGAAGTCACCTGCATTATGAAAAATATTTTTTAATGCAAATGTTATGGTGATTTTATATAAATCTCTATTTGAACACACGAATATTTACCTCTCATGGAGAACTTGGAGACTTTATTTGCAGGTAAGGATTTCCTGTTTTCACTTCTTCTATATGCTACATATGCTGAGGTAGAGGGTTAAACTTTCTAGACTGTTTAAATGTGCCCTTTGAAAACTCTCCTGAGTATGGAAAATAACACCTATGTACTGAAAATTTGAGACTCAATATTTGAATCACATTATCTTAGTCTTCACTCATATAGAATGTTTTTTGTCAAGCAAAAAGTGAACAGGAGGTAGAAGAATATGCTATTTTTGAGGTTCAACTACTTCAGATAGCAAAGGTTTATTTTCATACTTTAAAGAAAACAAAAATAAGGTGGGTGCTCATCTTCAGTATTTTAGTGAAATATTCTCCCCTATGCTTATTATCACTGTGAAATCCAGATGTCCTGAACCATTTGGTCAACAGAGCATTTGAAAGAAGCCTAATGAAAACCATACAAAAATGTGGAAGCCTTCCTAAACATTGATGTTATGGAAGGAGAAATCCTCTACACAGAAGTGTCAGGTGGCCCAAATCTGAATGCTAATACTCCCACCAACTACCTATAAAAAAATTGATCAAGCCACTAAAATTATCTGAGGCTTACTTGTCAGTCATTATGCTTTCTGATGCAAGTAACAGAATACCAACAAACGTGGCTCAAACAGGAGTGAATTCTTTTTTTTTTTTTAACAAAAAATCTGAAGAAAGGAGTTTCAAAGTTGGTTCAGTGCTCATGTTTATGTTTCATTTAGTGTCCTGACCTTCACCATCTCCCTGATCTCTACCCTTGTTGTGTTGTCAGTGTCATCCTTTGTGGTCAGAAGATGGCTGTAGCATCCCTGTGAGCACATTCTCACAGAAACACCAGGAACAATAGGTTGCGCTTACTTATTGGGCATCTTTCTTTCTTTTTAATCAGGGAGGAGAATCATTCTCAGAATTCCAAAGGAGAGGTCACACAACAATTCCTAGCCACAAGAAAGACAGGGAAAGAGTGACATTTTCAGCCATTATGGTACAAATTAAGTACTTCCAGTAAGGGTAAAAGAAGACAGAGATGGCTGTAGGGGACAAAACCAACGGTATCTGTCTGCCACAAATATCCAGTTTACATTGTATGGTGGAGACTCAATCAAATCACACACTAAATCATTTAGTCTGGTGTCTCAAATATGTATGCCCTTATCCATTTGGGATTTAGGGACAGAAATTACAGACCTGTAGCCAAAGATCAATTTGGGTCTATAAAAGTCATTTTAAAAAAATAAAATAAAATCTGAATGAATTTTGTGGTGATCCAAGATCTTGTTTCAACAACTATTTCAAAGGTTTACCATCTTGTATCTGGGCCTGTTCACATGCATATTACCTTCCTGATTTCTAAAGCCGTTTGCACTGGTGACCCGCTGTAACAATTTACCAATTATTCTGAAATAATGTATCAATTATTCTGGTGGCGCAGTGGTTGGGAATCTGCCTGCCAGTGCAGGGGACATGGGTTCGAGCCCTGGTCTGGGAAAATCCCACATGCCGCGGAGCAGCTGGGCCCATGAGCCACAACTACTGAGCCTGTGCGCCTGGAGCCTGTGCTCCGCAACAAGAGAGGCCGCGATAGTGAGAGGCCCGCGCACCGCGTTGAAGAGTGGCCCCCGCTTGCTGCAACTAGAGAAAGCCCTCGCACAGAAACGAAGACCCAACACAGCCAAAAATAAATAAATTAATTAATTAATTTAAAAAAAATTATTCTGAAAGAATAGAGAAAGAAGTAACTAATTTTTTTGAACCCCAAGTTTCTCACAGGCAAAATGACAGTAGCAATACCAGCTTCATGGAGTTCATCTGAGAAATATCTTAAGTTAGGTTTCCTAAAGGCAAGACCTGAGAAGCAGATTTTTGTGCCAAGGCTTTGTAGAAAGAGTGCTCTTAGGAGGCAGGAAATGTGAGGCATGCATAAGACAGGGGAAAATAATTTAGGCAAGGATGCGGTCTCAGCTAGAGACCAGCTTCAGCTTTGGTCTGATCCCACGGAAAGTTTGAAGAGCATGATGTATCCAGAGCTACTCCCACTTGGAGAAAAGGTGGCTGGATTTTTAACCCCTGTCAGTCACTGGCTGTGTGTGGGATGAAAAGTGTGAGTGGGTAATGTGTAACCTCCTGGGTGAAGTGACTTCCATTTGACAGAGGGCAAGACTTTATTAGTCGTTAGCATCCAATCCTCACTGCAACAGAGGGTGGTAGCTGCCAGTAAAGGGGATCTGGCTGGGGCATCTGCAGTGTCCACTATAAGGAATAAATATGGCGAAGTATATGAAGTATAAGCACAGTGTTTTGGATCTGGCTGGGGATCTGCAGTAAAGGGGATCTGGCTGGGGCATCTGCAGTGTCCACTACAAGGAATAAATATGGCGAAGTATATGAAGTATAAGCACAGTGTTTTGGACACAGGAAATGCTCAATGAATATTTCTATTAAACCATAAACAAGATTGTGTGACTGCAAGAGTGGGCAGTGTGAATTAAAGTTTGTTCTTCATTCTGCATATAATAGTAGGATGGAGGCAAATTTTAAACAGGAAGGTGAAATGATTATATTTGGATATTACAAAAGAAAACTCCAGGGACAAAATGGAGAGATGTTACAAAGTAAATGCACTAGGGGCAGGGAGACTGATTAGAATCCTATTATGAAAATCTGGGACAGATATGATGTAAGTGTAAACTAAGGTGATGAAAAAATGGCAAAAAAAAATCAAAGCTTACAAGCAATACTTCCCAAAATAGTCTATTTATTGCATATCAGGGTAAGAGGTGGCAAATAATACCATTAATAATTACAAAAATATGACATTTTCTTCCAGTTGTCACTCTGGAAGAGGGAATAATTTTTAACCTTTATAACTTAGCCTTTCTAACATTATAATAATTGTTTTGTCTCATTTCTTATCAATCTGTTTCAAAAACAAAGGTATAGAGTCTATTCGGTGTTAATGAATGATAAAGATTGATCCTACTCCCCAAACGGAAGGAATCCTTTGACTATCAATTTTACAAATAACTGATGCATTTGCTCAGATGACTGGTTTCACTTTTGTGCCTTTCACTGAATTTGTTGACCTATTGATCAGGTACATGGTCCTCTGGTGTCTATAAAACACATGTCCAATATAATTATTTGGGCAATGGTAATTATAATGAAAGTTTGATTGCTTTTGGTTTGTTTGATTTTTAATAAATTTATAAGCATAATTTTTGGAACCATTATTATGGCCCTAATTCCTGAGCTCTCACATTTGATATTTTTTCTCTGCTACTGTGGAATGTTCAGGACTGTCTTTAGATTTGTCCCCTTTCATCACTGTATAACTTTAAGACATCTCAGTCTTGCTCATTTTAACTGGTTTCAGTAATTCTTTAACTAATAATCTGAAATGCACACTTTCAAGAACTATGTGCATCACCAAACATCGAAGATTTGAGATGAATCGTAGAACACTTTCAAATTTTAGACACAGGTTTTCTCCTTCAGTCATTTCCTTGGTGAAGTATTTGATATTGGCTTTATGCTCTGTCTAAAGATGAAGGGAGGGGCTTGGTCTTTACCTGTGTATTTGGCAATCGGATGTCATAAGAGGAAATAAAAAGTTTGCTTGTTTATACTACTTGCAGTTTAACAAGCAAAATAAAAAATAGAAGAAACTTTGTTTCTTCAGAAGTTACTAAGACATTGGGGTGTTTTGTGGAAATTGTACTTGTTTTCTATTTTAATATGTTATAAAATTAGAAA
The DNA here is from genome assembly GCF_949987535.1 of Balaenoptera acutorostrata. NCBI lineage: Eukaryota > Metazoa > Chordata > Mammalia > Artiodactyla > Balaenopteridae > Balaenoptera > Balaenoptera acutorostrata. The sequence continues at coordinate 160,724,380 of NC_080066.1, read as the reverse complement.
AACTGAAATGCTCAATTCTCTTGTTAATATGTTATTGGTTTAAATTTCTGGCATATTCTTTTCCTTATTGACATCAGGAAAAAATTAAATAGATGCTTTACTCATAGGGGGAGTAGTATTTACTGATATCAACTGCAACTGTCAACCCAAACTGGTCCACCACAACTGGTTCTCAAGACTACCTCTTTTGTAATGCTCTTGGAACTTAAATCATAAAGACATTCAATTTACAAAAGATTTACTGAACAACGATATAGCCCCAAATCTATACTAAGTGCTAAGGGGATGCAACTATGAATGAAAACACTTCCTGCTATCAGGCATCTTAAAATTTATTAGTTGTGACAAATACACAAAACAGATCCAAACAGATTAAGACCAATGGAAATGTACCTGATGTTATGAGGATAAAGCCAATGACCTTAATCCCTTGGGGAGACTGAGGAAATACTTATCACATATGAGTGATAGGGTTTTCAAGTAAGGTTTAGAAGGTAAGGTAGAATAATAGAGCAAATAAAGAAAAAAAAATGAGCAAAGATATGAAAAATAAATTATAAAGAGTAAACTAGTTTAAAAAACGGTTTGGGCATTTGGAATTTTCTTTTTCTTTTTTTTTTGGAAGGTTGCTGAAGTCTCATTTGAAAGAGTGGGAAAATATGAGAAGTTTTAGAAACATATCTATTTGGTACTGTTATATTAAAACATCTGAACAGCTAAATAATGTTTTATTTTTTACCTGGATATTCGTTTACCTGAAAATAAAATTTTAACTCTAAACTCCATAAACTTCATGGCAATAATATAGCAATATTTTTATTATTGATATTTCTCAAACTTTTTATTCTCCTCTCAAAAGAATAATATTAAAACTGACATCTAAAACATAACGTTCAGCAATTCAACAATGGAAGGATAGAACTCATTATTCATGATATGAACATCGTATTAACCCATATAATGCAATTAAGTCTATCTTTAAGATAATAAAGTAAAAACATTTGCCCCCCAAACTTGCAATCTTTAAAATGTGAGCATTGCTTGATTATGAAACAAACAACAAGCAAGAATAAAGGTATATTTGAATATTAGGAATAATGAGACATTATAAATATGTTACAACTTTCTTGAAAGAAATTCTAAACCTAAATATTTTCTTTCTCTGCAATAAATATGAACTAGGTATCTTTCTTCTATTTTGTTATATGGAGAAATTCACTTACTCAACAATAATGCCAGAGCTGTGACTATACATATGAAACCCTGTGCTCACACGGCAAGACTGGATGGTGTCGTAGATAAATAACAGCAAAAACAGCAATACAGTACACCTTTCTTTGACTATGTCTTTGAAAATTGTATCATATTCATTAGAGATCAAAAACTCTGTTAAGGCCAAACCCATAACTCTATGTTTACAATTAAATCCCTGGCATCTAGATCATGCAAAACATATTTATCGAAAATCTGCTTTGTGATAGGCACTATTCTGGGTATTCAGAATAAAATAGGTACAAAATCCACAAATTCTTCCCTCTCAAAGTAGAGGAAGTCAAAAATATACAAGTAAACAGATAACAAAAAAAAATCAGTTAAAGACAAAAGTCAGGATAGAAATTAAATAAGGGCAGTCAAAAGGCCACTTTGAGGAAGTGACATTTGAGTTCAGTGGTAAAGTATGAAAAAGAATCAATCATTCAAGGAGCAGAGGTTAGGTGACTGGGGTGGGGAGGGGATGAGTGTTGCCAAGAGACCTAACAGTAAGTACAAACACTCTGGACTTTGGAGATTTATAGAAACAGAAGGGAGAGCTGCTTGGTGAGAAATAGTGAGTCAGAGAAATGCATGTGTTCAGGTTAGACCTTGGAGGAAATATTAAGAACATTATCATTTATTCTAATGGCAATGAGAAGTTATTGGAAGGATATGAGCAAGATAGTAATATCTTACTATCTTGGTAATCATAGTAGGTGCTCAATATAACTTGGCTGAAAAAAATAAATACAATTAAAACTTTCTTCGTCTGATGTTATGTTGATGCTTTATTTTATATTTTAAGTAATGGTTTAAGAAAATCTACCCGTGATTATAATATGCATGATTTGACCATCTGCTTTTTTTTTTTTATAGTAACATTAGATCAGGATTTTCATTTCAGAAAAAAAGAAACTAATCTGAAATAGATAGGAAAGCATTCTCATTAGCATTCGTTCATAAGATTGGATGCACATAAGCATGCATGTTAATGTCATAGTATATTTAACACAATTTTCATGTTTTGAAAGAGGATTCCTACTATACATGGCTATCATAATTTCTGAAGGGGTGATCAAAGATCCCAAAGTCTGGAAGTGGCACATAAGCCACAGAAAGAAACTAGAAATGATGCTTATTGCATATGAACTGAAGAAATGTTCAAGTGACCTTATGTCTATTTTAAATCCTCCTTTTGTATTATTTTTTGTTCCTAACAATAATAGAAACTTAGAAATGAATTTCATGAAATTTCATGCTATAGAGTCATGGCAGGCTCAGAATTTCATCCAAATAATAAACTAGGACACTGCATTCAAAGCACTGTGTTAATAGAGTTTGTATGAAATACGTCTGCTTTATTGATTCATGTTATATTTGGTTTCCCTTCCCTTGGTGAGGTCATTCTCATTTTTTTACCCAGGGTAGTTTATGCCTTGCCACTCCAGTACACGAATATCAGTTCTTGGATTCTGCAGATCTAATTTCAGTATGGAGATTTGGATGACTTTATTGATAATCCTTTCCAGAGTACCTAAGAGATTGTGATGGCCATAGCATGTGTGGATTGTCTTTATTTTACACAAAGGAATGTGATCCCTGTCCTCCATTCCCCACAGATGTGGCCACTTGTTTCCCATACACAGGTCAAAAGCTATCTCAGCCTCGGGGTTAGTCCTCTCCTTATCCAGGGGAATTTATACTCTAGTAAATAAAACCTGAGCAAGATGGAGTAATTCTTACCTAGACACCAAGATATATTAACTCAATTTTCTTTTCTTAGTCCTATGACTGGACTTTGAACTTCTACTCTGTTGTAGTAACAACATGCTTTTGGTTTCAATAAAGCAGCTTATTTTCTTGAAAAATTGCCAGGATCTCAATTATTCCAACACATCTTTCTGAGTATTAAGACTACCAAACTCTCCTCGTAATTTTTTTCTAGTAAATGATTTTTCTTCACTAATAAAATGCATCTGAAAATCTACATGTAAAAATTTCCATAAGCATTGCCTCCTAAGAGAATATGTTCACTTTGACAAAGTTATCATATGTTCTAGAAAGTTCTTAGGTCATTTTCAGATGGATACTAAGATTGAAAATTATTTTCTACATGAAAGGACAATATTGTACTTGGCAAGACCTGATCAATACACACAGGATATGGAAGGAAAACATTAGTACAACTGGGGAACGGCACCTGGAGGAGAAATGCCTCTTGCACACTCTCAGAGCTGCTGCATGAGTGACTTCTGAAAATATAGGAAACAGAGGAGAGAATGACCTAATGTTCAGCCATGTCTCCACGGAGGAGGGTATCATACGTGATTTGTTCCAAACCACCTGAACAAACAGGCTCCAGGTAGGCTTATCTATTTCTACCAAAGGAGAGGGAAAAAATTTAACACCAAGACTGCCAAAAAGAGAATACATTTCTGAGAAGGGTTTTCTAATGATAATGTGGGAAAATGAAGAGTTAGAGACGCTGGTTCTACAGAAAATATTGAACTCTAAGATGAAGGGATATATTACAAGTTTATGCTTCATTAGATATATTTCTCTTCCTTCTTTCCTTCCTCACTCCCTTCTCCCTTCCTTCCTTCCCTCCCTTCCTCTCTCCCTCCCTCCCCTCCTTCCTTCCCTTCCTTTCTTCCTTCGCTTCTTGCTTTCTGTCACATTTTCCATTTTCTTTTTCCTTAACCTGGCTCACTCCCCTCTTTATTCTCTGATGCCCTAAAGATAACTAATAACTCATCTAACAGGAAGCATACAGGAGCCGTACACCAGATTGGTTTGCAGCATCTGCATCAATGGAGTCTCATCAATGGTTCTAATCAGGGTGCAGAGCCTTTATTCAGCCTTTTCTCTCACTGCCCCACATTCTCCTTTTACTCAAGTATCCACTCCTAGTGTCTTTGGGTGTTTTCCACTTCAATTATCAGCAGTTAGCCAGGCTTGTATGGTGTCTCACAAAGGTACAGACAGTAGAACTCATAGAGGATTCTGGAAATCTGTAGACATGACCAGAAAAAATGAGATTTTAAAGGCTTCCAAATGAAATTACAAGTTAACCTCCATTACAAGTTAATTTTGATTTTGAAAATTTACATTTATATAAGCATATTAAATCAGATCCACTGTTAATTTTTCTTTCTATTCTCTACTGTGAACTTATTCATCTCTGTATTTTTAATACCTAGAATAGTAACTGGGCCATAGTTAATACTTAATAAGTATCAAATAGAATTAAATTGAAATACACAGTATTTAAAATATATTTTCATTTCTTATTTCATCTTCAATAATTTAAATATCTTCAGTAGTAGCCCATGTTGGGCAGAGTGACTTATAAAATTTGAGTTAATTTTCTAGGCAATTTGGGTATCTTCCTCTTTTCCCCCATTATAAAATGTAGTAAAATAAAATAATTCTCTTTAAATCCCTCTTTTTTTTTCATAGACATGGTAAGGGAGACTTCAGTGTTCATATAGCTTGAGAAAGATGATACCTTGGATTTAGAGAATGGCAAATATAAAGCAAAGAAAAAGTATATTGAAAAATTAACCAAGGTAAAAATGACACCCTACGTATGTTCAGAAACTATGTACAGAAACAATTCTTTGTCCATTTGTGATGAAGGGGTACATTCTGGCCTCTATGAGGACATTTCAAAGGTAAATATTTGACATGGGCACAAAGGAAACACATTTTATACTACCTAGAGGATGAGTCCCTATTGAAACTGTGCCCTGCCCATAGCAGTACTCAGCGTAAGGGAAGGTTGGGTGCGGGGCTGTGGGAGGGGGAGAAGGAAAGTTATTCTATGCAGAAGGACAGCATCCACAAGGGCCAGGAGCACTGCATACTCAGGAAAGTGGAGCCAGCGTTGTGCAACCAGATCCTTTCATAGCCAGCACCAAGCACAGTTGTAGGGGTAGAGTAGTAAGTCAGGGTCTGATTGTGATCGCTTGTTTGATTGTCAGCCTGAAAAGGCATCTGAAGCCTTAGGACTCCTTTGAAAGGCTTGTCCTCAGAATTGGACCACACTTACACCAGGGGGCAGGGTAGAGACCTGACCACACTGCCTGATTCTAGACATCAGATGATTTCTTACCTAAACCTTTTCCCCCTTGTCATCCTGCTTTTGTGCTTTAAATACAAGCATTAGAGTGCCATCAGAGAATCTTTTTTAAAACAAACAAGAACAGGAACAAGAACAAAACACTTCCCTGAGAGTAAAATATTAAATTCACCATCTCATTAATCACTCTTTCCAACTAATAATGGAATGAAGGAGAGGAATAACTTTAGAGGCTGGGACACTGGCTGCAAATGGCAATCCTGTGTAGGTGGCATAGAACTAGTGAATTGGAAAGTCCAAGGCTGCATTCATGCAGACAAGCAGGCACAAGAACCCTGGGAAAATGGGCACAAGTAAGCAGGGGGTGGGGGGCGCACCAACAGACAAGGTTAAGGAGGGCACAAAGTACAAGCTGATTTAATAAGCATTTATTAATGCTGACTCTAAATATTGTGAAAAGTGCTGCATATTATGCAAAATCGTATAAGACAGAGCCACCGGCCTCAGATCACAGACTCTCTCCACTGAGAAACATATCTGGATGCCTAGAAGCGGAGAGTCTGAATTGTTGAGTGTCCAGTTTGGGTTTATGGTTTTATTCTCGTGTTCTACCCTGCCTTCTGAATTGTGTAAAGGACATGAACTCTTCTGGAGAGTGTCTACCCTACTTCCCCCAGAGGCTCTCTGGGGCAGTAACTACAGGTGCCGGGGTCTGCCTCTGTTAGTTCTCAGCTGTGTGACCTTAATTAGGTAGCTTGACCATTCTTTGCCTCCATTTCCTCATTTGTAAAATAAGACACACAGCAGTACATTTCTCATGGGGTTGTTGGAAGAGTTAATGGTTTTAATACTTACGAAGTCTCTGGAAGAGTTTCTGACATGTAGTTAGTGCTGTAGAAGTGTTAGGTGTTATTATTTTACCCAGGATTTGCAAAAGGAAAAGGAACAACATGAATGAAGCTAAGAACCTTCTTACATGACTCTTACAGAAACAGTCAAATAGAGAAAGATGAGTTCACTTTTTAAAAAATGTTAGCCATTTTAAAATATTATACATATCCCAAACCTGAAAACTTGCATAAACTTGTTAAAAGAAGATGTTTGGCCACTCAGGCCTTAGCTCAGGCTGTGATGATCTAAACACCAGGGCAACCAAAGCCAAAAAATAATAAAACAAAACAAACAAAATAAAAATAGGATCATGGCTCCATCTCAGACTTCTACTCAGAGAGTGAGTTGATAAAATAACCATAGTTCAACACTACTAATGCAACAATAGATGTCTTATTATTGATTTTTATTTTATATTGTATTGAATTTTGCCCCAGGATAGTCATTATATCTTAACTTCCCAGAAGGAGAATCTCCTATCCCATTTGTGGCTCAGGAGGCCATAAATGAGTCTAGGAAATCTGTCCTGTGATGGTCAAATTGTCAAAACTAGTTTGGCCAGTTTTGTGATATGGGGGGAGTTCTGATAGAGATGGTTAAGATTGGAGTTTGCACTCATCATCCCAGAGGTACATCTAACAGTTGCCACAGGCATGAGGAAGACTCTGGAACAAAACATTCTTCCTTACCCTCTCCCATCCTCTCGCCTCCCTGGGCAGACTCAGATAAATGTGGGGTAATGGGACAGAGATGTTGAACTTTTGCTTGTCTAGGGATTCACATGAACATCAGGAGCTCATGGTCATTTTGAGCCTCCCCTTCATTTGTTATTCCTTCTTTGGAATTCTGTTGAAAAGGGCAGCCAATGTTTGTGACAATTCTTGATTCTTCTTGGTAGAAAAGTTGGTGATTGAAAATCACTTCACTAACAATCAAAACAAGCTGTGTGGTGGTAAACAAGGACCAACCATATTGATGTTGGGCCACTTTCCAAATTAAGTCTTTGATGACAACTGGAATCTGATATTTTGTTTTGAATCCCTAGGTGGGCTCCTGAAGGTGCAATGAGATTCACAAAGTATGCCCACAAATTAAAGGTGACAGAAAACTTATAAGGATTTGGGAAGTGAAGACAGAAACAGACCAGAACTGGTTTAGAGGCACTGGAAAATATTCTTAGAGATAAAACAGGGACCAAATTATATGAAGTGGAATTGTTATGAAAATGAAAGCTTTTGTCAACAACCATAGTTACATGCAGAAAAATGTTGTTGGAAGTATTTTATAGATTTTCTGTGGTTTATCTCCTGTTGTGTGTAGACATTTATGCTTATCATGGACTCTGGTAAATCAAACCACTTGGGTCATTTTTACCTTATATATTCTGATTTCAGAGCATCTGGAAACAGGACCTCAGATGGAGGCCCTGACTACTCATAAAACTCATTTGATTTACTTTTTAAGTCAACTAATTGTGATTTTTTAAAAGTGAATTGATTAATTATTTCTGCCAAGATGGTCAAAACATACCTACACAAAACTCACCATACACATGGAGAAGCACATGTGTCCTCACACTCTTATTTTTCTGTTTTCTTTGGCTTCTTTTGGAGCATTTCCCACAATTCCAATAATTAGCAGAGAAATAATGTGACAAACACAAGTTACTCGGTAATGACACTCAATTAGCAGATGGGTCACTTTGTTAATGACAAATAGGTCATTCCCTGTCATTTAGAAAGAAGATGGCCAATGGAGCAATCAGAAAACCTTCCTTATTGTCCCAGCTCTGTCCTTGATTGTGTGTGAATCAGGGCAAGTCACTTCATCTTCTACTTTCCTCATCTATAAAATGAGAAATTCTATTAGCTAATCCCAAATGTCCCTTTAAACACTAGAACTCCATGATTCCAAGCTCAGAGAAATATTTAGGACAATTTGCTTAGATGTGAATTGAGAAGACCAAACAAACTTTTGCAGACAAGGGGCTGAGTTAGCTGCATAGCTCTGTATTTTAAAGTTTGCCTAGTCAAGTCCTCAGAGCTTTTACCTGTCACAATAACTTCCAATGATTTGTTAGCTATCTTAGTTCTTCTGACTTTTGTCTGAATTCCCATTGCACTTACATCACCAATTCTAGTTTTTACTGATTTGACTATTATTATAAAAATAATGCATGAGCATTGTAAAATGAAATTAAAGTGCGTACAAGAATAGATTTTCCATATAAATCCAGAAAAAACTTTTCTTGAATATCCTTGTAGAAATTTCCCATTTATTTAAAGCACACACACAAATATACATCCACATACATTCTTTAGATACCCTTTAATACCTTAGTTATCTGAGTTAACAATATATCTTTAAAATCCTTCCATATCAGTATATAGAGTATACCACATTCTTTTAAAATAATGGTCTATGTTTGAATATTTTATAATTCATATATTTTATGATTTATGGAAATTTTCTTAGATTATAATTTTAAATATTAATTGTTATTGCATTTTTCTTCAGTAATTTTTTCAATGTTATTGAGATAGATATAATTGACAAACTACATTGTGTAAATTTAATGCATATAATGTGATGATTTGGTATACACATATATTGTGAAATGATTACCACAATAAGGTTAGTTAATATATTCATCTCTTCATGTAATTACCTTTTTGTGTGTGTGATAAGAACATTTAAGATCTACTCTCTTAGCAAATTTTAGTATCTGATACAGTGTTCTTAACTATTGTCAGCATGTCAACTATGGTCACTATATCAGTATTTGATACAGTGTTCTTAACTATTGTCTTAACTACTGTCACCATGTTAAATCCCCAGAATTTATTCATCTTTTCTTCAGTAATTTTGAAGTTCAGGTGTCTTCAACTTATGCTGAAGGCATAATTGTTTTTTGTGCATTTTCATTTGTTTTTCTCGGTTTTTTTCTACTGCAAAAAGTTGCACACAGAGAAGGAACCCAATGGAGTAATTATTACTTCTCACTAAAAGATATTTCAAACAGAAAATTTATGCAAGTATTTGTATTAATAACTTGAAATAGGTCCCTAAACAGAGCATTGCTAGCACTACAAAGTTAAATCCCTAGTCTCTATGCCTGAAATGAATTGGACATTTCATTTCAGTTACTGAGGAGTATACTGATGACAAAAATATATAGATAACTTCCTGTCACTAAAAGTTTCCAGGAACAACCAGAAAAAGACTCAGCCTCCTAAGATTATTTGTAACCTTTAACATGTTTTTTAAAGTGTTTTTTGTTTTGTTTATTTTGAACACATTAACAGCAAAAGAAAAAAAAGCCTGGACCCCAGGAGTATCTGGCCCACGTGAAGACTATCAGGCAATGGCAAAGACATAGAAACATTATTTTTTTAATAGAACTTCTGTCAACATAGTCATGCTTTTTGATTAACTTTTTGATTAACTTGGGCTCAAATCTCTTACTTGTCCTAAACGACTCTTCACAGTTTTGCTAAAATGGCCTCTTAATGCTGGGCATCTTATCTTTTGATTCACAAGTCTACCATTCTTCCCGCCTATCTTACCGTTTCTGGGTTCGTGGACGCAACTAAGGATTAAAGAAAATCACACCAACTAATGACCAAGAGGTATTATGCTACCTTAATTTTTTTCTAAGAATCACAAATTCGTGTTTTATCACAAAGCTTCGCTTCTCTTTCTTTCTCTTCCGTGCTGCAGGGGCTACCCCTCCTCCCACTACAACAATTTGTAAGGATGGGAAACTATCGCAAAGAGGAAGATAACACGAGCAACAAGAGGTCTTTCTAACCTCAGCAAACAGGGCCCAGAAAATCTAGGATAAGAAAATGTTCTCTATAGCAGATGATCTTGGAACAACATTGGAGTAGCCCAGATTTATATCTGCTCATCCGTCAGCCACCAGCGTTCTTTCCCACAGACTTATGAAGAGGCTCACTTAGTTTCACGATCCTGCTCAACGACCTTCACTAACTTAAATCTCTCACTACATTCTCACTAACTTCTCTAATCCTGGAGGTACAGAGGCCTCTCAGACTATATGTAGAGTAAAACCAAATTAAATATTGCCTATCATTACAGGTGGAAAATCATCCCAAGGAGAAGCAGTATGTTTTAAAGGCAAAGTGTGAACATTCTGCATGCTGGCAAATGTTCTCTTTCTGCTTCTATCAGTCAGGTTGTTATGGAGGCCATTCTTTCTGCAAATCTTTCACTGGGAGCTGTGCCCTGCTAAAGGAAATGCACTGGCAGAAATGTGAAATAATTTTACACTTTTATTGAAACTCCGTGAAGACGTTTGTTCTTTTGTGGACATAGTTTCTGCTTTACTGCGACTAAAACTCAGCTTACCCACGTTTCTACTAAACCTTACTTGCTGTACTTCACCTGAATGAATTTACATGAATCCATTCCTGTGAATTATATATGTCCAGATAACTTTTTTTAATTATTAATTTAAAATTTTTTATTATTATTTTTCTTTATTGAAGTATAGTTGATTTACAATGTTGCTTTGGTTTCAGGTATACAGCAAAGTGATTCAGCCACTTTTCTTTTTCAGATTATTTTCCCTTAGAGGTTATTATAAAATATTGAGCATAGTTCCCTGTGCTATACAGTAGGTCCTTGTTGGTTATCGATTTTGTATACAGTTGTGTGTATATGTTAATCCCAACTTCCTAATTTATCCCTCCACCCCCACCTTTCCCCTTTGGTAATCATAAGTTTGTTTTCTGTTAGTGAATCTATTTATGTTTTGTAAATAAGTTCATTTGTATCATTTTTTTTTTTCAGTTCCACATGTATGCAATATCACATGATATTTGACTTTCTCTGTCTGGCTTACTTCATTTAGTATGATAATCTCCATGTCCATCCATGTTGCTACAAATGGCATTACTGCATTCTTTTTTATGGCTAAGTAATATTCTATTGTGTATGTATGTGTATTTGTATATGTGTGTATATATATATATATATATATATATATATATATATAAAATCACATATTTTTTTATCCATTCTTCTGTTGATGGTATCCAGATAACTTTTTAAAAGCTACCATGTAACTAACCAGAGCATGTGGGTTGATATGTCTTATTAAGCTAATTTTCTATTTCAGATTTAACTCTTGCCAAAGATTTTGGCCTATCTGCCATGAGTAGAAGAGAAGAAAAGAAATGAAAAGAATGGGGGAAAAGTACTATAAAAGGGAAAACACAAGAAAATTAATATCACCAAGCTTCCAAGTTTGGCATATTTTATTACTCTGCTACTTTAAATGTACAGGGTAAGCAAGAATTATTATTTTGTGTCAAACTTTGGTTCATCTTTTCCCAGACTCTGTCTTTAAAAGAAATGTTGCTAGAGAGATAAACTTTCTCATCATTCAGTTATCTCAGAGCTGAGTTCAATCTTAGATTTCTTTTTTATTTATTTATTTATTTATTTATTTATTTATTTATGGCTGTGTTGGGTCTTTGTTTCTGTGCAAGGGCTTTCTCTAGTTGCGGCAAGTGGGGGCCACTCTTCATCGCGGTGCGTGGGCCTCTCACTATCCCAGCCTCTCTTGTTGCGGAGCGCAGGCTCCGCAATTGTGGCTCACGGGCCTAGTCTCTCCGCAGCATGTGGGATCTTCCCAGACCAGGGCTCGAACCCGTGTCCCCTGCATCGGCAGGCAGATTCTCAACCACTGCGCCACCAGGGAAGCCCAGTCTTAGATTTCTTACATTAGTGCTTCTAAAAATTGACAGAGGTTTTCAGCCAGTACTGATTGTTGATGTGATAATTGAGTAAATGAGTTTCATATTAATGCAGCAACACACACATGCCACTCATTGGTTCTGAACATTACATTCCTGAACCTCAAAGGAAGTATTTACTCTAATATTCATGTGTTTTCATTCTGTGTTCTCTTGAAAATATTGATCAATTTTTCTATTTCCTTATACTCCCTCAAGTAATTTTACATAAACTTATATACATATATAGAGCACACACTCCAAGAGGAAATTGTTGGGATTTTGAAAAACACGGAATGCAATAAAATATGACTGTTGAAATTAAAGATCCTCTTACTATCCCTAAAATATTCCAAAATGAACAATTGGTTACAACTGTGTTTGTATTTCATTTCAGGATAAGGTTTGAACTCAATAGTTTACAAAGTCCCCTTGAGATAGCTATGAAGTATTCTCCCAAGGGAAAAACTATCCACTTTTACTATTTATCAATAGTCTTTGAAGAAGACTAGTACATTTTAAGTTTGTTTTAAAAGTAGGAGATAATATTTTCTTGTTGATATTGTCATCAGCATAATTCCATTCCCTGTTAAAACATTATCCTCTTGCATTCATTAAACAATGCATTATTTTATGCTGGGAAGGAGCATGTGAATAGGATGGTAAGATTATTAGCTGTGCACTGTGTTTCCGAAGTTTTGCCCCCCTAATTTATCAGAGAAGGAAATGTGCTTGTAAAAAAGAAAAGTTGTTGCAGCCTTTTAAGTTTAAGAGGCAACTATAGTAACTTTCAGAGTCACTAGCAATCTTGGTGCCCAAGTTATTCCCTTACATAAACAAGAGCTTCATTTTGATTGCAATTAGAAGATTATATTGTTCAGGGTCAGAAGGCATTTTTTGACATTAGCAAATATTTTCAGGGAAAGCTCCAACTGATTTTCTTACTGAAAAAAAATCTAATTTCAAAATGGTAACAATCTAGATGGATGGTATATCATGACTGCAGTTGAATGACTTATGCTTTTCTATGTAAACATTAGCGATGCCTTGACTGATAGAATTGCCTTGACAATTGATCATAAAAAGATGCTCACTCTTGGCAGGAGAAGAAGTAAAACATCTGGTTTAATAGATGTTGATGCACAAGCAGGGATGTCAATCACCTGCAGATTGGATTGTTTGGATTTGATGCTAAATGGAAACTTGCAGATTTGATTATTAAAATGGCAAAGCAATCCTTTATAATGGCCACAGGTATAAACATCATTTGGAAAATAGGGCAAAAGCCAAAGTTTTAGCAATGTATAGTTGTTCAGAAACTCAATCCACTTCCTTCAAAGTGAAAGGTAAGTATATAGTCTTCCCCCACTAGCCCCGCAAATGATTCCCAGTCTGAGGAATATGACTTTTTAAATGCAATACCCATTGGTGTCCTCATGTTCAGAGCAGGAGTCTAAAGGAAATTTTTATTTGGAGATCATCTTTACAAAGATCTGAAAAGCAAATAGCCACGTTAACATGGTATTATAAATTAACATTCAAGACATCAAAGCAAAAGATTAGAAGAGGTGTATAGTAATAGTGATAATTTGAATGTTCCTCTTGGCAGAAGTGGAAGTGTGATAGACTGAAAATTCATTGAAAGATTCTTCACTTTGCTGTTTAGCTGCATTTAATTTTGTTTTATATACACAAAAACATATCAGAAAGAATACATCAAAATAAATAAAAGTAGTCATAGTGGAAAGACATATATAAGAATTCCAGCATCTTCACCTGTAGAAATTCCAACAGAACAGTTTTTGAGGTAAATGAGCAAACTTTTCTCCTTAATTCAGATTCATGTATTGCTTTAGATGTATGTTATTATTCTATGTTAGAGTTTTAGAAATAGTCACAATTTTTAAAATCACATGTGTGTTTCAGAGAATTCTAGCCCCATATATGTTAAGTAGATTTGATTTACAGAATTTCTCCGTAAGTCAACAGATACAGGCTCTAAATATATATATATATATATATATATTTTTCCCCCCCATGGGAAAACATTTCAAAGAGGTTAGCCTTCTCTTAATTTTTGAAAGTCTAAAGATGGTCTAGAGTCAGTCATTATGATGATTCCTCAAGAGTTTTCTCTCTTATCTCCCCACAAGCAAGGGAGATTCAAGGCCATTATATATCACTCAGTAATGTATTCAGTAACTCACTGAACATTTGTCCAGTGCCCAGTGTGGCAGGCCCTGGGAGACACAATAAAGGGAAGCTAGGTGAAGGCAGGTATTTTTTTTTTATTCTCCTTGATTCATTTCTATATCCTCAACATCAAGAAAATTGCTTTGCAGGGAGTAAGATGCTCACAAAAATAATGTTTGAATGAAAGAATTAACAAAGAATGAGTAAGTAATACATGTGCTTATCTCTAAAGAGGTTAGATCTTATTTATGTTTTCAAGAGAAATAATTACAGACATTTAAATGGCTTCTCTATATATAAGAAAAAAGAAAACACAAGGGGATTTATAGTGCCTAACTAGTTGAAAAACTAAAAGTCAAAGGCTTTAATACTTAATCCTTTAACAACATGATAAACTAGATATAATTTTACACTTTTATTCCATACTTTGCTAATTCCTATTCTAATGTATAAAATTGGTGCTTGTGTTATTCATTAAATATAACCTGTGTTTAGAGAGATGCACAAAATGGGTTTTAGAACATAGTTTGGCAAACTTTACCTTAAAAGACCAGGTAGTAAGTATTTTAGGCTTCACAGATCTCTGTGCAAATATTCAGCTCTGTCATAGTATTGTGGAGGCACAGTAGGCAATATGTGAATGAATGAGTGTGACTCTGCTCCAATAAAACTTTATTTACAAAGATAGGCGACAGACCAGGTTTGGTTCATGGACTGTAGTTTGATGACTGCTGTCAGAAAGTTAAAAAAAAGCAGAGCAGTTTCCAAAGAATTTCTGCTATAAAAATTTGTATCATAAATAATACTTCTTCTGGATTAAGTGAGTTAAGATATCCCTCTTCAGACTTGTCATGAGTGCTCTGGCCTTACTGAAGAGAGACTCATATTTGGTTGATATCATTTCCCAGAATTATTCCCCAAGAGTACCCTTTGTGACTTCTCATTTTGTTTTATGTTACAATTTTTTCTTAATGTTATTACGTGGTTTTCAGCATCTCTGTTGCATTTTAGGTAAAACTCAGATATCTCTAATCCTTCAGTGATGCCACAGAGAGACACTTTCGGTTCCTTATTATATATCTTAAGTGTTTTAACCATTTTTTGAAGTAGAAACCAAATAAAATCAAGGTTTTCACTACAATTTTAGTGTTTATTGACTGCCCCTTAGTACTCACTCTCCCCTTTGGATTTAAGCCAGGACAATTAGCAAGTTATTCCTCTTCAGACATGGAACTAGAATCTAAGAAGTTTGGGATGCCCTGCCATGGTCACCCAGCCTATTAGTGTAGGGGTTCCAGTGGGTTTGTGTTGTTTCTTCTAGGGGCTCTGGAAGCCCCACTCTTTCATGTCACACTAAAACTTTTTAAAAATAATGTCTTGAAACCATTATTTCATTTCCATTTAGTGACTTTTTTTTTGGTCTAGAGAACTATTCTCTCTACACTGAGATGTGTACAAGTGTGTGGAAGAAAGAGAAGCAGCTCTGGCACATGTACATCTTGAGAACTTCCCCAAGTAGAAGACACATCAAACCTAGATCTCACCAATATGGAACTAAAATAATAATAATAATAAAGATAGAAAAAGAATATCTGTAGAGTAGGTAACAATTTATTCTCCCTTCCTAAACTGTAACTCTAATCTCCTGCCCCTTTCCCTTGGAGTCCAACTGGCCTCCCACCTTGGGCCTCTATGTTAGTGAGTACTTCCCAGGTAGAAACTCCTGCATCTCATTAATTTCAATCTGGTATTATCTACGAAAATAGAAGAAACACTAAGCTGAAAGTTGAATTTTTGCTTCTTTCAGTGATAACTCTACTCCTTAGTGTAAGGATCACCCCTAAATGCTTGATGTCTTTTATATTATTCTTGAAAGATACCAGTGCTCCTCACTGCAGTGTAAGGAGGTGATAGAATAGAAGGCAAAGGTTGAGAAGTTTCCATGAGAGGGATTAGGACAGTAGAGTGTATAGGAGGGAAGAATTGTATGTGCAACCAAAAAGGAGATCTTTAGGATTCACATTTAAAAGAATGAGGAATAAAATTAATGGAGCTTATATGGTCTTTCTTTGACTTAATCCTTGGTTTGAGAAGCTAATTTTTGCCATGATGGTTATAATGCACTGGCTCTAATCTCTGGACAACAAAATAGATCTGTAAACATGATGTCATGATGTGGTTGACCTTGGTCTTAATTTTGCATTTTCACCTACTAATTAGTCGTGTGACTATGAACAAAATACATAATTTATTTCAATATAGGTTGCATTTTATATAAAAGAGAGATAATATCTACTCATATCATGATGCTTCTTATGGGCACAAAATGTGTTACTGTAGCTTAAGGGATATTGTCAGTCATATAAATGATTAGAAAAATGTAGAGTATATATAAAGATTTTCTAATTGTTTTACTCTGAATCCTAGTGTTTTGCCGAGATTCATCATGGGCTTCTAGGTGGCTCTGAAGAGATGAAAGGGCAGGAATCAGGATCCCTAGCCTCAACTCAAATAAAACATCTCAGGATCTGTTTCATATTTTGGGGGTTTTAGTAGGAGTTTGCTCCAAAAGATAATCTGTTAACTTAAAAAAAAAGAAAACCACTTTAATAATAATAATAATAATTGAATTATGAATGAGAAAATCTATATTTTTGTCACAGGTTTGAAACTTATTAGCTATATGACCTCAAAAAGTTAGTCAGATCTATCAAAAATGTCTATCTATTTAGCCATGGTAACTCTGTAATAAATATTTCTGATTGATTAGCTTGGAATGCAATTTGCCCTAAATTTAAAGGGTAATCCTGTTGTCCTCTACAGTTTGAGGCTCAAATTTTTAGTAGCCATTCTGTCTACATTCTTTGCCAGTTTCTTCTTTGTCTAAGGTAAGTCTGTATTTCTGAAGCTACATGTACTCTCACATAGAGACACACACAGAGTCATACAAGCACAGACAGCTTTAATCTTACTCATCATAGTGGTCTTTGTAATATACATTATTGCCACCTGGAAAAAGTCTTTAAGAAAGAATATCAAATTATTTGTAGAGTATATTGATTAAACACAAAGAAACTTATTGTAATCAAAGCATTACAAAGTCAATTCATGTTGAAAGTAGTTATTTTGTTCAATATGGCTTATGTTTGCTGATACAGATTTTAAACCTTAACCTTAAGGTAGGATCATAGGTATTTTGTCATTAACAAGTTATCTAATCATTTTAAGCTCCATAAAACACAAATGTGTTTAGACCACCATTTTGCAAAAAAAAAAAATTTGCATTGTTTCTGAGTGAAATGAATGGCCCCTATCTATAGAGAACAGTTTATTCTCCTCTAGGCAGATGGCACTGAGTTTTATCATGAATTTGAAACAAATGCTAAGAAAGAGTGAAGCTGATAATTACCAGATAGACTGACTTAAGCTTTTTTTCTCTAAGACTGATTTTTATTTTTGCAAATAACAAAATTAATAATTGCTAGCATCAAGTGCTTACTGTGGATTAGTCTCTATGTTCAGCACTTTACATGGATTATCTCATTTGATCTTCATAACGTCTCTGTCAGGTGGATATTAATAATACTATTTTACAGATGAAGAAACAAGCTGGAAGCAGTTAAATAACTAGTCTCCCATCTAGGGAAGGTGGGAATGGGAATTGGGCTCAACCACTCTGCTTTTGGAGCCCGTACAGCGACCCCTCTGACATTGAATTGCTTTATATCCAGCAACTTGACCTGGTGGGATATGTCACATCAGGAGTCCATTTTCTCCAACAGCAGGAAGTTATACTTCTCAACATTAGAGGGCTCATGGGTAAAGGACTGCAATTTCTCTATTGCCATTTTGAACCATTGGCGATGACTGAAGTTTTGCTGGCGGAAGTTGTTCCTGCGTCCAGCCAGAGCGTTAGAGAGCTGAGAGATACGACTTTGAGAGACTATGTTGTCCCCTCAGAGAGTTGATTTTACCACAGTGCGAGGGGATCATATTATGTCTGTTGCTCACGGAAGTCTTCCATGTATTGTGTGAGTGATTGTAGGGATGCAGGCCACTTTATGTCACTGTGTTTCTCCCTTTAAGGGGAGAAATTTTGTTGAAACCTCAATAAAAAGAAAAGCTATGCATATACTCAGAAGGAACTGTTAGGGTGTGTGTGTGTGTGTCTGTGTGTGAGTGTGTGTGAATGAGACTATAAGTGGGTGTGTGAGAGTGAGAATGTGTGTGTGATTGTATGTTTCTTAACTGCCTGGTGAATCTTAAAACTAATTATATTTCTTTCTTGGGTTTGGCTACTAAGGTACTTAGATTTTTGTTTCACCTCTAGTAACTGTACACTAACATGGTATGTATTTCATGAACTTATTCTACCTTTTACTTTATCTTACAGTACCGCCATTGTTTACTCCATTTATGCTGATTTCCCTATTTTTAATTTATTGTGTTGTATTCATTTCTGTAAATGTTCTCTCTCTCTCTCTTTTTTTATCTAAGAGGAAAAAAGCCAGCTTCTAACTAAATACAGTCATCCTTTGGTATTTGAGGGGGATTAGTTCCAGGACCGCCCACAGATACCAAGATCCCCAGTTGCTCAAGTCCCTTATATAAAATGGCACGGTATTTGCATATAACCTGTGTACATCTTCCCCTATACTTTAAATCATCTCTAGATTACTTCTAATACCTAATACAATGTAAATGCTATATAAATACTTGCCATGGTAAATTCGAGTTTTCTTTTTGGAACTTTCTGGAAAATTTTTTTAAATATTTTGAATCTGCAGTTGGTTGAATCTGTGGGTGTAGAACCCATGAATACAAGGGCTGACTGTATATAAATTCCTTGAGGTATAGTGTTCTCTTCTTTAAAATGGGGATAATAAAATCCCTCTTGGAAGACAATTAAGGCAGGTGAAAGAATTTTTAAACTATTAAGTTTGATTCTACTGTAAGGAACTATTGCTTCACAATTATTGAGTGCATTGCCATACACTATTTACAACTTTCAATTATTTTTCTGAGCTGCAGCCTTCCTTCAGCAAAAAAAAATAAACACTTATTGGCACTTACCACATGCCAGGTACTGCTCCAAGTGCTTTATATATATTAACTTAATTTGTTTCCACAACAACACTTTTGAGTAGATACTGCTGTTATTCCCATTTTACAGATAGAGAAACTGAGGCACAGAGAAATTTTGATAACTTCTCTAATTTTAAAGAGCTAAGACTTGATGAAGTCGTGATTTAAGACCAGTATTATTAGCTTTTTTTGTACTACTTTGGTATGTGCTCTTTTTATTTTAGGAGTAGATGTTCTCTTTTTCACTAATGTTCTTTATCATTACAAGATTACAGTTTTTAAGAGTGTAATTCCAGGTGTATATTTTAGTGATATTCAAATATGCCATTATAAGACTGCTATTTTAAGTATCCACCAATTAGATTCAAATAGTATATTTTCCCTCTTATCACCAAAGATACATACTTAATTTTAAAGGCTGAAATAAAATGTACCTCAAATGGCATATGCTAAGATATTTAAAGCAGCACCATTTGTAAGACTACAAACTAGAAATAACACAAACACCCATAGTAATATAATTTAAAAATTAAAATGTAATATGTTCACACACAAATACATGCAGCATAAAAATGAACAATCTACAACTACACACAAAAATATAAATGCATCTCACAAACATAACATTGTGAGAAAGAAGCCAGATAAAATAGTACATGCAATATATAGTTCAACTTCTCCAAAGGACAAAAGCAGGTAATGTTAGAGGTCAAGGTAACAGCTACCTTTGGATTATCCAATGAAAAGAGGCATGAGAAAAATTTCTAGGTTTTGGTAACATTCTGTTTCTAAACCTGGGTGCTAGTTTCAAGGTAGTATTCTTTCTCTGTTTTTAAGACTTTAATTTTTTAGAGCAGTTTTAGGTTCACAGCAAAATTGAGGGGAAAGTACAGAGATTTCCCTTATGCCTCCTGCCCCGCACATGCACAGCTTCCCCCATTATTAACAGAGTGGTACATTTGTTACAATTGATGAACTTACATCAGTACATCATAATCATCCAAAATCCATTGGTTACCTTAAGGTTCACTCTTGGTGTTAAACATTCTACGGGATGAATAAATGTATACTGACATGTATCCATCATTGTAGTATCACGCAGAGTATTTTCAGTGCCCTGAAAATCCTCTGTGCTCCATCTTTTCATCCTTCCTCCTCCCTAACCCCTGGCAACCACTGATCTTTTGACTCCATAGTTTTGCCTTTTCCAGAATGTCATATAGTTGGAATCATACAGTGTGCAGCCTTTTGAGACTGGCTTCTTTCACTTAGTGAAAATGCATTTAAGGTTCCTTTATGGCTTTACGTGATTTGATAGCTAATTTCTTTAGCACTGAAAAATATTCCATTGTCTGGGTATAACACAGTTTATTTATTCATTCACCTAAGGAAGAACATTTTGGTTGCTTCTAAGTTTTGGCAATTATAAATAAAGCTGCTATAAACATGTGCAAGATTTTGTGTGGACATGTTTTCAGCTCTTTTGGATAAATAACAAGGAGCACAATTGCTGGATCGTTTGGTAAGTGTATGGTTAGTTTTGTAAGAAACTGCCAAACTATCTTCCAAATTTGTTGTAACATTTTGCAACCCTACCAGCAATGAATGAGAATTCCTGTTAGTCCACATTCATGCCAGCATTTGGTGTTGTCAGTGCTACAGTTTTGGCCATTCTAATATGTGTGTAGTGGTATTTCATTGTTATTTTCATTTCCCTGATAAGATATGATGTTGAGCATTTTTTCATATTCTTATTTGCCTTCTATATATTTTTTGTTGTTGTTGAGCTGTCTGTTCAAGTCTTTGGCTCAATTTCTAATCAGTTTGTTTATTTTCTTACTCTTGGGTTTTAAGCGTTCATTGTATATTTTTATCACAGTTCTTATTAGATGTGTCTTTGCAAATATTTTCTCCCAGTCTGTGGCTTGTCTTCTCATTCTCTTGAAATTGACAGAGCAGAAGGTTTTAATTTTAATGAAGTCCAGCTTATCAATCATTCTATTTTCATGGATTGTGCCTTTAGGGTTGTACCTAAAAAGTCATTGCCATGCTCAAGGTCATCTAGGTTTCTCCTATGTTACCTTCTAAGAGTTTTATAACTTTGCATTTAGATCTATGATCCATATTGAGTTAATTCTTGGGATGGATGTAAGGTCTGTGTCTAGATTCATTCTATTTTTTTGGCATGTGGATATATAGTTGTTCCAACAGCATTTGCTGAAAAGACTGTACTTGCTCTGTTGTACTGCCTGTACTCTATTGTCAAAGTCAGTTTACTATATTTATATGGGTCTCTTTCTGTGAGCTCTAGTCTATTCCATTGATCTGTTTGTCTATTCTCTCACCAATGTCCCACTAACTTGATTACTGTAGTGTTATAGTAAGCATTGACTTTAGGTAGCATCAGTCCTCCAACTGTTCTTCTCCTTCAATATTGTGTTGGCTATTCTGGGTTTTTTGTTCTTCCACATAAACTTTAGAAACAATTTGTCAATATCCATGAAATAACTTTTTTGGAGTTTGATTGGGATTGTGTTGAACCTATAAATCAAGGTGAGAAGAACCAGTATCTTGACAATATTGAGTCTTCCCAGCCATAAATATGGAATACCTCTCTATTAATTTAATTTTACTTTAATTTTATTTATCAGAGTTTTATAATTTTCCTCATAAAGGAAATCTTCCTTGTATATATTTTTTTAGATTTATACCTAAGTATTTTTTTTTGAGGGGTGCTATTATAAATGGTTTTGTATATTTAATTTCAAATCCCACTTGTTCATTGTTAGTATATAAGAAGCAATTGACTTTTGCATATTAACTTTGTATCTTAAAACCTTGCTATAATAGCTTATTAGTTCCATGAGTTTGTCAATTCTTTCAGATTTTCTGCATAGATAGTCATGTCATCTGAGAACAGAAACAGTTATATTTTTTCATTTTAATCTGTATACCTTTAATTTCCTCTTCTTGTCTTATTATATTAGCTAGAATTTCCAGTATGATGGGAAAAAGGAGTGGTAAGAAGGGGTATATTTTTGCCTTGTACCTGATTAATGGGAAAGCTTTGAGTTTCTAATCTTAAGTATGATGTTAATTGTAGGTTATTTGTATATATTCTTCATCAAGTTGAGACTGTTGTTCTCTATTCCCAGTTTACTGAAAATTTTTCTTTTTACCATTTATGGATATTGGATTTTGTCAATTTTTTTCTGTCTTTTGATATGATCATGTAATTTTTCTTCTTTAGTAAGTTGATGTCATGGATTACATGAATTGATTTTCAAATTGAGACAGGAGGGAAAGGGGCAGGACATAAATGCTAGATAATGAAGAAGGGGTGCGTCTGTCGGGATTTGTTAAAGACTGGCTGGAACAAGCTGAAGCCAAGGTGGATTTGAGAATAGTCCAATCATTAACCTTTAGCTCAATATACCCTCATTATGATGCTAAAATTCATTGCCCCTTATGCCATGACAGTTCCAAGGCAGGCCATAAAAGACCAAAAAGTGAACAGTGGCCCAATTCCTGGGAAATCCCCACATTACCCCAAAATAGGAAGAATATTTCTCCTGCTCATTAGCATATGAAATTACTTAGCCCATAAAAACCAATGACCCCATGCCCTGGGGCCACTCTGGCTTTCTGAGATGGACTGCATTCTGCCTATGGAATGTGTATCTCTAAATGAACTCGCTTTCCTTTACTCTGGTTCACTCTGAATTCTTTCCTGCATGAAGCCAAGGACCCTCACTTGGGGGCCATCCTTGAACCACCCTCACATACCTGGATAAATCTCAACTGGTCATGGTGTATACATTGTTTTATACATTGTTTGATTCAATTTGCTAATATTTTGTGTAGGATTTTTGTACCTATGTACATGAGAGATATTGGTTTGTTGTTTTCTTTTATTGTAATGTGTTTGTCTGATTTGGGTATTTGGGTAATACTGGCCTCACAGAATGAGTTAGAAAGTATTCCATTTGCTTCTATCCTCTGAAAGAGATTTTAGAGTTATCTACATATGCTGATATAAAAAGGTATTCCTCTTAAACAAATAAAAGAAGAGACTTGGAGCAGTGAAGGCGCTGCATATATTATGATCCCGTTTGTGTTAAAAAATATAGATTTTTAATGTAGATTTCCTACTCTCCCTTTTAAATGTATTCTGAGAAGTTTCTGAGAAGTTTATGTTCCCCAACTCCTTTTTTTGAGTACTCTGCAAATCTGTACCTTCTCTGCTAACTTGTAGGTAATGCAGACATTTCTACAATCATTTATAATCAGTCAAGATGTTGATGGAAATTTCTAACTTGACTCAGCATTAAACTTTTCCCTTCATCCCTAATTAGGACCTGCTTCATTCTGGAAGCCAGCAGCGGAGAGGGAGGATTGGGTCCTGCTGAATCTCTACTCTCCCCCAGCTCACCTTCTCCTCTACTCCTTCCTTAGCTTCCTTGTTCTTTCCCAGATGCAGTGGGGAAGTTGAAAGGGGATGGATGAGATGTAATGAGACATAAAGCACTGTGGGCCTGGAAGATGGTTCAAGCTGACCCTTCCTCATACCCTGAGCATCGTGTGATACTTTCGCAGTGCTTATCTGCTGCAGTTGCCTTGCATCTCAGAAAAACTCAACTTTATAGGGCCCTAAGCAGCTCCAAGCGGATTCTCTCACCTATGTGTCCATTATTGCCAACGTCATCTCTTTTCTAATATCCTGACAATATTCTTTCTACTTTCTCCATCTTACTATATTGTGTAAGTGAATTACAGTGTTCAAAAGTCATAAACTGTTCTCCTCATGTTTTGTAATAAATTCCATAATATGTGATGGTGTTTGGGATTGTATCATATTAACTTTAACATCCTGGTTTCTATTATATAGGCAACTCATCTAAAATGGAGGCAGAGCAAGTCCAATATGGGTATCCTGTCTGGTGAACGTCTATGCATATATGTACTCCACTAAAAAACTCTGTGGTTTCACTCTTAATACTGGTTACATAAGTAACATTGGATCGCTTGCAGCACCAATAATAACTTTTTCTTTTTATATAATTTTGGACATTTTAAATTATTTTTTCACCTTGAGTATCTGTTACCCTAAACATTATCCTATTCATCATCAATTATACTTTTAAATAAAATTAAATAAATGAATAAGATTGCAGCATTTCCAACAATTTAAGCCTCAGAATTATGCTAATGTTAAGATCTCCTGCACCCTGCACTGGCTTGGTGAAGAACTACTGAGCCGTATAATAGATTTCTCTGATCTTCCTCAGAAATTAGCAATGCTCCTTTCACCCTTCATGGGAACAATTGGGCAAACGGATATTGACAGAATTTCCCTCTTCCCCTTTTGGATGACCATACCTCTCTCCCTCTGCTGAAAATCTTTCCTCCTTCGCCTGTTATTCTTATTCACCTGTTCCAACAATTGCCTTTCACATCTTGTTCACTTTTAGTTATATCAGTCATTCTATAATCACTTTGTTGGTTAAATATTGATTGAGGTTCATAAAGACTCAGTGTTATCCAGATTTTTCACAACTCTGGCACATGTACTAAAATCGTGAGACCCAGCAAAATAATAACAATAACACATTTGTGTGTGCCAAGTACTGGTCAAAGCACTTTATTTATACAGTTAAGTTAATCCTCACAACAAACCTATGAGGAAATAATTAAATTATTTTCATTTTGTAGATGAGACTGAGGCACAGAGTGATGAAATACTTTGCCCAAGATCGCAGAGATAGCAGAGGAAAGAGATTCCCAGTAGGTACACAGGTAGTCTTGCTACAGAACATTTGTATTTCACATTGATGCTATACTACCCTTCAGTACAGGGACATTTTATAAATCTACTTGTCCTAACAGCAGGAAGACATGTAATAAGTATTTAATTCAATGCCACTGAAGATTGGCATACCTCTGTGATCAATATTTTTCTCATATGCAAATGTAAATACGATTTTCTGAAATTGTATATGTAAATATGTCAAGGTGGAAAAGAAGGCAAATTAATCAGTAATAAGTAGCTTTTCCCAACTTTAAATTTATACCTTTTATGGGTTAGGGTGACCAATTCCAAAGCATATGACTGGCAGCACATGTAGATTTAATTTTTTTTTTTTTTTTTTTAGTTTTAAAATCCCATAAAGCTAGTCCATTTAATTTCCCCTCAGGTTTCATGTTATATCAGTTAAATAGCTGAAATGTTTCATGAGAGTATTATTTCGACTGAGAACGTCTGTAACGGTCTTAAACATTTTTTTCCCCAAGAGTTCATGTTAAACTTACAAGAGATAGCCAACATTTTCTTCCATATATGTAAAATATTTCTGTATTATTTATAAGTACACCTATAGTTTTATTAATAATTTCCATCTGATTCATATGTATACCTATAGTTTTAGTAACAATCTGACTTGAAAAATGTCTTCAAAACTTTGGCACCATTACAGATAAAATATTATTTAAGTAATTAATGTTTAAGAAATATCCTTTTAAGTACTTTTTCTCTAGTCATGTTTTGAATTTTCCATAAGTAAGCAAAATTATTCTGTGATAGTTTCTTTGCATTTATATGTCACTGATTTATTCTTCATTACTGAGCTTCATTACTGAGCTCAACTCTGTTCAAACAAATGTCATTGAGTGAATTGATAACTTCGTGGAAATCCAGTTTTATTTCTCTTGACCATTTTATTTATCTTATGTTGTTCTATCTGATGGATTCGACATATAACGTCTGGCTTTGGAGCCAGCTGTTTTTCTCCTGTTTACTGCCTTGGAGAGTACATTTATTGTTTCTCAATGTTAGCTTCCTCATTCATAATTTGGAGGAAAAATTCTACCTTGCAAGGTTGTTTCAATAATTAGAAATCCTCTATTTTTAGTATACTTTACAGCACCAGCACATAGTAGGAATCAACTTGCATAAATTATCACCAGCAACATCACTGCAACCATAATCATCATCATCGTTATCATCACTATTAGGTCAAACTAATTTCTTTGTTATACTATAAATACAAAAGGCCCTGATTCCTTGAAAAATAATGATGCAAAAGAGAGCTGTTTCTGTGTGAGATTGCTAGACATGGACTCCATATCATTTCAAAAATTTGAGAGCCATTGTCTATGCCTAACAATAACCTCTTTACTGTAAAGTCAGGTAATGCCCAATACAATTAGAGGAATTGGCCACAGTGTACTGATACTGCACTAAAAATGTTAAGAAACTAATTTGAAAACATATAGCTATCTAACCAACTCTTCTAATTTCATCTGATTTCAGATCGATATGCTATATCATTTGTATGACAGACTGTGTTATTTCTATTAAAATGGCTTATATGATTTAAGAACAACCCTTAAGACTACAGCTAAAGGTGAAATTTGATTATCCCTTTAATTACAGAGCGAACATGAAAATATTGTGCAGGTTAATTTTATATGGATGCAATTGACTTGAATATTAGAGTTATAAAATGCAACCAAGCTAGAATGTTTTATTTAGTATTCTGAAGCCCCTCAGGGACATTGACGTTAAGTTTTTATATTCACACACACTCAGTTAATGATGATCTAAATGCAGACTCTACATTTCATATCTAGCACCTTCCCTTTAAGTATATTTTATATGAATTACTATTATTGATTTAAAAAGTTTCCCAAATGGAAATATCAAGGTTTGGTAGTAGGAATGTGTATTAACTATGACTTTTTAAATTAAAAATAAAAATGTCAATTATTTACTTATTTGTGTGATTAGGTATCCCTAATCTAAAGTCAAAAGTGACTATCACAGTGGTACTCAATACATTGCAAGAAACACTTAAAGGATCTTGAGCTAAAAAAACAAAAATGCTTTTATAATTTCAGAACCCATAGATCATCTCTTCCAACTTTCCTTGTTCTACTGGTCAGACAGTCCCAGATGACATGATAAAATAGTTACTTTTATCTTTGGTTTAATCTCTTTAAATTTTTGACGATTAGACATATTTCTTCTGCTACAAATTAGTATATATTTACTGGTTAAAAAAGAAACCTTGCCTAGTATTTAAATTAAAAGTTTATGTGCTTCTGAAATATAAATTGTAGGCCAAATTATTATGCCAAGATGAAATCAAAACCACAATGCAGACAATTGTAAAAGACATTACTAGGGATTCACGATTCACTTTTTAAAACATTGGGCAAATATTTTATTTAAAAGGAAAGTTACACTTCCAATGATATACATATTATCAACTTTTTAAGCAAAATATTCAAGACAATGATTTTGAATTTTTTAAATTAAGCTATACTTTTAAAACAATTTATCTGGTTTAAATTTGTCAATTCTATAAGGCAGTATAAGTATAGTGCCCAAATTAAGACAACAAATTAAACTGTGAGGTAATAATTCTTATCCCAGAAAACCACTTCTCAGAAAAAATTAGATTATTATAATCTAATTTCAACATTTCCTTTGTAAAAATTAGGTATGTGGAGGATCTTTATTAACAGGAAAATTTGTGCATCAATATCTGCTGGTTCTGTATTATTTTCATTATTAGGGATACTATCAACATTTCCAATTATTTCACAATATTTATAGCATTTTATTTTTTATTTTTTATTTTTATTTTTTTAACGTCTTTATTGGAGTATAATTGCTTTACAATGGTGTGTTAGTTTCTGCTTTATAACAAAGTGAATCAGTTATATATATACATATGTCCCCATATCTCTTCCCTCTTACATATCCCTCCCTCCCACCCTGCCTATCCCACCCCTCTAGGTGGTCACAAAGCATAGAGCTAATCTCCCAGTGCTATGCAGCTGCTTCCCACTAGCTATCTATTTTACGTTTGGTAGTGTATATATGTCCATGCCACTCTCTCACTTTGTCCCAGCTTACCCTTCCCCCTCCACATACCCTCAAGCCCATTCTCTAGTAGGTCTGCATCCTTATTCCGGTCTTACCCCTAGGTTCTTCATGACCTTTTTTTTTTTTTCGATTCCATATATATGTGTTAGCATACAGTATTTGTTTTTCTCTTTCTGGCTTACTTACCTAGAGAATGACAGTCTCTAGGTCCATCCACCTCACTACAAATAACTCAGTTTTGTTCTTTTTATGGCTGAGAAATATTCCATTGTATATATGTGCCACAACTTCTTTATCCATCCATCTGTCGATGGACACTTAGGTTGCTTCCATGTCCTGGCTATTGTAAATAGAGCTGCAATGAACATTGTGGTACATGACTCTTTTTGAATTATGGTTTTCTCAGGGTATATGCCCAGTAGTGGGATTGCTGGGTCGAATGGTAGTTCTATTTTTAGTTTTTTAAGGAACCTCCATACTGTTCTCCATAGTGGCTGTATCTATACATTCCCACCAACAGTGCAGGAGGGTTCCTTTTCCTCCACACCCTTTCCAGCATTTATTGTTTGTAGATTTTTTGATGATGGCCATTCTGACCGGTGTGAGATGATATCTCATTGTAGTTTTGATTTGCATTTCTCTAATGATTAATGATGTGGAGCATCCTTTCATGGGTTTGTTGGCAATCTGTATATCTTCTTTGGAGAAATGTCTATTTAGGTCTTCTGCGCATTTTTGGATTGGGTTGTTTGGGGTTTTGATATTGAGATGCATGAGCTGCTTGTAAATTTTGGAGATTAATCCTTTGTCAGTTGCTTCATTTGCAAATATTTTCTCCCATTCTGAGGGTTGTCTTTTGGTCTTGTTTATAGTTTCCTTTGCTACGCAAAAGCTTTTAAGTTTCATTAGGTAACATTTGTTTATTTTTGTTTTTATTTCCATTTCTCTAGGACATGGGTCAAAAAGGATCTTGCTGTGATTTATGTCATAGAGTGTCTGCCTATGTTTTCCTCTAAGAGTTTGACGATATCTAGCCTTACATTTAAGTCTTTAATCCATGTTGAGTTTATTTTTGTGTATGGTGTTAGGGAGTGTTCTAATTTCATTCTTTTACATGCAGCTGTCCAGTTTTCCCAGCACCACTTATTGAAGAGGCTGTGTTTTCTCCACTGTATATTCTTGCCTCCTTTATCAAAGATAAGATGAACATATGTGCCTGGGCTTATATCTGGGCTTTCTAGCCTGTTTCATTGATCTATATTTCTGTTTCTGTACCACTACCATACTGTCTTGATTACTGTAGCTTTGTAGTATAGTCTGAAGTCCAGGAGTCTGATTCCTCCAGGTCTCTTTTTCTTTCTCCAGATTGCATTGGCTATTTGGAGTCTTTTGTGTTTCCATACAAATTGTGAAATTTTTTGTTCTAGTTCTGTGAAAAATGCCATTGGTAGTTTGATAGGGATTGCACTGAATCTGTAGATTGCTTTGGGTAGTAGAGTCATTTTCACAATGTTGATTCTTCCAATCCAAGAACATGGTATATCTCTCCATCTATTTATATCATCTTTAATTTCTTTCATCCGTGTCTTACAATTTTCTGCATACAGGTCTTTTGTCTCCTTAGGTAGATTTATTCCTAGATATTTCATTCTTTTTGCTGCAATGGCAAATGGGAGTGTTTTCTTAATTTCTCTTTCAGATTTTTCATCATTAGTGTATAGGAATGCCAGAGATTTCTGTGCATTAATTTTGTATCCTGCTACTTTACCAAATTCATTGCTTAGCTCTAGTAGTTTTCTGGTAGCATCTTTAGGATTCTCCATGTACAGTATCATGTCATCTGCAAACAGTGACAGCTTTACTTCTTCTTTTCTGATTTGGATTCCTTTTATTTCTTTTTCTTCTCTGATTGCTGTGACTAAAACTTCCAAAACTATGTTGAATAATAGTGGTGAGAGTGGGCAACCTTGTCTTGTTCCTGATCTTAGGGGAAATGGTTTCAGTTTTTCACCATTGAGGATGATGTTGGCTGTGGGTTTGTCATATATGGCCTTTATTATGTTGAGGAAAGTTCCCTCTATGCCTACTTTCTGAAAGGTTTTTACCATAAATGGATGTTGAATTTTGTCAAAAGCTTTCTCTGCATTTATTGAGATGATCATATGGTTTTTCTCCTTCAATTTGTTAAGATGGTTTATCAGGTTGATTGATTTGCATATATTGAAGAATCCTTGCATTCCCAGGATAAACTCCACTTGATCATAGTGTATGATCCTTTTAACGTGCTGTTGGATTCTGTTTGCTAGTATTTTGTTGAGGATTTTTGCATCTATGTTCATCAGTGATATTGGCCTGTAGTTTTCTTTCTTTGTGACATGTTTGTTTGGTTTTGGTATCAGGGTGATGGTGGCCTCGTAGAATGAGTTTGGGAGTGTTCCTCCCTCTGCTATATTTTGGAAGAGTTTGAGAAGGATAGGTGTTAGCTCTTCTCTAAATATTTGATAGAATTCACCTGTGAAGTCATCTGGTCCTGGGCTTTTGTTTGTTGGAAGAGTTTTAATCACAGTTTCAATTTCAGTGCTTGTGATTGGTCTGTTCATATTTTGTATTTCTTCCTGGTTCAGTCTCGGAAGGTTGTGCATTTCTAAGAATTTGTCCATTTCTTCCAGGTTATCCATTTTATTGGTATATAGTTGCTTATAGTAATCTCCCATGATCCTTTGTATTTCTGCAGTGTCATTTGTTACTTCTCCTTTTTCATTTCTAGTTCTATTGATTTGAGTCTTCTCCCTTTTTTCTTGATAATTCTGGCTAATGGTTTATCAATTTTGTTTATCTTCTCAAAGAACCAGCTTTTAGTTTTATTGATCATTGCTATCATTTCCTTCATTACTTTTCCATTTATTACTGATCTGATCTTTATGATTTCTTTCCTTCTGCTAAATTTGTGGTTTTTTTGTTCTCCTTTCTCTAATTGCTTCAGGTGTAAGGTTAGGTTGTTTATTTGAGATGTTTCTTTGTTTCTTAAGGTAGGATTGTACTGCTATAAACTTCCCTCTTAGAACTGCTTTTGCTGCATCCCATAGGTTTTGGGTCACTGTGTTTTCATTGTCATTTATTTCTAGGTATTTTTTGATTTCCTGTTTGATTTCTTCAGTGATCTCTTGGTTATTAAGCAGTGTGGTGTTTAGCCTCCATGTGTTTTTATTTCTTACAGGTTTTTTCCTGTAATTGATATCTAGTCTCATAGCATTGTGGTTGGAAAAGACATTTGATACAATTTCAATTTTCTTAAATTTACCAAGGCTTGATTTGTGACCCAAGACATGATCTATCCTGCAGATTGTTCCATGAGCACTTGAGAAAAATGTGTACTCTGTTTTTTTGGATGGAATGTCCTATAAATATCCATTAAGTCCATCTTGTTTAATGTATCATTTAAAGCTTGTGTTTCCTTATTTATTTTCATTTTGGATGATCTGTCCATTGGTGAAAGTGGGGTGTTAAAGTCCCCTACTATGATTGTGTTACTGTCGATTTCCCCTTTTATGGCTGTTAGTATTTGCCTTATGTATTGAGGTGCTCCTATGTTGGGTGCATAAATATTTACAATTGTTATATCTTCTTCTTGGATTGATCCCTTGATCATTATGTAGTGTGCTTCTTTGTCTCTTGTAATAGTCTTTGTTTTAGAGTCTATTTTGTCTGTCATGAGAATTGCTACTCCAGCTTTCTTTTGATACCATTTGCATGGAATATCTTTTTCCATCCCCTCACTTTCAGTCTGTATGTGTCCCTAGGTCTGAAGTGGGTCTCTTGTAGACACCATATATATGGGTCTTCTTTTTGTATCCATTCAGCCAATCTATGTCTTTTGGTTGGAGCATTTAATCCATTTACATTTAAGGTAATTATCAATATGTATGTTCCTATTACCATTTAATTAATTGTTTTGGGTTTGTTATTGTAGGTCTTTTCCTTCTCTTGTGTTTCCTGCCTAGAGAAGTTCCTTTAGCATTTGTTGTAAAGCTGGTTTGGTGGTGCTGAATTCTCTTAGCTTTTGCTTGTCTGTAAAGCTTTTAACTTCTTTGTCAAATCAGAATAAGATCCTTGCTGGGTAGAGAAATCTTGGTTGTAGGTTTTTCTCCTTCATCACTTTAAATATGTCCTGCCACTCCCTTCTGGCTTGCAGAGTTTCTGCTGAAAGATCAGCTGTTAACCTTATGGGGATTCCCTTATGTGTTATTTGTTGTTTTTCCCTTGCTGCTTTTAATATTTGTTCTTTGTATTTAATTTTTGATAGTTTGATTAATATGTGTCTTGGTGTGTTTCTCCTTGTATTTATCCTGTATGGGACTCTCTGTGCTTCCTGGACTTGATTAACTATTTCCTTTCCCATATTAGGGAAGTTTTCAATTATAAAACTTCACGGCTCGTGCCCTTCTCTGGAGCTCCTTTAAGTGGCGCTCTTAATGCCTTCTCCTCATGCACCAGGAATCAAAGAGGCAAGAAAAAGTCTCTTGTCTCTTCGGCAGCTCCAGACCCTTTCCTGGACTCCCTCCTAGCTATCTGTGGCACACTAGCCCCCTTCAGGCTGTGTGCACGCCGCCAACCCCAGTCCTCTTACTGGGATCCAACCTCCAAAGCCCGAGCCTCAGCTCCCTTCACCCGCCCGCCCCGGCAGGTGAGCAGACAAGCCTCTCGGGCTGGCGAGTGCTGGTCGGCACCGATCCTCTCTGTGGGAATCCCTCCTCTTTGCCCTCTGCACCCCTGTTGCTGCACTCTCCTCCGTGGCTCTGAAGCACCCCGCCTCTGCCACCTGAAGTCTCCACCCGCAAAGGGGCTTCCTAGTGTGTGGAAACCTTTCCTCCTTCACAGCTCCCTCCCACTGGTGCAGGTCCCATCCCTATTCTTTTGTGTCTGTTTTTCCTTTTTTCTTTTGCCCTACCCAGGTACGTGGGGAATTTCTTGCCTTTTGGGAGTTCTGAGGTCTTCTGCCAGCGTTCAGTAGGTGTTCTGTAGGAGTTGTTCCACATGTAGATGTATTTCTGATGTATTTGTGAGGAGGAAGGTGATCTCTGCATCTTACTCTTTTGCCATCTTGAAGTTCCTCTTGCATTTTATATTTTTAAGCCTATATTCCTATGGTCTGTGTTACTGGATGAGTTTGTCATACATAATAATGGTACTGTCTTCTACAAATACAAATTGCCACATAGATGTGCATAGATGGCACAGTCAAATGAAAAGAGATGATCTGAAATGAAGGAAGAAGTTTCTTTTTTCTTTCTAAAAGTGCTGTAAAAGAACAAAGCTGTGAGCACATTTTTTTGATCCATTTCTCCTTCCTAACTTGTAAACTTTGGGAGAAAACTTACAGGGAGAAGACAACATAATGATATGGTTGAGAGACATTTCTTGGCTTTTCTTAAACAAAAATAATCTCATAATTAATAAATTCTCATATATCACTAAATATTTTAAACATAATTTTTTTTTCTGTTTGTGAGACCTCATCCCAAACCATTGAAGTGAGCATCTTTGTCTCTGTGGCCTTTTACTTTTCTTTTTAAATTAATTAGGTCTTTTTTGGATCCTGGGATCTTTTAATTTTAATTGCATGTTCTATTGTTAAGTCTTTACTTTTATTTATAACGAACTACTTTTTTTTAATAAGGCAGGGAAGGCTCTGTGGAGCAAGAGACGAATTGGCTCATTACTGTTGGTTGAAAAGCATCATGACACACAGATTTCTCAGACAAGGGCAGATGATTTTCTATAAAAGTCTCAACCGTTCATGTGCTACACTCAACTTCCAGAAGAATGAATAGCTAAAAATATCCACACTCCCCAAACAAACAGCAGAGACAAGTTTCTAGAGGAAAGTGCTCATTATTTCCTCTGATCCTACTGCTTATCTCAATGAAAAGAATGAAAGCAGCACCATTCTCTGAGAAAGAACATGGGCATATGTAGAACACAGTATTGAAGACAGAAGATTTGATTATTTTTCTTTACTTTAGATATGCACTGTCCAAAGTCAATGCTTGAGCAAGACTAATTATCTCAGAAGTTTAAGACTTGGCATATTGTGTTCAAAAGTTTGGGGCTTCCCTAGTGGCACAGTGGTTGAGAATCTGCCTGCCAATGCAGGGGACACGGGTTTGAGCCCTGGTCTGGGAAGATCCCACATGCCGCGGAGCAACTAGGCCCGTGAGCCACAATTACTGAGCCTGTGCGTCTGGAGCCTGTGCTCCGCAACAAGAGAGGCCGCGATAATGAGAGACCCATGCACCGCGATGAAGAGTGGCCCCCACTTGCCGCAACTAGAGAATGCCCTCGCACAGAAAAGAAGACCCAACACAGCCATAAATAAATAAATAAACAAACAAACAAACAAACAAACAAACCCAAAGTTAAAAAAAAAAAAGTTTGTTTTCCGGGTTGATTACCTAGCTTTGTTCTGGAACCACAAAGTAAAATTTTAACTCTTACCAAGAAATATTAAATATAACATCATTTGGGAGCTAAAACAGCCTTAGGATATAGTGCAGCTCTTTGATTTTCACATTAAGTCTAGACAGGTTATGTTACTTGCCTTGATTCTTAAGTTCATTCAAGACAGGGTGAGGTCTAAAACCATGTTTTATTATTACTCCATAGAACCTCACTTGTCTGGATCAAAGGCCCAAAAAGGATTGAGTGAAAAAGAGAGAGAGAGAGAGAGAGATCATCATAAATTTTTCTTAATATAAAAATCCAGAAAGTATACCTGCACAAGTTAGTAGAAGAACAATAGCTATCCATTATTTTATCCATTCATTCATTGGGAATTGTCTGTGAAGCTCCTATAACAGGCACTGTGATAGATGTTGAGGACAAAAAAAAATCAGATTGGTGACTTCTTCATTGACAGGGTTATTATAGATGGGAGAGTTTCTTTGCAGTGGTTTTACTTATGAGCCAAAAAACATGATTAAGTTTCCTTTGGGAGTTCATTAGTGCTAGAGCTCAAGTTGGGAATTCTCACAAGTTTGTCTCCCTAGGACCTACTGGGGAGAGCATCAACCCATCGTACCTGTACTTGTAAACCTCTTTACTCAGGGATAGAAGATAAACAGTTAAGCACTTCTGTAACAGAGAAGAACAAACCTGACTCTATATAGGATCAACTCCTTTAGCTCTAACCTTTGTGCTCTGTTGCCTGTGCTTAGTCATGCTGGCTCTGCACCTTTGTAAAATAATGTTGCCTATAGCCTGAAATATATGTGATAGCCCATTCTCAAGGCTCTGCCTCTCAGGCTTGACTTTTAAAGGTGTTTGTCTTCTACCCCTGAGTACATGTTTACAAGTACAAGTTGAGAATTCCCAACTTGAGCACTAGCAGAACAGAAAACAATAATTGTCATGTTGGAGGAAAACAACAATTGTCATGTTGGAGGTTTACATTGTGACCAGAACTACATGGAAGGCTGCAAGAACAAAGGATTCCTGTACCAAGAAGTTTGTAACAAACAGCCACATCCCCTCCCCTTTTAGTATAAAAGAAGCCTGAATTTTCTAACTCTGGTAAGATGGTTCTTTGGGACACTAGTCCACCATCTTCTTGGTCTGCTGGCTTTCTGAATAAAGTTGCTATTCCTTGCCCCAACACCGCGTCTCTCGATTTATTGGCCTGTCGTGTGGGAAGCAGAACAAGCTTTGACTTGGTAACACTTTGTCTTCTGTGTTCTTCAGATCCCTCAGAAAATTCAACATTATTGTCACAGTGTTATAGACAAAGAGTTTAAGTAATTTGCCTAAAGTCAACAAGTGTGTAAGTGGTAAAATTATAAATAGAACCCAGATAATGTGACTACTGTCTCTGTATTATTCCTACAATGTTATTCTGATATCAGGTGGTGATTAATGCCTCCCTATGTGTTTTTTTCTTTTATAACAAAATCAAAATAACTTTTAGTTAATTAGAACGATGCAATTCAATAATATTGTGCATTTATTTAGAACATATTTCACCAAGTTTCTGTGCTAAGCACTTTATAATGATTATCTCATTTAATTATTAAAATGGCCTTGAAAATACATATAATTTTTTCCACATGACAGTTCAGAGAATTCAGGTTTATAAAGATTATGTAACTTACTAGTTGCCTGGCTTTGACTGACTGGTAGAGTTGAGGTTTAAAGTTAGGTCACTTCAAAGCCAAATCCTTTGCCTTAAAACAAAACAAAATAAACAAAACCAAAAACAAAAAAACAAAAAAAAAACCTGTGCAATTATTTTAGTTCTTTCAGGTAGGGTTGTCTATAAATGTCATACCAGTGTAAAACACTGCAAAATACCACTCTACACATTATCTTTCACACAAAAGACTAACCAAGTATAGCAAGTAAGTTATTAACTGAAGTGAACAAAGAACAGAGCAGAAGATGAAAAATGAATTCACAACTTCAGTAGTCGAGAGAGCTGTGTCAGAGAAGACAGAAGACAGGCAAGGAGGAAGACAGAAAAGTTATGCCAAATGGCTGGGGATGCTTTTGTTCATGTCCTGGTGAAAGGGTTTAGCTACAAACTGCTTACTTCAGAGAAGAACATGTTTAGGGAGACATTTAATTTCCACATATTCAACTTATTTCTATATTTTAGTGCTCAATAATAAAATGAAAATTGTAATAGACCTTAAAAATAAAAGCTGAGCTAATGGAATAATAAGGTTGTCATAAGGGCTCCATTCTTCTCTGCAGTGAATCAGGGAAGCCCCGTTTCAGTGTTGCTGCCGTGTTCTGGGGATTTGTTGGGTTTGACAAGGAATTTTATTTTGATTGTCATGTGCTACCGTGAGCAGAGAGCTTATAGAGAAGCATAGCTCCCAAATCACTCTCCTTCTTCAAGTGTCACCCAGAAAACATAGCCTGTGAGTTATCGTTGTTAAAATTTATAACCTAAATATTTTATATTCTGCCTAAAAGTAAGCCTAAGTCTTGAAGACACATAACTTTTATATTTGCAGTCCTGCTCTCTTTGCTGGTAACGGGCCATTCACAGTTTGTTTCGTGTTGACGCATCATCACAGAAACTGACAGAGAGAAAGAAAAACTTTCTAACATTCATCCCCAGTTTAAAGCCAAAGACAGGCAAGATGCAAATAATTAGATTCAAAGTTTACATCTCCATAAACATATTAACAGGCATGAATTCACATGTCCCTCAATTTACCCTGTTATCCAGGGTATTCGGTGATGTGGAAACACGATGACCAGGCTGTTTCAATGCAGGTATCTGCTCATTTGTTAGTACTAGCAATGAAGCAGGCCATGCTTAGTCCCAGTCTCAGCGTTAACTTTTATTTGTTGCACAGATAGAGACCATGGTCTTACCATGATACTCCCAACCTCTCCCCACCCACACATATACAAAAAACACACACACACAGACACACCCAATTTTTAAACAAGGACAATATAAGTGTATAGAAAATCAGTAAAAATCTAGTTTTGCTAACCAGGACATGGACCTAAAATGTAATAACAAAAACAAACAAACAGAAAAATCTCAGTAATTACCAGTTATCCATCTAAGCACACTGCTAAACATTTTACAAATATATCTCATGTTCTTTACAACACCTTCAATTTTTACTAAGCAATTTATTGAATGTCAAGATGCTGATAGTGGCATAGCCAGGTTGAAATTCATCTTTGGCCATTTCTAATGCTTTCATTCTTCCATTCCACACTGCATTGTCCCCAGGAATGCCCGGTCTGCTAATGGGGTTACAATGTCACCATCTCAAGAAAAGAAAAAATTTGAAAAGTCATTGATGAGCCGCAGCCACAGAGGGAACTCACAGTCCCATGAAAGAGTGATAAAATGATGATTTTAAAGATCTGCAGAGATTCAACATCAAGCAACTTTGATGTATGAAGGAAACTAGTGAGTCACAGAGGAGGAAGGGGCAAAGTTCTGTTTAAAATATTCTGTTTACTACTTTTTGAGACATTTCTTGATATTAAGAGCAAAGGTAAAAGAGACCATCAAAAGTTGAATAACACAGCCTGACTGGTGAGGTGGAATGAGGAGCATTCAATAAAACAACAAAGTCACCACATTAAAAAAAAAACATATTTGAGGATGTGAAGATGTGTTTCTGTGTTCATACGAAGTACATATGTCTTACAGGTAGCATGATAGGAGTCTAAATCCATGGCAGATGTCTTAACTTGGTATTTAAATTTGAGATTTTACGTATCATTGTTAATTATGATGTAGGAGGATTAGAACTCCAGAGCAGGAGGAAAGTACTGGGCTGTTAACAGAATGGAGTGGGATGTTTGTCTAAATCGGGAGAGGAAGGGATACTCAGAAATAAGCAGGGATCAGAGTGGTATTAGGAGATCTAAGAGAATTTACAGCAGAGAGGGAATGGTGAACACAGGCTAATGCACAACACAGGTCCAGGAAGATAATGACTTGAGCTCCTGGGATTGAGAATTCAGATGCCATGATGATCTCAATGAGAAGAGTTTCAGTGCAAAGACAAGGACCAGATGGCAAGCTGTGGATTACAGAGAAGTAAGAAAAGTAAACTCAGTGTGCAGGAAACTATTCAGAGAAATGTAGATAAAAATGAACAAGATATATGATAGTAGCTATAGATGATATGATATGATATCCAGGGAGAAGGGAAGAGAAGAGAAGAGAAGAGAAGAGAAGGGAAGAGGAGAGGAGAGGAGAGGAGAGGAGAGGAGAGGAGAAGAGAAGGGAAGAGACAAAGTACATATAAATAATGGAGCAAGGGTCCTTTGCTAAATTGTGGATCACAAAAGCATATCTGAACTCTTGATATGAGAAATTTACATGACTGTTATGTCAGCAAGAACCTGAATTCTTCTCATGAACTTAGTTGATCTTGCTCTTTTTACCTCTCAAAGCATCTCAATGATGGACAAACTATGAAAATTTAGTTCCTAGTATTTGACATGCCTTGCTGAATTATCAGACTTTGTGCCCCTGAGCAAGATAAAGGATGTTTATACAAGTGTATTGGAAATCAAGGCATCAGAGTTGCAGAATTTGAATATGGCAACTAATATTTTAGTCTATCACCATTTTTTTTAAATGAAACTGTCCTAAGTGCTTCAGGATACTCTTAGATAAGGCCAAGAAATGAACCTGATACTTTGAAAATATTCTCTGCTTCATAGGGGCCAAATGATCACCAGCCATAAGAGAAGGCAGAACTGAAAAATACATGATTAGTATTCTAGGAACAAGAAATAAACTGCACTGGAAGGCAGAGAAGAGACTGGGGATATGAATCTGTGGATGGTGTCCAGATTTAATTGGTTCCATTGTACAAGTTAAATCATGATCTTCCTAATGACGAGCTCCCTAGGCAGATTCAAGCCATTAATGACTAACAGGGTCTGGGTTGACTTTTTAACCTTAGCTTAGGCTGTCAGTGCCATAGTATTTGAAGCCACAGGGGCAGGTTGCTAAATACAAAATCTGAACTTCATTTTATTGCCTATCCTATATTTTAAAAGAGCTGAGGGAGTGCAGGGCAAGGGGTTAAATGAAAGATCTACGATGATAGGTGTAAGAACATTTAGGTCCTTTAGAGTTCCAGCTGGAGGCAGGCACACTCACCTTATTCATTTATTCTTCAACAACTCTTGGAGATCTATGGTTTTAACTCCATTTTTTGTAATTAAGGAAACAGAGGTATATCCCTGATAATCCTTTAAGTGACTTCTCCTGACTTGTAGTTGTTCTTCTTTATGCCTTTATGTTCTTTACTTTTCTTTCCTCCTCTGGAGGTCCTCTCTGGTTCTCTTCTCATTCTAACCTTCCTAGTATTGCTCATCGTTCTATGGGTTCAAACTTCACAAATGTGTTAATGACTCCCAAATCAGGTCAGCTGAGCTCTAAACATGTCTACTTGGATAACTCAAAGATTTAACATCTACAAAATATAAGTCATATTTACCCTCAGACACCTTCCTCCTCCTGCATTCCTATTATTACTGCCATTCACCTAATTTCCCTGTTTTGACTTCTTTCTCTCTGTCAGGCCCTTCTGCCAATTCATCACTGAGACCTGTTGATTCTAATCTAAATATTTCATAAATCTACCTCTACTTCATTACTCGAGATCACCATTGTCCTTTTCCTGGAACCCTTCCGCAGCTTGCCCTTCTGTTTGTCTTCCCTATCTTTGCTCCATTTCGTACACTGCAGTCAGAGGGATCTTCCTGAAATGTATACCTTATTAGGCCATTCTTTGGCTTGGAAGTTTTCAGAGATTCCTGATTAGCCTTAAAATCAATTCAAAGCTGGTGAATGCCGTGACTCTCTCTCACCCCCAGCTTCATTTATTTCTGCTTGACACTGCTCTCTCTCTCTCACTCAGCACACTCTAAAATCTATTCCCCCATAAACATGTCATGTTCTTGGTAGCTTCTAAGTGGGAACACCTGTCAGGCCCTTTGTCAAGGTCATCCTTTCTCCATGTCTCCCCTGAGTTAATAAATACCACTTACCCTTCAGGATTTAGCTCTGCCATTTCTTCCACCTTGAAGCCTTCCCTGAGTGTGGATCCTCTACAGAGGTTTTCCATGGCACATAACTTTACCATAGATGGCACTTATGAAATACAAGCGCTCTAATTTCTTCTTTATTTTTCTCTTTTTGAGCTTTTTTGAGTTTAAGTGGCTTGCCTAAGATAACAAAACCAGTAAGTAGCAGAATTAAAATTCAAATCCAGTTCCACCCTCTTTCCATGGGTCACACTGAATGTAATCCCACAGTGTCCAGCAACCTAGCATGCTAACTTTCTTATAACTATCAGTATAAAAATAGGGATGGAGAGATTTCCATGCATGCTCATTCTTATTTCATCATATATTTGGTGCATCTTTCATCGCCAAAATCACTACCACGATTTGGGTAATACTCTATGGTATTCTGTTAACTACCTCGGTTTGAACTGATACATATACAGTCATTCCTTGGTATCCATGGGGGATTGGTTCCAGGACCCTCCTCCACCAGGTCAAAATCTGCAGATGC
This sequence comes from Balaenoptera acutorostrata, assembly GCF_949987535.1. NCBI lineage: Eukaryota > Metazoa > Chordata > Mammalia > Artiodactyla > Balaenopteridae > Balaenoptera > Balaenoptera acutorostrata. The sequence continues at coordinate 160,683,152 of NC_080066.1, read as the reverse complement.
TCAAGTCCATTATATAAAAGGGCATAATATTTGCATGTAACCTATGCACATCCTCCTGTATACTTTAAATCATCTGTATATTACTTATAATATCTAATGCAATATAAATGTTATGTACATAGTTGTAAATTCAATGTAAATGCTATATAAATATTTGCCTGGCATAGAAAATTCAATTTTTGCTTCTCGGAACTTTCTGAAATTTTTCTTTTTTAATATTTTCAAAGCACAGTTGGTTGAATCTGCAGATACAAAACCCATAGATATGGAAGGCCAACTGAACACCTTGTTTTGTGCTGGTCTCAGCCTACTGGTAACCAGTTTTGGGCTGGACTGACTCTTGTGGTTCTTGTTATGAGAGCAAGACACCCTCAGCAATAACCATCAAAGGACTTTTGAAAAAAAAAAAAAGGTTTATTATTCACAGGTCCTGGAAAGCACATGGTACACCTACTGCCACACAATGAGGTTGGTGGTGGTGGGGCGTGAGACAGAAATTGAGAGAGAGAGAGAAAGAGACAGGGAGGGAGAAAGCAAGAGAGAACTTCTGGGGTTTAGTTTTTACTGGGGTCAAGGGTGGGAACCTAGGGTTTTGAGAACTCAGTCTTTAGTGGTGAATTTAAAACATAAGAGCAGGAACATAAAGCAAGGGAAGAGAAAAAACAAATGGCCCAAATGGTCAGTTATGAAAATCAGCCAAGATCTCTAAACCAAAGGAGCCTAGGAGGGAGGCTGGGGGGTAGGGAAATTCAGTCCTGTGGCTGGCTATGCATTTATGTGAGATAGCCACCTTTAAGTGGATGGCTTTTTTAAATGGTTGGAAATTAAAGCTTAAGTCAGACATTTGTATTACAAAAAAAAGGAAAAAAAAGAAAGAAAACCAACCGTCAGGACTTGCACTACACATCTAAACTCCTTAGGTTTGACTCTGGAACACTGGTTCTCAAATTTGGCTGCATATTGAAATTTCCTGGGGAGATTTAAATAGTATTGGTACCTAGATGCCACACCCAGAAATTCAGATTTATTTGTTATGGAGTATTGCCTAGACACTAGGATCTTTTTCAAAACTTGTGGGATTATTCTAATGTGCACTAGTGTTTGAGAACCACTGCCTTTGAAAGGATCTAGTTTACTCTCTCTTTTCGAAGATGAGGCAAATGAAGTGTAGAGAGATTAAGTGACCTGCCTGAGGTTAAATGATACAGTTCATGTGAGTAATTAGTCACATGTGATTGATTCCTGAATCAATGATTAACTGCCCATGCAGATAAAATTAGGTAGCGTTTCCGGACTCTGTCCCCACTGCAATGTGGCTACACCTAAAGAAAGAAAAAAGCCCTGTCTTTCCTAGGATATCACAGCCCTCCACGGCTGCTCAATAAAGTAGCAGTACTCTCCTTTTGTATCATGCTTTTGGTAAATATTTTCAGATCTACTTCATCAGATATATTCATTAAGTGCTTTTGTTAGGTACTTTCAGATTTACTATATAATTTTTCTACAATTTTGAGATAGTTTTTTCATTGATATATTTTTTAAAAAATTGTAACCAATAGAAAGCTGCAAGTTAAAAATTTAAACTAATAAATATTACTTTAAAATATATGTAGGAAATCTTAGTCTAGACTTGAATATAGTTAAGAGGAGTGACTTTGGAATCAGCCAGTGTTGAGTTTAAGTCTTGACCCTCACACACATGAGCTATATGGCATTGGGCAAATCACTCAACTTTTCTGAATCTCAATTGCCATAGAGAGGATGGTAATCATGCTATCATGGTGATAAATATTAACTCTTACAAATGTATGATACATATATGAGTGGAATATTGGTGATACCACAGAGGGAGTAGTCACCACTGAATGGCTGGAGGGTACTGAGAAAGGGTTTTATGAAAACAAGTCCTGAGGAGGAAGAAATTTTCCTCTACCCTTCTAGATTCTTCTGGCTGGTCTAAGAATTAAATTGACATGAGACAGATTAACAGGAGAAAATCAAACAAAAATTTGATAACATGTATACATGAGAGAGACCCAGGAAAACTGAGTAACTCACCAAAATGACCAAAGCTCTCACTTTAAATACCATCTTCATAAATAAAAGAGGATGTTGCGGGTAGTGGTTTGGGATTTCAAAGGGGAGGAAGGCAATTCACACGAAGACAGAAAAGCAAATGGTTAGTAAACAAATGTTTGTTGGGCCATGTATAGACAATAGGATATAAAGAGGACTCATATCTAGCCCTTGCCTGAGTTTCCCCAAGACACTGATCCCACATTCCTTGCAGATATCTCTGTGATAGTTCTATTCTGGGAACGAGCCCTTTATTTAAATTATTTTAGGCAGTTAAGGGAAAGGTCAAAGGTTTTTCCTGAGTATTTTGGCCCTTAAAAATAATCAGCCTAAATAAACCCTCATGCCATAGAGACACATTTTGGGGTGACAAATTTTGCTCCCCTCAAAGGTACAAGGTAAGCTGAGTTTTAAGACAGGAACTGATATTCCACAGGGTGTGTATTGCCATATTCTTCTAAGTGAAGAATTTGAAACTAGAAAAGTTAAGTCCCATATATATAGTTGACGTAATTGTGATTTTAGAGTTGAGCTCTAATGAGACTCAGTCCTTTCTCCACAATGTTCTTATTTATTTAAGTTTCACACTCAGAATGTGGCACAGATCTCCATACATCCAACCTCCCATGAACATTGAAAGTATAGGCTAGACAATACTTATTCCCAACTTGAGTTGGAAAATATTCACAAAACGAGTGCATCCAAATAGTGTTAACTCTCCTGGCTGAACTTCTAGCAATGAGACTCCTAAGAATCAGAGCCACCCCTGGAAACAAATCAGAGATAAGATTGAAATGCCAATTAATAAAATACACCCTCTGAGCAGCCCCTTCTGAAAGAGGACAAGTACAGGTTGCCTAGGCACATGCTTTTGAACTACAAGGGACAAGTCGACTTTTCTCCTCCCCAGAGTCTGAGAGTCATAACATCCTCTTCCTCTGTGATGGAGAGAACTTTGCTGAGTTTGCATGCTCTCTGGTAGTATAGCCTTGGAGAGCTCTCCTAAATCTTCCTGCCGTAATTTCTTTATCTGCAAAGTGGACGGATACCAGCTATTTTCTAGGGTCAACATGAGGATTGAATACAATAAAGCATGCAAAATATTTTGTAAACTATCAAGTTCCATAGTAGTATCCATAATCCTGCTCTCCCCCAAAGTACAATAGCTGATTATTCCAGAGCATATTGAAGACCATAGATGTTTCTTCAGGTCAAAGAGTTATGCTTCAGGGAAACCCAGTGATACTGCCTTGTGTTCCATTTTTCACCCTATCTTTGTATTGGAAGTAGTTAATGGTAAATCCTTGGTCGTGTGAGGTGATGGATGATTACCTAATTAAGAAGTCATTCCCTTTCATTCTTTCTAATCTATCTGAAAATACATTATCTTGGTTTTATGGGAAAATTCATTGTTTCATGGGAAATGGGAAGCTAGTAAGAAAATCAGAACAGATGGAAAGCAGTGAGAGGACCAACCAAAAGCATTTTGGAAATCTTTAAAAATATCTAGAAAGTAGAAGAGATTTCTAAGGGGATCCTGGGCTCAAATTTTCTGTTCTCAATTTGTTAATGCATTTCATTCTTCCATCAATTACAGCCCATAAAAAGCCTGCTGTTCATTCCCATCAGGTCTGTTTTTCCTCTCATGGAACTGGATCTCAGAGGAGAGAATAAAACAAAAAATAATTGCTTCTCAGAAACATAGGATGGATGTACTCTGAGAAATACCACTGGCAGCACACTTTCCCCTTCATAGGGAAAAAAAGAAATCATTTCTTACATCTTTAGAATTTGAGACCAACTTGTAAACCAGCTGATGGCAGAGGCCTCAAGGGGAGGTCAAATAGCTTCATCATTTCATTCGTTGTCATATTTTAAAAATCCGTGTCCATCTCACTATACAGCCTGCTTTTATTTTTTTCTTTGATTTTTGAAATATCAGTTAAATTTGCAAGTTAAGAATCAAAACACATAACTCTACATGGAAAAAAAAGTAAAGCACCAGAAAATACTATCCTGAAACATGGGCTTTCTTGCCTTAATAGGCAAGTGTTAGGTCAAATATCAGTGAACAACTAAATGTAGACTATTTGAGTACATTTTTTTTAAGGGCCCACCAGGAATCTGAGTATTTTGGAGAATACAAATGCATATATTTTCATAATCTTCATAATTTTCTCTGCCTTCATCAATGAAAACCAAACCAAACCAAACCAAACAATGAAAACCAACCTCAGAAATGCCCGATGTTTAAATGAAACTAATAAAATCTAAGAATACAAAGGGATCTCATAGATCTTTTTTAATTGATGAGGAAACTGAGGTCAAATTAATTGATCTGTCTTGGCTTAAATGACCAGTTAGGGCTACTCATTTGGATTATTCTGGAGGCCTTTTGGCTTTTCACTATATTTGCATGTAAAAATGACTAGAATATGTTACTGTACTAAACCTGACCCACGAAGGTTATTTGGCTAATAGAAAAAGAAAGTTGTGTCCATCATTGACACAATTCAGTATTTCTCAGTTAAGATTCAACTTCTAAAACATATGAAGGGATTCACCTGGGACATGAGGGAAATAATGGACTCCAGGGTGTAATTATACAGAAATTTTTGTCTTTTGCTTTTTCATCTCCACTCCTTCTAGACTAAATATATTTGTGATCAGACCACATAAGCCCCTCAGTAATAATATTTTCTAAACCCAGATGATAGATATTTTTCTGCATTCCCAGCCTACCTGGAATCTAACCACTGCCCTGGAAATATGTTTATTCTCTTGATAGCTTTTTTCCCAATCATTGACCTTCAGTTCACAAATGCCTCATTTCAAATGGTGAATGGTTTTATTACATGAAATGACTGGGGTGGGAGGGAGAGGACTGACTAGGCATTTTCTATGAGTCAGACAATGACTCAAGATGAGGGATTACTTCACAGTATGCTATTTACAGCCTTACAACAGATGAGACATTTCAGAAGGAGACGGAGGAGGAAGAGGAAGTAAGAGAAGAACAAGAACAAGAAAAAACAAGGAAAAGAAGGAGAAGGAATATTCCTTGTGTCAGAAAAGAATGGATTAAAAACAAGGTGAAATCATTACACAATGCCAACTAGATAAGAATACCTTTTATTCCATCTACCCTATCTCAGTTTCATCTCTGGTGAAACACTTGAGACAGAATCACTCTTTGACTTCTGCGTCAGTCACAGTGAGCACGGATTAATCAAAAGATCTAGTGCAACAACTTACATTTGCTGAGGTTAGTTTCTATCTTTTAAGTCCAGACATAAGACCCAGCTCTGTGTACAGAATATGCATAGAGACTTACAGAATTTTTTTTAAGCACACATTACCTGAGGTTTTTCAATCACACCCTGCCTTGTGTGTTATTTCTTCTCCCTCACTGTCTTTTCTGCCCCTTCTCCCTCAGTCCTTCTCATCTCTTAACTCCCAGTCTCACCTCACAGTACCTTTTTCATGAGCCACATAGGGCCCCAAGTTCTAATCCTTTAACTCTTCACCTGGCCTATCTTCTCCCAGCACATGAATTGAACAATCCTGGTTCTTCCTCTTTTGCTGTTTCCCATTTCCCTCCTAAACCAGCCCCTTTCCTCACCAACTCCATCTGCACCAACTGGCCTTTGTATTGATAAGGCTGTGCATGAACTGGGGAACATCAATCCTAGGGACGTACTGTATCTTACAGCTTCAACTTTGTACCCTCAATTTTTTGTCCAAGATTGGCCTAAATTTCTCAAAGATTTAGAAGGAAAGAAGAATGAGAGAATTATCTTTTTAAAAAATTATTTTACTATGTTCCATTGCAAATGTTAAATTCCTTAATTCCTTCACCTTGTAAGTTTCTACCACTTTCTCTCCTCTCTTCTTCCCTCCCTTTTCCCACCAAAGATCATAATTCCTGGGTAAATATTTTATCTCCTTATCATCTCTGTGTATAACCCTATCTTCACATCTATAACATAATATTCTTTTCAAATTTACTCCTCTAGGCTGTAACACTGTAAATTTTACCAAATAGAACTTGTTTTCCTATCTCTTCTGGTTCTCCTAGAATTTTGCTAAGTGACTTTAGACAAGTCATCTAACATATGTTTTCATATGTTTCATTCATATACAATAGTCGATGCATGCGAAAGCTCCTTACAAAAGTAAATTTATAGGGCTTCCCTGGTGGCGCAGTGGTTGAGAATCTGCCTGCTAATGCAGGGGACACGGGTTCGAGCCCTGGTCTGGGAAGATCCCACATGCCGCGGAGCAACTAGGCCCATGAGCCACAACTACTGAGCCTGTGCGTCTGGAGCCTGTGCTCCGCAACAAGAGAGGCCGCGATAGTGAGAGGCCCGCACACCACGATGAAGAGTGGCCCCCGCTCGCCACAACTAGAGAAAGCCCTCGCACAGAAATGAAGACCCAACATAGCCAAAAACAAATAAGAGCCTACTTAATAATAATAAATAAATTTTAAAAAAAAAAGTAAATTTATAGTCTTATACATGCTAATTCTGAATCATCTCGTCCTTTCTGAGGCAGTCTTGTTATTCTTGAGTCCTTTTTGAAGGAAAGACTTAAGAAGCCAGATATAGCCTTACCTAAACAGAAAACACCTGGTTCAAAGAGAGTCTTCTACTTAGGAAATTGAAGTGGGAAACAGTAAAGACCAAGCAGTTTGTGGGAGAACATGAAGCAAAATAATCATGAAGAAATGTAGGCCAGAGAATACACTGGGAATCATTAGTGAGTCAAAAAATTAGTAAACCAAAGTTATAATTACATAATAGTTATAAAAGAGTACATGATAAAGTCAACTAGCAATGAGAAGACTTAAAAGACCAAAAAAAAAAATTGATGGTGACAATAGCTCATTTAAATTCATGGTATTGTGCTGGATAGTTGCTGTTTGCCTTTCCAAATACACTTTTCAAACTCTATTGACCTACTTTGTTCCCAAGGACACATCCATTATCTATGGCTTGCACCACTCACTATGCTTTGCCTTTTGGCTTCTGATTGGGCTTCATCATGGCAGGTGTGGTAGGAGATTGGACAAAGATGGAGATTTTGGGGACTGTATTCCCTCAGATTCTTCTCTGCAAAGCTGCTGTGTGACAGGTGCTATAAAAGCCCATGACACCAGATGCGAAGCACACTGTGATAGTCACAGGTCTTGCTGGACTTCAGTAACCACTCCTTTCCTTTGTCCCTTTTGGACTAAGAGTGGCAATGGCTTCCTTCACTTTATAAACCCAGGATGTGTCACCAACTCATGTGAGTTTTTCTTAACCTCTCTACATTCTTAAAAAGCACCCCTTCAAAAAATTCCTTTCAATGAACCCTTTTAAATATGCCACCTATTTCCTTCAAACCTGACTGAAACAGAATTAACAGAAGAGATTTATAGGTATTCATTGTTAAGACACGTTGGATCTAGAATGACTCTTTAGTTCTAGTCTTTGTGACCTTTCCTTTCTTGTCCTAATTGTACAACTGTTCATCAACCCAGCACCCTCTGGCTTCAGGCTGCACCTCTCCAGTTACTACTGTCTTGTTAAGATCTCCAACAACTTCTTTGTTGCCACATTCGATGAACAATTCTTTGTCCTCATCTTACTCAACTTCTCAGCAGGCATACCCACCACCACTCTTGATTATCTTTCTCTCCCACAGATTGTTCTGCATTGTTACCAAAGTAACACAGGCCAAATAATTTTACAAAGTTTATATAAAATAGCTCCTAAACTACTTTTCCCCATACCCAATTCCCATTTTTCTAGAAACAATGGCTTTCAACTCTTCCAAACTTCCTTGCCCCTAGTATTAGTATCCTAATTTCTAAATAATATGTTTAAAATAATTTTTGCCTGACTTATTCAGTTTAAGAAAAATCTATCAACCTCCTATTAAGAAAGCTGATACTCCCATAAGTTTTTATATTGCCTCCATATACCTATCCATAAGAATTACTTCTTTCCTTTCCACTTGATAAACTTACACCATAATTTTTAGTTGAAACACTACACTCTGCATATATGATTATGGCTGGGTAAATATTCATAAGTAATTCATGTAGTGTATGTTTTCTTTTTAAAAATTTTTTTTTGTTAAACTTTTTATTTGCGATTGTTCTCTCTAGACTCATCCTTAATGTACTGTCATAAGAAAAATTTTCTCTCATTAATTTTAAGCACTTTTGTCTTAGTGCTCTCCTTTCTGGAGATCTTCATTCTCTATTATGGTTGATGAAAGGATGTCATCTGGGAATATTTCTTTGCCATCACCTTGGAAATTCTTTTCCCTTTTTCTGCATGTGAGATCCCTAGTTTTGCAGATACCATGACTTTTACTTTCTTAGCTTACTCCTTTATCTTAGTGGAGTATATCCACAGTAGATTTCTGGAAAAACTGTGTAAATGAGGGAAAATTTTTGAGATCATGCATGATGACAGTGTCTCTAGCTATAGAATTCTGGGTTGGAAAATATTTCTCCTCAGAATTTTGATAGCTTTGCACCATTATCTTCTAACTTCCAGTGGGCTACTGAGCCGTTTGATACGTTTTTGATTCTATCTCTTTTGTATTTGAGGCTTTTCCTCTTTCTGATTTTATGTAAGATCATCATTTTGTCCCAAAAGTTTCATGATGGTATATGACTTGGGATGGGTCTTTTTATCCATTACACTGACATTTGGTGAGTAAGGTGGCCAGTGCTTCCCAATATGCCTGGGACTGTCATGATTTTAAAACCAAAAGTCCCACATTCTGAGAACCCCCCAGTTTCAGGTAAACCACGACAGTGGGTCACTCTGTTGATTGGTCCTCTCAACTTGGAGCATCGTGAACTTCAGTTGTGGGAAGTTTGCTTCAATTGTTTAATGATTATCTCCTTTTCTTTTAATTTGTTCAGATACAACCATATTTCAGATGCTAAGTCTCTGGACTGAGAAGACAGTTTATCATATCTTTTCTTGTTATCATATTTTTCTTTCTGTTCTTCCATAACTTTTATTAAACTGTACTACTATTTCCACTTTTCTATTTTATTTTTTATATCTGCTGTCTTATTTTTATTTTGCAAGGACTTGTTTTTCCTCGTTGATTGTTTGGATTTTCCGTAGCAATCCAACACTGTTTAATGAATGTGTCATTTTTCTTATGTCTGTATAGATCTTGTACTGCTTTTGACATAATTTCTGCTTCACTCTTAGTATTTAACATTTGAGATCTTCCTCAAGTATTTGGTAATCATTTGATGTCTGTCACATTTAAAAGTGATGCAATTAAAATCTCTTAGGAAGGCACATGTACTGGATCAGTGAAGATGATCTGGCTGGACTCTTCTTGGACCTCCAGTTGCCAGTATCTGAAGGCTCTTTGTCTTGAAGTTATTGGTTTACTCAGAAGAATTTTTCAGTCTCCTTCAGTGTAAATCTTGCTGCCATGTCCTTGGAGCTGAGTAAGAAGAAACTTAGAGCTATCATTTTTTGTTTGTAGACTTTCACATTATCTCCTTCTATGAATATGGATTCCTCCCCTTTATCTGGGTCCTTGAGTTGAGAATCTCTCAAGTCAACCAACCTCTTTAGAGAGTAAATCCCTAAAATGTCCTGTGATGGTGAAGGACATCTAATTACAGTAAGTTCCCTACATATGAACGAGTTCTATTCTGAGAGCATGTTTGTAAATCCAATTTGTTTGTAAGTCCAACAAAGTTAGCCTAGGTACCTAACTAACACAATCGGCTATATAGTACTGTACTGTAATAGATTTATGATACCTTTCACACAAATAATACATAAAAAACAAACAAATAATAAAGAAAACATTTTAATCTTACAGTACAGTACCTTGAAAAGTAAATAGTACAGTACAACAGCTGGCATACCAGGGCTGGCATTGAGTGAACAGGCAAGAAGAGTTACTGACTGAAGGAGGGAGAGGAGGTGGGAGATGGTAGAGCTGAAGGATCATCAGCATTAGGAGACAGAGGGCAGGCTGCAACTTCACTCACGCTGATGTTGATGGAATGCACATTTACATCTTTGAAAGTTCACAACTTGAAGGTTCGTAAGTAGACGACCTACTGTACTAGTCTGAGGTTACTGAGGAAAGCAATTTAGGAGTCCAAGTCTTTCTCATACAAATTCTCAAACAACACTCCTATCTACAGCATCATTTATACTTCCATTTTCAGAAAATACTCATATGTTTAGTTTTTGAGTACTTGCAGCATTTTGTGTTATAAATCATCTTTCAATCTAGCTATCCCAGCAGGCTTCCATATGTCCCCTTGATCCAACTCAATCCACCATCATTTCTCCAGAAAATCAAATCAAGTCATGTCTCATCTGAGAATCCTTCAGTGACTTCCCAGAACACTAGGAAAAAAATCCGAATTATTGCATGATATAAAAAAAAAAAAAAATCCTGCAGATCTGGCCCTTGCTTAACGAAAAACCTCATTTTGTACAGTTTTCTTTCTTACTAAATTAGTCCAACCACATTATTATTATGCCAAGTTCTGTCCTGACACCAGGTCTTTGCATGCCATGTTCCCACGCTTCTGGACACTCTTTCAACACACACACACACCACGCACTTTGCACACAGTCAGATCCTACTCATCTTTCATGTCTCGGCTTTAGTGTCACCACTTCAGCAAGACCTTTCCTGATCACTTGCTCTGAGTATTCCACCCATCCCTAATTCCTACTTTAGCCCTTTATGTACTTCCTCTTTAGCACTTATCTCAATTTCTAATTATTTTCTTTATTTCTCGCAGGAATACAGTTGAGGGGTATTTGCATGACTAATTTAAATATGCAATGTAATTTTGCATATTTATGTAAACCACATTAATCTTCCTGGTCAATACGTACACGAGATTATTTTCAAGAAATTGCGTTCGCTCATATTACTCAGATGCTGTTATTTTCACACGATATATTGCAGTACGTTTACAGGTTACTGGAAGGCATTTTTATAAATAAAAACTAAACCACGCCTGTCAAAATAGAATAATAAAGTATGATGAGAGCTGACTGTTTAGATTAGGTATTCAATTGAGCAGTCAGAATACTAACCTCAGGGGGTTAAAACTGGCACAGGAAGATAACTGATAGACATGAAACAATGAGAAGCAGGGTGAACAAAGTGCATTTACTGAATTCAGTAATCTAAAATATATTTCCCATATACAAAATGAGAGAGGCAATGAAACTGATCCAAAATAAAAGGCGACATTGATGAACTAGAATAAAATGACATCAGTGTTTTTCTTGCAAAAGAAAGTTTGCATAGTACATTTAGTAATTATAAGACACTGTGTTAGATGCTGTAATATCAATATGCCTAGGGTGTTATAAGAACATACAGGAGGGTCACACAGGCTGTAACGAGGAGAGAGTAAGAGTTGACAGAAGGGTAAGAGCAAGATAAGACAGTGTTTTGTGGTCTAGATTTGGAAATAACCTTACAAATGATCAAATCTAATGTCAGTTTGGTTTTTTTTTTTTCAAATGAGGCATATGAGGTCTAGTGAGGTGTAATGAATTATTCAATCCCTCAGAGCTTGACAGAAGCAGTCTCTGCAGAGGACTTGGTATACCGAGGTGCCTAGTGTAGGATTTTCTCTATTTACCATTAATTAACTCTTCCATTCCTACCTGTTGTGAGTTCAATTGTGTGCCCTAAAAAGATACGTTCAAATCCATGGTGCCTGTGAATGTGACCTTATTTGAAAATAGGATCTTTGCAGATGTAATTAAGATGAGATCAACCTGGATTAGAGTGGGCCTTCAATCCAATGACTGGTGTCTTTATAAGAGAAAGAGAGAGAGATTTGCATACAGGCACAGAGGATACACAGAGGGAAGAAGGCCATGTGAAGAGGGAGGACAGAGATTAAAGTGATGTGTCTACAAACCAAGGACCACCAAGGGCTGCTGGTAACCACCTGATGCTAAGTATGGGCAAGAAGGGATTTTCCCCTAGAGTCTTTCTAGGGAGTGTGACCCTGCTGAACTCTTGATTTTGGAGCTCCAGCCTCCAGACTGTGTGAGAAGAAATTCTTGCTGTTTTAAGCCACCCAGTCTGTGGTGATTTGTTCTAGCCACCTTAGAAAATGAGCACACTGTCCATCAATAATAGGCAAATCTTACTACCCTATTACATCCAGTGAGAGACTATTCAAACACTTTCCTTGCTTCCTGCCAACAAGATAAAGTCAAGTGCTCCACTGATGCATGTGCTTCCAATAATCACTCAACAGTGATTTTTCTATTCAATTTTCTGACTGTCCAACCAGCTCATCTGCTCTCTGAGAGCAAGGATAATGTCAATTTGTTCATTTGTTTGTTTTTAAACACTGGTGATGATTAATTTTATGTATCAACTTGACTGGCTCAAAGATTCCCAGATAGCTGGTAAAATATTATTTCTAGGTGTATCCGTGAGGGTGTTTCTACAAGAGATTAGCCTTTGAATCTATACTGAGTAGAGAAGATTGATCTCACCAATGTGAATTAGCTCAATCTATTGCGAACCCAAATAGTACAAACAGAAGGAGAAAAGGTGAATTTTCTCTATCTGCTTGAATTGAGACATCCATCTTATCTTGTGCTTGGACATTGGTGCTCCTGGTCCTTGGGCTTTTGGACTTGCTCCAGGACTTATACCATCAACCCGCTAGTTCTCAGGACTTCAGACTTGAATTAAGACTTAAACCATTGGCTCCTCTGTTTCTCAAGCCTTTGGATTTGGACTGGAACTACACCACTGGCTTTTCTGGGCTTCCAGCTTGCAGATGGCAAGTCATGGGACTTCTCACCCTCCACAATTACATGACACAATCCTTGATAATAAATCTCTTGCCATATGTATATATGTACATATATATATATATATATATGTATATATATATATATATATATATATGGTCTGTTTCTGTTTCTCTGAAGAACACTAATTCACCATTTTCTCTAGATTTTAACAGTGTCATGATAGGCAATCAATAAATATTTGTTAAATCAAAAGAAAAATGAAAGTGGGCAAAATGTATAAACAGACACCTCAACAAGGAAGAAAATAAATGGCCAATAAGCCCAGGAATAAGTGCTCCATATCAATAGTCATTAGGAAAATACAAATTAAAACCACAATGAGATACCACTAATTACCCACTAGAAGGCTAAAATTTTAAAAGACTGATAGCACCAAATGTTGGCAATAATCTAAAGCATTCAGAATGCCCTCTTCTTGGTGGGAGTAATAAAATGGTAAAACCATTTTGGGAAAGGGTCTGGCAGTTTCTTATAAAATTACATATATTTTAACCCTGTGATCCAACAATTTCACTCCTAGGTACTTACTCTCTCCCCCACAAAAGGAAATATATATCCACAAAATAGTTGTACAAGAATGTTCATAGGAGCTTTACTAATAATAGCCTAAGTCTAGAAATAGAGTAGGTGTTCACCAACAAGACAATAATAAATAAACTGAAATATATTCATTTAATAAAATTCATTACTCATTAATGAAATGGAATGAATTACTGATCCACAAAACATAGATAAATCTGTAAAATATTATGCTGAGTAAAATAAGCCTTAAACAAAAGAACACCTGCTATATGACACCATTTATACAAAATTCTAGAATAGGCTAGACCATTGTATGTTAAAACAAAACAAACGTCTTCTTTCCTGTGAAGACATGGGCGTGGGAATTGCTGGAAAAGGATATGAGGGAACTTTCTGGGTTTCAAGAGGGAATTGGTTTACACAGGTGTATGCATCTGTTAAAACTCATTGCTATACTTACAACTTGTGCATTTCATTGCATTTAAATTTTATATCAAGAAAAAGGGACTATAACCTATAAATACTGATGATGTGTTTAGACCTGTAGAGTACTGATGTCTGAAAATTATTTTGAAATGCTCTAAAAATAAAAAGAGATTAGTTAATGAATGAATAGCAAGGTAGGCTGATGGAGTGCTATATGATAATAAAATTATAGCAAATGTAAATCGTTGAATTTAGAGAGCACGTATTTGAGTGTTCATGGGCAATTCTTCAAACTTTTCTGTAGATTTGAACAGTTTCAGTGTAAAATGTTAGGGTAGATGCCATAAAATACAAAGGAATTTAAAAATGAGTGAATCAACAAATTAAAAGTTATAAAACAGCTTGAATTGGCAATAAAAAAATATAAGATTAAAAAGTCATAAGTACAGTGATAGAAGAGTCTTATTTAGGGCATCAGCCTTCACTGCTGAAAAGCCTCGGGCTGCACTAGAACCCAAGACAAACACCAGTCAGCCTGGAGCTTCTGTGGTGAGGCTTCGGGAGAAACATCCACATTGCCTGACTTGAAATTTTTCTTTGTTGGAGCTTGGGCTATCTATCCATCTCCCTCAGCCAAAACTCAAAACCAGCAGGCAATAATAGATAGCTTTGCTTTAGCTGAATTCTAAGTGAAAACAATTCCAGCCAGCAAGAAAAATACGTCTCTGCCCTATTAGGCTTCTCCCCAGCCCCTGCCTAGAAGAATTTGGCCGCGGCGGCGGTAGAGCAGTTCTGCGGTTCTGAGGTCTGAGAGCGCCTGTCTAAAAGGAAGGACCCCTCTGCCTTTGAATTGGAGACTTGCTGCTGCTACCTGCCGAGTAAAAGGGAGACAAATGACTGCTTTCCAAGAAGGAAGAGGCTGTGTGAAATTCTGATCCCTGGGGAGCCTTCCTGCCCTCTGAAACCCTGCTCTCTTTGGCATATGTTGGTCACGCAGAGACTAAGATTATAGGATTTGTGAGGGGTCATTATCAGGTCTAAGACTTCAGTTATTGAAGTTGGAAACAACAACCTGTTAACTCACCAAATCCCATTCCCTCTCCTACAAAGGAAAAGGAGAAAAGCAGCCTTATCGGGTTGTTGCATTCAAGTGCTCCTGGTGGGCAGAGAAGCATAATCTTTAGCTCAAGTCTTTAGATACTCAATAGACAAATAGCTCATGAACATTTGCAGAAGTATTTGCAAAACAAACAAACAGCTTCTCTCTGAGAGTAATAGCCAATTTTCAATTTGATTTTTTTAAACTCCAAATATGCCTAACCAAGCAATCAGCTATAATAAAGATTTGGATTCAGATTTCAAAGTCCTGAATTGAAGTCCTGGCTCTAATGCTTCCTAGTTTTGTTAACTTAGGCAGGTCATTTCTACTGATGTCAGGTTTTTTTTTTTTTTTTAAGCCTCATTTTGCAAATTTAAGGTCTGTGTCATTTGGGATATTAAATTTGCAAGTAGTTAAAATGACCAAGTCAAACTGGCTTAAACAAACTGGCTTAAAGCAAAGGAATTTATTAGCTCTTAGCATTGAAAAGTCCACAGGCAGGAATTCATCCAGCAGCTCAAATCATAGGAAAAGGACATTATTTTATTCTCTCTCTCTCTCATTTTCATGCCTCTTCTTCATCTTCATTTTGGCTTTGTCTCAGCAAACTTTTGCTATCTATCTTGGTCCAACATAGTTGTCAACAAAGGAATGGAACGAAAGAAGGGAAAATGGCAAAGACGACAACCACAGTTACTTTGGTAATGACACAATAGGGAAATATATAATCAACCGTGTAGCAAGTGTAGTACAAAACATGCTTCCCTCCTGGAACTCACCATTTACTCAATCTGTTAGGGAGGCAACCATCACTAGACCTGCCACCTCTCTTTGAGTTTGCCCAGTGAGTGCCTTGGGCCTGAAACATTTCACCAATATGGGAGCTGGGTGACAAGCTGTTCCTTGGCCCCAGATATTCTTCCTTATTAAGAGAAACCTTTCCCCTGTTCTGGGTACGTAGTGAACTTCCTTGTATTGCCTAAGCATGTGGATCACATGGCACCTGCCAGCCCCACCAGTTTATTTGTCCCCTCAACCCTTGTGGGAAAGAAATAGGGTCTTTGCAGTAGGAAAGGAATGAGTGCATGCCATCAGCCTCTGAAGGGTTTCAGAAAGAACCTACTGGCCATGAGAGACCAGCACATTCTAAAGACACTGATCTTGCTGCATCTCTTCTCCTTTCCGTGAGTAAAGCATTATTCCAACCCGTGTCAGTGTGTTGAATCCTCCTTGGTGACTCCCAACCCATAGAAGTTACAGTGGGTTGAGGTCTGTGGGCTCCTACATCTGGGGGTTGGCATTATGATTTTTGCTGTCCTCCACATGGTAGGAATCCTCAGTCAAAATTGGTAGCTAGATCCAACCTGGAAAAGCATCTTTTCAGGTAGTTCAGGAGAAGAGAAAAGAAGCTCTTTTCCCAAAGCTCTCAGCAAACATCTACACAGTAGTCATCGTACCCAAATGAGTCCAGTACCTGAGTCAATCAGTCAGTGGGGTCACAGGAATAAGACTCTTTAGCACCCCTAGAGCTAGCGTTAGAATCAGCTTCCCTCAAATCGCATTGGCTGAGTATAAGGAGAAGAAATTCAGTACAAAAACTGAAGTATCATTATGAAGAGGGAGGAGAAATGGATGCTAGAGATTCCAGAGCTAATAACCACAATAAAGCCAAATGGTGTTAAAGCTCATGAGATGATAGATTTGAACATATTGTATAAACTTAGGCACATATATCCTAAAGTTATATGCCCCTAAACCAAAACAATATGAGGACCAGACAAAAGAGTTTAAAGAATCTATAACCAGAGCATTGTCCCAGTAGCACAGAACTTTCAAGAGTTTTAGAAAAACAACAGTGAAGTAAAAAGGAAAAATTTTAATTAGTAGGTCTGTTAAACAAGTGTTTCTGCAGTACAAAAGCAGTGTTCAAAGATCCCATTCTTCTTTTCCTGATTAATGATGAAAATATTTGAGGTAATTAGAGCATTTGAGAGTGGATTAATTATCTTTGATCTACTTCAAGAGTGTTTTGCACAGTTATTTAATGCATAAGAAGTGTTCTGAGGTTTAGGTTGTAACTGGTTTTCTACTAATATACATAAATTCTGAAACACATACAATGGAATATTATTGAGACACTAAGAAGCATATTTTCAAAGAACATTTCATTGGCTGGTAAAATCACCATAGTCTAACAAATAAAAGAAAAACAGCCAGATCCATCAATCCAGATTTTACCTCGCTCCTCTCACCTACAGCCAGTTGTGCTTTCTGCCTATGACTTGTGATTTTTTATATGTAAAATTAAAAGGAAGAAAAAGTAGTGAGTAAACAAAAGCATTAAATTGCTAGGTATGCCAATTAAATCTAACTACTACAGTATAGAAGTGATTTTACAGTTTCCTAAATTCAACATCTAAATATATTTTTTAACATCTTTATTGGAGTATAATTGCTTTACAATGGTGTGTTAGTTTCTGCTGTATAACAAAGTGAATCAGCTATACATATACCCTAAATATTTTTTATATTGGAATTTCAAATGAATGCTATGCTTCTTGAAGCCAGGAATCACACCACTTTTATTTCTTTCCAAGCAATGCTAGCACACACCCTCGAACGATGGAGGCAGGCAGTAGATACTTGCTGAGTTAACCAGCAAATGTGTGGATTAATGAAGAGCGAATGTAATGTGTAATGGATAAAAAGACCCATCTCAAGTCATATACCATCATGAAACCTATGGGACAAAACGACAATCTTATATAAAATCAGAAAGAGGAAAAGCCTCAAATACAAAGGAGACAGAATCAGAAAAGCATCAAACTGCTCAAGAGCCCACTGTAAGTGACTGAGATGTGCTTAAAGAAGATAAGTGTGTTTGTTTATTTACTTATGCATTATAAAATATTTTTTACTTTATAAAAGTTTGGCACATAATCACATTAAAATAAACCAAATACAATTTTAACTTATGGATATATTTTTATGGAAGCAAGCTTTTTAATACAATGAGACACCTGGCAGTCCCCCCTCTTCTTTCAAAGATGTTTCTGTGTCCAATACATAAATAAATCAATCAACAATTATCAGAAGATTATGAAGAGATATAAGACTGTAAGACATGTGTATAAGGATATCAAGTGGGGGAACTGCCTGGTGGTCCAGTGGTTAAGACTCAATGATTTTACTGCCATGGGCCGGGGTTCGATCCCTGGTCAGAGAGCTAAGACCCCGCAAGAGGCCAGGTGTGGCCAAAAAAAGGATATCAAGACAGATGCCCAAAACAGAGTGGATGACAATCCACATGTATTCTCCCTTTTCTTACAATATTTACAATCACTTCCTTTATTCTAGTAAATAATTACATTAGAATGCAATTGAACTTAACAAATAAACTGGCTGCTAAATGAATAGTCTCTTTCATATAGTAGGAACTCAATAAATATTTCCTAAATTCTGTTAATGCAGAAATTTTATGATCCATGCTACTTGCAAGAATTACTCCAATTTCTGTGACTGAACTTGAATTACTATTTTTTGAAAGATCGGTCTACTGTACTGTAAGTTTTCCTTTCTGACCCCCAGAAAGGAAAAGTATGAGGATTTCTGATATAGGGGGAAAAAAGACAAACAAAGGAAAACAGTCCTCCTTGAAAAATCACAGGCAGGACTTGCCAAAGACAGGATGGGGCTAATTTGATCACTTGTTTTCCACTAGCTGGCCACACTCAAGGCAGACACAGATCTTCAGGTAGATGTAGCCTCTGCTAAAGCCTGGAAGAGAAGTCTGTCCTGACTTCAGAGCTGCTCATGTACTTCTAAGCTTGAGTGACACAGTTCTGATAAATGCTGCTATAGAAGAGGGTCACAAATTTCTGCTGAAACCTCTAGGGAACCTGTAAACTAAGTGCTGTTGTATTCAGTCCCTTGCCACCCAGCTGTAATATTCTGTCTACTGCTGAAGATGCAGGGTCCCTCATTCTTTCCATTAGTCTTTACCAGGGGTCAGCGAACTTTCTTTGTTAAAGAGCCAGACGGTGCTCTTTTGACCAATGTAGAAGAAAAAGAGACAAATAAGAAAACCAGAGCTTGGCTTGGGGGCCATATAGTTTCAGATGGGCTATTACAAAGAGATATGAATATCTTTGCTGTGAGCATCTTTACACCTGGATCATGTATAAGATACTCAAAGGTATATTCCCAGAGGTGAACATGCAGCATCATAGGCTATGCGTATTGTCAACTGAACTGAATCTGAAGTAGTTTAAACAATTGACACATTATTTGCAGTGTATGAAAATTCCCGTTCTGCATATTCCACAAATACTTGTTTCAGCCCCTTTACTCCACATACTAAATAACACTTGAAGTATTAGACATTGTAGTTTTGGCAATATGGTAGGTGTGAAACTGTATCTCTTTGTGATTTTATTATTAGGTATTCTCTTGGTTACAATAAAATCGAGCAACCTTTATATGTTTATTGGACATCTTTATTTCCTCTTTTATGAAGTGCCTGAACAAGTTATTTGCCCATTTTATTACTGGATTTCTCAAGTTAAAAAAAAAAAGAATATTTGATATATGTTTATTATGTATATACTTTATAGTGATTCATATATGTCACAAATATGTATAAAATATACATATGCACACACTGGAGCTAAATGCTGGAGCTATACATTTATGGATAGTAGTGCAAAACATTATTCATATTTGGATTGATGTGATGAATATAAATTTTCTCTTACCTCCATAATTCATTTGCATTATAATGGGAATTAACACTTTATGCCAAATGAATAAGACCTTGTTTAACTCTCCCAATATGAGGACTTTATAAATTTACCCTCAGGTCAGTCCCCAAGATGTTGTGATTGAGGTTTTTAACATCGTATCCAGTCCTGTCTTCATTTTTTCCTTGATAGTCTTCTGCCATTACTCAGCTATTCTCCTGATCAACAATATCCACTGACAAATCACCATGGAGAGAGAATAACTTTATTAAAGGTCATAAAAGTCACCGAACGTCAGAACAGGAAGGAAACCTAGACCCAGGCTCCTCCTTTGAGAGAGGAAGACTCTGAGAACTTGTGTGTGTCGTGGGGTGGATGGGGTAGAGTTCAGAGAGTTGCCAGACAGAGCAAAGTTGGTTATGGTCAGAGACAGGATGGGGCCAGATTTTTGTTTGTTTGTTTTTACTTCATACCTCCTCAATTTACTTGGAAATTTGGGGGGTTTTTTTTCAGAAAGATAACATGCTTATTTTTTAAATTAATTTTTATTGGAGTATAGTTGTTTCACAATGTTGTGTTAATTTCTACTGTACAGCAAAGTGACTCAGCTATACATATACATATATGCCCTTTTTTGGATTTCCTTCCCATTTAGGTCAGCACAGAACATTAAGTAGAGTTCCCTGTGCTATACAGTCAGTTCTCATTATTTGTCTATTTTATACATGGTATCAATAGTGTATATGTGTCAATCCCAATCTCCCAATTCCTCTCATCCCCCCTTTCCCCCTTGGTATCCATACATTTGTTCTCTATGTCTGTGTCTCTATTTCTGTTTTGCAAATAAGATCATTTTTCTGGAAATTTTATTTTCTTGTTTATGGCAGCAGAATATAAGAGAGGGAGAGAGAGAGACAGACACGGACTGGATAGATCAGAAGAGTGAGGGAAGCATGGATTCCTCTCTACCATGTGGCAGTGTGGCCAAAGCTAGTGTCTCTGTCAAGTCTCTCATTGGACACAGTATGTCCTGGAAATTCCATAACCATTTCCCCCCAAAAAAGGGAAGGACTCAGCTAAATTCCCATTAATTAAATTGTTTCTAGTCTTTAGACCACCTACCAACCCAAATAATCCCTTTGTGACTTTTCCTCCTTAACAGGCTCAGATCACCTCAACTTCCTTGCATCTCTGTCATCCCCCAACATTCAGGCCCCCACCAGGCACTGAGGAATAATGGGAAAGGGGAAAGAGAGGTGGTACTAGGGCATTCTCACATTTGCAAAGTAGAGACAGAACACTCCTTGGACACTAGTATAATTAGAATGTGCAAAAATATTCACACCTCCACAAAGACCCACCCTGCTATGTCCTGGAAAGTCATATGTTTCAGTGCCTGGATCATTCTCCTTGACTTTTATCATCTAAGGTGAAACTAAAAGCAGGTCCTGAGTAGGAGAGGAAATTTAGTATGCTCTTATGATGGAGCAAATTTATCTGCCTCAGAGTAGTTCAGATGTTTTGGCAGAAATATAAAATTCAGTTTAAAGAAATGGCCTGAAATGAACTATCTGATGATTAACCATGATGACTGCAATGATACCATAGTCCTAAGAGCCCTTCTGAAGCTAAGCCAATCTGGCAAACTGGGGGTAACGACTTCTTAAAAATACATATGTATAATATTTCTTAATACAATAATAGTTTATGTGCCAGGTACTGTTATAAGATATATAGATTAATCTTCACAAAAACCCTATGAAGTAGATATTACTATCAAAATTTTAAAGCTCAGGAAACAAGGCACAGAAATGTTAATAAATTGCCCAAGGTCACAGAACAGATAAATGGTAACCTAACTCACAGAATCTGTACTGCTGGTTACTTCTCCATAATTCCTCTCCAATTAGAAATGGGAGGAAACTATAAGGTTTTTTAAATGTTAGAATTTGGTTTGAGGATAATCTGGAAAATATGATGTTGTATTTGCATGGTATTCCTTTTTAAAAAATTTTTTAATTAAAAAATTTTTATTGAAGTATAGTTGATTTACAATGTCGTGTTTTCAGGTGTAAGCACAGCAATTCAGTTATTTACATATATTACATATAGTATAGTATATACTATATGTTATATATATTTATATGTATATTATTATATATATTCTTTTTCAGATTCTTTTCTCTTATAGCTTATTACAAAATATTGAGTACAGTTCCCTGTGCTATACAGTAGATCCTCGTTCATTATCTATTTTATGTATGTGGTGTGTATATGCTAATCCCAATTTCCTAATTTATCCCTCCCCCCCCTTCCCCTTTGGTAACCGTAAGTTTGTTTTCTATGTCTGTGGGCCTATTTCTGTTTTGTAAATAAGTTCATTTGTATCTTTTTTTTAGATTCCACATATAAATGATATCATATATTTGTCTTTCTCTTTCTAGCTTACTTCACTCAGTGTGATAATCTCTAGGTACCTCCATGTTGCTGCAAATGGCATTATTTCATTCTTTTTTATGGCTGAGTAATATTTCATTGTATATATATACCACATCTTCTTTATCCATTCATATGTCAGTGGACATTTAGGTTGCTTCCATGTCTTGGCTATTGTAAATAGTGCTGCAATGAACATTGGGGTGCATGTATCTTTTTGAATTAGAGTGTTTGTCTTTTCCAAGTATATGCCCAGGAGTGGAATTGCTGGATCATATGGTAACTCTATTTTTAGTTTTTTAAGGAGCCTCCATACTGCTTTCCACAGGAGCTGCATCAATTTACATTGTCACCAACAGTGTAGGAGGGTTCCCTTTTCTCCACACCCTGTCCAGCATTTATTACCTATAGACTTTTTAACAATGGCCATTCTGACCTGTGTGAGGTAGTACCTCATTGTAGTTTTGATTTGCATTTCTCTAATAATTAGCAGTGTTGAGCATTTTTTCATGTGTTTGATGACTATCTGCTTGTCTTTTTTTGCAGAAATGTCTATTTAGATCTTCTGCCCATTTTTTGATTTGGTTGTTTGGTTTTTTGATATTGAGCTATATGAGTTTGTATATTTTGGAAATTAATCCCTTGTTGGTCTCATCATTTGTAAATATATTCTCCCATTTTGTAGATTGTCTTTTTGTTTGTTGATGGTTTTCTTTGCTGTACAAAACTTTTAAGGATTTTTATTGCATTTAAAACAAATGGCCATGCTTTTCTTTTGAAAGCAAAGTTTATAAAGTAGATAAGTACATTAAATCTGGGTTTTTTTTTAAGTTTTCATACTGTTCATTCCCAGAAATGTAATACATTTGCCACCTAGGGACCAATAGACTAGATTTGAAGTCAGAAGACTAAGATTTAAACTCTGACACTAACTTTGGGTAACCAGGGTCAAGTTCGTGGTTTGAGTAGTCAAAATTCTAATGCACAAAATAAAGGCCCTTTCTGGTTCTTGAATGTGAGACTATCCATTGAGTGCTTTCTGTGCATAAGGCACTCACTGTGTAAGCAGTGTGTTAAACACTAGTGGGAAATTGTGGAAAGTGGAATAAGAAACCAGTTGGTTAATACATTCTAACTTCTTTAAGGATGGATACTTCTTAATTTGGGCGTTATATATAGCAAAGTACCATAGACTGAGTGACTAAAAGAAACAAAAATTCTCACAGTTCTGAAAGCTGGAAATCCAAAGTCATAGCACTGGCAGATTAAGTGTCTTCTGGGAGTCCCCTTCCTGCTTCAAAGACAGCAATCTTCCTGCTATGTCCTCACATGGCCAAAAAAGGGTGAGAGAGCCCCCTGGGATCTTTTTAAGGAACACTAATTTCATTCATGATCTAATCACCTTGCAAAGACCTCCACCTCATAATACTGTTATATTGGGGATTAGGATTTTCTTTTTTCCACTTTTATTGAGGTATAATTGACAAATAAAATTGTAATATATTTAAAGTGTACAACATGACGATTAGATCCTCAGACCTCATTCATAGATGCTCAGACCTCGTTCATCTTAAAGCTGAAAGTTTGCACCCTTTTACCAACTCCTTCCCATTTACTCCACCCCCAGCCACACGTAACCACCATTCCACTCTGTTTCTATGAGTTTGATTTAAAATATATGTGTATATATATATATATATATATATATATATATATATATATATATTCCACATATAAGTGATACCATCCAGCATTTGTCTTTCTCTGGTTGGCTTATTTCACTTTATAGCATAATGCCCTCCATTTTCATCCATGGTGCTGCAAATGACATGATATCCTTTCTTTTTTAAGACTGAATAATATTCTTTTATAGGTAGATAAATAGATATATATCACATTTTTTAATCCATTCATCTCTTGGCTGACATTTAGTTTGTTTCCGTACTTTGGTTATTGTAAATAATGCTGCAATGAATAAAGTTGCAAAGATACCTTTTTGAAACAATGATTTTATTTCCTCTGGGTATAGATCTAGAAGTGGGAGCGCTGGATCACATGGTGGTTCTATTCTTAATTTATTGAGGTGCCTCCCTACTGTTGTGCATAGAGGCTGTACCAGTTTACATCCACATCAACAGTGTACAAACTTTACCTTTTCTCTGCATCCTAGCCAGCACTTATCACTTGTCTTTTTGATAATAGACATCCTAACAGGTGTGAAGAAATACCTCATTGTAGTTTTGATTTGTATTTCTCTAGTAATTAGTGATATTGAGAACCTTTTCATGTACCTGTTGGTCATTTGCATGTCTTCTTTGAAATTATACCTATTCACGTTCTTTGTCCATGTTTTAATTGGGTTATTTGCTTTTTTGGTATTGAGTTGTATGGGTTCCTTTTATATTTTGGATATCAATCTCTTCTTAGATATGTGGTTTGCCAATATTTTCTCCCATTCTTTAGGCTGATTTTTTATTTTGTTGACGGTTTCTTTTGCTGTACAATTATTTATTTTTGCTTTTGTTGCCTTGACTTTGGTGTCAAAACCAAAAAATCATTGCCAAGATCAATATCAAAAAGCTTTCCTCACTATGTTTTCTTCTAGCAGTTGAATGGTGTTAGGTCTTACATTTGTCTTCAATCCATTTTGAGTTGACTTTTGTTTATAGTGAAAGATGAGGCCAAGTTTCATTCTTTTGCATGTGGCTATCCAGTGTCCCCTAACATCATTTATTGATAAGACTATCCTTTCTCCATTGTATATACTTGGCATCTTTGTTAAAATTAATTGACCATATATGCATAGGTTTATTTCTGAGCTCTTTGTTCTCTTTCATTGATCTATTTGTCTATTTTTATGACAATATCATACTGTTTCAATTACAAAAGCTTTGCAATATTGTTTGAAATCAGAATGTACGATGCCTCTACCTTTGTTTTTCTTTCTCAAGATTGCTTTGGTTAGTGGAGATCTTTTGTGTTTCCAAAAAACTTTCCAAACAATTTTAGGATTGTTTTTCTATTTCTGGGAAAAGTGCCTTTGGAATTTTGATAAAGATTGCATTGAGTCTGTAGCTCACTTTGTGAAGTATGGGCATTTTAACAATATTGATTCTTCCAACCCGTGAACACAAAATATCTTTCCATTTATTTATGTTTTTTTCAATTTCTTTTATCAATGTTTTATAATTTTCAATGTACATAATGCTTTGTAAATGGGACTGTTTTGTTAATTTCTCTTTTCAATAGTCCTTTAATGTGCCTTGTGAGACAAGTCTAGCGGTGATAAACTCCTTCAGCTTTTGCTTGTCTAGGAAACTCTTTATCTCTCCTTCAATTCTGTAGGACAATTTTGCTGGGTAGCATATTCTTGGTTGGCTATGTCTGAGACCCTTGTGATTGTACAGCCACCTTCTTTGTTCTTAGTGGCTCCTAGAAGCTGAGGGTGTGCCAAGACCTGTTAGTGTCCTAACTGTGTGGGAAATGCCCATATACCTGCTTAAGCTGCCAAAGGAATATTGTCTGCCCCTTCAGCTCCCCAGTGCAGGCTAATTGGAAGCCCAGTCTTCAGGCAGCATCTGGGAAAGTCAGGGCATTAGATATGCATTCTAGCTCCTATCCAGGAGAAACTGAGAGCTGGGTGTTTGTGCTTCTCAATCTATTCTGAGGCAGAGGGAATAGGCACTGGGAGTGTACATGCACCCAAATAGAACCACCTTTTTTGTGTGTGTGTGGTCCTGGGAGAGTCATGAATGCCAAGCCCCACTGACTTCCAGAGCTATTTGGGAGCCAGTCCCTCAGGCAGCAGCTGTAGCAGTTGGGGTATGAGATATCTTTCCAGAGAGGTGCTGGAGACTTGGTTTTACTGTTGGAGGGATCCAGAGGGAGAAGGCAGGAGAAGTGCCCATTAGCTCTTTCAGACTACCTGGATGATCCCTGTCAGCACCTAGATGCTCACTAATTAGAAGCCAGACTCTTACTGAGCAGCTGGTAAACGATGCAAACTCCTACTGAGAAAACCGAGGAGATGAGCATTTTTGTCTGCTCCTTCTGTGCTGAGCTAGTGTCGGGGTGCAGGTGAGGCTGGGATGCAGGGCTGGAGGCAGGGTTCTTTAGTTGCGGGGAGCGTTTACTTGTGCATTTAACAATTTTGTTTTGTTTGCTATAGTCGTGTCGTAATCATGAACACAAGCCCTATTTGGCCTCTCAGAGCTAGGTGTTTTGGGGTCCTGTATCTCCGTGGCAGCTTTAAAAGTTGGGGCCCTGTACATGTGGTCCAAACTCTCTACTCCTCAGGGAAAAGCTGAGAACTGGAGCTCTCTTCTGCCACAGTATGGCGCTGTGTCCAGGATGGGGTTTATGGCAACAGTGTGTCTCACCATTTTGATGTGGGTGTTTTCTCAGTACCCAATGTGCAGGAATCACTCATATAGTTTCTGGATCTCTCTCAGCGGGAATCAAGCCATGTGTAGCTGTATTTGTGGTGCATCTGTGGGAGGAGGAAAATTCAGGAGCCTCATATGTCACCATCTTGGTGACATCCCTGATGTTAGGAATTCAACATATGAATTTTGGGAAGAGACCAATACTTAGTCCATTTCAGATACCTCTCTCAGTGCTAAGTTTGCCTTACTATTATTGTCCTTGAAGCCATCCAAAACTATTGCCTTATTTGGAAAGCATATTGGTACCCACATGTTCATAATAGGAGAAGCACATACTTGGATAGAACCTTGGTTCTGTTTTTAAAAGTCCAACACTAATTACGACCCCCATAGTGTCTTGTGGTTATTCCCTTCCTGACTTACTGGCTCCATCAGTTTATCATGTTCATATATATCATTATTTTGTGCATAAAAATCAGTGAGGCTTGGGGGAGCTTCAAGATGGCAGAAAAGTAAGATGTGGAGATCACCTTCCTCCTCACAAATACATCAGAAATACATCTACATGTGGAACAACTCCTACAGAACACCTACTGAACACTGGCAGAAGACCTCAGATCTCCCAAAAGGCAAGAAACTCCCCCACGTACCTGGGTAGGGCAGAAGAAAAAAGGAAAAACAGAGACAAAAAAATAGGGGCGGGACCTGCACTTCTGGGAGGGAGCTGTGAAGGAGGAAAGGTTTCCACACACTAGAAGCCCCTTCGCGGGTGGAGACTGGGGGTGGCGGAGGGGGGAAGCTTCGGAGCCACGGAGGAGAGCGCAGCCACAGGGGTGTGGAGGGCAAAGCGGAGAGATTCCCACACAGAGGATCCGTGCAGACCAGCATTCACCAGCCCGAGAGGCTTGTCTACTCACCCGCCAGGACGGGTGGGGGCTAGGAGCTGAGGCTCGGGCTTCCATCGGATCCCAGGGAAAGGACTGAGGTTGGCTGCGTGAACACATCCTAAAGGGACAAGTGCGCCACAGCTACCTGGGAGGGAGTCTGGGAAAAAGTCTGGAGCTGCCGAAGAGACAAAAGACTTTTTCTTGCCTCTTTGTTTCCTGGTGCATGAGGAGAGGGCATTACGAGCGCTGCTTAAAGGAGCTCCAGAGATGGGCACGAGCCGCAGCTATCAGCACGGACCCCAGAGACGGGCATGAGATGCTAAAGCTGCTGCTGCCGACACCAAGAAGCCTGTGTGCAAGCACAGGTCACTATCCCCACCTCCCCTCCTGGAAGCCTGTGCAGCAGGCCCCTGCCAGGGTCCCGTGATCCAGGGACAACTTCCCCGGGAGAACGCACGGCATGCCTCAGGCTGTTGCAACGTCATGCTGGTCTCTGCATCTGCAGGCTCAACCCACATCCATACCCATCCGTCCCGCTGGCCTGAGTGAGCCAGAGCCCCCGAATCAGCTGCTCCTTTAACCCTCTCCTGGGTGAGTGAAGAACAGACGCCCTCAGGCGACCTACATGCAGAGGCGGGTCCAAATCCAAAGCTGAACCCCAGGAGCTGTGCGAACAAAGAAGAGAAAGGGAAACTTCTCCCAGCAGCCTCAGGAGCAGTGGATTAAATCTCCAAAATCAACTTGATGTACCCTGCATCTGTGGAATACCTGAATAGACAACAAATCATCCCAAATTGAGGAGGTGGACTTTGGGAACAATGATATATATATTTTTACCCCTTCTTCTCTTTTTGTGAGTGTGTATGTGTATGCTTCTGTGTGTGATTTTGTCTGTATAGCTTTGCTTTTACCATTTGTCCTAGGGTTCTGTCTGTCCGTTTTTTGGGTTTTTTTATTACTTAAAAATTTTTTTTCGTAATAATTATTTTTCATTTTATTTTATTTATTTTATTTTATCTTCTTCTTTCTTTCTTTCTTTTTTATCTCCTTTTTTTCTGAGCCGTGTGGAGGACAGGCTCTTGGTGCTCCAGCCAGGCGTCAGGGTTGTGCCACTAAAGTGGGAGAGCCAAGTTCAAGACACTGGTCCACAAGAGACCTCCCAGCTCCACATAATATCAAATGGCAAAAACCTCTCAGAGATCTCCATCTCAACGCCAAGACCCAGCTCCACTCAACAACCAGCAAGCTACAGTGCTGGACACCCTATGCCAAACAACGAGCAAGACAGGAACACAACCCCATCCATTAGCACAGAGGCTGCCTAAAATGATAATAAGGCCACAGACACCCCAAAACACACCACAAGACGTGGACATGCCCACCAGAAAGACAAGATCCAGCCTCATCCACCAGAACACAGGCACTAGTCCCCTCCACCAGGAAGCCTACACAACCCACGGAACCAAACTTAGCCACTGGGGGCAGACACCAAAAACAACGGAAACTACGAACCTGCAGCCTGTGAAAAGGAGAACCCAAACACAGTAAGTTAAGCAAAATGAGAAGACAGAGAAACACACAGCAGATGAAGGCGCAAGGCAAAAACCCACCAGACCTAACAAATGAAGAGGAAATAGGCAGCCTACCTGAAAAAGAATTCAGAATAATGATAGTAAAGATGACCCAAAATCTTGGAAATAGAATGGAGAAAAAACAAGAAACATTTAACAAGGACCTAGAAGAACGAAAGAGCAAACAAACAATGATGAACAACACAATAAATGAAATTAAAAATTCTCTAGAAGGAATCAGTAGCAGAATAACTGAGGCAGAAGAACGGATAAGTGACCTGGAAGATAAAATCGTGGAAATAACTACTGCAGAGCAGAATAAAGAAAAAAGAATGAAAAGAATTGAGGACAGTCACAGAGACCTCTGGGACAACATTAAATGCACCAACATTCGAATTATAGGGGTCCCAGATGAAGAAGAGAAAAAGAAAGGGACAGAGAAAATATTTGAAGAGATTATAGTTGAAAACTTCCCTTATATGCAAAAGGAAATAGTTAATCAAGTCCAGGAAGCACAGAGAGTCCCATACAGGATAAATACAAGGAGAAACACACCAAGACACATATTAATCAAACTATCAAAAATTAAATACAAAGAACAAATATTAAAAGCAGCAAGGGAAAAACAACAAATAACACATAAGGGAATCCCCATAAGGTTAACAGCTGATCTTTCAGCAGAAACTCTGCAAGCCAGAAGGGAGTGGCAGGACATATTTAAAGTGATGAAGGAGAAAAACCTACAACCAAGATTACTCTACCCAGCAAGGATCTCATTCAGATTTGACAGAGAAATTAAAAGCTTTACAGACAAGCAAAAGCTAAGAGAATTCAGCACCACCAAAACAGCTTTACAACAAATGCTAAAGGAACTTCTCTAGGCAGGAAACACAAGAGAAGGAAAAGACCTACAATAATAAACCCAAAACAATTAAGAAAATGGTAATAGGAACATACATATCGATAATTACCTTAAATGTAAATGGATTAAATGCTCCAACCAAAAGACACAGGCTGGCTGAATGGATACAAAAACAAGACCTGTATATATGCTGTCTACAAGAGACCCACTTCAGACCTAGGGACACATACAGACTGAAAGTGAGGGGATGGAAAAAGATATTCCATGCAAATGGAAATCAAAAGAAAGCTGGAGTAGCAATTCTCATGACACACAAAATAGACTTTAAAACAAAGACTATTACAAGAGACAAAGAAGCACACTATATAATGATCAAGGGATCAATCCAAGAAGAAGATATAACAGTTGTAAATATTTATGCACCCAACATAGGAGCACCTCAATATATAAGGCAAATACTAACAGCCATAAAAGGGTAAATCGACAGTAACACAATCATAGTAGGGGACTTTAACACCCCACTTTCACCAATGGACAGATCATCCAAAATGAAAATAAATAAGGAAACACAAGCTTTAAATGATACATTAAACAAGATGGACTTAATTGATATTTATAGGACATTCCATCCAAAAAAACAGAATACACATTTTTCTCAAGGGCTCATGGAACATTCTCCAGGATAGATCATATCTTGGGTCACAAATCAAGCCTTGGTAAATTTAAGAAAATTGAAATTGTATCAAGTATCTTTTCTGACAACAACGCTATGAGACTGGATATCAATCATAGGAAAAAGTCTGTAAGAAATACAAACACATGGAGGCTAAACAACACACCACTTAATAACCAAGAGATCACTGAAGAAATCAAAGAGGAAATCCAAAAATACCTAGAAACAAATGACAATGAAAACACAACAACCCAAAACCTATGGGATGCAGCAAAAACAGTTCTAAGAGGGAAGTTTATGGCTATACAAGCCTACCTTAAGAAACAGGAAACATCTCAAATAAACAACCTAACCTTACACCTAAAACAATTAGAGAAAGAAGAACAAAAAACCCTGAAGTTAGCAGAAGGAAAGAAATCATAAAGATCAGATCAGAAATAAATGAAAAATGAATGAAGGAAATGATAGCAACGATCAATAAAACTAAAAGCTGGTTCTTTGAGAAGGTAAACAAAATTGATAACCCATTAGCCAGAGTTATAAAGAAAAAAAGGGAGAAGACTCAAATCAATAGAATTAGAAATGAAAAAGGAGAAGTAACCACTGACACTGCAGAAATACAAAGGATCATGAGAGATTCTACAAGCAACTATATGCCAATAAAATGGACAACCTGGAAGAAATGGACAAATTCTTAGAAAAACACAACCTTCCGAGACTGAACCAGGAAGAAAGAGAAAATATAAACACACCAATCACAAGCCCTGAAATAGAGACTGTGATTAAAACTCTTCCAACAAACAAAAGCCCAGGACCAGATGGCTTCACAGGCAAATTCTATCAAACGTTTAGAGAAGAGCTAACACCTATCCTTCTCAAAGCCTTACAAAATATAGCAGAGGAAGGAACATTCCCAAACTCTTTCTACGAGGCCACCATCACCTTGATACCAAAACCAGACAAAGATGTCACAAAGAAAGAAAAGTACAGGCCAATATCACTGATGAACATAGATGCAAAAATCCTCAACAAAATACTAGCAAACAGAATCCAACAACACATTAAAAGGGTCATACACTATGATCAAGTGGGGTTTAACCCAGGAATGCAAGGATTCTTCAATATACACAAATTAATCAATGTGATATACCATATTATCAAACTGAAGGATAAAAACCATATGATCATCTCAATAGATGCAGAAAAACCATCGACAAAATTCTGCACCCATTTTTGATAAAAACACACCAGAAAATAGACATAGAGGGAACTTACCTCAACATAATAAAGGCCATATATGACAAATCCCACAGCCAACATCATTCTTAATCGTGAAAAACTGAAACAATTTCCTCTAATATCAGGAACAAGACAAGGTTGCCCACTCTCACCACTATTATTCAACATAGTTTTGGAAGTTTTAGCCACAGCAATCAGAGAAGAAAAAGAAATAAAAGGAATCCAAATCGGAAAAGAAGAAGTAAAGCTGTCACTGTTTGCAGATGACATGATACTATACATAGAGAATCCTAAAGATGCTACCAGAAAACTACTAGAGCTAAGCAATGAATTTGGTAAAGTAGCAGAATACAAAATTAATGCACAGAAATCTCTAGCATTCCTATACACTAATGATGAAAAATCTGAAAGTGAAATTAAGAAAACACTCCCATTTACCATTGCAGCAAAAAAATAAAATATCTAGGAATAAACCTACCTATGGAGACAAAAGACCTGCATGCAGAAAATTATAAGACACTGATGAAAGAAATTAAAGATGATACAAATAGATGGAGAGATATACCATGTTCTTGGATTGGAAGAATCAACATTGTGAAAATGACTCTACTACCCAAAGCAATCTACAGATTCAGTGCAATCCCTATCAAACTACCACTGGCATTTTTCACAGAACTAGAACAAAAAATTTCACAATTTGTATGGAAACACAAAAGACCCCGAATACCCAAAGCAATCTTGAGAAACAAAAACAGAGCTGGAAGAATCAGGCTCCCTGACTTCAGACTATACTACAAAGCTACAGTAATCAAGACAGTATGGTACTGGCACAAAAACAGAAATATAGATCAATGGAACAGGATAGAAAGCCCAGAGATAAACCCACACACATATGGTCAACTTATCTTTGATAAAGGAGGCAAGAATATACAGTGGAGAAAATACAGCCTCTTCAATAAGTGGTGCTGGGAAAACTGGACAGCTACATGTAAAAGAATGAAATTAGAACACTCCCTAACACCATACACAAAAATAAACTTAAAATGGATTAAAGCCCTAAATGTAAGACCAGACACCATCCAACTCTTAGAGGAAAACATAGGTAGAACACTCTATGACATAAATCACAGCCAGAGCCTTTTTGACCCACCTCCTAGAGAAATGGAAATAAAAACAAAAATAAACAAATGGGACCTAATGAAACTTCAAAGCTTTTGCACAGCAAAGGAAACCATAAATAAGACGAAAAGACAACCCTCAGAATGGGAGAAAATATTTGCAAATGAAGCAACTGACAAAGGATTAATCTCCAAAACACACAAGCAGCTCATGCAGCTCAATATCGAAAAAACAAACAACCCAATCCAAAAATGGGCAGAAGGCCTAAATAGACATTTCTCCAAAGAAGATATACAGATTGCCAACAAACCCATGAAAGGATGCTCCACATCATTAATCATTAGAGAAATGCAAATCAAAACTACAATGAGATATCATCTCACACCGGTCAGAATGGCCATCATCAAAAAATCTGCAAACAATAAATGCTGGAGAGTGTGTGGAGAAAAGGGAACCCTCTTGCACTGTTGGTGGGAATGTAAATTGATACAGCCACTATGGAGAACAGTATGGAGGTTCCTTAAAAAACTAAAAATAGAACTACCATTCGACCCAGCAATCCCACTACTGGGCATATACCCTGAGAAAACCATAATTGAAAGTGTCATGTACCAAAATGTTCATTGCAGCTCTATTTACAATAGCCAGGACATGGAAGCAACCTAAGTGTCCATCAACAGATGAAGGGTGAAGAAGATGTGGCACATATATACAATGGAATATTACTCAGCCATAAAAAGGAATGAAACTGAGTTCTTTGTAGTGAGGTGGATGGACGTAGAGACTGTCATACAGAGTGAAGTAAGTCAGAAAGAGAAAAACAAATACTGTATGCTAACACATATATATGGAATCTAAAAAAAAAGAAAGAAAGAAAGAAAATGGTCAGAAGAACCTAGGGGCAAGACGGGAATAAAGATGCAGACCTCCTAGAGAATGAACTTGAGGATATGGGGAGGGGGAAGGGTAAGCTGGGACGAAGTGAGAGAGTGGCATTGACACATGTACACTACCAATGTAAATGTAAAATAGATAGCTAGTGGGAAGCAGTCGCATAGCACAGGGAGATCAGCTTGGTGCTATGTGACCACCTATAGGGGTAGGATCCGGAGGGAGGGAGGGAGACGCAAGAGGGAAGAGATATGGGGACATATGTATATGTATAACTGATTCACTTTGTTATAAAGCAGAAACTGACACACCATTGTAAAGCAATTATACTCTAATAAAGATGTTAAAAAAAATTT
Organism: Balaenoptera acutorostrata; assembly: GCF_949987535.1. Lineage (NCBI taxonomy): Eukaryota > Metazoa > Chordata > Mammalia > Artiodactyla > Balaenopteridae > Balaenoptera > Balaenoptera acutorostrata. The sequence continues at coordinate 160,649,009 of NC_080066.1, read as the reverse complement.
TTTTTTTTTAATCAGTGAGGCTTGAAAGGGTGACTGGTGGGGTTTTCTCTCTTTGTGTACTCTGCTTTTTTCCAGGCTTGGCAGCTTGAATATACAGAACGTGCCCACAGGGCATTTTATTTGCAAATGTTGTCACTTTATTCTCTTTCCACTTCCCCAAAAGTGCTTGGAAAATTTCAGCTGGAGCTGTGTGTACAGCTGTCATCCATAGTGTCCCTGTCATGTCTTTCTCAGATGTTCTATTTGGCTTTGCAACTTTTGTCATATAGCCACTTAGCTGTCTGCCACAGGCTTTGGATATCTGCTCTGGTGTAGTCTCTGAGATTTAGTATTACAAGTATCATGGTGCAAGTTCCACAAGAATTACTGAGGTGAGCTACATAGATGAATTACATATAGGACATCTCCCGCAAAAGTCTTAATCTTCCATTAGGAAAGATGCATGTAAATGTAAATAACAAGAGGGGATTAATAAAATAGAATGCCCAAGGATAGTACAGGAAGGAGCCTACTTTAGTATTCCTAATTGGATCACTGGGGCGACACAGTGCAAAATACACTCTAAAATCTTAGCCGCTTTGGGTTTAGTTTCCTCATCCCAATTATATTCTTCTTCAGAATATACTGAGAGGAAGACAGGTCAGGACTCCCCATCAGTCTCTCCATTTAGCAGACACCGGTTAAAAAAGATATTAAAGCTGGAGTTGCCTTCAGAATTGTCCAATCCAATTCTTTTTTTTAACTACTGAACTGACTTTCAGAGAGGTTAAAAAACCTGTCTAGAGTCACACAGCTTTTTACTAGCAAAGCTGGTACAATAACTCACATTTCTCAATTTTTTCTGGAGAAAATCCATAGTTTCTTGATTCAGATTTATTTGTAAACTATGTGCTTCTCCAAGTCAGAAGTCACAGAGTAGATCCTCTTTTTGTTGTTGAAATTATAATATCTCTTAGGCCCGTCTGCAAGCGTTTCCCGGCATGGATGGAGGCTGGCAGCACCAGGTGAATGGGCTCTGGATCATTTAGCAATGATTTAGAGCTTCACTGTAGCCTTTGATCACTGGCACACTTTGCCCTGCTGTGAATTCCACGGATGGAGTTTTCTTGGGTAACTGTATAACTTTCTTGCTTATGTAGTTGAAATAAATCTCTTCTAAACCCAGCTATTTTACCCTCCTGCCCAGTTCTTTATTAACTGCAGGTTGTGAGGCTTTTCCTGGGCCAAGTTTTGTGCGTGGTATGCCACTGCCCTCTGCTGGTGGGACTATCCTCATGATGTGTTTAATCCCAGGGTGAGGCAAATTTTGTGATCCTTGCAGTTCTTTTGGCTGCAGGACCTGCAGGTAAAGGACGCTAACAAAAGAACTACTGCATTCAGGAATTTAATTCAGCAAAAGATTTTCACCATTTTCTATGCTGATGCTTCTTTATCCCTGGCAAAACCAAGGACAGATGTTATGGATGTGAGTGTGTGTGTGTGAGTGTGTGTGTATTTGTGGACATCAGACCTGTGGGTTCATGGTTATGGGAGGGGAAATTAAAACAAAGCAAATGGCCAGTTAAACTATGCCGGATGCTTTTCCACAATTAAGGGGGAAATGTTCTCTGAAATATTCACTGGTTTGTGTCAACTATAGGTGGTTCTCAGCCCCAGACTTTACTTCGTATATAGTCAGTGTGATCTATTCTGGCTCAGAATATTAACAACTCTGCATTTTGTAACTGGTATTATCGGTCTGCTGCCTCCCTTTTGAAATAGTGGCTCACGGATTGTCAAATGTACCATCCTGTTTCTCTTCTGTTTTCCATTAATGTTAAGTTGTAGGGGAGTTGGAATTTTATTTATATTTATAGCATATGGAATCATACACTAGAAAACCTATGAGCATGAATTTGGCAGGAAAGAAAGGATATGTCTGTCAACATCACCAGGGACTCAGCAGTTTCTAGGTTATTAATGTGCCTCAAAAAATTGTAGGAGCTGCATATGTATTGAGGTAGTGAACTATTTTTCCACCAGCTGTGTGTATTCCTCTAATTCTGGATTCTACAAGTTTTCAACACAGTGAAAGAAAAGCAAATATTCTTGCACCTGGCCTCATGCCATTTGGCAAAAGTCAGACTTCAAAAATGTATTTGAAGCCAAGATTAATGCCTGACTTATTCTGGAGAAAGACTATTCTCTTAAACAAGGTTGTTTAAACTTGCTGGTTACATGGATGCCAGGATTCTGTTTTTTATCTCACAAAATTTTACATAAGTCCTTGTATTTCTATACTAGTAAAAAGAATTCATAAGACTGTGAAGATATTCCGCCCTGAACATTCAAAACACCACTTATTAATAGAATCAGAATTCAGAGATATCTCAGTGGTAATACTCTAGAGTTGATTCCTCAAGCACCCCCTTTATTTTGATCTATCCATCAGTTTATCTATAATTTATCATCTATCTATTAATTAGATGGTTAGATTGTAGATGTATCCATTTTGAATCCCATATTATTCAACAGAATCGAGAAGTTGGAATACTCAAGACATAATGTCTAGTCCCTCCTGCTTTAAATGCCGAGTTAAATTTATGACAGAAACAATAAAAACAAAATTTCTATCTACAGGTGAAAAACTAATTACTTATTATCCAACTTTTCAAGTGTTCAAAATTATATTTCTCAATTGAACAATTCTTTGAAAATATTTCTTTGCTTTAAATGAATCTTATGTCTGTTTCTTCCTGTGCATTGGTGGTTGCCTTAATCATTTCCATCTTATTGTTTTTTTAAAGAAAGCTTTATTGAGATATAATTTACACACTATACATTTCAGCCATTATAGTTGTAGAATTCAGTGGCTTTAGTGTTTCACAGAGTTGTGCAACCATTACCAAAATCTAAATTTTGTCACCCCAAAAATAAACCCCATTCAAATTAGCAATCACACACCCATCTTTTCCTCTTTCACTCACCTATTCCCAGCCCAAGGGAACTACTAATCTAATTTCTGTCTCTATAGATCCACCTTTTCTGGATATTTCATATAAATGGAATCATACCATATACGGTCTTTTGTGACTGACTTGTTTTCTTAGCATAATGTTTTCAAGGTTTACTTATATTGTAGCACATATCAGAACATCACTGTTTTTTATGGCCAAATAATATTTCATTATGGGTATGTACCCTTTCATTTATTCATCCATCAGATTCTGGACATTTGGGTTCTTTCACTTTTTGGCTATTATTAATAATGCACGAGCATTCATGTACACGTTTTATATGGATATATGCTTTCATTTCTCTCGGGTACGTACCTAGGAATGAAATTGCTTTGTTATATGGTAACTCTATGTTTAACTTTTGGGGAGAAATGCCAGTTGTTTTCCAGAGCAGCTCTACCATTTCATATTCCTACCAGTAATATATGAGAGTTCCAGTTTCTCCACATCATCTTCAACATTGCCATTGTCTATGTTCTTATTATAACTTTCCTCGTGGGTATGAAGTGGTATCTTGTCTTAATTTGTTTTTCCCTGATGGCTAATGATGGTAAGCATCTTTTCATGTGCTTATTAGCAGTTTGTATCTTCTTTGAAGAAATGACTATTCAGATCCTTTGCCAAAATTTTAATTGGGTTATGTATCTCTTAATTATTAAGATATAAGAATACTTTATATATGCCAAATACTAATCCCTTACTAGCTATACAATTTTCCAATATTTTTTCCCATTCTGTGGGTTCATCTTTTCACTTTCTTTTTTGCAGCACAAAATAGTTTTGATGAAGTCCAAATTATCTAATTTTTCTTTTGTTACTTGTGCTTTTGGTGTACAGAAAACACTGCCTAAACCAAAACTGAGGTTACAAAGATTTACTTCCATATTTTCTTTTAAGAGGTTTTTTAATTTGTTTTTTGTTTTTGTTTTTGTTTTTTTGTTTGTTTGGGTTTTTTAGCTCTTGTATTTAGGTCTGTGGTCCATTTTGAATTCATTTTTGTATACAATATAAGGAAGAAGTCCAACTCCATTCTTTTGTATGTGGATATACAATTGTTCAGTAAATTTGTTGAAAAAAATTTCTTCCAATTAATTCTCATGGTACCATTGCTGAAAATTAATTGATCATAAATGTAAAGGTTTATTTCTAGATTCTCCAACTTGTTCCATTGATCTACGTATCTATCCTTATGTTAGTACCACACTGTCTTGATTACACTTTGCCATAGGTTTTGAAATCAGGAAGTAGGTGTCCTCCAACTCCGTCCTTTTTCAAGTGTCAAAACTATGTTTCTTAGTAGGACAACTTTACTGAAAATATTTCTTCTGCTCTAAAGTGTTGGGAAGCTGGAGAGATAAAGTGTTTTGGATGTTTCTTCCCATGCATTGGTAGCTGCCTTAATAATTTTCATCTTGTTCTTTTGGTTGAAGCAAATTACTTGGTTTTAATATTATGCCCCTCAAATTTTTTATGCAGTTTGAAACAAATATAAGACATTTAAAGAGGAATTTCTCTTTTTAACTTGTGTTAATTTTGTTTCCAGAGGCTTGTCCAAGACAGAAACATATTGTGTATACTTCTCTGATTCAGCTGGGCAAAGATCCAGGACTGTAGCTATTAGCTTTCAGCTGGCCCGGGTCATTTGTCACATGTTGGAAGCTGGGGTCCTCTCTTTGAGAGGAAAGAATGAAAGAAGGTGTAGAGAATGAAAAATAAGTACTAATGTAACCAGAAAGAGAAAACTACAAATTAAAATAAGTTAACTCCATATTTTGGGGCTTTTTCTTCCAGAGAAGCATTAAGTTTGATTGTTAGAATTATATGATGAGAAGAAGGTGTTTGGTGAAAGACCCTGATAGCTATATATTAAAGAGGAAAATAGAGCTTCTAGTAACACCTAGAATAGTCACATCACTTTTTAAGGAATACCTTTGATTACTTACTCTGAAGTGCTAGTTTTGAAGATAAACAAGAAGCTCATACAGGATAACTTGACCAAAATTGTCTAGATAGCAAGTGTCCACGTCAGTACTAAACCCAAGATCCCCTGGCTCCAAAGTCAGATATCATTAAAAAGTTATAGCAAATATGACTTTTGTTTTATAAGAAAAATTAAGAGGAGGACAGAAAGAAATATCAGAGAACACTACAAAGTAGTGTAACTTTGGCATTCTTAAATTTCCTGTATATGGTACAGCATGACAGTAGTACCCAGTGGAAGTTCATGTTTAAATCTCCTGAGGAAACATATTGTCTTCTAAATTCCATATTACGTCTTTACTCCAATCAAATTCAGCCTGTGAACAGGAACTTGGACATAGAAAGATAATTGCATAACTATAAACTGTGCCTACATTCGGGCCCCAAACGGTCAACTCTGGCATCTGCGTGGCTACAACCAACTTGGAAACAAGGCAGGAGAATTTCCTACTGAGAACATGGAACACCATATTCTTCCTTTTTCTGTACATGTAGTTAGCTTCCTGATTTATTGTTATTTAGACACTGGTTCAAGTTCTATAGACAGTGACAGAAGTAGAAGATTCTGTAACTCAATCTGGGTTTCAACAGCTCTAGGACACATCCTTACTGCTTCAAAACTAGAATGGCTTTCAGAAAATCCTGTTGTACATGTACCTTGTCATTCATCCTCCCCAAGCATATATAACCTTTTCCTTATACCAAAATCTAAAATTGCCTTTTATTACCACTATCAGTCTTGGATCATATTGTTTTGGGAAAGGCCAGCCTCACCCTATTCCAGAGGTATAAGTGTAATCTAGATCTGACTAAACCAGTGTTATGTAACCCCAGTTGATCAATTGGTCCACGATTTTGAAATCCATTAGCAATGGCTAATCAGTAGAGTGGTACCTTTTTTTTTCCAGCAGAGTTGTATCCTGATGGATGGCAGCTTGGAGCTACTCACAGTCTTTTACAGCCTGAGTGAAGATTATGCCAACACAGAGAGAAATAGGGGCAAGATGAGTAAGAACAGGTTCTAACTGTGTTGTCTGAGATTCTGGTTGAACTAGTTTAGGTTGGGTTTTCTGTAACTTACAACCAAAAGAGTCCTAATAGATATAGCACTGAATGTACTATTTTGACTCCTAGAAGAGAGAGAGAGAGAGAGAGAGAGATGGATCTTAGATCACCTTGAATTAAAAATAAAATATATGAGACAGAATTTCTGGCTAAAAATATACTTGAATTGAAGGAGAAACAACAATGTTAGACTGAAATAAATTATCATGGAATTCACAAGGCAGATCACTAGAATGATCATTCTATGGTTATTTTGAAGAGTTTGAGTTATGGAGAAACATGGTCAATGGTGGCTCCAATAAGCAAAAAGAAGGGTAAGAAACCAAAGGCAGTCCTTTACCAATGGGCCCTCTAATCAAGAAAAATATACTTCATACCTCCATTTATCATAATTTTCCATTGTTTCATGCAGTTTTAACTTTTCTTTGCTTCCTGTGCATTAGCAGAGAACAAAAAAGCAATGATTGTAAAGAGCTTAATTAAGACTTTTTTGCCAATGAGCTTAATAAAAAAGGTTAAATTTATTTTTCTGTCATTCAGTCTTCATGTGCATTGTAGCTTTTTTGAAGGAACAAGAAGATATGCATTTTTATTTCCTTAAAATAGATGAATTCACTGGCTTGCACTTTCCAAGCCTGAAAATACCCCTGAGAAGTTTTTGAAAACCGTGGAGTATCAAAGGCCTCCATTTTTCTCCACTCACAAAATTCTCCTCAAAGCAGAATGTTGTCACTTCACATTTTCATATGTCCTGCTCATGAAGAAGCCCCCCCAGGAGAAGGGAGAAAATGAGAAATAAAGTTTGGTAATAAAATTAGATTAAAACCAGGAAATGTGTTTCAGAAAACCCAATATCATCAGCCTTCACAACACTGCTCTTTCAGTCTCTGCTTTTGAGCCATGTTCTCGGATTGTTGAAATGGATTGCAAAGGAAGCCCAGTGACTTGATGGCATGTTACCAATTTCTCATTCCATTTTTAAGCTTTTCAATATTGTGTTAGCATGTTATCCTAGCCTAACAATTGTCCCCACATCTTCCTACTAGGTCTTCTCAATTCTTCCTCCTATCCTAGGGCACCTGCTTCCTCACATTATTTGGGATGGGCTGCTTCTTTTCTTTGAATCATGGTTTTTCCATGTTTTTCCATCTTTCCTTGTGCTTGCATTCAATTTCCTTTCAATGAGGCAAAATGACTTCTTTTGATCAAAGGTCTTTGCTGCATGTGCCCGTTAGGGAGAGGTAGCATAGATGTTAGGGAGGAACTACAATGCACAATATGCTTGTATAATCAAGAATAAATATGAAAAGTATAGAAAAGACAATTGATGGTGAGAGGAAACATATTTGTTTATATAAGCGGAAGAATGATGGTAGCTTATCTGACTTCAAGGATCCTTTTCTTCCGATATAAAAAAATATTTTAAAAATATATATGTATATTGATTTTATTTGGTTGCCAATGGGCCCTTCAGAGGTTTCACCTCCCCAGACTTCCTTGCAGCTCTGAGTGGCCATATGACCCAGCTGTGACCAATGGGATTTTAACAAAGGCAAATTCCTGACACTTTGCCTTTTACCTTTCTCATTTTTTTTCTTTCCTGGAATGAGGATGTGATTCCTAGAATTCAAAGATTATCTTGTGACTTTGAGAAGGAAGCCACAGGATACTGCTGGTTGAGACAAACTACTTGGACTGCCAACCATAAACCACTTGAAACATTAGAAAAATAAACCCTATTAACTCTGTATGCCACTGAATATTTGGAGGTGTTTAAATATAATCCCAACATGTTTGTGTATGTGAATATATATGTGCTTGTGTGTATGTGTTGTAAATTTTAATCTTCCAAGTCAAGAAATCATCTTTTAAAATATATCAGAGAGCTTCGTAAATGGATACAGCAACATTTTTTTAACCAGTGCCATCTTGAAAATGTTTAGACTTCAGTTTCCCAGCAAGGACAATATTATTACCCTGGGGGGATAGAGATATGTGTTGGAGGGGAGTGTTTTTGGTTGTCACAGGGGTTAGTGTGGTGGCATGTCTGGCATTTAATGGATAAAGGAAAGCAATATTAAATTGCCTGCAGTGCACAGGCCAGGCACACAAATAAAGAACTACGCCTCTCTAATGCCAGTATTATTCTGTTGAAAACCACCAGTTTAGGTGTTTTATACTTTTTGAACATCATGAACAATATAAAAATGTTGTGGTAAAATTTTTGTACAAGAACTTAACTGTTTTCTTAGTGGAAATTACCTAAAAGTAAAAATACTGGGTCCAAGTTCAGTTATTTCAGGATTTTAAGATTACGTTTGTATGTATCTGTGTATATATAATTCTTTTCAAAGTTGTCTTTCAGAAAATCTGTACCAACTTAAGTTCTGAAATTATGTATTATACTTTTCAAATACAAATAAATTTGGCTTTTAACAGTAGTAGGTAATTAACATTGAGTTAACCACTTCTTAAAGCAAGTCATCTTTGCTCTCGGGTTCCAGGCCATCACTGCTGTATAAATCAAGAATGAAAGTACCAGTGAAGGTATGGGGGGAGTTACTAATCACATTTCTAAAAACACTTTACTTCTCTTCTCCTACAAGCAATGAAGTCATTCCCCCAACGATCATGGCAATGAAAATAGAAGAACAAACATTGGAATAGACATTTCCAGACTACACATTCCATGCTCAAGTGACCTCAGGAGGAATTTTTATTATTTTAATCTTAGAGATGAGGAAATGAGAAACCAAGACTTTCTTGAGTGTGATAGGAAAGAAGGAAGAATGAGCCTTCTCAGAAATTCCTGTTATAAAATAAGCTCAAACATGCTATAAATTTCTGAGTGACAAAAATGTCCTGTTAAGTGATTAATAAATCACAAAGATTTTGTTTCGTGTTATTCCAAAACTTTAAAAAAAATATATGTTATATACAATTTATGAAATAGAAAATGCCTTGACCAAGAGATTTAGCATCACTATGACCTACAGTTAACAACTCAATATTTTAGGGTGTTTTGCCTGTATATGGGTTTGCCTGTATATGGGTCTGTGTATTTGTACATATACTTTTATACAAATCATAATAAAATATGTACTGTGATGTGTGGCATCCTCACCCTTTAATTGCTAGTGTTTAGCATGTGTTCTTGCACACAGAAGGTCCTTAGTATACCTGCTGAATGCTGGACCTGGGGGAAGTATGTCAGGACTGTTTTAGACTGTGTGCTTGTCCATCTGTACAACAATGAGATCAGTCTTCCCAAGTGCTAAATAGCAGCTTGCATGACACCGCAAAATACTGTTTCTCTTTTATGGATGAAAATACTAACATTCAGAAAGTTAAATGGTTTGTCCTGGATTGCATAGTTTATAAACTGCAGAAAAAAGATTTGAGTCTAGGTCTTCATATTCTAAGTTCTATGCCTTTGTGTTTTAAGTTCAGTACTCCTCTAAGCTACATTACAGTTGCTTCAAATTCCCTTGTGATTCCTTGGTTAGAATCACATTAAAAAGTAAAGTAAAACTTACATTCATGAATTTAGGAAGACTGCAGTAAAAATAAATATGTGTGTGTGTGTGTGTGTGTGTGTGTATAAGAAGGATTAAACTAATCTGTTATTTCTCACATCAAATTTAACCTTCTTATGGATGCACATACTGTAATTACCTGGTTACTGTGACACTATGTGGAGTTTTGCCTATAACTGTATATATCTCTGAGTAGCTATGTCATATGTAGAAAAGAGCTTGACTTTTAGATGGCATATTATATTGTGAGAGAATGTTGTAATGGTAAAGCTTGTATACAAAGTACCTCTCAGTGTTACCCATATCTGGGAATAAAAGACTGCGATTTTGTGGTTTACTGGGCCACAAAATTAGGGGCTGTAACATGGTGTTCCTGGAATCTATATGTCTCCTTGCCAGTATTATCTTTTGTTCTCAATTTAAAAGTTTTGAAATTATTACATTGTTTCCTTTATTTTTAACACTTGCCATAAATGGCACAACTGCTGATGTGAAAGACAGGAATAGGGTGTAAATCTGTTTTCCTGAACCACTCTTCATTGACCTAAATGTTTCTATTCTGGCTGCTCATCACCATTTTTTCAGCCTTTCAAATTTTATTCCTGGATTCTACAGCTGACTTGTATATTGGCATCTCAATTTTTTAAACAGAAGTTTAAAGCTGGTACATTTGTCTGCTCTATTTTACTCAGAAACAGTGGGAAAATATTAAAGAGGATTAATGAAAGATAAATCATCCCTATTTAGTGTGGGAAAATAAGAAGGAGGAATCAAAATCCAAGCTTTCTCAAAGGAAAAGATTCAACTTCAAACTACTGCAGAAAGTACACGAAGCACTGACCATGTGTTTACCTGGATGTTGAGAGAAATCTCTAACAACCGTGTTTTACCTCTAAGGAGCTTTGGGCTCATTTCAGAAGCAAGAACAACAACAACAAAGACACAAAAGAGACAGTTATAACGATGCACTTTTAAGTGCTTAAATAAGTGATACAGATATGATATATGATAAGAGTTTGTGAAAGAGAGTAATCAGTAAAATTTGGAAAGACACATAAGTTTGATTAGGTCTTAAAGCACTTTGTATACCATACTATATGTCACATAGCCACACCCTCCAAGGCCAAAACAATCAAAACTCAGAAATCTTGTCTTTTTCCTTTTTATCTGTTGATAAGAAAAAAAGTATTCCCAGGCCTTGCCTTGTTCTAGTATAACCACCTGTGGGAAACACACTTAGCTTTTTCCCATGTGGATCTCTCTGAATCACTTTTAGTGATATCACACCTGGATACCTACATGAGGAGTACTAGCCAGAGCTTCCCCCCATCCCTGAAGATAGGTGAGCATTGACTTTCAGGTCAGGGGCGTGTCTACTGCCATCAGCTAGTCATGAATTTACATATATATGAGAGTCAGGGCAACTCTCCCAACTGTGTGAGCCTGAATACATTTGCTGCATAGACTTGGAGTTCTGTGATTCTCAGTGCCTTAGGCCTCGCCTTCTGAGCTTGTTGGTAAACCATAGATGCTCCTGATCTCATGCAGGGTAGCATCCAGGCCAGGCGACTTCTATAAGACATGCAGGGTGAAGGAGACATCGGTGGATATCCAATAAAACAGTAACTCTAATTTCTCATTCTATTCTGTCTGGAAACCCACATTTTTATAGAGTTACAAGTTAGGAAGCATATTTATAATAGTCCTTGTATTAAAGTGAACTCATACTCAGATAAGAGAAGCATTGATACAGTTGCAACATGTTTTCTCCTTACCACTTCTGTCAGGGACCCTAGAACATTTCGGTTTGGGTAGACATAGTATACTCTTTAGCCAATAAACCAAACCTAAAACCTCCTTTATCAAAATGGAAATTGTTAGGATTAACTACTAGAAAACCAAACCACAGAGGCAAATGTAGTGGCTGAGAACGCAGGAAATGCTGATTATATAGCTAAATGTGATGATGAGAGATATAATTTAAGACCTTATAAGCATTTGGAATGAAAAATTGTTTACTTGACATTTCTTTTTGTTTCCAATATGTGGCTACCCTACTCAAGGTCTGGAATAAGTGACTCCTTCTTCTAGTGGGAAGCAGCACAGCATAATGTCCTTCCAATGCAGCTGCCTATCAGAACTGTCCCTGTACCAGATCCCATGCCAGAGCAAGGGGTTGGTCAAAAATCCTAATCTTAAACAATTATAATGACCAATAGCTATTCAGTACTTCCTATTTGCCAAGCATGATTAGCTCCATATCTATATCTACATATCTGTAGTTAAACTCTCTTAATTTGAATAATATCCATTCATAAACTGGGAAATTTTCTGAGGGTTAAGACTAGACTATGTGAGAACTCAACTCTTGAAAGGATAAAACTGTTCTACTAAAGAAATGAGTGAAATCAGTCACTGGATTTAAAAAAATATTAAGGTCAAATATTTTGCATGGTAGATCTTTTTTAATATTAGGAAAAGAGTAGATAATTTAACACTGGACTAGGGAATTATGATGTAATTAAGAAGATTAATGTTACTTTCAAAGTCCCCATGAAAGCCCAGGCCTACAAAGGTAGGGAATCTATGATCACAAGCCTTTCTCTTTAATAAGGAAAAATGGACAGCTCAAGAGTATAAAGTGCTTTGATCATTGAATAAAGGCCAGGTTTAATATAGTGGTGCCCTGGTGAATTAGAAGCAATCCCGGTTTGTAGATTACCTTAATCTGATTGAAATCCAAATGAAATATATATATCTGCATTATATAAGAAGTTAATACAAAATGAAAAGTCCATACTGTTGGAAATCAAATTCATAAAATGAACTCCAAAGCAAGTATATAACCCAAGTTAATAACAATTTAAAATTCTCTGAATCTGCTAGCAGTAAAAACATGCATACCACCCATGCTTGAATTCACCCATGCTTGAATTCTTATTGTTGTTACACCATTGACATTAATTTAGTAACCTATACTATTGAAAAGCTAGAAAGACAAAGACCTCTTTCTTTCATTTTTGCCTTGGATAATGCCCCAATGCAAAGATTTACAATAACAGCAACTAACTTATATATATCTGGCTCTATTCTGAATGTCTGGCATAAATGAACTCATTTAATATACAAAGTGTCATTATTTTTGTTTTAGATGGTGGAATATGCCAGGGGACATCAAGAAGTGTTGCATCAGCCAATAGGGATACCCCTTAGCCCTTCTGACAATGCTTGCTTCATTTCTGAGAAAATGGACTTGATACATACTGTCACTAGGAGAGCCATATGGTACCATATGGCCTTATGGTACCATAAGGCCTAATTTAGTTCATTGTGAGATAATGTTTATCAGTTGCAACAAGAGGAGGAAGGAAAGCATGACATGACATCAGATATATCTATCTATCTGTCTATCTATCTATATAATATTTGTTTGAAATAATTTGCCCCAAATAGTAAGGGAAAGTTATGATCCTATGTCCTTACTTTCAATCATTTTGGGAACAAAAGAAAAAGACAGGTTTCTTCCTAGGGAGAAAAGTAGTGATGAGATTATGCCCGTAGGGTTAGACAGTGAATGATCTTCTCTTGGTTCACCTTTTCAAAGATGATGAGTGGGTAAAGTGGGTAAGGGACTCCAGTCCTGGTCAGATCTTTGAAATAGTTCAAGGAAAGGGACCCCATTTAAAGAGTTGTGAAAAATAATTATAGGTAATAACTATTTATTAATTAATATTATTTTAGTTATTGACTAAAAGGATTTTGTTGAATACTCTTTTGAATATTGCCTTGTAGAGTTCTGACCTATTCTCTCACTGCCTTATAAAAAACACGTATTCAATATGGCACCTGATGAGGAGTTGGGAGACTCTCCAAATCTTTATAAAAATTCCCCTAGGATGTATACTTAGGTGATGGGACCAGGGATAATTCCCTAGTTGAAACACAGTGGTTTGTTCCATCAAAGAGCAAACTGATTTTAAACAAACCACACTCTCTAATGAACAAAAATTCAAAACTTCTTCCCTAACACCTGAGGAGATGTGAACTCCTCAGACTATATTAAAAATGAGGGAAGTGCTTTTGGTTGTTCATGAGCACGGTAGGAAGTTTTACTGTATATTCTCTCAACAGAGGACACTTTAGTTATTATAGAATATTTCCCCCACTGCATCCTACAAATATTCACACAAAAATGTCATCTCTTTCACCTTAGCTTAGGGATGAAATACTCATTAATGAAATGAAACCCTACATTTTAATAACCCTAACATGTTAACTTAAAGTGACAAAAATTGTAGCGATAACTTCATGAGTCTTATCTCAACAGACTTCTGGTGCCTATAGAAAAATGAAGAAATGGGAAAAACATCTAGCTGGAATAAAGTTTGTTTTTTTTTTGTTTTTTGTTTGTTTTTTGCTATAAAAGAGTAAGATAATGTCCAAAGGTAAATATATTGACAGCTCCTTATTTAAAATTCAAGCAGTATGAATGTGAAGGTCCTAGTTTGCAACTGGGTGTTTCAATTCTAAAGCCATCGGGTTATTTTCAAAGCGTAAGTTTGCTGGTGGTTCCTAGTATAGAAAGTGGTGCTCAGGCATCTCTTCCACTGTCCCCACACCCAGCTCATAATGAAAAAGGTTAACCTCAACTGTGTCAGAGTTTGGAGAAGAAACTGGAGGTAAATATCCCTTGTTTATCTGAGATATCCAAACACTTAATGAGGAAAGGAAACCAGAGTCTGAACTGTGGGTATTGTGACTCAGCTCATCACCTGTTTTCTTGACAGCAACAAGCACTCCAGCTAGATATTTAGTATAAATCTTCCAAAACAGTCACTGTCATAATTTAGATTTCTCCAGAAGCTGACCCCAAGGCAAGGGTTTGAGTTCAATTTATTTATTTAGGAGATGAGACACAATTAGGGGAGTTAAGAAAGTGAGACTGAGATGAGAAGAGAAGAAAATAAAGGGTGCATTACCAAGATAGTATCCACTTTGCACAGCTGGAACTCATTCTATTAGGCAGCGCCAGAGACATACAGTAAGCCTTAGAGGCGTCCCAGTTGAGGCAGAGGAAAGCTGGAGTATTAATCCACTCACCTCCCTCTGCCATTAGTGTGTGTTTGTGGGAATGCAGAAAGGGCAAAATAGTGCTTGTGGATGGAGAACTAACTTAGCTCCACAACCCTCAGTCTGCTCCGCCAGTTTACCTGAATATATATTCCTGTTTTAATATCCTTGTCTGTTAATTCTAAATCTATGCCAGTTCTAGTTTGGTTTTGATGATTTGATTCATCTTACGGTTATGGGTGATATTTTCTAACTTCTTTAATGCCTGCTACTTTTGACTGGGTGTTAGACATTTTGATTTTGCTTTTGGGGAGCTAGATTTTAAAAATTCTTATTAGTATTCTTGAACTTCATGCTGAGACTTAATTGTGTTAATTGGAAGTAGTTTGACTTTGGTGGAAGAGGAGGTCTTGTTTTTAATATTTGTTAGGAGGGACCAGAGCTATGCTCATTCTAGGGCTATCCCCCACACAACCAAAACTGAGACAAAAACCATCTGTGGGTTCTACCTAATGCTCCAGGAATCATGAGGGTCTCCAGTCTGGCTGGTGAAATCAATACATTTCTAGGCCCTATGTGAATGCCAAGCATTGTCCCCACTAATCCTTTCAGGTGGTTCTTTTCTCAGCCCTGTGTGATCTCCTCACATGCAAGTGCTGATCAGTATTAGCTGAACACTCAAAGTGGAACACTGCAGAGTTCCAGACTTCTCGCTTTGGTTAGCTTTGAGTGGTATGGTTGGATATGCATTTAGCAACTGTCAAATGTTGTTTTCTCTCAGTGATGGATGATTCCTACACAGCGACTTGCTTAGGAGTTAGTATAGTTGGGAAATAACAATTATTTTCAGTATCAATGGTATTTGTAGCATATTCGCCATCATTACAGCTCTTAAAACTTTACAACAATGATGTGTACCTAGGCCTTCTATGAATTACACATCTCACCTGACACCTTCATTCCCAACCCTCACCTTTAAAAGAAAAGACACTAATTTTCCCTGTTAACCACTTTGTTCAGGTTTGCTTTAAAAACTATACTTGCTCTGGAAAGCTGTCAGCTGCTTTAAATCTAGTGATAAAAATGTTAAAATACCATTGGACACCTACTCAATTTCAAGAATTTTACAAGTTGGGTTAAAAAAGGAAAAACTGTATTAACATTTCTACTTTGTTTTTTTTCTTCAGTTATAAATGCAAACAATCCTATTGTGACAAGTGACAACACAAGCTGTGTAAAATGTACTTCTCCGCCCCCAACCTCCCCAGCCTTTTGTAAACCAAACACTCTTATTAAGGATATATTTAGTAGTGTTATCCTCACACTGTTAAATTCTATCTATAACAACAACAACACAATCCCTCAGAGTTCTGTGATTGCACCTTCCTTCTGCAAACAGATCCTTTTCGTCTCTAATGAATGTGTTTGGATCTGGTCATCCAAAATGTTGTAGAAATGCATGGGCAATAGTTCTGTTCTACTCACCTATCCTGTGAACAGTGGTTAGCTTTGGTGAGAGATTCTGCCTTGATTAAGACAGAGATAATTTTCCCACAGAGGAACCGTTAAACTTCTAGCCATAGATAGTGGAAAATATTTGAAGCTTGATTTTAGAAGCCATGCTTGAAAATTAAAAACAATACAGAAAGCTTTTAATTCCTGTCTACATTGTAAGACTTGAAGGAGTCCCCTGGCAATAATTCCTGGGCTAAGCAGGAAAGAAGAGTGACTCTGCAGTGTTTAAAGTTTAGAAGAAGAGGTGAATAAGAGGAAATGGAAAGAAATTTAAGTGAAAAACAAGATCCTCAAAACTTAGATATTGTTAGAACCATGAAAACTCTGTAACACTGCAGAAGGTAATATTTTCCTGTTTTTAATTTTCTATCCCATGATTACTGTTATAGCTTTTTACAAATAAAAAACACAAGGTTCACAACAAGACTTATAAGAATATGAAGTAGGTCCTGACACTCTTCCTGTCATAATCTGGGTCTTTCTTGATGATACATCCATTTTTAAAAACATGATTTTTAATATAGCAGTTATCACAAAACAATCCATGCTAGCATGGCTCAAAATAAGTCTCATGAATCATTTCTTGAGATATTTCTTGAAAAAAAAAACAGATTTCACTGGCAAAAAGTGTTTTGAATCATCTGAATGTTAGATAATTTTCTTGGAGACATCAAATGCACATTATATAGTGAAGTAATTCAACCTACATTACCTGTTTAACTCTGCAATTTTCAAATGCATTTAATCAAGATTGCATTTTTCCTACAGTGTATACTTACTATTATTGAACACACAGGGAATTTTACCTTAAGTCTTTCCCAACAAAACCTTTTATTTGTATTGTTTTCCTGTTGTCAGTGTTTAATTAAAAGTAAGCTGCTAGTGAGAGGGGGGCATAGCCTGAGAGGCGTGGCTGGGCTTTAAAGACAGTCTTGATCCCTTGCATATTGTGCTAAAGGCTGCCACTCTTTGACTCACAATCCCCCTCGAGGACCCCTCCGGCCATGAAGCTGGGACTTCAGTCCCTGTCACAGAATTAACTTCACTCAGTGATATTCATATCAATAGCTTGATAAGTCTCTGGCCCTGGATTATCCCATATCTACCCCATCCAATTTCTGAACTAAAAAAGTCAAATCTCTTTCTGACAGTAACATTGTGGATTCCAATATGTTTTGTCAGAGAAATTGTGAGAAATTTCATCTTTACCTTATTTACCCACATAAGCATATGTTTTAAAATTTTTAAAATATGATCTTTCATGGTTTCTAAAATGAGAAAGTATAATCTCATATTTCAGAACATGTGGAAAAGAGGGTAATTTATATTCTTAGATTTGTGTCTTAAAAAAGCTGTATAGAGAAAAGAAATGGGAAAGGGAAAGATAATAAAAAAATGATATATTACACCTGAACTTTTGAATTTGAATGTCTTGCATGGGACCTGTGCAGATTTTATTCAGGTGATTCAGGGCTTGATGTCTTCTCTTAGAGGTTCTAAAACAGCTCAACTTCAACTAGTCCAAAATCAAACTTGTGTTCTTCCTTCAAATACTTTGTCCAAAGCAGAGTACTCTTCCTTAGGAAATTACTACCACCACTTAGCTAACTGAGCAAGCCCGAATGATGAAGCAGATCCTTAAACTTTCTTCTTATTCATGCCTCAAATCTAATCCATCAAACATTTTTGTTACTGTAGCTTACTAAATATCTCATGAATAGTATCACGCCTGAAGTATTTATTTATCAGCACATGTCTTTTGAGGGCCTTCTAAGTGTCTGGCATTATAATAGATGTAGGACATATAGTCTGGAACAAAACAGAATTCCTGCATTCATAAGTGTCCATTCTAGTGAAGTGGAGGTAAAGACAGCAAACAAATAAGTGAACATAAAATATATTAGCTAAAGATAAGTGCTACCATAAAACTAAAGCAGAATAAATATGATAAAGAGTGACCATTAGGTATGGGCCATTTTTTTTAATAGAAGTAGTTTTCAAACTGCAAAAAAGGAGGTCATGAAATCAATTTAGTATGTCAAGGATGGCATTTTATTTGAGGTATAAATGGGATTTTTCAAATTTTAATTTTAACTTTTCTATTGAAGTATAGTTGATTTACAATATTATGTTAGTTTCAGGTGTACAACATAATGATTCTACATTTAAATACTTTATGAAATGATCAGCATAGTAAGTCTAGCAACCATTTGTTTCCATACAAAGTTATTAAAGTATTATTCACCATATTCCTTATGCTGTATATTACATATCCGTGACAATTACTTTATAACTGGAAGCTTGTACCTCTTAATATTCACCTATTTCGCCTCAGCCCCCACTCTTTCCTTCAGACAACCACCAGTTTGTTCTATGAATCTGTTTTCATTTTGTTTTGTTTGTTCATTTGTTTTGTTTCTTTTAGACTCCACATATAAATGAGATCATATGGTATTTGTCTTCCTCTGATTTATTTCACTTAGCACAGTATCCTCTAAATGCAACTGTGTTGTTGGCAAGATTTCATTTTTTTAATGGCTTAGTCATATTCCATTGTATATGTATACCACATCTTCCTTATCTATTCATCTATCAATGGACACTTGGGTTGCTTCCATATCTTGGCTAGTGTAAATAATGCTGCAATGAATATTGGAGTGCACATATCCTTCAAAATAGTGTTTTGGTTTTCATCAGGTAAATACCAAGAATTGCTGAATCATTTGGCAATTTTATTTTTAATTTGTTGAGGAACCTCTATACTGTTCTTCATAGTGGCTGCAACAATTACAATCCCACCAAAAGTGCACAATAGTTCCTTTCCTCCACATCCTTGCCATTGCTTGTTGTTTGTTCTCTTTTTAATAACAGCCATTCTGACAGGTGTGAAGTGATATCTTATTGTGGTTTTGATTTGCATTTTCCTGATGATTAGTGGTGTTGAACACCTTTTCGTGTGTCTGTGGACCATCTGTATATATTTATATAATGTCTATTCAGGTCCTCTGCCCATTTTTAAAGCAGGTTGTTTGTTTTTGATATTGAGTTGTATGAGTTCTTTTATATTTTGGATGTTAATCCCTTATTGGGTATATCATTTGCAAATATTTTCTCCCAATCAGTAGATTGCCATTTCACCTTGTTGATGGTTTCCTTTTTTATGCAAAAGATTTTTATTTTGATGATGTCCCATTTGTTCGTTCTTCATTTGCTTCCTTTGCCTGAGGAGACAGATCCAAAAGAAAGATTGCTAAGAAAAAGAGCATACTGCCTAGGTTTTCTTCTAGGAGTTTTATGGTGTCAGATCTTACATTTAAGTCTTTAATCTATTTTGAGTTTATTTTCATATATGGTGTAAGAAAGTGGCCCGGTTTCATTCTTTTGCATGTAGTTGTCCCATTTTCCCAATACTATTTATTGAAGAGGCAGTCTTGATGAACTCTTTTAGCTTTTGCTTCTCTGTAAAACTAATTATATTTTCTGCAATTCTGAATGATAACCTTGTCAGATAGAGTATTCTAGGTTGTAGGGGTTTTTTTGTGTGTTTTTCCCCTTTCAGCACTTTGAATACATCATGCCACTCCCTTTTGGTCTGCAAAGTTATTGCTGAAAATTCAGCTGCTAGTGTTCTCTACTATGTAACTGGTTGCTTTTCTCCTGCTGCTTTTAAGATTCTCTCTTTATCTTTAAATTTTGACATTTTAATTATGATGTGTCTTGGTGTGGACCTCTTTGGGTTTATCTTGTTTGGGGCTCTCTGTGCTTCCTGTACCTGGATGTCTGTTTCTTTCCACAGGTTAGGAAAGTTTTCAGCTATTATGTCTTCAAATATGTTATCTTCCTTTTTCTCTCTCTCTTCTCCTTCTATGATCCCTATAATGCAAATGTTAGTACACTTGATGTTGTTCCAGAGGTCTCTTAAACTATCCTCATTTTTTAATATATATATATATATTTTTCTGTTCCACTTAGATGATTTCCACTACTCTGTCTTCCAGATTGCTGATCCATTCTTTTGGATCAATCCATTCTTTCATCTAATCTACTATTGATTCTCTCTAGTGTATTTTTTATTTCAGTTATTGTACTTTTCAGCTCTGACTGGTTCTTTTTTATATTTTGTAAGTGTTTGTTGAAGTTTTCATTATTCTGACTGGTATGTGGAGAACAGATGTAGGAAGGCAAGGATAGAAACAGGGACAACAGTAGGAGACTATAGCAATAGTCCAAAAACACCATGAGAACTGGCTTGAGACAAGATGGTAATTATACAGAAATTTGAGAAGTCATTTGATTCTGGTCATATTTTGAAGTTATGGCCAAAAGGATTTGCTTATGGATTAGATGTGAGTGAGAGATGCACAGAGGAGTGAATGACACCAAGAGAATTGGGCCTGAAGTTAGGAGAATGGAGTTTCCATTTACCGAGAAACTCTAGGAGAGGGGCAGTTTTGTAGTCTAGAGGGGAGACAAGTGACCAATTAAGAACAGATTTTGCAGAAGCAGTTGGGCGTGTGGATTTAGTACTCAGGGAAGTGATTTTCTGGCTGTCAACAGGAACAACAACAAAATAGGTAGAATGTGAAGCCTTGAGAGTGGATGAGAACCACAAGGAAGTTACGTAAACTGAGAAGGAAAGAAAAGGGAAAGGAAAGAAAGGAAAGGAAAAAGATCTAAGAACTGATCCTTGAGGCATTCTAATTTTTAGAGATTTGGAAAATAGGGCAGAAAGATCAGCCAGTAATATATGGGAGAAAACAAGAGGAAGTAGAATCACAGAAACCAAAAAATATTATTTCAGGAAAGCAGTAGTGATCAACTATGCCACATACTAGTAAGTCAAATATTGTAGGGTTTTTAGTGTGGAGGCTGTTGGTGACTTTTATAACTATTAGAGCAGATTGGTGGGAATTGAAGCATGGGAGTGAGTTCAAGAGAAAATGAATATTGGAAATATGGAAATGGTTAGCAAGTAAACTTTTTAAAAACTTTGCTAATAAAGGAAGCAGATAAATGGAAGGGCTGATGGCTGATGGGGGAATGTGGGAATGAGGTCTACTGAACAGATGGAGGAATCAACCTTGAATAGGAGGAGCAAACTTTCCTTCCTAGTATCAAAAGAGGAGGCAGAGGATATGAATTTGACACATGCAATTTAATAGAGGTGATGATGGAAGCTTATGCAAGTTTCTTCTGACCTCTTTTATCATCTCAGTGAAATATGAATCATGGTCATCAGGGTATGTGAAAAGGAACAAGGGGGTGATGGAGGTTTAAGGATTATGCACAGGGTTCCTAAATCTTCAATTGGCATACACTTTTGCCCCCAAAGAAGCCTTTTTTTCTAGTTTTAAAAAAATTAATACGGGAATAGTACTAGGTAGCTTAAAAACCTTCAAGGGCTTCCCTTTGCTCCTTAACTAACACCTACATTTAAATTGCCTACCAGCCTCTTAATGGACTGGCTCCTTCCTCCCTCTCCAGCATCATGTCATCTCATCCCTCTTATGCTCACCCTTGTTTCAAGCCAGCCTGACCCTGGGATAAGATATGTTCCTTCTTGTCATCAAGACCTCTGTCCATGCTATTACCTATGCTCTAAAAGCCTCAGTCTTGCCTAATTAATCTACTCATCCTTTTCATCTCAATTCAAACGTTATCTCTTCAGGTAGTTTACTTCTTAACCACCTCCACTATCTTCCCACTCTTATGAGTAGATTAGATCCATCTGATATATTCCCTGTTGGCTATTTTGTTTCTTACCCTGAGTCCTTATAATTTATAATTCTTTATTTTCTCAAGAAGTATCTGTCTCCTCCTATGGTTTCTAAGGGAGCACTGTGCATGTGTGTTGTGTTCAATTCTGAGGTCTCTGGCTTGGAGAGCGCTTTGTGGTTACCCTTATTGACCTCTCTTACCTGGAAGGAAGCTTGAATATCAGCTCAGCTTCTATACTTCCACCTGCTTTGTTCACTCCTGGGAAAGGATTTCAATCAGGCAGGTCAGGCTGGGGAAAGAGACTCTTATATGAATGGCATCCTGTCTGTAGATTCCATAAAGCTACCTATAGATGCATTTTCAGTCTTCCTTGTTAAGCATCACTATCCAGGTAGCTAAGAGGGTCAGACAAATAGAGAAACTGTCTTTGTATAGTATTCTTAATGATATAGTTCTAGTCAGCTATGTTCTTAGCAGTACCTCTACCTTTTCCAAATAAAGTGGAAAGTGGCAAAACAAAAAAAAAGAATGTATTTTACTACACCCATTCATCTAATTATCTCATCCTATAAAAGGTGGGGGGTGTAACTGTAGTCTCTGTAGTATATTTAATTTTTATTAAAAATTATCTTTGGGGCTTCCCTGGTGGCGCAGTGGTTGAGAGTCTGCCTGCCAATGCGGGGGACGCGGGTTCGGGCCCTGGTCTGGGAGGATCCCACATGCCGCAGAGCGACAAGGCCCGTGAGCCACAATTGCTGAGCCTGCACGTCTGGAGCCTGTGCTCCACAGCAAGAGAGGCCGCGATGGTGAGAGGCCCGCGCACCGCGATGAGGAGTGGCCCCCACTTGCCGCGGCGGGAGGGAGCCCTCGCACAGAAACAAAGACCCAATGCAGCCATAAATAAATAAATAAAAACAAAAATTAAAAAAAAAAAATTATCTTTGGATAATTGTTTAAACCACAAAGCATGCGTAGTAACACTGGGTTTACAAAGTATATCTAAATGCATTGAAAGAATGTGAACTGGAGGTGAAAACTCAGAAAAAAATAATAGCAAACATTTATGGCGCACTTACTGTATACAGACAATGTTTTAAGCATTGCGGTAGTTAATCTTTTATAGGAAACCTTGGCAAGTAGGTACTACAATTAACCACATTTGATAAAAGATGAAAATGAGGCATGGGATAGATAAAGAAACTTGTCCAAGATCACACAATCACTAAGTAATGAAGGTGGGATTTAAAGACCTTACACCAGAGGCTTCCCAATTTTTTTTTTATTGTTGTTCATTGTGTCCTTAGCATTCAACTAATTTTTTCATGGTGCCAAAAGAAATTACATAACTTACATAACTGTAATTACCTGCTAATGAGGTGTGTACACCTGTTGGGCATTGCATAGCCTCTCAAAGCTTAGAATTCAGTTGGCTATGACCACCCTAATTTCTGCTCTACATTGATTTTCATGTGGTGTTTAATTTTTATCTCAGCAACCTTCGGAAAGGTTTCACAAAGTTATGTTACCAGAAGTAGTGTGATCTAATCCTGAAACTGTGAACACCCTGGAGCTAATAGTGCTGGAGGTGTCCAGAGATGCATCTGTGTTTCCCTGGGATATTTAACATATCCCATGGTGACCCTGTGAATACATCACGGCACCCTGACATGCATTAGTGCAAAGTTTAGGAACCACAACCTTGTTCATAGCCTTGTCGCTTCATAGCCTCCTGTTAAGTGCTGTCTGCAAAGAACAGTGGTATATAGTACTGGGAGTTCCAAGGACTAAGCATACAGTCCTTACTTTCAGGTTAGAAGAAGCTAAGAGTGAGTGTAAGGCATAGACATGGTAAACATGGGGAAATGATGAGAATGGTGCAACATAAAGAGCAGAGGCTTACAAATAAAAGACAGTCCTAACTTTGCATTGAGGCTCAATGATTCTAGTGCTGCTTTAAGCACGAATGTGTGCCAATTCTTGCCACATCTCAGAGGCATAAAAAAAGATTTCTGTTAATAGAATGAAATTAAGTGATAAAATTCAAATAAAAATTATAGGCAGTAATTGATATCCTGTCATTTTCACCTCAGTAATAATTCCTAAATTCATTCCATTTTTTGCCTTTCCACCATAGTTACTTAAACCAAACATTTATTACTTGCTGCTTATTTGGGAATGGAATTCTGGCATCCTAGAAACCCAGAACATAGTTTTTACTAAAATGGTACTCAAAGTGTCTTCTGCAGACTCTTATCACTTTGGAAAAAAGTTTGTTATTGGTCTGCAACACAATAAGGGCAGAAACTGATGTAAGAATTTAGAAACATTTTAAAGCAATTTGGCAAAGTAATTTAATTCCTGTTTAACTTAATAATTAAAAAATGAGGTTTGCATTTTATGTCAGCTTTTTAGATTTAATTTACCTAGTAATTCTTTTTTATTATATTTTACAGAAGTATTTGTCCACAGCAGATTTAACATGAAAGGATGGAATAAAAATGGTTTCTTCATCACAGCTAGTTTGAGAAGCACTGGTCTAGAAGTGGTGCATTGGGTGGACATGTTTCCTTGGCCCTGTGGACTCCTGGTCCCATGGGGAGGGACATGAATGGGAGAGGGCTGGATAGGGGTCCTCCAAAGAAATAGGCCCATGATAGGTCCCCAGAAGCCCAGGTCTACGTGCTGTACTGATTACAATCATTAACCCACAATGAATAACATAACAGAGAGAGATAACTCATCTCATTTCTGTCTTCTCAGCACCTAGTACCGTAACTGATGCATTAAAGGCACTAAATAAGTGATATTTGAATGAACAAAGCATTAAATACAGTGACGAAAATGATGATGATTTTGACGGTAATGACAATTTCTATCATTTATTTCATTTGTGCCCTGTGCCAGGAGCTATGTTAGATACTTTATATAAATTATCTCTAATCATGACCAGAACCACGAAGATAGGTATTATACTCTCTGCTGAGAGATGAAATCTCTATTTTATAATTTTGAAGAGAGCATGCACTTTGTAGCTTGGGCTTGGGAAAATGGAAAGGTGGCTTTATTGAAAGAAATGAGATTTGAACTGAGTTGTAAAGGATGAGCAGAGTTGTTGGAAGCAGAGAGAAAGAAACACCATGGCCTATGTGGAAGAATTGTACAAACCAAAGAATGCAAGATACAAAGCACCCTCAGGGTGAGATGGATAAGAAACATATGAAGGGTCCAAATATAAGACACTAAGGACTGTGGAGCATGCGATCTTAGTAAATAGGGTATGTTCCACTTAAAAGTATTTCACATTTATTAAAAGCAAAACAACAACAACAACAACATAAACAAAATTAAAACTGTGCCATTAAACCAATTCTTTAACTGGCTTGGTGCAGTGCTGAGTCTCTGATTCATTATATCACTTCAGAATGGGCTTTCCTTACTTCTAATCTATCTCTTTTATAACACCCTGTTTTAATTCCCCATGCAAAATGTATCACTATGTTATATACTAATATATAGTATTTTCCTGGGCATGTATTTATGTATTTTTGTCACTCTCTGCTTACTAGACTTTAAAATCCATGTAATCGAGGTCCTTGCCTATCTTTTTTATTAGTAATGAATACCTGGCACCTAAAAATGTATCTAGCACATACTTGATGTATGAACTATTTTGCTATGTAATAAACTACCGAAACTTAGCAACAAATACACTTAGTGGTTTAAAACATTATATTATTATCACAATTTCGGGGGTGTAGTGGGCAGTTCCTCTGCTGATTTCACCTAGGCTTACTCCTGTGGTTGTACTTAAATGTCACCTGAGCTGGAAGATCCAAGTTGATCTCGCTCATGCTTGGCAGTTGGTACTGGCTGTCAGCTAGGATGCCTCCTATCTCCTCCACATGGTCTCTTATCCTCCATTGGGTTAGACTGGCTTCCTTATGTGGTGTTCCCTGGGCCACACTCCAAGAGGGTGAAGACAGAATCTGTGAAGCCTCTGTCGTCCAGCCTTAGAAGCTGTGCAATATTACTTCCACTGCCTGGATTGATTACAGTAAGCCAGGCCAACGGCCCAGATTCAGGGAGTGGGGAAACCAACTCTACTTCTTAATGGAAGAAACTGAAAAATGTTGTGGATATGTTTTTAATCAATCACATTTGAGGTTCGATAAGAATGCATTATACAAATGAATAAATAGTGTGATTAAAGGCACAGAGAGGAAAGAATACAGCATATTCCTTAGTTTATAAGCAATGGGTAGTCATGTGGATTCTTGAATATGAGGTGACATGATCTAAGTGAAGTTTTAGGAAGATTAAACTGCCTGTGCCTATAGGAGGAAATAAACTGGAGACAAACTAGATGCAGGAAAATCATTTGAAGCCTGCCATGATAAACCAAAAGTAATGAAATGAGGAAACGGAGATTCATCATAAACTCTAGTCCTGTTTCCCATTTACTTGTTTGGGGTTTCCAGCAATGCATGAGGATAGCTGGCACAATGCAAAAGGGTGGTTTGCTTAAGGACAGATGCATGGGACCTGCTAGTGGATGGCAGGAGGTTAAATAGAATGAACCTGGAAAGGAATTAGGATGGTATTGATATCTGAGTGGTTCCAGCCAGTTGTCCATATATTTACTGGTTCATTTGAATTTATTGGCAATTTGAGATAGTTTGAATAATTCAAAGTAGAATGTGAGTCCTGTTCTTTGGGGAAAAAATTTCCTTGGGATATTTTTTTAACTTCCGAAGACATTACATTTAGAGGTGGCACTTTGTGTACTGAAGTAAACTTGAAGCCTCGTGGCCATCTACTTAGAACTGACTGATACAAAAGAAATAGAAATATTAACAGACACAGTATTTCAATTTTCCCTAGAGACATTCCAGCTCAGCATCTTCTCATGCTGCTAAAAAATGAAGAAGCTCATATATCTCAAGGCGTTTATATTCCGGATGGTTATGCTTCTCCTGTTCAAACATAAGTTTGAAAAACACTCCACTTTTAGGGATGTTTTCCTTTAGAAAAAACTATTATTTTCTTTCTTAGAAAGGCAATAGGGAGAGAATTCAAGCTTAACAGAAATCAAGTCATAAATTTATCTGGAGAATGCTGACTTTTATACTTCACCATAAGAAAGAAGAATTGATGGAAATGTACCCAATTCCTATGCAGAAATGTTCTCTTTCAGAGTCTGAAAAAGTATGTCATTTTAAAAATCTGCACAATTTTAATTTGTACAAATCTAATTTTTTAAATGATGTACAATGAACAAAGTATAAAATCTCAACTGCAACACATTGAATAGCTACCTAGCAGTTAAAATCCTTTATATAATTGTGATTTCTTTGACAGCTAAAAAATAATAAACAACAATGGGAATTTTCAATAAACTTCAGTTAAATCAGCTTTTTCAAAACAATGGTCCTTAAACTTACAGGTTTAAGAATGTGAAGTTGGCCTATCTTTTATGTATTACTCATAATGCAATTTAATTCTAGCTCTAACTTTTTGTAAGCATTTTTGTTGTAAGTAGATTTTGACCTTCTGTGATGAAAATAAAGATTCAGGATTCAGATACTCTTCTCTCAATTCCAAATGCCAATTATACTTTTACCTGGTTGGAAGGGAGAGTTTTTTGTTTTTCATTTTATTCTGAGAAGCTTAGGTCAGTGTGTCTATAAGTTTGGTCTGCTGAAAGTCTATATCAAAATTGTCCGTGGCCCCAATTCAAATGTGCAAAATCAGAATCTTTGAAAATGTGTTTTTTGGATCTTTCTTTTAAATAAATTATTTAGGTGATTATTTTGAACAATAAAGTTTAGACATTTGCTCTAGATTTGGCTCCCAAGAATGTTGCTTGTTACAGTCTTGAGTAGGTAGGTAGTAGTTTCTCCTTTGAAGTAAAATAAGAGTCACCTAAATATTTTACAAATACTTATCGGCTGCTTTCTTTATGCTAGAAAATGTTCAAGGTGCTGGAAATACAGTAGCTAATCAAATTGATTCTTTGTCTTGAGGGAGCTCTAGATCTAGAGAGATAATTCAGTTACAACACAATCAGAAATATACCAGGAGACATGTTATGACACAATATCATGAGAACTTCAGAGAAGAGTGGATGTAGGGGCATTAGGACAGGTTTTCTGGAGTAATTTACATCACAGCATAGTCTTAAAGGATAAGGGGTGGGGAGCTTCACATAGACGTGAGAGAGATCATGGTGTTTTCAGATATTGCAATTTGTTCTTTATTACTGCATCAGAAAATAAAAGTGGAAATGCGAGATAAAGCTGAAGGGGTCTACTGAAGTCACTTGTGAAATTTCTTGTTCTATTTTATTTTATAAATTTTATTTTGCTAAACTCATTTAGCCAATAGACCTTAAATGAGGTGAACTAATATTAGCCAGCTAGACTGGATGTCTGTATTCCTAGAGAAAATGCTTAGTATTATTGTCAGAAACATGTTGCTAAAGTGAGAATCCCATTCTATAGGAACAGAGAATAATCTTGTTTCTAAAATAAATCTTTCCATATATAAAATAAGCTCACTGCCAAAAAATGGAATCTTTAAGACTCGCACAGTTTAGAAAATAATCATGCTTGACTGCAATCTTCATCTCATACCTCACGTACACTCTCTCAACAAATCTTGTTGGCTCTACCTTCAAAATACATCCAGAACTTGACTACCTTTCACCATTTGCTTTAACCACCATCTTGGCCCAAGCCCCAATTCTCTTTCCTGTTCTGTAGTTGAATACGAGCTGACTGGCTTTTTTGCTTTTACCCTTGCCTGCTTACAATTTGTTCTCCATACAGAAACTAGAATAAGGCTAAGGTAGGACTTCTGTTATGTAATGCAATCAAGGAGGAAAGTTTTTGGCTCTCAACTGATCCATGTGAGGATCTTTTGTTATTCCTTTCCCCAGTTTTGATGGTAAATGTACAAATGTAGCAGGCATGGCCTAAGAAGAACATGGTGACAAGGGCGCAGACTTTTAACAAGGGTCTGTGTCACCCCACTAGGTAAATTACCCAGATTAACAAAGGGATGGATGAAATCTGAGGGGAATCTAGAAGCGGTAATAAAGGAGGAAACACTGAGAATCAGCTGTGACCTTATGGCCAGCTCCTTCTGTGAGGTTTATATTTTTTTTCCACAAACCTTCTTTCTCATAAGTTCCCCCTACCCCAATCAAAGAGGCTCAAGCATCCTGGAGAAGTTGCTTCTAGAACTTATACAAATAGATTTAAGTGACATAAGGGTGGACTGTAGTGGGTGATGTGCTATGAAATCCAGGTGTGCTTTCAGACCAAAGAAATTATTCTCCTGGGAAACTGCTGTTGTCTTAAGCCCTCAGCTATCAACCTTCTCTGGGATTTTTATCTTGTCTGAACCTCAGCTGAATCATCACCAAATATTAATGATATCAAGATATTTCATTTGCTTCCTAACCATCAGGGAAGGATACAGAATTAAAAGGACTCTTATCTGAGCTTAGTCTGATCTTCTTCAAGGACCCTAAGTCTAAGGCATACTAAAGCCTAAGAAAACTCTTTCAAAACAGCTTGATAGGTGTTTATGTCTTAGAAATACTTAATTTCTTCTCAGATAACAAAAAGACCTAGTCTCTGAAAAGAGTAAGTAGAAATAACCAGCAGGAAGAAGGAGCCACTCATATTTCTGCTACTACTGCTTTTGCCCTTGAAGATACAAGTAATATCAGGCAGGTGCTATTCTCTCTACAAGTGGGGTGACCTTTCCTAAGCTGAGTGCTTGAAATAAAACACATTTTGTCATGACCTGTACTTCCAAAATTCACTTTTGTTTCTGGCCTGACAAAAATGGCACTGTCTTACTCAGTTTTATTGTTTGTTTTTTAATTGACCGCTATCTTATAATTTAAAATATAAAGATAGAACCCCCAAAATAAAGAAAGAATGTTTAAGGTAATAATAGCATCATCAAAAACATTCTATAGTGAGTAAGAAGATTAATGTAATACCAACCCTTCTTAAAAGCTCCAACTTCACCATGACATTTGACTCCACACATATGGGTAAGCATATGGTTTTCCATTTTATTTTTCCTGACTGTTGCAACACTTTTCTAAGCTGAAGTGAATTTGAAATCATGAACATGAACGTTGTCTCTTTCTGCACATGAAAAAAAAATTTATATAAATGTTCAGCAGAAGATTTTTTAAATCAGGAGAAATGAAGAACTTCAGTCTTCCCTGCTTTAAAAACAAACAAACAAAAAAAAACTTCTTTGGCTATTAACCACTTAAGAGTCATTTGGAAAATACTAATGATAAAGAGCTTAGCGTAGTTTGGGTCACTGAATACAACCATATTTTGATTTCTTGGTTTATTTACTCTCATACTAATTTATCTTTTTGTATTCTAAATTATGAAAATTTCGAGACATTCAGTAAAGGTTGTAAAATTTCAAGACATTCAGTTCACAGTAAAGGTAAGTCAGAATATAAAAGCAGAAAAACCCTCACCTTGCATATCCAAAAGATCAATAGGTTTTAATTATGTAATTTTGATTAATTCGCACTCTGGACCTCACATTTGTTATGTATAAAAATACTTTACCTAATAGGAATTTCAACTTAGAGTTTTGGATCCTATGAACATTAAAAGTCTTTTATGCTTACTCAATAAACATAACTAAAGTATCCCAGTGTAAAATCTGTATAAACTCCAAGGGAATTAAAAAATAAATAGAATTAGATAAACGTGAACATTACAGTGCATTCTGTTGTTTCTTTACAATGTTTAAGCTACAGAGATTCAGAATGTCCTAGTGAAAATTCTATTTACTTATTTATTCCTCTAATGGGATATTAATAAATGTGTCAGACACTTCTTTGCACTGGTCATGATTTTGTTAGACCTTAGAGAGAAAAACATGAATTGCTTGTCACAGGCTTCCAAACTAGAAATATTATGGGATAGACTGATAACAGTTAGTTGCCCCTCAATGTGCCTTTCTTCCGTAAAAATAAAATTTAGCACACCTAAAATAACAAACAAATGTATCAACCTTCCTTGCAGCAAGACTTAGATATGTGATTGTCAATAGGACACAAATGTGGGTTTCTTATGTCATCTTCTTAGATCATCTTTAAGATACCACTGGTGCTTGTCCTTTGCCACGTCTCTTCTGCCTTCTTCTCTATCTTCATTTAACTGTTTAGGACACAGATGTCACGATTGTGGACCACAGGATTGGGACTATACCTAATGTGTTGTGAAGTCGTCAAACTGAAATCCACAGGGACCTCATCATCAGTTCTTCAATGCAGTAATAGATTACTTACCTTCATTGATGAGGACATTAAATATTCCCCTCCCTTGTTTAGGCTATGATAATTTGGAGTTTCTCTTACACCATACTGAATGAATATTAACTAATTCACCTATTTTAGAAGTTTACCAGATGAGCCAAGTTAATTTGCACTTACCATTTCCTACATTATATTTTTATGCAACATTAATGGAAAAAAGAATAATGAAAATAATAAAACACAGAAGAAGTAAAGATTCCTTCCTCTCATCCACATCCAACTTCCTTGTGCCTAGAATTTGCATTTTTTAAAATATGGAATTTGTTGATGGACTATGCCCTGTTTAAGAATTACTTAACTGAGATCAAACAAGCAATTTGGCCCAAACTCCTACTAGAAAAATTTATAATAATCTAATAAGTCAAATTTTCTAGATGAAGTCCTGTGGCTATTAAGACAGTATTGACTGAATGAAACATAAAATCATTAAACGGATGGTGTTACGCGGGGGCTGCAAACGGTGGATAGTGGAGTGACTCACGTCTTCTTTTTCTTAGTACTATGTTATTTTCAGGTAAATCCTCAAGCCGCAGTCTTAATTTATGACTCCTTCCCAAAAGATCAATAGAATATCACTTGGATATTGGAAAATTGGAAAATGGGAGCAAGGCTGGTATATATCTTCTTTTTCTTAGTCTTGGTAACATTAGTAACTGACTTTCTAAATCAAAAGTAATGTTTCAAAAAAAGAAATAACTTGCATGAAGCCAAACCTCTGTCTTGACTCCCAGGAGTCCTTGAAGAGAGTACAAAGCCTGGCTACACCCAGGGTATTTCCTGCTTTCTTTGGTCAGGAACTTTCAATAAACAAGTACCTTTCTTCTCACATTAGTATTACTTATAAGGGAACTTGTCAGTAAAAGGAGGCAGCCAAATTCCTTCAGGAAATAACAGTCCAGTAGAGCTGCTATGGGAGCAGTCAATGTATTTTATTTCTGCCCTTCTCACATCTGCAACCCCAGTCATACATTTTACCAAGTTAAATCTTAAGAAAAAAGTCAATTAAATTCCAAACTTAATTAATTCTTAAATTTTTAGTGTGGCTTGCCATGCATATGAATGGGTTAAGGTGAAGTGGAAAATGGATTCTTCTTCCATTTTCTCATTCTTCTCTCTTGTCCTACAATATTTTCCTTTGGCTGAGTGCCCATCTTTAGGACTCAATGGTGTGGGTTACCTTGCCTGATTATAGCCATCCAGTGGTGCACATCTTCCTTCTTTCTTGGGTTTCTGCTCTTTCCTCATAACTCCATTTCTTCAGTTCCCTGTGTGTCTACACATGTTCACACATGGGTGTGCACATTCAAACAGAACGATCTGTTTACTCTGGAAAGAGTCAGAGCACCATATTTGCCAATGTGAGATCATAGGAATAACATTTGCTGATGGCTTCCACATGTTGGTTATTTGAATTCTAGTTGAACCAATGTGTGCAATCTCTCAATTCCCACATATGCTAAGCAAGGCTCTTATTTAGAAGGCAGGGGAATTGCCAAGTGTCTGATGACAGCATTCTGTGAAATGTTGCTTTATCTGAAAGAAAATGTGTCCTTAAACCATCTGAGATTTCCTATTGTTAAGTTAGTCGTATGTGAAAGTAACTTGGAATCAGAATAACTTTTCCAGATTTCTTGGGTTAGTAATAACCAAAATTGAATAGAGGAAAAAAAAATCCCATGATATAAATAATTATATCATCTTTCCTTAGAGAAAAACGTTAATGAGATTCACAGGGCATTAATGGGAATAATTCATAGGCAGAATCCTGTTTTAAGTTTTATTCTATTTGTCTCTATTTCCTGAGTAACGTGGCCGTTTTTTGTTTGTGAATGGTCAGGAAGTGGTAATTTTGAATTTTCATACATTTCTTCAATTGGATTTACCTAGGTTTTGTATGAAATGTCATGGGCCATACTGAGATTGTCTATTTTTGTCTATTGTCATGTTATCCGTAATCTACTTCATTCAGTTCTTTGCCCCAGCTGTAAGGTGGTATATTTCAAAGTGGAATATTATTTATATATGTTAGATAATGTTGAATTGGAATCTTTGGTGTTTTCTTGGTTAAGAATAATACTATGGAAATGCAGAGCAACATATCCTGGCTGGCTCTATCTAACTTTCTCTTCAGGATTTTTTACTGAACTTTCCATTGATTTTTTTAAAAAATGATATTCAGTTTCTTTCTGCCTTACAACATCTCCTGATAACTCAGCTCACTGAACTTTTTTAGCGCTTGATCTTACCACTGATAGATAAATCCTGTTATGTATCCTTGACCTTTATCTGTCAAGGTTGTGCCAAGTTCCATTTGAATAAATTAGTTGGCGGAAAATTGAGGTCATTATTTGAAGTGATGTGATTGTAATATTTGAGGATGAGTATCATTTATAGTGATACAATAGACAATAGAAGTTTTTCTAAATAGAAATAACAAATTTTGGACTCTGGATAATATAAAGAATGAGGTCAACTTAGGGCTGCTGTGATCTTGGGCTGTGAGTTTGAATATCTATCCCCCGTCTCTTGAAATAACAATACAGAGATTTTGAGTATATGATGAAGCAAAGTGAAATTTATATTTTGCAGTGAATACAGAAGCCACCATGGCAGGCACTTTTAAGAATTAAAAATAGTTAAACCTGGAAATCATTAAGAAAAGCAGCTCCTATGACGAAACCAGTTATTTGTGAACTCAACTGATCCACAAATTTCCCCTGTGTCACTAAAATTAGACTATAAAAAGTATATCCATGCCCAGAACAGAGTCAATATATATATTCATTAATATGTCCCTTATGATAAAGATAATTCTTAGATTTCTTGTGATCTCAATGATACTGATGAACAGAGGCAATGTGAGTACAGTGAATGAGGCTTTGGCTGCACAGGCTGAGTTAATCTTGTGGATGGGCAACAATTCAGTCTGGCATGAACCTCCTGTTGATCCATTTACCCAACAGTAACCCCATTAAGATCATAAAGGTCATCGCTATAGTACAAAGACAGCAGGAATCATGTGAACAGACATCCAGCATAGGCAACAGAAGAGTACTAGTTCTAAGTAACTAGGCATATTATTGGGTTCTTAGTCTAACTCAAATCTCAGCATAGCAAATACACTATGGTAATTATGTAATTCTCATGCAAATTAATACTAATGCTATTTACTAACACTAATGACAAAGATAATACTAATAATGCCACTTTGATTACCTTAGTCAATAACTTTGTTCATAAAATTAATTATTTTCTTAGGATAAATTCTTAGATATAGAATTGCTACATCAAAAAAAAAAAAAATCTGTGTATCCTTAGCAATGTTGATACATTCCAGGTGGGTGCCTGTTTATCTCAATGACTTGTAACAATAATTTTCTTTTATTGCTTAACTCACTTTCCCATTATTTTGTTTTTGTTGTTATTTAAAGCTGAAAGTAACTTGACCCAGACCTTACTTTTAGCTTCAAGTTTTAGGCACCAATAGCAAACCTGGATGCAAATATTCTCAATGTTCACTGTAAAGTTCTGATACCCGTAGAATTCTCCTATTTATCCAAGTGAAATATCAATAATATGGGTTAGAATATAATAGGTGTCTTGAGGGAGATATGATGATTTAAAGTGTCCACAGGCTTTTTCAAATTTTTATGGAGACTTGGGAATGTAGGAAAGAATACAGTGTGGAATGAAAAAGCTGAAATTCCATAGTAAATCTTGTCTCTTCCAGATATTACCCACAGCCCCTCACTGTGTTGAAATAGGGTTTGTGAAAATCATTTTCTCCTTGCTATTCTTCCTCATGGTTGCCTCATGCTCTATAGGAGAAAACATGCATAGTCCGGATCATGCAGCCTCCAGTGAAATGTAACACGTTTTGGTTGTTTAAGGAAGTATTGTATGGTGGGCTTGGGCTGTTTTTGGTTTGCTTATTTTAATGCCAGATGCTTTAATGACAGATTAGGGGATGGAGGGAGAATATAGAATTTCAGACTAGACATACAAGTTTACTACTAACCCCTGATAAAGTTATAAATAGTGTATGTGGTTTCATTATTAGCAGTTAAAATATTTTTACCAGACTAACTTCCATTTTTCAAATATTATTATAATTTCTGTTATTAGGTATCTACCATGGG
This sequence comes from Balaenoptera acutorostrata, assembly GCF_949987535.1. Classification (NCBI taxonomy): domain Eukaryota; kingdom Metazoa; phylum Chordata; class Mammalia; order Artiodactyla; family Balaenopteridae; genus Balaenoptera; species Balaenoptera acutorostrata. The sequence goes on along the minus strand of NC_080066.1, from coordinate 160,613,623 downwards.
AACAGAAAAAATAGCAATCTAGAAAGGTAAAATACTTCCTTATTACATATGCCCTGTACCTTAATAACCTATATTAATAAGCTAAGGGTAAAGGATAGGATTATTTCTTGAAGGTATTAAGAATTAAATTACTGGAGCATTTTTTTTAATGTAATACAACTGGATGAGTTTTCTTTCCCTTGAAGTATCTGCAAGGCACTCAAATAGATCTCGGTTATTTTATTATAATCTGCAGCCAAAAGTCCTTGCTCTCCAATCATATCATGAACTTTAGGAAATGAAAATGGCCAGAGTTGGTAATTTGGGACAAGGGAGATGTCTGAGAAGACCCAAATATATTGACAGGTGGTTTATGATTTAAGAAGGTACAGTTTTGTCTAGTCTAAAACTCAAAGTGTCCTTCTTCATGCACACACAGCAATAAATAATTGTTGAACAATGGAATTTAATGTTGGTTACATAGTTAAAATGTTCAGAAAGGGCCTCCTTAAATTTTATTAATAAAAAATATAAATAACGGCTTTCCTTTTATGCCCTGACTTTAGTGCAGGGGGATATTTTGTAGCAAATATATTTTGAAGATATTTTAGTCTCATTGATTTCATAGAGGATGTAGAGAATAATGGACTAAAAATAGAGACAAATAGTAACTAGTTAAACCCAGGGAAAACAATGGCCATGATATTACCTTGTATATAAAAACTATTGTCTAAGGAGGCCATTAGTCATTCTCAATTTATGATGTTTGATTTACAACAAGTATAGAATAGATTAAAATTAGTTGTCACAGAAAAGTTTTACATTAGACACTGAAAAAAATTGTAGAGTAGGGTGATATTTCACTGAAGATATAGAATCATTATTAATAATTAATATTTACTGAATGTCAGCAAATTTCGAGGCATTAAACCCCAAATCATAGGGGAACGAACTAACTCTGGTCAACTTTACATTTAGGAGAAATATTTAGTTCACAATCCTTGAATTAATTATTATCTTCTCTGGAGCTTGAAGAAGGATCTAGATAAATTACAATTCTTCCCAGTTTTGACTCTACCATCCTTTTGTCTATGATTGGTGGTATTAGCCTCTGGTGAGCTATTTTCATTCCAAGTGAGTAAATTCTTTCTAATAAAATTCCTCTTGCTTGTAGGAATAGAAAATTCTGTAACAACAATGAAAATGATGGTCTCATAGTATGGTTCTTTAATAGAAGCATCTCCACTTGACCTTTCTCACCACTCACTTAAGAGGTGGACTTTCCTAGCTTTAGTTTCATTAAATCTGTCCTACCTCATCTTCATCTCAGATTACATTGCAAAACATTATGAACCATTCGTTATTGCTTTAGGCTCAGTCATTTAAAAAAATGAAAAATACTCAGTGACAAGGGTTTTTGAGTTGCTTGAATCTGGCAGACTGGTACTGTCCTAATGAATTCAGAAAACTCACCTTTATGTCTTCACTTCAGGAAATCAGTGAGAAACTAGTTCTAGGAGAAGGAGAAGGGGCTGCCTCATCTTTGGGATTGACTGCTGCTTTCAATTGTGTTTTGGTTCAGACAGAAAGTTAACTGTCGTGAAAACAATACAATTTATTCCTTAATAATTGTAAATATGCCTGAAAAAGGCATAACTCTAAAATGCAACCACTTTCCAACAAGTAGACAGACTCAAAAATAGGAAAATCAACTTTACAGCAGTCTAGTCTTATGGGAATATCAACTCAGAAGACAGGAACTGTTGTTCAAAAAGTACTTTTAAAATATTAGTACATTACGAGTTCTGAAGAAGTGTTACCTAAACCAACTATTGCAGTAAGCAAGTGACCTAAGAAATCACCATTGATAAGTAATTATTTGTGTTCCTTGGACAGCCAGGAGATTATAGTTACTAATCTTTGGTCTTATGAGGCCTCTTTAATTGCAAAGGAGCAAGCACCTTAAAGATTTCTTTAAGGTACAGAATGAACTAGGTTCTTAAAAAATAACAGTTCCAAAATTGTTACTAGGCAGGATGAGTAAATATTAAAATAATCCCTTGTATCCTCTAATCATGCATAGTTAGTAACTGGGCCTTCTAAAACAAAATAGAAATCCCAAACTGTGGATAAAGATAATGTTGCTAAATTTAAGTTTTCAGCACAGAGTCAGTTCATCATACTTAGTAGATGTTCAATGATAAGTTTTTTAAAAACATTTTTAAAACATTAAAAAATAATAATTGTATTATATAGGTTCACTGAAAAAATATAGAAAAGTATGAAAAAGAAAGAGCAATAATTTATAATATGATCACTATCAAAGGTGGGCATTTTTATTTCCTTCTACTCTCTATGTATTATGCATCATTTTATAATATCATAGTGCACATAAAACCATGTAGCCTTCTTTCTCACTTATAATGATATCGTAAGATTTTTATTCATTTATTCAAAAATTATAAGTATCTTTTTAATAGCTGCATAATATTCCACTGTATGGATATGCTACAATTTACTTAAATGTTTCTTCTAGAAATGATCATTTATATTGGGTGTAAATAGTTTTAATTTATCTGTGTATAAATATTTGAAAAAAATTATTATCCCCCCCCAGGATTTTATTCTTAGAAATTGAATTATTGGAATAAAGGATATAAACACTTATGTTCTTTATTCAGTTCTCTTTATTCAAAAAGAATATTTATTGCTGAACTTTAAGGTTATATCTAATTTTGAAAGTTTAGCAACTGAATTACTACGGTGTCCTGTTTTCACCAGTTGGAGGTATTTTGTAAATAACTACTTGTCAAATTTTTATATACAAGATGTTTTCTGGATTGTTTGATTACTGTTAATGTCTTTAAACTTTTATGAATAAAACATTTTTAATATTGTTAGAAAGTAGCAAATTAGTTCCTAATGCCACTTGGGTTATTATGCTTTAATTTCATGCAATAAAATTTAACTTGAAACTGAAACATTTAATGTATCTTCAAACAGTGATTTCTTTATTGGCTTCTTATTAATCCGAATTTGAGTATACCATAGCAAGTTTACTACATAGGTAGTTAGTAGTATCTCTTCGTTTGGCACATGGGCTAACTTTATAGAACTGATTACAGTAGTGAGAAAATCTGGGAACGGCTAAACATTCAAGGCAAAATACAGCCTTAAGCTCATATCAATCAAGTTATCTACCTTCTCCTTGAGAAACACATTTACAGAAGACCTTAGTGCCAGTGAATAGCCAAGTATTCTTTCTATTTCTTACTGTGCTTTTTTGTTTTAATAATCAAAAATTCCTAAATTGTGAAAGAGAAAGTAGATATTTTCAAAAGAGAGATGATAATTATTTTGGGATAATCCCATCTTTAGGTGTATTATTTTATTCTGGATGTACAGAATTCTAAGGAAGTCTAAGGGAGTCTTCTATCATCAAGTGAATAATTAAAAATTAAAGCATTTAAACTTAATGGCCTGGATATTTGTGTAACGAATATTGTTTTAACCATGAATTACCAATAAATCTGCTTAATTGTCAACTTTCATTTTGAGGGACTATATTAAAATTTTAAAAATATTTTAGAAACTAAATATTAAAACCAAGTCTACTGGGAGAATTCTGGGAAAATGGTAGAAGAGGAAGCGCTGGGAATTTGTCTTCATACTTAGCCAACAATTTTACTGGCAGAATCTGTCTGATGTAACTATTTTGGAACTGTGGAATCTGGCTTGCAACTTCCAAGGGAAGGAACAAAATTATCGGTGTTTGCAAACAATATGATCTTTTATGTAGAAAACCCTAAAAGTTCAATGCACATATACACACAAAAAACAAACTGTTAGAACTAATAAATGAATTCAGCAAAGTAGCAGGTTACAAAGTCGACATACAAAAATCAGTTACATTTCTATACACAAGCAATGTACAATCTGGAAAGAAAATTACAAAAACAATTCTATTTACAATGGCATCAATAAGAACACAATATTTAGAAATTAACTTAATCAAGGAAGTGAAAGACTTGTACAATGAAAACTATAAAATATTGCTGAAAGAAAATTTTAAAACACATAAATAAATGAAAGCACTTCCCATGTTCATAGATTGGAAGACTTAATATTGTTCAAATGTCAATACTACACACAATGATCAGTGAAATCTCTATCAAAATCTCAATGATACTTTTTGCAGAAATAGTAAAATGTATCCTAAAATTCATATGGAATCTCAATGGACCCTGAATAGCCAAGACAGTCTTGAGAAAGAAGAACAAAACTGGAGTATTCACAATTCCTGATTATAAAACTTCCTACAAATCTGCAGTAATCAAAAAAACATGGTATTGGCATAAAGGTAGATATTATATATCAATAGAATAGATTCAAGAGTCCAGAAATAAGCCTCACATACATGGTCAAATGACTTTTCCAAGAGTGCCAAAACTATGAGTAGGGAAAGGACAGTCTTTTCAACAAAGAGTGCTGAGAAAATGGGATATCCACATGCAAAAGAGTGAAGTTGGACACTTACTTAATGCTGTATACAAAAACTAACTCAAATCAAGAATCTAGATGTAAGACCTAAAACAACAAAACTCTTAGAAAAAAACATAGAATAACTTTATGACATTGAATTTGGTAATGATTTCTTAGATATCATAACAAAGGCACAGGTAACAAAAGAAGAATTAGACAAATTGACTTCATGAAAAGTTTTTTTAAATTGTGCATCAAAAGATACAATCTACAGTATAAGAAGGCAATTAATAAAATGGGAGAAAATATTTGCAAATCACATGATAAGAGATTAATATTCAGAATATATAGAGAACTCCTAAAACTCAACAACAAAAAAAACTTGATTTAAAAATAGGCAAAGGGGGCTTCCCTGGTGGCGCAGTGGTTGAGAATCTGCCTGCTAATGCAGGGGACACGGGTTCGAGCCCTGGTCTGGGAAGATCCCACATGCCGCGGAGCAGCTGGGCCCGTGAGCCACAATTGCTGAGCCTGCGCGTCTGGAGCCTGTGCCCCGCGACGGGAGGGGCCGCGATAGAGAAAGGCCCGCGCACCGCGATGAAGAGCGGTCCCCGCACCGCGATGAAGAGTGGCCCCCGCTTGCCGCAACTGGAGAAAGCCCTCGCACGAACCGAAGACCCAACACAGCCAAAAATAAATAAATAAATAAATAAATAAATAAGAAAATCCTTTAAAAAAAAAAAAAAAAAAAAAAAAAAAAAAAAAAATAGGCAAAGGATTTTAATAGACATTTCTCCAAAGAAGATATGTGAATGGCTAATATGCCAATGAAAAGGTACTCAGCATCTTTAATCATTAGGGAAATGCAAATCAAACCTACAATGAGATGCCACCTTACACCTAATAGAATGGCTACAATTAAAAAAAAAAAAGAAAATAATAAGTATCCTGGAAGATGTGGGGAAATTGGAACTCACGTACTATTGGTGGATACGACTGAAAAATGGTACAGCTATTGTGGAAAACAGAATGGAGGCGGCTTAGAAATTTTTAAATAGAATTACCATATGATTCAGAAATTCCACTTCCAAGTATATACCCAAAAGAACTGAAAGTAGGGTTTCCAAGAGATATTTGTGCACCTATACTCACAGTAGCATTATTCACAACAGCTAAAACACACAAGCACACTAAGCGCTCATCAACAAATGAATGAGTAAACAAAGTGTGTCATATACATACAATGGAGGATTATTGAGCCTTAAAAAGGAATGAAATTCTTCAATATGCTATAATATGAATGTACCTTGAGGACATTATGTTAGGTAAAATAAGCCAGTCATTAAAAGACAAATACTATATGATTCCACTTGTATGAGGTACTTAGAATAGTCAAAATTTTTAAGACAAAAGTATAATGGTGGTTGCTAGAGGCTAGTGGGGGAGGCAGGGTGAAAATAGTGAGTTATTTTTTAATGAGTACAGTAAGTCCCCTACATATAAATGAATTCCATTCTGAGAGTGCATTCGTAAGTCCAATTTGTTCATAAAAGTCCAACAAAGTTAGCCTAGGTACCCAACTAACACAATCGGCTATACAGTACTGCACTGCAATATAGGTTTATAATAATTTTCACACAAATAATACATAAAAAACAAACACACACAAAGAAAACATTTTTAATCTTACAGTACAATACCTTGAAAAGTACAGTAGTACAGTACAACAGCTGGCGTACAGGGGCTGGCATTGAGTGAACAGGCAAGAAGAGTTACTGACTGGAGGAGGGAGAGGAGGTGGGAGATGGTAGAGCTGAAGGATCGTCAGCAATAGGAGATGGAGGGCAAGCTGCAACTTCATTTACGCTTGATGTTGATGGCACAGGTTCGGGTTCCTTGCTGGATTCAAGTCTATCTACGCTCTTGAAAAAACGATCCAGTGATGTCTGAGTAGTAGCTCTTTTTTTTTTCATAGATGACACGGTAGCACTGGATTGCATTCTGAATGGCTGCTGCATCCTTCATGTACTGTTCTATGTTCCAGTCCTGTGCCTCAAAAACTAACAGTGCCTCCTCAAATAAAGAAAATTCTCTTGCCATTTCCTACATCGTGAGTCTCTTCGGTTCTTCAGTTACTTCTTCTTCCTCTTGCCTCTCTTCGTCCTTTCTCTGGGCCTCCAGTTCCTGGAGCTTCTTAGCAGTACCAGCTACATCACCGCTGCTTTTTACACTTGCTTCCGGACATCCTGGACTTGAAATAAAGATACTGTACTACTGTACTCTATACAGTATCGTAAAGTACAAAAAAGCACAACCACTTGTGGTGGATGCACTCACATGACAATGTACGCCAGACACAAGAACTAACTTACTTGACTGGACATGCAAACGCATGTTCGCATCTTTGAAAGTTCTCAACTTGAGGGTTCGTGTTTAGGGGACTTACTATATCAAGTTTCAGTTTTACAAGATGAAAAGAGTTGGGGGATGGATGGTTGTGATGAATGCACAAACAATATCAATGTGTTTAATACCACTGAATTGTACATTTAAAAATGGTTAAGATGGTAAATGTTATGGTCTGTGTATTTTATCACACAAAAAACTAAAACAAAAAGCAAAAAACAGGTCTACTTACTACATCTACACCCTAATTCTTTTAATCAATTTCTACTACTTTACTACTTTCTATAACTTTATGAAACTTTCAGTTGCTTTCTAAAATTTACAAGTACTGGATTTTCTTTGATCGGAAAGATAGGTAAAAATACATTACATCAAAATTTTAGTTTCTACTACTGTTAAAATACACTGCAAGGACCTATGAAAACACTGTCTACTAAATAAATATATGTTGATATTTCATGTGTAATTGCTTCCATGGGGACACTAAATATATTCCATAGACTGGAAGGCAAACATAAGTCAGAAGATACACAGAGTGTCTAAATAATGTAAATGCTTGTCTTGAGTCATGGGGGAAAACCCTAGAACCATTCTTCTTACCATTATTTCAACAGCTACTGTTTTTATTTGTTTGATATAATTGGTGGCAAATAATTGGAGCCACCTATGAATGGCATGTTTTTCAGAATCCCTGTGCCCATGTCCAGGTGAAATCACTATACATCTTGGTTTTTAGTTCTGGTTCTTATAATACTGGAGTTCCAGTGATCTTGGGAGGCAGTCATAGTTCCAGGGAAATACCTGTATCCTTAGAATTAGTTCATTTTGGGTTATCTTGGTTTTAGCTTTAGGGAGTATATATGGGCAAAAGTACTTCTATCATATAGCCAAAGGATTTTGACTAAATTCTTATCCACAATTCCAGAAATATAGTTAAACAGAGAAAAGCATCTTCTAGTCTTTAGAAGCTTAAATCTAGAAAAAAAATGTAATTGTGTTGATAAAAAGCAATAAAATATAATCAATATTTTTCATTTCATGATTTTTGTAGATAAATAAAGGTGAATAGTTATGTATGATGTAGTATAAGAAAAAATGGTAAAGCAAACTGGATTCTTTATCCTCAACTTGGCCAATAAAACTGAAATATGAAATGAAATGTAGGTCACTAATTAAAGGACTTTTTTCTGGCAAATCATCTCATCTAAATCTTTACAAGTCACATTACTTCTTTGTATCTCAGTAATAGCATCTATGAAGTGTGGAAGAAACCAGATAATATGCTAATTTTATTTTCCACTTTGAATCTAAGATTTCATATTGATAGTTTGTTTGTCTATATCTTACCTCATTCCTGAAAGATTTGCAGAAGTAAGCATAGCAAAATCACATTTATAAAGGAGGGTTGAAGACAGTAAAAGTAGAGAAAATAAGACAAAACCAGAGGTAAAGTTAATGCAGAGCACCTACATTTTTTCCGTGTACCCTCATCAGGAATTTGCAACATCAACACAGTTAGAACTGACAATAACTGCATATGATAGTAACTAATCACTGTAATTACAGAGTGACTTAAAAGTTATTTTGGAAAACCATTTTAATGTTACCGTGTACTCTCTGCATTCATTTTGGCTGCTTATGTGTTCGGTTTCTTATTATAACAGGTTTCATTAAAGGCCTCAATTCTTCACCCCTCTCTGTAAAGCTAACCTTTGCCATGTGACTTTGCAGCCCCTCCCACTAAAGTGGTACAATGTATTTCTCTGCCCCTGAGTCTAGACTCAGTCATGTGACTCATTCTGGCCAATAGAATGTTGGCCGGCTTATTGTTCCTAGATAAGGCACGTTCATAGAAAGTACCTGTGCAATTGGACTCCCTCTTGTGCTTCTGCCATGGCCAAGAGATGGACATGCCTGAAATAGCCTGGTAGGCTCAGAGGGAGGGTAAGGGTTATATGAAGCTGAGCTGCCCAGTTGTACACAGCCTAGATAAGGCAACTTCATGCTGAATCCTGCAGATGCGTGAGAAATCAATTTTTATTGTTATATATTACTCAGATCTCCAGTGCTTTGTTATGCAGCATTAGCATTCCAATATACCTACTAGACCATTTTTATTTTTCATGGCTCATTGTACTCTGTGGCTCAGACACACAGAGACATGAGTCAGTCATGTCTGAGTACATTGAGTTTCTACAGGGCCAAGCCAACACACACAACATTTTTTGAATGAGCTTAATTGTGAAAGAACATAGGCATGAGAACACCTCTTTCTATTCCTTACTTGTTTTTATTTCCATTATTCTTGCCGAGATTTATGTTCTATTGGGATTCAGTTCTAGCACTGAAGCTTAATTCTTAAATATTAACGCTTTAAGTAAGACAACTGTTGAACATATGGACTTCTGGATCTCTTAGAGTCATGGGAAATAAGCAAATGAGAGCTAAGACTTTGCTTTTGATGGATCAGCCTTGGAGTAAAGAAGCCAGAGAGAAGCTGGTCTTTCCTGAAGAACAGGAAGACCATAACAATGCATCTGATCATGAGCCACAACTCCACACTACTTTCTGAAATGGGATGAGGTGGTGATCTCCTGTAGCAGAATTGGAGTCCAGAAGTAATAAATATGGTCTCATTTGGCACCCACCACATCATCCCACCCAGAAGTTGAGGGTATGCTACCATGGGGCCAGTAGTGAGGGAACATGTGGCTAACAAATGTGATAGGACTATTAAATAGTTCATGACATAAGCCATGAGAACCATGACTTGTTGATAATTTTGTTCTTTGACAGTGGGAGGAGGATCACATTTCCAGGAATTTTTTTAAGTCAAGAGTTTTACTACATAAAAATCTAACACCTTGAAATGATCTGTGCTCCCTACGATGTTGTTACTCTAAGCCTATATAACTATCTCATGATAAACTGTAATTCAAATTTGAGGCATTTTCTTTTATAAATTGGCAAAATATTTGGTTAACATTTAAGAGAGGTAAGGAAGTATCATGACACTTGGCATTAGAGAGGCTGCAATTCAAATCTCAGATCTGTAATCTTCTGTACTGAGTGCTCTGGGTCTATTACTTAACCTCTAAATCATCAGCTTTATCAGCTGTAAAATGTATTCTGATACCATCTACCTCACAGGAATGTAGAATATGTAAGGATATAGAAAGAACTTAGCACACTGTATCACACTACTTCTAGAGTTTTCTGAAGTTTAATTAATCTTCTAGAATTAATACTTTACTATTTACTTAAAATCTAAGATGGGCTTAAGAGAAAAGACTTCAAAACATGAGAATTTGTTTATGTTTTACCCTTCAATTTATGGATTATGAAGATTTCCTGTCAAAATGAAATCATGAATTATGAGAGTTCAGGATGGTGAGAATAAATGATAGTAATTGAAAATAAAAAGTTCTGCTAATTCAGTATGTTAAAAGATAAACCCAGGCCTGTTAAAAATGTTAAAAGCTTGAGCAAAAATTTATTCCATTTGGGCAGCACCAAACTGGAAGAGGTTAGGAACACTCTACCAACAGGGAAGGACTTCTATTGAGAAGACAAGGAAGCAAAGTAAGGAAATTATTTGATTGGCTTAAGTGGCTGCCTTATTTGGGAAAGCTTAACTGGCTATGATTTGTTATCCTTAGGTTTCATTTTCTTAAACCTTGAGGCATTTATAGGCTTAGGTTTTGGTTTGCTTGTGTACATGCCAAGGCATTAGAACCACCTCAGTCTAATGGTCTCCTTGTTTAATTAACTGGTATATCCTTTTTCTTTAGCTTTAAAGGACATGTTTTTTTCCTGTGGCATTATTTTTATTTGCATCATATTCTTTTCCTGTTGAATTTAGTTATTTTTTTTCCTTAGACTCTTCATGAATTTGATTTTTGGCCAGGAAGAAAACACACCCATTGGCAGATTCCACCTACTTCCACCACCTTAAGCTAGTAGTAATGAAGATGTCTGTTTTTTAGAAAAACATTTATTTGGTCACCAATTTATCTTAGTTCAACAACATTCATATTCAGAAGATGTACAGCATGCTAATCACGAAGAACAATATCATCGTTATCTGTTCTAGTGGCTATAAGATAATTTATATCTAGTGATAGACACATTCAAAATTGCATTAATTATATTATTAACACTTTTAATTAGGTTCCAATATACTTTCTTCATTTACAAAACAAACTGAAAAGATCCCCCAGCTCACTATCTCTTGCTATTAATTTCCCAGGAAGATTTATCAAATGCTATAAAAGCTATGAATTGGAATTAACTTGAGCTTTGTTTTCTTAGCTACTTTCTCCCCTCCCTACACCACCAATAAAATCTTAATAACAAAATAATTGCATGCATTATTTCCAGTTACCTCTCTTTCATTTTCTGGTCTCATATTGAGACCAGTATGCAAACCAAGGAATTAAAAGCATGGAGCTAGCTATCACCTTCCCCCTGATCTCTTAGAAAAAAATCAACCCCATTCACAAGAGTTTTCTTTTGATATTGTAGTAATCATGACCAAATCACTGTGGCATTGCTGCTTGTGTCACTTGGGAAAGAAAACAGAAATGCTCTCTGCTAGTTAGATTTACATGACTTCCTTTAGAAAGAAGAGAATAATTTCTTTTTAAATGAAGTGAGCATTAGCCTAGGGGTTATGATGGTAGCCAGGCACACAGATGGCTTCTTTGTTTATATTTACCTGATGTAACAGAGATAAAAAATGCAAGTGGAGTCCTGGATTCTACCCTCCCATTAATGTACTTTGAGGCTCTGGTCAGAAAATGACAGGTTGACCAGAAAAAAAATGAAAACACTTTTAATCTATAATTTTTTGTAATGGTCATATGGAAAAATAATGATGTTGTGAAAGTGACACTAGCTCTGAAGACCTATTACAGCTATCAACAAGACCGTCAATTCGGGTATAAGACAATAAATATTTCTGGCTTCAAAGTCCTCATTTATAAAATGAAACATCTCAAGGTGATCTCTGAGATTTCTTCCACATCTACAGTTCTAGATTCTTACAATCACAAAGAAATGGGTTCTTGTCATATACTTTTAACTTACTGTGGAAATTTTTTCTTCTTTCAAGAGCTGAATGTGATTCCATTCTCAAGAAAGGTCTTACCTTTCATTATTTTTCTCATCTTTTCCTCTTGATTTTTGAAAGGATAAGCTGTATGAGGTCGGTTATATGCTGAAGTGATTAAGAAACCAGATTCTGCAGTCAAAATTGCTAGATTTCATATCCAGGCTTTTCTGCACATTGTTATGTACTTTAGATGAGATACTTAGCTGTTCTGTTACTTAGCTTTTGTCAAAAGAAATGGGGATAATCATAGGGCCTACCTTCCAGGGTCTCTCAGCATTTTGCTTGTATCAATACATGGCACTTGGCACATAGTAAGTGTTCCATAGATACTAATGTTGTTTTGAGGGTAACCCCAGCCTAAGGACTAATACCATGGAGTCCTCTTTTAAGAGAAAGTCTTTCTTAAGCACTCAAATAAAACTTTGGGTAACCATTCTTAACTTTGGGTAATCATCCATAGCTATACAAATAGAATTAAATTTCCCTTTTCTCCATCTGTGAGGACTTGGCCTCAGCACAGGTTGAAATGTGCAAAATTTTTTCTTGGGTTGATTTATCGGTCACTTACCTCTCCACCTTCACAGATGTTAGAGGGAAATTCTGGAGGCTGGAATTTATTGTTCTTTGGTTTCCCTCTATTTTTACAAATCTCCTCAGCAAAATATGTATTAAAACTATGCTTTCCTAAGCATCTTTAAAAATGCACAATATCATTTGTCATAAAAGGATTACAAATTAAAGCAACAATGAGCTGCCATGGTATACCTATTAAAATAGCTAAAATTAAAAAAAAAAAATGAAGAGGATGTAGGGCAATAGGAACTCTCATTCATTGCTGGTAGGAATTCAAAATAATACAGCCCTTTTGGAAGACAGTTTGCTAGATTTTTACAAACCAAACATAGTCTTAGCCTATGATCCAGCAATTGTGCTCCTGGTTATATACTCAATTCAGTGGATACACAAAAATCTGCTTGTGAATGTTTTCAGCAGCTTTATTTATGATCACAGAAAACTGGAAACAAGATATCCTTCAGTCAATGAATGGATAAACTGTGGTACAGCCATTCAATGGAATAGTTTCAGTGTTGAAGAGAAATGAACTATCAAGCCAAAATTAGGCGTGGAAGAAACTTAAATGCGTATTTCTAAGTGAATAAAAAAAGCTACATACTGTATGATTTCAATTACTTGACATTCTGGACAGGCAAAACTATTGAGACAGTAAAATGATTTGTGGTTGCCAGGGCCTACCGGGAAGGGATAGGCATGAATAGGTGAAGCACAGGGGCAGTAAAACTATTCTGTATGATACCAGGATGGTGGATACATGACATTATGAATTTGTCAAAACTCACAGAACTTTACAACACAAAAACTTAATATATGCAAATTTATTGACATATATACACTAATATGTGTAAAATGGATAACTAATAAGAACCTGCTCTATAAAAAAATAAATAAAATAAAATTCAAAAAAAAATAACAATCATTGAGGAGGTCAGGGGATCCCAGGAAGATATGCGGACATGATAAGAGAATCTAACTGTATTTCAAATGTATGAGACAACCTTACTGAAGGCAGAGTGGGGAAAAGTGCTGACCTAAGTAACTTTATAAATGAGTGATGTCTGTAGGACTAAAGGCAAAAGGAACTGCACATAATCTAATTGTACTGTACTCTAACTGATAAAGTTATCAACCCAGGGAAGGGGGCACCAATTAACAATTCTAAAACTACTATATATATCTATAGATGATGTAGATATAGATATAGATACATATACTGAATTGAAAAAATTAGGTAAATGAATGGCAGATGGTGGGAGACAGATTTCTCACTGTTGGAATAGGAATTCACAGATAAGTAAAAGAAGGAGGCTAACATCTTCTATGCAATAACAAATTAGAGATGGAGACAACAGTATGAAGTTTAGCTTAATATAGATGCATAAGGTTACATTTAGGAATATCTAAGGATATGTATATAAAATGGGAAAACAGGTATGAGGTATATGCAAATCCTCTGTATTATCTTCTCAATTTTTTTTTGTAGATCAAAAACTTTTTTAAATAATAAAGGCTATAATTAAAGAAAAATTCTGCTTTTCATATTGTCTCCATATTTCTTCCAAAACTATTCCTCTCCTCCTTCTATTTTATACCTATAGGGAAACACTTATTTACATGTCAGTCGACAAAAATAAAATCAACATCAGACACACTATACATTTTGTCTTACTTATTGCCTTAGCATTAGAATATCCCTAAATAATGCATGATAAATATTTAATGGGATATACTTATGGTATAAAAATACTCATTGTGGGCTTCCCTGGTGGCGCAGTGGTTGAGAATCTGCCTGCCAATGCAGGGAACACGGGTTCAAGCCCTGGTTTGGGAAGATCCCACATGCCGCGAAGCAACTAGGCCCATGAGCCACAATTACTGAGCCTGCGTGTCTGGAGCCTGTGCTCCGCAACAAGAGAGGCCGCGATAGTGAGAGGCCCGTGCACCGCGATGAAGAGTGGCCCCCGCTTGCCACAACTAGAGAAAGCCTTCGCACAGAAACGAAGACCCAACACAACGAAAAATAAATAAATAAATAGAATTAAAAACAAACAAAAAAACTATTCCCTTTAAAAAAAAATACTCATTGCAATTCAAATTTAACTGAGCATCCTGGAATTTTTTTTTTTTTTTTTTTGCCTGATTGGTTATTTTATTGTTGTTTTTGCTAAACCTGTTAACCCTACTTGCAACTTATACAACTTTGGAGACCTTCTTAGTCTCTTTGGGTTGCTATAATAAAATGTCACAGACTGGGTAACTTAAGAACAAGAGAAATTTATGTCCCATGGTTCTGGAGGCTGGGAAGTCTAAGATCAAGGTGCCAGCATTGTTGCCTCTGGTAAAGGGTTGCTTCCTGGTTCATAGTCAATACCCTCTCTCTGTGTCCTCACATGGTGAAAGAGTCTAGGAATCTCTCCGGAACCTCTTTTATAAGAGCACTAATCCCATTTATGAGGGTTCTACGCTCATGACTTAATCATCTCCCAAAGATCCCACCTCCTGATACCATTATCTTTGATGGTTAGGATATCAGCCTATGAATTTTGGGGAGGACCCAAACAGTCAGATCTTAGCAGAGACCCACTTTATAAATAATGCAAAATTTCAAATTAAAAACTTTTATATAGCCCAGGAATGACCCATACAAATGAGGATCCCAAAACTCAAACTTCATTAACTTCATGAAATATCTGCTTGTCTACAGGAAAAGAGCTGCCCTTCTCTAATCCAGATGGAGTTTGTAGAATGCATATCAGAGCAGCTTCGCCACCTCTTCCTGCTGCCATTGACAAAAATTTCTGAAGAGCCTCACCAGGTCAACACTTTAGGAGCCTTTGTTTTGACACGTTGTAAATTAAGTTCAGTTGCTCTCACCATGGGGTCTATTATCTCTTGATGATCCCTTAACTCCAGTACATTAATGGAAACTACGTGCCATACTATCAAGAAGAGAAGCCTCCTTAAAGGTCAATTAGTCTCTAGAGAACAGAGCCAAATTGTGATCTCATTGGTACCTAACAAGTTTTCAAATACTGGGAACTATCAACAAAAAGTTTGTCCTAGGGAATTTCAAAAGAAATACTCTGCAAAGAGATACAGAAGCAAACATTAGCTTTGCAAAAGGATCAACATCAAATGTGAAACCTCAATCTTCCTAGAAACAGATCGCAGCCCCCACTGCCTCCAGAGAGTGGTAATGGCAGAGAGGATGGGAAGCAAGACTCAGAAACAGACTAAGATGGAAGGAAACCTTGGAGGATAAAGAGGATTCCTCCCCGGCCCAGTATCTAAAAAACCTACCATATCCAGAGGTGAGCGGTCTTCTCCTCCCCCTCTTGGCATTAAGCCTTTCTCTTTGGGCAACTTTCTCTCTAGTATTAAATCTTCCTTCCCTGGCTACTGCACAGTTCACAGCTGAAAGACTTGCCTAGTAACCTATATTATATTGAATACATAATGTGTGAATCAAGATTACTTGAAAAACAATGGAGGATTACTTTTGTGTGTGTGTGTTTGTGTGTGTGTTTAAGAATTGCTTCAAATCTGGGAGACTATTAGAGCTCAAAAGAAAGGAAGGACAGAGAAAAGTGTGTCCCCATCTTAGATGTGAAGCCATCCTCATGGGTCCCTATTTTAAACTCACTGTGACTACTTATTTGAAATTTGGAGTTCATGTTATAGAGTAAAACTTTGCATTTTCTTCTGAAGCACTCTTCCCCTTCTTCTTTCTCCATCCTTCTCTCCTACTCAGTCTTCTTTTTAAAATTAACTTTGAGGAGATGACCTGAAGTTTTAGCATTAAAATCATAAATCAGTTAAAAATGCTTTATTTTTATATGGAATGTCAGATTGGTTAATGAAAACAAAAAATGAGTAGTGGTTTAGAAGTCAACCCTGTTTCAGTTCCTCAAGATGTTTAAGTCATCATATGGTGAATCATAATGCTTTTTTTTTTTTTTTTTTTTTTAACTTTTTCACTCTTTGCTTTTTGGTCTGCCTCTTCCTTCCACTATTATTATTTTGGACTTTTCCCTACCTTCAAGAAGCTATTTATATCTCCCTGTCTTTATTTCCATTTTAACTAATTAGACTGATAGTAGAAAAGCTGAATTTTATGGTCATGAAGTTCCTGGCCATTTGCTGAAACTTTCTCATTCTTGGCTTGTTGTTGCTTTCTCCAGAACTGGTACCAAAATCTGGGTCTGGGTGACATTTGGAGTCAAAAATTTCTCATATTTTGTAAAAATTAAGAAAACAAGTATCTAGAGAGTTCAAATCAGATAAAGGAAAACAATGCAGGCTAAGCACAATACCCAAAAGGAAATGAGGCCTTATTTATATTTATTTATTTATTAAATAAGGTCTTTTAAATTCAGCATCCACAGAATTGTAAATATATGATTACTGTGTTTCTAACTTAGCATGATCATGTGAGGGCCTATGCATCCAAAGGCAAGTTGCACCCAAGGCTATAGCACTCTGGATTAACTTTCCATTGACCGTGATGTTGGTGAGTTTTTTTTTTAAGTCTTCAACATGCAAAACTGTACTTTGCTTTTCCCTGTTCACCTAGTGTCATCCTTACCAGCTACACATGTTTGACTACCTCTGTGCATCACAGCAATCTTAGTCCAGGCATCCTCATTTAAGATTATTCTCAAGGCAAGCAGGCTAATTACTGTGCACTTCAAGCAGCTGAGTTAAAATTAACTGCAGCCAAATATTTGCCAACATTGAGTAAACAAATTTTTGCTCATTTATCTCCTTCACATATATATGTTTTTCCTCTCGCCAATAAAAGATAGCACAGTGTAGACGGAAAAAAATTTTTGCATGCATCTTGAAGCAGAGTGGCCTGGTTTTGAATATGCTTTCTACAGTTATTAGTTAAATGGATTTCTGGTAAATCACCTATTATCTATTAGCCCCAACTATAAGAGAAAAAGTGCCCAGCACTGAGATGATGCTTAAAAACAGTGACTATCATTCATTCTCTCTTAATGAACACTCCTTTGTCACCTTCTTTCCAATCTGCTTTAACTTTGATTCCTAGCATCCTTACTCCTTATTGGGAAAGGATTTCCTTTCTTGAACATGGGTTAAAGGCAGCAAGAACAGAGCAGAGTCATGCTGCAACCCTATCCGAAGAGGGCTTTAGCACAGTCTTTGGGCTCTCAGGCACTGTCCCTGGTCAGGTGTTCCATTAGTTTTAACACTGTACTCTTCACTACACTCTTTTCTAAAGCCTCTCACATACATTTGCCCCTCTGGGGAGCCAGATCTGACAAGATTGAAACTGTGGTAATAAAATTTACTTATTATCAGTGATGATGGTATTTAATAATTGCATTCTCACTGGGAACAAATTTCCTAGAGAAATCATCTTGCTTCATTGCAATATGTGAATGATGAGACTAGTAAAATCTTACATGAGAAAATTTAAAACTCCGGGATGAAACTTTTCCCAGAAAATGTTTATTGCATTTACATAAGTCATGGGAACCTTCTGTTTGGGTCAGAAGAAGATAGTGGATTTTGAATTGTCTTTGGCTTTTAAGGTCTCAAAATATAGTCAGTTCCCACAGGGAGTAAGGGATGGATCAGTGCATCCAAGGGGTCAGGGAAATGGATTCATTTTACCAGGAAATAAAGTTGAAGAAGAATATACTTGGATATAAACTAGTCTTAAATTTGGGAAAACAAATAGTCTTCAGTCTTTGAATTTCTTTCCAGATTAAATATCACTGATGATTTTTTTCTCTCTTCATTAGAATGAATTTTAGCCATGCACAGTTGCTCCAATTTAACATAAAGATGAAAAGAATGCCAACTAAAGAGAATGTCATCGAACCAGATCTGGAAGAATTTAACCTTATTTCTCAGTACCAAATTAGTGCTCAGGTCCTTCTTAGGAAGTAAGATCCAACCCTATTTTCCCAGCTCTTTCTAGGATTACTTGTAACCATGATAGTTCTGGTGTGCTCTGGGAGTGATTCCAAGTGGAAATTTGTATGGAGTGTTTGTGCATGTGTGTGCAATTTTAAACAACACGTATAAAGGACAGTGTGTCAAGTTTGCCTTGAACCCTTTTCTACATTTATTATTATCACTCTTGGTTTGGGAACTGCATTATGTTGTGGAATAGAGATGCAGGAAAGCATGATGCCAGGGTTTTAGTTAAGATTAAATATGTTATGAAGACGTTATCTTAGACCGTTACAGCTAGACTGATGATAGAAAAAAGTATCATACCTTTAGTTATCATCACATGCTCCTTGTTTATCAATTTCTTTCTCTTCAAACTAAGAAAAGAAATGAGGCACAGTGGACAAAATGACAAGGGGACACTAGATGTTTTCGGATCTTGAGAAATCAAGCTCTATCCTGCAGTGTCATGCTTAACAAGTGAAGTGTGCCTTTTACAGTGGGGGAAAAAAAGTCTGGAAACCAAAGTCAAGACACATCTCTAGATAGATGAAGACCTTCACTTCCAAGAAGGTCTTTGGGTGGTTGTAAATGTAGTGTTTTTAAATGACACGTTATAACAACTGCTTAGTGAGAGTCCAGCCATTTTCCCTTTCTCCTTTTGCACGATTAGCTGAAGCTGGTTTGACAGAAGGACTTGATGAGAATTTCTTCAGGAATGCCTTCCTGAGCAATGTTTCAGAGGTCTTCTCTTCTTTAGGCAGTCAGATCTTTATTTTATATTGACATGCTTAATTTAATATTTTTCTTTGAAAGGATAAAAAGGATATCCTTTTCTTGAAAAGGATAGTACTACAATTAGAAATGAATATTTAATAAATTTCAAAAATGGAGTTATTTCATGGCCACTATTCTCCATTCACAATGCAATAAAGTTAGAAATTATTAACAGAACTGGAAACAAAATAAACAGAAAAAAGAAAAAATCTAAAATGTTATCACCTGGTAATTAAAAAATAATAAGTAATCTAAAGCATCAGTATCAATGGGTTCAAATAAAAATGAAAGCCATAATTGCCTAACATGAATAAAATAGTAATAATTAAGACATTATAAATCAGAACATATGGGAAGAATAAACAAGGACAAAAGGAAAATTCAGTCTTTAATGTATGTATTAATAAACTTGAAAGAATGTAAATATCAGACTTCCAGCTTTACAAAACAATAAAAAAATGAAAGAAAGGAACCAAAGAGAAATAAACACAAATAAAAACAAAATAAAACAGGATAGAAAACGAACAAACAAAAATCTTTAAAACTAACAAATATCCAAGATCTGGCTCATTGAGAGGAAGGAACAAATAAATCCTAAGTAAATAATAAAGGGAAAAAAGGAAAGAAAACCAAATGTGCAAAACAATAAATTATAATGTTGAATTACCAAAGATACAGGGGAAATTAAAACACCACCAGGGACAATTTTCTCAGCTTTATATAAATCTGGATGAAATATATGATTTTCAAGGAAATAGAAATTACCAAAATTTACCCTATGGGAGGTAGAAATTCTAAAGAGATCAATCATTACCAAAGGAGAAATAGAAAATAAATAAGATGCTCATAATTCTTGAGAGTAAATCCTAAGAATTTTCATCACAAAGAAATTTTTTTCTGTTTCTTTTCTTTCGTATCTATGTGAAATGATCGATGTTCACTAAACTTATTGTGGTAGTCATTTCATAATGAGAAATGGCATGTGTAATGATTCCCATTGGGTCACTGGGTGTTATAACAAAAGCTGCTAGACATTTAGGCTGTAGTGAATGGAGGAAAATGTTAAAAGTCTATGGTAAAACCATCCATGGACTATTACATAGCCATTGAGTAGTATGCTGCTTATATGAACTAAAATTCAAGCTGCACAGTTTAGGGCATGCTATCATTTGTTTAAAGAATAAGAATAAAAAGGAATGCATGCATGTAAAAATTATATAAAAGGAACAAATATGCATAGAAAATTATAGAGGATAAAATATTTCTACAACAGTTTTAGAAGAATATTGTTTAAAAAGACAAAAGTGGTCCCTGAAGGAAAACTTGTACGGGAGGGCTATTGTGTCCAACTACATTAGATAAACTCGGTGTATGAATGTTAAAGTTACAAAAACAAAAATTTAGAAATGGAGAGTTCAAGAGTTCATTTCTATAATTTTTAGGGAGTTCTTAAATATACAAAATTTATGTTGCCCCAAATTATAGTATTAGTACATACTATTATTGCTAACCAAGACATTAAACCAAAACAAAACTTATTTTAGTCTAAGTTTCAAATCAAATGTGATTTAGCTCAAACAAGTAAATCCTCATAAATCTCACATGTAACTTATTGTGAATTCTTTTGCAGGCTTGAAAAGACTTACTGGTTTTTTTTTTTAATAATATGAAGACAACAGATATCTGATACTCAGGTGTAGTTCTAGGTTTTGTAGAAACAGAAACATATATTTTGGGTAAAGGATTTCAACATATGTATTTGGGGGGGATTTAAATATTTAGTCTATTGCAATTTGTATACCTTTTCTAATGAAAAAAAAGGACCATTTAGAAATTTCCCTCTGATACACATAAATCTTTTAGTTGATAGTATAAGAGAAATTAGTACATAGAATTAATTGTTAAAGACTGATAGAATTAGCAAGTATAGAGTGACCTCCTTGACAACCAGTTATACAGTAACTTTTCCAAATTTTCTGTTCATTAACAGGAAACTCACAAAGATGGTGTGCAGCCTTTTTTTTCCAAATTAATTCAATTTATTTCCTATATATATCTTTGATTTGGCCTCACAAAAATACTTCTTTCCAGTTTGGAACTTTCTCTTTTACCGGAACATAAACTGGTCTGCTCCCTTTTGAATATAATATTTAGAAGAACTTCTGAACTACTTTGCTCTAGGAAGGAGAAAATGGTAAATATTCACACACCCTGTTAAGGAATGAAAATTTTACTACATTTAAATGAAATAAGACAATGGCATTCAATTCATGAAAAATGCTTTGGATTAGTGTTGTTGATTAATGGAGAAATTGTTACTTTTTTATTTGTGAGAATTTAGAATTTGATCTTGAAGAATTGAAGGTGTTATCATTGAGTCAGCAGGGGACACTAATTGAAGATAATGCATTTTCAGATGGAATATTTTTAGACACCTGAAAATTTCTAGTAGAGCCTTGCACCAACTTGATTATCATCAAATACTTTTCTAAACTTTATGGCAGCTGAACTTAATTGTGTACCTGTTCCTTGTCTGTACTGTTGTTCCTTCTAATTGGGGATCACACCAATCGTTGATTCTCTCAAGACCTCCCACCCCACCATAGTTCATCAGTCATTCTGTCTTTACCCCCAGTGAAATCCTTTAATTGTCTGTTCCTCAATGTGGCACCTATAGACATTTCAGTTAACAGCAGGGGAATGCACACTTAACTTGTAAAAACACATGATTGTATACATTTTTGCTACTTTTGGAACTAAAGATTATGAAGGGAAGAAAATGAAAGAGGGAACAGAAGACTGAGGGGTACATTAAATGTAGAATCTGTTTCCTGAGTAAGTTGGTCAGTGAAGGCTTTACCTTTCCTGCCTCTAACCCAGCACATTTCTCCATGAAAGTGAACTACAGGAAGAAGCAGTACTCTTAATTAAAGAGGGAAAGATGACCAGTTTCAAGAAGCTGAAGGATTTCCCCCTCTTCCAATATATAATATAGTTATGAGGAAGAAGTTTAAGCATGAATTGTTAGTGGACAAGTGAACAACAAGGAAAAATGTCCCTTAGCTTGGCAGACAGATCTTTGCCTCTGTCCTCAGAGTGTGACTCTACAGCCTGTTTCCTGTCATTCTCCTTTATCCTCCCATCCTCCCCTATTCCTGACTTCCATAGCATTTATGCTGAAATGTATAAGCTCAGGCTCAGGGCACCTAGTTGTCCCCTAGCTACACAACTTACTGTGGTAACTAGTTCTCCAAAGGTGGCCTTTGTGCACATCTCTTCCCCAAATTCATATTCTTGTATAGCCCCCCTGCACAGCAAATCTGGACTGGGCCTAAAACTCACTTTGGTCAACAGAATACAGTAGAAGTGAAGCTATTTCAGTTCCAAGTAAGGCTTAAGAAAGCATGGCAGCTCCTGCTTTTGTGCTTTGGGGAGCCCTGAGGTGCCACGTAAAAGATCTGGTTACCCTGCTCAAGAGACCACATAGGGACATCAACCCCTTGTCTGTGAAGCGACCCTTAGACTCCATAGAGAGGCAGGTCCAACCTTCCAGCTATCGCCACAAACGCACCAGATATGCCAGATCATCTGGAACACTCCAGCCCACTCGAACCAAAAGAATACTCCAGCTGAGCCCAGTCATGCTAGAATCATGAAAAACAAAACCAAACAAAAAACCTTGTTTTTTAAATTTTAAGCTACTGAGTCTCAGTTTGGATTGTTTGATAGCAATAGATTATTGAAACACATACTAACTGTGAAAGCTTGGGAGTCACTTGACCTTATTAATTATCTCGTTTTAAAATTGGAATTCTAATAATAACACTTAGCTCATGGGGTTGTGTGAGTATTAAATTAGCAAGACATGAAAAACTCTTGGATCCATATTTAGCATATAATCGTGAGTGGGAGGCTGCGGTGCAAACCACTTACCCACCACAGGTTCCTGACACTTCCACAGTCTGATTCTCCAGGCTTCCCTTAGTTAGTGCCTGTGAGATCTTTGTTATTCTCTTCTAAATTATTTTTCTTTTTAACCTCCCAGAAGTGACATTAGCTGTTTGCAGCCAAGAACTCTGACTAGCACAGTACCCTTGGGAAGAGAATCCTTGGAAGACTGGCGATAATGAGAATCCATAAAAGAGAACGTTAGTAAGATTTTGTCTAATGAGAAAAATTGAGAGAGGAGGATAAAAGAGAAAATAGTCACAGAAGGAAAAAGAACAAACAGACAAGATAGTAGGCAAGCACGGCTCTTTATGTAGTTGTCGAATTCTTGGAATGTGAATAATAGAGGAAATAACAGCAAGGGTACAAGAAAGGCAGTCATAGCAAAGAAGGAAAAGGCTCAGAGATAAGACTTCTGCTCATCTTCAGACATCTCAAATGAGGCCAGGATCATGTCATTAGCAGAACTAGAGAAACACATTGGCCAAATTCTCAGATGTATGTCTTATTAGCATTTACATTGTTTAGCTTTACTGAAAGATTAAACACGTCATCAAATCGGCTACCTACTTCCCAAAAGTCCTTTATGTCAACTGCACAATGGAAAGGTGAGGGAAAAAACTGATCAGTGTACACTCCATCGTTAAGTGTGTTTATTGCTTCTCTATTATCGGTCTGGAATATACAAGAGAGAAATGAAAATAATCAGTTGCTGGGGAGTTTTTGGTTCGGCAGAGTCAAAACCACAGCACAGTGGAACTGTGAAATTTTAACGTATATTTTAAGAGGAACATGTGAATAAGATTTGATTAAAAAAATGAAGATGAATCATTCTTGTAACAACTCACAAGTATTTTTCAAAGTGAAATGTTCAGATCCACTGAGAAGGAAGAATGATATATATACAGAGAATTGTGCTCACAAATATCTTTGTTTTCTTCCCAGTGACTCAGCAGCCCTGGGTGGGAGGGGAATGAGAGAAGATAATACAGAGCGACACACATCTGGTTTTCTTAACCTCAACTAGGACATTCTTCACTCTGCCTAGGTCATTGCTGTAATACAGTTTCTCCTCTGAATTCCTGGATCCCATGTCATTCTAACACAGGAGACATCACACAATATCATGGCCATTTGTTTATGTTTTATATCCCCAATTAACCTTAAGAGGAGGGACTTGACTTAAAATGCTTTTATCACCCAACCGCAGAGGTAATAAAAAATGACACAGTAAAGGTGTTATTTTATTAATCGATAAATTTTTGCCAAGAACCAGAAAAAATATTTAAAAAATCAATTTAAATACTTACCTCAGAGTCTGAAAATGCTTTCAAAGTGATAGGTAATTTGGGGAGGAAGAATGACATATAATGAAAATTGTCCCTTTACTTGCAACATCTCAACATTTCTGTAGAGTGGTTTAATTCTACTTACAGAATGCCACTTAACAGGAGGAACTCCTTCCTTAACAGGAGGAACAGAGGCCCACAGGGTCTGTCCTTAATTTAATAAATGCAGCATTTTGCCAAATTTGTTTCTCCTTGCCTTTAAAGCAGTTGCTGTCTGTATTGGTTGTGATGAACTGCTTAACACCAATATTGCACAGTATAAAAAAAAGTAAAACATTAAATAAAACAACCTTGAGCCAAGGCCTTTCAACCTAAGTATTCCAGAGCCAAGTGCATTAATTTGCACACAGTAGGCACTTGATAAATATGTGTTAGTTTGGTTTATAGCAAATATTACTTCAGACACTGAGTACACATGATTTCTAAAAATAAAAAAAAGAATGTATAAACAAACAAAAAAGAAAAAGTGAATTAATTCATTTTTAAATGATGCCATTTTCCCAAATAAAATTATAATTCAATATTATTAATGAACAGTTTTCTGCTTTATTCGATTTGAGTCAGTGAGAATGTTCTCCTGGCAACAGAATGTCTCCAACCTATTCTTAATTTGATCCTTGTCTGCTCTATCCTGTTGTGAAAGGCAGATTGTGCAGGCCCCTGGGCTTTCTACTGTTTCTTGCTGTAAAAATGCTTATCATGTCCACCGTTTAAAAAGTGCTGGGACATCACCACTCCTTCATTTTTTGGAGGTCAAACTAAGTCCTTTTTAGCATGGTTCAGACTAAGTAGAGTAACTTCTTTTTCCACTATTTCTTCATGTTAAATGATCCAGACACCATCTAACCTCAAGGACTGCTTATTTCTCAGCAATATAAATGAGAATTGTGTTACCTTAACTCTGAAGCAACTGGATATTGGTGGTGAGGGGTTCTCTAACATGTCACTCCACTGTCCATCCCTAAACCTTTTGTGACCAGGCTGAAATGAATGGAGACTGTGTTGATTCCTTACCTGAGGAGGAGGGCTGATGCAGCAGGCACTTCCTGTAAGATGTTATGGACTCTTCTCCAAACATATTGTGAGGGACATCCCCGATCTGCTGAGAGACAGCGGAAGAAGGCATCATGTCTGTTTTGATAAGGAGTTTCTAATCCAAGCAGAAATACACAAAGTAGGCCTGCCCTGATCCTCCACTCCCTCCCACCTCCTCCTTTAACCAGTGTCATTTTAGCCCTCTTAGTGTGGCATGAAGTATATTTGCTCTGCCCTTTATCATATAGGTCATGGGTTGAATTGATATGTTGAGAATCAAACCCCCAGTATCTAAGAATGTGATTTTTGGTGGGGGGTGGGGGGAGAGGGAGAATAGTGTCTTTACAGAGGCAATCAAGTTAAATGAAGTCATTAAAGAGGGCCCTAATCCAATATAGCTGGCGTCCTTATGACAAACAGCAATTTGGACACAGAGATAGACACACACAGAGGAAGGCAATGTGATAACAGAGGCGGGTATTAGAATAATGCAGCTTCAAGCCAAGGAACGCCAAGGGTTAACGGCCACTACCAGAAGCTAGAAAGGGGCAAGGAAGGATTCTACCCAGAGTCTCAAAGAGAGTATGGACTTGCTGATCCCCTTGATTTTGTAGTTCTAGCCTCCAGAACTGTGAGGGGATAAATTTCTGTTGTCTTAAACTACCCAATTTATGGTAATCTGTGACGGCATCCCTACCAAACTAAAATAGAATGCTATGTTCTAATTTAGTGCTCTCTCTATACAACAATAGTAGATGAGATAAATCATGTTACCTATATAGATAGTCAAGGGTCCACAAGGTTGTCAAGACTGAAGTACCATTTTTGTAAATATCTACACACATCATATTTTTCCTTGGTACATGGCTTTTCAATTCTGTTTTTCAGTGGTCTCTATTACCAGCTTCGTGGAGCAAGGATTATTTTTTTGCTTTGTTATAATTTATCAAGACTTTGGGGAAACATTGGTGTATTATCATGTAATTATATTTGGTTTCTGATATCAGGGTACTATTCTTGACTTCAAGGTGCTGGTTGAATATATAATGTTCAGTTTGTGTTGCTGTGGACATTAAGCTCCTCGCAGATAATGTTGTTGTGTTGTTCTGTGCAAGTCATTAAAAATTTTCTGTTCTACCACTTTAGAAGAAAATGCAAAACAAATTGTCAAATAAGCTGTAAATGTTTGTTTCATAAAGAGAAGAGAGTGAGTATGGAATGTTAAATATCATATTCCAAAAATATTAGCAGTGTGGAATAAACCTATAATGGACAGACTCCTAAAGATGGTGGGTGAGGGTAGGGATTCTTTAGTTGTTTTTGTAACAACAAGGAGTAACGACTTGAAAGTAAATTAATGTTGCCGTTTTTTAGAATTAAAAATAAAGATTTATCTATTGATATTTTACTAGTTTATCCTAATTACTTTCTATTGGCCTTGTTTCCTTATCATAATCAGAAATCAAATTAATTTAAAGTTTATATATATTGTTCTTCCCAGGCATAACATGGTCTGCCTTCGATATCTAGATTTTATTGTTTCAAAACTTTCATAATAAAAACCAGAAATCTACATGTGCAGGGTGCAGATAAAGCCACACAGCAGTTACCAGACTGGGCTTTGGAGATAAAGAGAATAGCTAGATGCCTCAATTTTTTCATCTGGTAATGGTAAATTCATACTTATTTTATATAAATTTTAATAAGCATTTTAATAAGAAGTAAATCATGTAATAATCATCATCATGGTGCGATAAGTGGAAGCTCCTGTTCTGATTTTTTTAAACTTTCTTTTAGTTTCCCCTAAAAGGCATTTGCAGTTCTTCAAAAGAAAAGAGCATGTTTTAAAAGCTTTGGTGTGAAGCTCATCCAGAGGTACTGCAAATTCCTAAAGAGATCAATTAAATTAAAGAAAAACTATTTTACTAGACTTTTGGTTGCATCTGATATAACTCCTCAACTCATCTTTAACAGATGCTGCCTAGATGATTTTCATGAATAAGATCGATTAAGGATAAGATAAAACTGCATTTTTAATGACATCTAACAGTGTGGATCCCTGAAAGCTTTCTTACCATATAATCCATCTTTTCTTTTCCCACGAAAGCTCTCATTACATCATGCTATATCACTGTTTGGTTGGTTCCAAATCAAACACACTCAGTTTACAAGTCAAATGATTTCCCCACATGCCAGAGGCATAAACACTGACTTTAAATTAAAAAAAAAAAATCAAGTTGTTATTATTCTGTCTTTGAAAATCAATGAGTTTAGTATTGGGAATTAGTTTTTTCTTTCCCTCAGTACCAAAGAATCTTGTCAGAGTTCCTCTGACATGGTTTTGATGTTGTACAAAGCCAAAGGGAATCAGTTCACACCCCTACGGCTATTTTGCTCTGCTTGGATACCTGGGGAAAAACAGTGCTCTGTTGGTGCAACAGTCAGAGAGCTTCTCACAAGGAGAACCTGGGAAAACAGTCTCAAGCTGTTACTAGGTCAAATAGTAGTTCCCTCTTGCACCTCAACACATGCAGACAAAGATTTGTCAACGATTCCATAGTTTGCAATAAAGAATTTGTAGCATCCCTAGGTACAGTGGGGAGAAGTGGTTTGCATACTGGCTATTTGGGCAAAACACCAGGGACTTCAGGCAGCCATCCTGCAGGCTGTAAAATCACAGGAAGACAGAAGAGTCAAATGCCAGCCTGTCAACCTCCTTGAAGAAGATGGATGGGACTATCAATAAGCCAATAAAGCAAAGGCAGACTGATGCACAACAGTGGTGCCTGTGACAAGGAGTTGGCTAGAAGAGTGACAAGGCAGAAGTCAATAAGGCAGCTTATTACAGCCAAAGCTGTTAAGTGACATCATCATCAATAAGTAGAGACTCAGCCACCTGGGAGAATTCATGTGCCTTCAATCAGCAAGTCAGAGTGGGTGGCAGATACAGCTCTGTGTCGCATCCTAGGAACAGTATAAACTCATTCTCCACTCTCTACAGCAACTGTGGTTCAGAGACAGAAGGATGGATGCCACACACCTGGACCAGTGATTTCTCGACTCTATGCTGCAAGGCAGGTTTGGGAGAGGTGTGTCGACCACAACTTTAACTTCACGCCATGTCACTCTTTCTAGCTTATCACCACGACAATGCTATTTTATTTTTTGAAGATTATTTTTCAAAAATTTTTACCCAAGAGCCCAAACTGGTTTAAAATGCAGTTACTCTGCAGCCCTATTATAACTTACATGGACTTGTCAGAAAGCATTAGCCTATCAATAAATATTTGATGATGGCTCATTGTCAAAATGTGCAAAATTATTTCACACATGATTGTATATGCATGTCTTTCTGTGCACTATAGAATAAAGTAAAATCAGAAATAATTGGGAAAAGTTTCATGTAGGCTGTGGAAAGTCAAGATTACTATCACCTGGGAATATTATTTATTTGAGATATCCAACGGTTCTAATCCATAGGTCAAAAGGAGACCATTACAAATATTTTCGACTACCTCATTTCTCCAAAAAAGTGTATATTTTTTGTAGATATGGCCTTTCTATTGTATTATATGGCTGAATATACTGATGAGATAATCTAGGGAGGAAACACATGTTAACATATTATTTTATACCATCATTATTAAGAAATTTATTTATAAAAGAGGTAGCTAACTCAGGTTTATCGATATATTGATAAGCCATTCATTCCAAAATTAGAGGACTCAGATAAATTTGTTTGTTTCTTTAGAGAAGTTTGTTTTAAGTTCCGCAACTGCATTGAATCTTATTCAGCTTAACTCCACCCACCCTTCACCAGAGAAGTGTAAAAATCTCAGAAGATTCAATCCCAGGCTACCTGAGATTACTAACCTCTAGAATCATGAATTAATAAGAAAGTAGGGTTTGGTTAGGCATAGAGCTGCCAGATATAATATAGGACTCATAGTTAATTTTGAATTTCACATAAGCAACAAATAACTTCCTAATGTAAGTATGTCCCATGTAATATTTAGGACATACTTATACTAAAATAGTATCCATTGTTTAACTGAACTTCAAATATAGGGGGTCCTGTATTTTTATTGGTTAAACCTGGCAACACGAAAGCTAGCCTTCGGATATTTCCATGCCAAGCTGGGGTAGAAACTTTATTGTTCTTATCTGGGCTTCCTGTACTTGTCTTTCAGACCACTTTAGAATTCTCTAACTCCCAGCTTTCCTGACCCATTGCAGATAGGCACTTTATGTCACTTCAATTTCCTCTGTCAATCTTGCCTCTGTCCGGATTTAATTTAAGGCTGAGGCTACATTACAGCATTTGTTCAACTGCTCTCCTTCCTCTATATGTCATTCTTATATGTCTTTGCTCAGTGGAATTCCAGGTAAAGCTATGTATAAATATAACCCAGGATTAGGTCAGTTATGCCCAGAACTAGTTATTTCCTCATTTTCTTCCTGCTCTGAATCGACTGCAATGTGAATACAATATTAAAATCCCGAGCATCATGTAAGAATATCCCAGCAATAAAAAGAACACCATCCACCTAATAATCTATCCCATTACAATAATGGGATGAGATCATCCAAACTGTAACTTTTAATGGGATGTTTCAGCACTCAGCAGCTAAAACCTCCACTGCACTATGTCTGCCATAATCCAGTGTTATTTTCCACCGATGACTCAATTCACTTTACCCTTTTCCCTTTTGCCTTCTTGTCCTGATCTGCCAAAGCCTAACCAAGCACCTAGAGCTGCTGGAAATCTAAATCGCACTACAAAACAAAAGGCAATACTGAAGCTCATACAGTGAATACTAAGGCTATTTTACTTCTTTAAGTTCAGAAGAGAGTCCTTGCTTATTGTCTGACTCTATCTTTAAGTAAAGTTTGGAGTCATTGCGTCACATGCCTGTTGCTCAGGCCAGTTAGAAGGCAGGTGAAAGAATGTTCTAATACAGTTAGTTACTATTTAGGAAGAAGTAAGTTCAGTGATTTTCATAAAGAGTTTTCTAATTTAAGTTAGAAAACTGTGGTCTGATTCAATCGTTTAAATTTTTCCCTCCACTAAATACTCATACAATTTGTTGCTGGCCTATATTATTTATGGTTTGAGATTTTTTTTTTTTTAAGTGAGCCTTGAAAAAGAAAACCTCAAATGAATGTGGTATTCAAATATTATAATACCCCGGTCATTAGTCATTTAGATCTATTCCTCTTCCAAAACAAAATATCCTGTGCCTTTTAATTTCCCTCTTTGGGAAAACACATTGTCTTTTCCAAAAATAAAGGATGATAGTTTACCTCTGTTTCCCAGTTTGTGTAACTGAAGAACCAAAGAGTAGGTCTCTAAGAACTCTGCAAGGTACCAAAGGGGTTTGAATAGTACTTTCAATATTTCAAAAATTAAAAATTGAACCCAATATAAGATTGCCTAGAAAAAACTCTTAACTTTTGGCTAGAATATTGTCAACTAAAAACAGCTGCTATCTAATAAGTATTTTATATATGCTTTGACTAATATGTGGCTATACTAATAAATGCCTATTGCTTACTAGGAAAGCTTTCTAAAACGTTTGAATAAAACAGAAATAAAAATTACATTTTTGTCTTATACACTATACCAAAATCAATTTCGGTACTATAAATACTAGAAAAACCTGTGTGTGAATCTTACATTATGATGAGGATGTAAAATACTTTCTAATTGTGACATGAAAATAGAAACAGTATAAAAAATCATCACTAGATTGATGATATTTTTAAAATTATTTGACATAAAAGTCTGTGAATAAAGTCAAAGGCAGACAAACAATGGTAAATAAAAAATGATAAAATTTTATGATAATACAGCATAAAGAATTTTTTTGAATCAAAAAGGATGATGTCAATAGAACAGGAAACACAAAAAAGGTCAAAATCTATTAGCCATCATTTGAAAATATAAGCCATTAACACCAGGAAGCACAAATTTAAAAAAACAATATTCTTTTCCAGTTATCAGACTAAAAATTCTTTTTAAAAGTGATTTTGCCCAGTGTTTTTTGAGAGCAGGAGAGGGAAGAACTCTCCACACTGGTGGTAGAATGTTATTTTAGACGGAATTATAGCAAAAAGTATCACCATTTTAAAAAACTGATCATAACTTTGTCGCAGTTGCTTCACTTTGGAAAAAGTTTTTAAGCAAATAATCAGGGAGGTGACCAAAAACGGAGATTGACTATCACAAATGTGTATGTAACCATATCCATAACAGCATTTTTTATGACAATGAAAAAAATGAAAAAATTGTACAAATGTGAATGTCTAATAATAGGACAACATACAAACCATACAAAGATCAATGTGTTTATTGATGTCATGCATACACCAAAATCCAGGGATGCTCAAGTCCCATAGTTGGCACCCCATATCCTTCTATTCTACATCTGTTGATTCAACAAATCAAGCATCATAAACATAGTACATGATCACCAGTTGATTGAATCCCACGATTTGGAACCCATGAATATGGAGGACTGACTATATATTTATAGAAAAAAAAATCTATGTATGTGGATTCTTGCAGTTCAAACCTGTGTTGTTCAAGGGTCAACTACATATATGTATATATAGTAATGTAAACCTGTTAATACAAAGGAAAAAAAAGAAGTATTTACATGAAAAATTTCTAGAGAAGTCTTCTGGTGACAGCCAAGCTAGAAGAGACCCACTACAGCCTCTCTCTCCCATTGATTATGACTAAAATCTTTTAAGGAAATAGAAGAAGCAACTGCCTTCGATTTTGAAAAGTTAGTAATAGTAGGCAGAACAGAAGTGGGAGACAAACTTGAAGAATCGATCTTTAAGAGGTGAAATTATATATTTTCCTGCCCAGATTTTACCTAAAGCAGTTCTTGTGTAGTACTGTGCAGTGGGCTTGGACAGTAGCAGTACCCATCTATTTCTGGCTAGAGGACCAGGGATAGGAATATCTTCTTCTTCTTTTTCTTTTCCTTTTCTTTCCTTCTCTTCTTTATTCTTTTCCTTTTCCTTTTTTATTTCTCTTTCCTTTCAATTCCATTTTATTTTATTTTGTTATATTTTATTTTAAATCTGCTTTCCCTCCCAGCCCTACCCTAAGGGTGTCCTCAGTTGCAGAACTGCAGTTGCAGGGGCAACAGCTGTGGTGCACACATATAAAATCCAGAAAACAAAACAAAGCAAAATAAACATTTTTCTGTACAGAAAAACTGAAAAAAAATTATCCCCAGTGGAGCAAAGAGTGTATGGGGATATCATTACTGTTTCTTTCACTTTACACTGCATTGTCCAGATAGCAGTTCCAGTCATAAGGATTGTGAAACACTGCTTAGGAAAAAAAAAAAAAAGCCTTGCCTTTATAGGACTGGGAAAAGTTAACCCCGAGAGACAGAGATTGTGAAACAAATCCTGGAGACCTGGAAAAGGGGTTCCCTGATTTTATATATGAGACAACCTTAGCCCTGGGCTTATGCCTGAGCTACATATATAGGGGAAAGGCCAAAAGAGACAGAGCAAAGGCTGTGGAAATTGAAGTAACACTGAAATAACCACCTACAAAAACAAGGCAGAAATTTTGATCTAACCCTACTTGGTTGATAGGCTACTAAAATAAAAATAAATCAACTTTCCACAAAGGATTGTGAAACGACCTAGAGAATCAAACAGAAAAATAAACATATCTAGGGTACAACCTAAAACTGGTAAATATACAAAGAAGAAAGAAAAATGTGACAGATTCTCAAAGAGAAAAATGATTAACAGATGCTAAGCCAACCCTGAGATGACCCAGATATTGAAATTATTAGTCAAAGACTTAATCATAGCTGTAATAACCATGTTCCACGAGGTAAAGATAAACATCCTTGAAATAAATGAAAAGATATAAATTTTTGGCAGAGAAATAGAAACTATTAAAAAGTAATCAGTTAGAAATGTTAGAAAGAAGAATTACAATATTTGACGTAAAAACACAACTACAACACCCCCACAAGAACAGTCTCAATAGCAGAATACAGAAGACAGAAGAAAGAGAAAAAATAAGATTAAAAAGAAGACTCTAAAAGACTTGTGGGACAATATCAAATTGTCTACTATTCATATCATGAAATCCCAGAGAAAGAAAAAAAATTTGGTTCATAAAAAATTGGAGGAAGTAATGACCTTGCAAACATGGGAAAAAAGCATAAAGGCACATAGTGAAGGAGTTCAAAGAAACTTCATCCATTCAACACATAATAAATATGCTGACAATCAAAGGCAAAGGAAAATCAATATGCTGACAATCAAAGGCAAAGGAAAATCTTTATAGTGACAGAAAAAGCTAGTATTTTATATATGGGGACAAACATTTAAATAACTACAGATTTCTTATCAGAAAACTTGGAAGCCAGAAGACAGTGGAAGAACATCTTTTAAAGTGCTTAAAAAGTTAAAACAAAACAGTCAACTCCAAATTCTATATCCGCTGAAAATACCTGTCAAATGACAGCAACAAAAAAGACATTCTCAGATGAAGAAAAACTAAAAGAAATCAGCACCAGCAAATATCCTTTAAAAGAAATGCTAAAAGTGGTTCCTCAAGCTGAAGAGAAATTTTATCAGAGGAGAAGGTGGAAGTTCAGGAATAAAGAAATAGTAACACAAATGGTAAATATCTAGGTAAATATTACAGATTATTTTTCTCCTCTATAAGATCTTTAAAATGCAACACATTTTAGATGGCTTTTCAATGTATGTAGATACAATATGCAACTATAGCATAAATGTTTTACTTGAAATGGTCAAAGCTTAACTCTAAATAAACTGTGAAAGATCAGATATGTATGTAGCAATCCCTAGAGCAACTTCTTAAAAATAATACAAATAGATCAACCTAAAAAGTTAATAGAGAAATAAAACGTGGTGGAAGAAAATTTTATGTATTGAGATACACAGAGCCATTCTGGCTTATACGTGATTTAACTTAAACTTTATGCTAACTAAAACAGCCTGTCTGTAGCCTATCAAACATGCATTGCACATCTGCTTTAACCGTTAAAGAAAAGAATGCATTTACAAATCAAAATGGTGTAACTGTGGTTCAGGCATCCAAAATGGAGCCAGGTAGTCGTTGTGGATATGGTTTCAGACATGTTCCTGCATCACTGAGAACTTGAATTTTCTGAACTGTATCAGATTGAAGGACACCACCAGTTGTTCTCAAACAATATCTGCCAGCTGCCAGCTGCAACCTTATGGTTTCAAGTTCTCCCCTTGTAACTAGCAACGATTTCAGACCTCAACCAACCCTTGCTTAATAAGCACTCTTATTTCTCGCCAACTCCAATGATAATTCTTGACAAAAACTTATGTAATTTTGTAGTTTTTACCTTCATAAGCCTCCCCCATTTTGTAGTCCAGTGGAACATAATTCAAATGCTTCTTGAATCTGTGTCACCTGGGCTATGGTCCTCAGTTTAGCTCAATTAAACTCTTTCCTACCCCTATTATAGATTGTTTATTGATTGTTTCCATCAACAAATGTATTGCTAAAAATATATTCAAATAAACTGAAAGAATGCAGGCTAGAAGAAAAAGAGGAATAAAAAACAGAGTAAAGAAAACAACAGACCAAATTATAAATTGGTTTATATTTCAAAAACTATTAAGATTACATGAAATATAAATGTGATAAATATGCCAACTATTGAGATTGTCAGATTGGATTTTAAACAAGAAGATAAAACTATGTGCTGTCTAAAATAAACACATTTATCCAAAATTACATAAATAATTTTAAGAAAAGGGGTCAAAATATACATCACATAAACACAAATGTTTAAAAAGCTGGTATGGCTATATTAATATCAGACAAAGTAGACATTAGAAGAAAAAACATTACCCAGGATAAAAAAAGGGGTATTACATAATGATAAAAGATTAGTTCACCAAGAAAACAGCAAAATAAAAAGCATATGAACCTAAATATAAAGCTTCAAAGTAATTGAGACAAAACTTATAGAATTTGATGGAGAAAAAGACAAATCCACGGTTATTTATGGATCCTTGAATACTCCTTTCTGAATAATTGGTAGAACAGAAAAGCATAAAATTTGCAAGATATAGAAGATCTAAGCAACACTATTCTCCAACTTGACCTGACATATTTATTGAACACTCCAACAAACAACAGCAGAATTCACACTCATTTAAAGTGTGCATGAGTCATTACTAAGACAGATCATAATCTGGTCCATAAAATAAGCCTTTACAAATTTAATAGAATATAAGCCATACAAAGTATGTTCTTTAACCATAACACAATTATACAAGAAATTAATAACAGAAAGATCATAGAGAAACCGCCAACCACTTGGAAAGTAAATTAAGTTAAACACTTTTTAAAAACAAATCAATACAAAGAGAAACTCTCAGGATAATTAGAAAATATTTTGAACTGAATAAAAAAAAACATAAAAATTCATGTGATGCAGTTAAAAAAGAGCTTAGATAAAATTCATAGCATCAAAGGTTTACATTAGAAAAGAAAATAAATGTTTCAAGTCAAAAATCTGTGCTTCTACCATAAGAAACTTGAAAAACAAAAACACTTTGAATCAAAATAATCAAAAATGAATTAATAAAGATAAAAATGGAAATAAATAAAAAGAGAAAACCTCTCAAGGAAAATCTCTGAAACCAATAGCTAGTTTTTTAAAAGTTCAATAAACTGTTTAACTTTTAGCTAGATACAATTTACCAATATCAGGATTGAAAATGGAAAATCACTACAGAATCTACAACTACTAAAAAAATAATGAAAAGACTAAGAGCAATTCTCTGCCCATAAATTATACAGCATAGATGAAACTAATCAAGTCATTGAAAGAAACACACTATCAATATTCACTCAAGAAGAAAGATAATTTGAATTATCTTTTATTTATTAAATAAGATAAATTCATACTTCAAAGAAAACCCAAAGTCAGTATTTTATTGGTCAATTCTATGAATCATTTTAAAAATAATACCAAGTTGACACAATCTCTTCCAGAGAATACATCATGGTAGTCTTCCCAACTCATTTTATGAGGCTAGGATTACCTTGATATCAAAACCAAAGAAAGACATAATGCTAGTAAAAGCAATACCTTTCATGAAGAGAGAAGCAAATTGCCTCAATAAATCCAGCAATCTATTAAAGAAATACATCTTGACCAAACTGAGTTTACACTGGGAATACAAGGCTAATTCACCATTCAAAATAAATCAGTGTAATTCATAACAAACTAAAGAAGAAAATATTAATATATAAGGTCAACTCAATAGATAGAAAAAAAATAATTTGCCAAATTCAATACACATTCATGCTAAAAACACTCAGCAAACTAGGAATAGAAGGAAACATCCTTAACCTTGTAAAGATTATCTACAAGGAACTTTAGATAACAGTAGTGAAAGAGTAGTTTTCCCTTAAGTTTGGTCATAAGGCAAGTATCTCCACACTCACCACTCTTAATTACATTATGCTGGAAATCCTACCCAGTTCAACAAGGCAAGATAAATAAATAAGAACATGCAGATTTGAAGTGAAGAAATGAAACTGCCTCCACTTGCAGACAATGCAACAGTTGTTTACATAGAACAATCTGAAAAAATGTACAAAAACGTTCTAGAACTTATAAGCAAGTTTAGCAAGGGCACAAGATGTAAGGTCAATATATAAAAATCAATTACATACATAAAGGACATCTCATGGCACCTTGTAAAGAGTAGGTGCTAAGTATATATCTGTGGCTTAAAGCAAGCTAAAGTAGGCATTTAATTTGACCTAAGTATTAGCATCCAATAGCTAACATTAAAAAAAATTATGAGATGTTACCATTTTAAGGCATGATTTTAAAGGTGGATAGAGATGAACGGGTTACAGAAAGTTACATTTATCTCTGGGGAAAGGGATGGTTGGTAATTTTTTACCTTATACCTTTTACCTTTTTATGTATGACAAAGAGAAAAAGAATAAAAGAAATATATGAAATCTGTTGTCTCATAATATTTTGAAGAGTCTCTATTTTTCTAATACCTTACTTCTTGGAGAATGAGAAAAAGAATGTGCCAAGCCCATGATACTACTAGATCTGTTCAATAAATTTTACTGATTGTCAAATCTGTTCCATGCAACATCTTGGGAAATTGTCTACTAAGAAATTGTGATTCAAGGAAGACTAGTTCAAGGAAGACCAGGGCATAAATCTTATCCACAAGGGTCTCAAATACTTGTGGGTAGATAGACAGATGCAAACACTTATTTGTCAGTTTGTATTAAAAAATTGAAACCCTACTTGCTGATTGATAGACTCAGGCACATAACAAATTTGGTCTAAAGTTATAGTAGAAAATAATAGTTTTTCTTGAAACTGTAGTTTGATGCATGAATACTCATCCCTGTTGGGAACCTGAGAATGTGAAAATAGAACATTTCATAAATAGAAGGAAGAAAATCTTTTTCCAGCTAATCTAAAGCTCTCACCTAAAAATTCAAGTCAAATACAACTTGATTTAGATCTAAAGATACTTAGTTTTGTAAGCTGATTCACTCACTCCTGATTGAATAACAAGTCATTTTAATAGGAAAAAAAAACCTAACTAAAAATAAGTCTTGGTACAAGGAAAGAACTAAGAACAAAAGAAAAGCAAGGAAGCTTTTTTTTTTAAATTTTCCTCTCTAATTTCCACCCTCCAAAATAGTCAAATAGATAAAAGAAAGAATATCTTCCTTGGGACCAGCAAAGAAAATAAATTATACATAATTTCACACAAGGAACTAATGTCAATTTGAAGACTCCAAGGGCAGATGTGCTTTGTAATGTACAATTCTAAGGTTATCAGCATACATTGGACCAGCTATGTTTTCCTTCCACATCTTTATTTGTATTTATTTAGATGGGTTTCTTTAGTTCTTTTTTTTCTCTCTGTGTTTTTGCTTCCATTATGCTTACTTCATATGTCTTTGTTATTATTTGGGGGTGGGGAGAGTGAAACTATCTCTAATTGAAAAAATATATATATTTCTTTTCTTTTTATATCTATTTATATTTTAAAATTCAAAATCCAGTAAAAAAAAATAAAAAATAAAAACTTTATTTTAAATCCTAACAAATCACATCCCATCACAGGGCTAGGACAGTTAGAAAAGATGGCAACAATACTTATAGTACTTATTTGTACAATAAAGTTTCTGAAGGCTCAGCAAATGGTTTTATTCTTTGAAGGAATGTGTCAATATAGTCAAATTCCATATAAGCAACAAACTTAGACTTAACATTTGTCAAACATCCATATGACCTGAAGTTCTCTCAGAGGAGCATAATAGATAGTCATAAAGTTGTAATTTAATCAAATATTAGTCGATAGTGATGCCCATGAGATACATCCCATTTTGTACATTTCTCAAGGCTATGTGAAATGCTAAGCATTTAGTACCTGCTTAAATACCTTAATGGATTCATTTTACAATGTTCCACATGATACCTTAATATCACTACAGGTTCCTGGAATTTGTGATTTTAACACAAGATTTTTTTCTACCTGGGCTTGCACACAAGTATCCATGCACTTTTGCTGATCAGTTTCTGGACTGATCTGCTAATGGTTGGGAGGCCACTGTCAAGGAGCTGGGCAATATCTCTGGATGATTCTCTGGCAGCTGCTCCTTGATGCTACTCCTTGTCAGAGCCAAGGATATTTGGAGAAGCGATGTTGTGCTCTTTTAAACTCTTTTTAAGGTTCAAAACCAGATAAATTCAGTATATCCCAGGTGAGAGAGGCTCTTTATCACACTATATGCAGAAGCAAACACTGGGAGCCTCCCAGCTGCCAAGGCCTGTGGAAGCTGGGAACATCTCAGTGTTGGTCAGGCTACATGTGCTGTTCCACAGATATAGCGATTCCAGTGACACACCAACTGGCCTCAAGCCTCGTGAGCAAAAAGGGATTTGCTTTGTAATTACTTTCAATAATAGAATAGGCCTCTTGAATGTGTCATCATAGTCTGAGTCTAACAGGAGGTTACATTTATTTAACTTTGACCACAAACCTAAGAATCCGCACTACCATTAGTAGTGTTTTACAAATTGCTGTTTTACAAATGAGGTAACTGAGACATGTTTGCAGAGTTTAGGGAACTTTCTCATAACCACCCAGCTAGTAATTGATAAAGCTGGGATTTGAACCCAAGTCCATCAAACACCAAATTATATGCTTTGTTTTGCCTGCCAACTGAACATGGTATAGCTAAACTTGTAGTTTAAAAATATGCACGGGGACCATGTTACTCAACAGGTGACTCTCAATGGAGATAGCATTGAGTAGAATAAAGGACTAGCAAAAAATTAGATGTTGAAGGACATAGCCCACCTGATTATCAGGGATGTCCTAGAGCCTATTTTTTCTCTAGTTTCTTTGGAAACACTTTAAATCTGCTTACCTAAATGGATAAGTCTGTACATTGGATTCAAACTGCTTTATAATGCTTTAAATCTAATTACACAGAGCCTTGCTATAAGCGTGTACTCATAGGACGTATTCACATGATGTGTAACACGAATATATTGTTTGAGATAGTGAGGTCTTCCCCATACTCTCACCAATTTACTCTTCTGGCTGCTTATGAATTAGACAGTCATGTCAATCCCTGCACTCAAAATCCTTCCAAGTCTCTGTCTTGCTCCTTAGACAAAATGGGAATATTTTTGCATGGCTTCCAAGTCTGTAAATGATCTGATAGCCTAATTTGTTAGTGTCAATCCAACCATCTCCCAATGCATCAAACATTCTTATATGCCACCCCATGCCCAAGCATAATCTATGCTTAGGCTTACTGACTTTTTCATGTCCTTGGATAAGATATATTCTTATTTTGGGGCTCTCATACATTCTGTTTCTTCTGCCTGCAATGATTCTGCTATCTATACTCTTGTGCTAGATACTGCTAACCTTCACACTGCAGAGAAATTCCAGAGTATGCTCTGTTTTGATTACATCCACAGACCTCATGTCCTCTGTAGTCCAGGTGGGTTTGGTCAGTGAAGAACAGCACCAGAAAATTAGAGGAGGGAGATTGAAGACAGGGCTATTCTTCTTCTTCCTCTCCCTCCCTGCATAGTACCACGACTGTCTTGGACTGAGGGGCTGTAGCTCCATAAAAAGGCATTCTTCACAAAGTACTCCCTCCCCTTGCCATCCGTGGAGCTCATTCATATTACCGCTCCTGAGATACTATACTATTCCTGCGGCTTCCCTATACCATCCCCACATTTTGTAAGTATTTTTCATTAAATTACCCTTAAATTATCCTATTTTGTGGATACCGTCCATTTCCTTTTAGGCCCTGACTAATACAACCACCCTGTCCTCCCACACTGGCTAATTGGCTAATCCTGTTCATTCTTTGATTGTTGGTGTAAATGTCACCTTCCCCTAGCAGTCTTCTTAACCCTACGGAACACCTAAGTTAGGTGTTTTATTAATTTTTTTCCTCTTCCTAAGAAGAGTTAACCTTATAAGAGATATCATCCTACATTGTTCAGTTTTGGATTTCCACACTTAACATTGGGCATGGCACAATGGATTCCCAACCACTGAGGTTCAAATCTCAGCTCTGCCATGTCCTTGCTGTGTGAATGTGGAGTATACCATTTAATATGACTTAGCCTCAATTTCAGCATGTTTAACATAATAATTATTTACTTCATAATGAAATTGACAGATACCACAAGCCAATGTTTAGAAAATTTTTAATATACTGCCTGACAATTAATAAATGCTTAATAAATTTTGGTATTATTGTTATTATTATTACTATATAGTGCTTTATAAATAATTGCAAAAAAATATAAAAAGAATATGTGTATTGGATTTTATGATTATCTGAAAAGAAATCCACTCTCTAAAAGGCATGTAAGCAACAAATTATTTGTTTTCTTATGATTTCCACTCACTCAAGATAGTAGCTATATTTTAATGTCACCTATGGTGTTTATTTTGCAAAGAGACCAACCTTGTGATTTATAAAATGCATAATTATAAAAAATATAAATTAGTTTCTTTTACCCTTTTTATTTCCCATGACTTCAGAAGGATGTGAAATAGTTTCCACATTCATTCTGAGAGGAAGTGGTATCTAAACAAACCTAGGTTTAAGCAGTTTGTTTTCCATAAATTTCAGTAAGTTGAGTAAATGTGTGTGTCTTAGAGTATTATATTCTTTAAAAGGAGCACTTTTTCCACAGGAAAGACCAAACCCTAAAGACTAAGAAATTCAATTAGCTGGCCTCTGTCATCAGAAAACTTAACCAAGTACACCTGTGCCTCCAAAGACCCCTAATAGGAGAAATACCCTACAGAAATAACCTGGGAGTGCAGTGACCAATTTACAGGCAAGAGCTCATGGAGAATAAATATTGGATAGAGATTCTGCAGGGGAAGTTTAGGGAGGCTCAATGTAATTGTCATGTTTCAAATTTTCCTAGTGTAGTCACCACAGGGTAAAAATCTCCTAGACACCTTCCGCCCCTTCTCCTAATCCAGGGGACTAGTTTATCTCAGTCCACTTGAGCTGATTTTTCTAGTCCGTTTCAATAGAAAAGAATCGAATTACCTCCCCACAGCTCAGATGGAGAACCACTGGAGTAGAGAAGACAACAACACAGTTTTCTTGGGGGGTAAGGACAACCTTTGAGATGGAAAATAAAAGAAGAAGATAAAAAAAGAGCCAAATAATGACCACATAGCATTTCTACGAAAAGGAGTTTGACCTATAGCCAACGGGTTTGGTCATGATTTGAGCTTCATCTATTTATTACAATAGCTACCTCAAGAAAAAATTTTTTAAAATATGCAGTAGAATTATCTTGCTTGATCTTCAATATGCACAGCAAAACACCTACTCAGT
Organism: Balaenoptera acutorostrata; assembly: GCF_949987535.1. Classification (NCBI taxonomy): domain Eukaryota; kingdom Metazoa; phylum Chordata; class Mammalia; order Artiodactyla; family Balaenopteridae; genus Balaenoptera; species Balaenoptera acutorostrata. The sequence goes on along the minus strand of NC_080066.1, from coordinate 160,571,079 downwards.
CCTCAGCAGAAAATGAACTTCATGATCAATCACTATAACTATTAGCTGGAACCTAAATCCTCTAATTAATTAGTCTTGAAATATTAAATATAACCAACTCTCTCTGGCATTGTTTCCCATGGGAATAAATAAATAAATAAAATAAAAAGCCTGCAGATTTATCTACAGAGACATTTGGAATCTTTGCTATTTTGGCAGAAGTTGTCAAACGACAATAATCTTGAACAATATTGCAGCTGTTTCTCATCCTGTAGGGTCAAAGTTACAGGCAAACTATAAAAAGTTTAAAATTATCTTTAAGATTTTCTTCCAACAGCTCAAAGGCAAGTAATAAGATCAGCCTTGGTGGCAAAACGAAAAACACAGTTTCATCCAACACCTGCTTCTGTCCTGTTTAACCCATGATATTAAATGTAAGATTGCGCCAAACTTGAGTAGTGCCACATAACAGCCCTTCATTAGATCCTGGAAATACAGCTAGGCTTTCAGTCAAGGTGGGTCAGCTGCATCACAAAAGACACTGACGAATGTGTCAGTCAAGTGAAATTGCAAAGTTGAGTTCTAATTCTTTCTTTCACCCAGAGACCTCTTTTAGTATTAAGGTCACTGGGTAGTTCTGTCTTTGGATGAGAATTACCAGACTTGTTCCCTCTCCTCACTGTTCCCCACACACCCCAAGAAAGGTTTTGGCTTTACAATCTGTAATGCTATTGTTGTCTGTCTTTTTTGGTTTACATTCTGTTGAAATTGGACTTAAAGCTCAATTAATTTATAATAGCACTATGTTTTTCATGACTAAAATGACTACATTTAAGATACAAAATCATCAGAAAGCTGCCTTGGTAATTTTAAACTGATTTAAAGAAGTTTGTAGGGAACACTCAACACATCACACACACACACACAGACTTGCATACGTGCACACACATGTGCACACATAAACAGCCCATGTGCTTAACGACTACTCTACATCTGGTCTGCTCTTCCATGAAATGAGAGGCTAATTTTCCCTTCATACTTCTCTGTCACAGGTTTTTGTTGTTAGAATGAAAAAGATCATAACTTAATGTGATTAACTGTTCTCCAAATTACAGTTATATGTGGAAACAACTTGAATAGCTTAAGTCTCTCTCAATAAATTTTATTAGGTTGACTTTTGGGGTTATATCTGGACAGTTTAATGACATGAGTCATTTGTGCTGTCCTCTGGGAAGAGATACTGATTTTTGTCTGAGTCTTAACTGATGATGTTTATAATGATTTTTGATGGTAGACTTTTTGTTTCTTGGTACTCTTAATAATTTGAGTTTGATTTCAAATAATCTACAAGAATTCATTTATTTTTTATATTTCTGATTTCTTTTACATTTTCATTATGATTGAATCCAGTTCATGATTTGTGAACTAAGAAATACAAAGGTAGATATATTCAGAAAGGAAAATATGAAAAAATATCAATTAAAAGTTTCATATTGTTTCCATTACTGTAGTGCATAGTTACCAACTTCTCTGTTCGAGAAAGACAGCCTCTGCGTTGTTGAAGGTGTTCACATGAAAGTCAAAGCACAGTGCTTTAGCAAAGTACACATACTCTAAGTTACATATGGGCAGGATCAGACAGGAAGGAGGCTCAGGCAAGAGAGGGATGTTCACCCAAGGGTAACACCACTGGACTCCGACTAGTTATATCTCTCATAGAAGCTAATGTAAATATACATATATTTATTATTTTTTCCTGAAGTCCATAGGCTAGCTTAGAATGTCAGTTTCATGGAGTTCAGAAACCTTCTGACTACACTCTAAGTTATATATAATGAATAAATATTTATAAATAAATGAATTTTAATTGAGGAAACAAAGAAGGTAGATTTCTTGTTCAAAAATATATAGCTGGGCTTCCCTGGTGGCGCAGTGGTTGAGAATCTGCCTGCCAATGCAGGGGACACGGGTTCGAGCCCTGGTCTGGGAAGATCCCACGTGCCACGGAGCAGCTGGGCCCATGAGCCACAATTACTGAGCCTGCGCGTCTGGAGCCTGTGCTCCGCAACAAGAGAGGCCGCGATAGTGAGAGGCCCGCGCACCGCGATGAAGAGTGGCCCCCGCTTGCCGCAACTAGAGAAAGCCCTCTCACAGAAACGAAGACCCAACACAGCCAAAAATAAATATAAAAATAAATTAAAAAAAAAAAAGACCTAAAGAAGAAATACATGGCAAATATCTTTCTTTAAAAAAATATATATATAGCTAACTAGTAGCAGGTTGATATTAGTCTTCTTATAATAGAATTCTTACATCTCCAACAAATATTGTTAAATTGTGTTTTTATGTATTAATTTGTGTTTTTTCCCTATTTAGGCAAGGATAAAAGAAGAATGTGTCTTCATACTTTTAAATCCCCTCAGAATCCACTTCTGTGTTTTTTCATATAGTTTTTCATAGAGTACTTAACCTCTTAGTAGGTATGAATGACGGACTTAACAGGTTAACACTCTACCAATGTATTGAAATAATTCTCTTCTTCTGTTAACATGTTAAAAATAACAACTATTTTCATGTTTACCAAAGTAAATATTTGAAAATCATTGTGGATTCTTAAGCAAATATCATTCTTTGGGTAAACACAACAGCAACAACAGCTGGGAAAAAAGCCTTCCTTTCAAAATTTTTCTGTGCTAAAATAATCAAAATTAAAAGTAAAAATATAAATTGCCTGATATGTTAGGTAATTTGAGGAATTTTGAAAAACTGAAGATCATCAGCTTATGTGGAGTTAGATGTATTTTAATTGTACATCAAATTATGATTTCCTTTTATTGTATTGAGTGGCCTATAAACTGCCTTCCTGCAAAGTGCTATCAGATTCTAGGTGAAAGATGCAGAATTAAGAATGGTAACTCATTTGAGCTGAAAGACTGATCTAATTTATGATATACCTTACCACTAATTGCAGTACAAACAGGAATTGTATTAAATTTGGAAATTCTGACCCAGCTCCATGAAGTGAATTTGTACATTTTTTACCTTAATCCTTTGTAGATTTGGCTATAAATTGTTAATTGAGTTACACAGACAGGAACACAACCTTTCAGCTAAGACACAGAACTCCACTTCTTGGGGCTCCTTAAGTCTACACTGCTGCTTTTTCAAGAGTGGCAGGTAGAGTCAAGCAGGCCAAGATACTGCTTTAAAATTAATTACCATTTTTCTGTAATAAATGTTCAGTATAGCTGAAACATTTTGTATAAATATTCCCAAAATACTTGCCGAAGAACATGATAAATAAATTTACCTCCATCAAGTGACAGATCTTTACTTGGTAGCAAATATTGCACAAATGTTTACAACATTGTACATGTTTATCTACTGAAAAAAAGGCAATAGGAATTTATTATACTCTCTTCTTCCCTCCTTCCTTTCTCTCCACCCTCTAAATATAGATATTATATATTTTATATGTATTATATGTATGTGAATTTATATATTATGTCTCTGACTTTCTTGGTTGATATGTTTAAATTCTATAAGACTTTTCATCAAACATTACAATAATATTCAACAGAGACCCAAAGCATCCATCTCACAGCATCTCTTTATAAGAAATTTTTCAGGTCAAAAAATAAGTGATTATCTGGGATTTTAACACTGTTAAAACTTTACTCCTACTTTTCTGCTGAAAATTAGTCAATTTCATCCTTTCTATTTTATATCTCCTCAAGAAAGACTGTCATGAATTAGACATAGCAAAAGCATTAGCTTTTATACTCTTTTCCTAATTCCAAATTTTAAGCTACTTTGATGAATTCTCCATTTGCTTTTTGCTTGTTTGTTGGGTAGCTCTCAGAAACTATATTCTGAACTTCATATATCCTTCCCATGTCATTCTAAGTATACTTTATTTCATCTCATTTTTATTTTCATCTCATTTTTATCATTAGATCTTATCTGTCCACAACCTTAAATTGTTTCTTTTTTAATTTTGTTAAGCATTGGGTTTATCCTGTAACTTTCTCAAACAATTTAGATTTAACACTCTTATTCAAATAAAATAACTCACCCCACAGTAACATTCTAAATTATCATTCCTGGTTTTTTTTTTGTTGTTGTTCATTTGTTTGTTTCTTGAATGTTTATAGAATGTTAAATAAGGTAGAGAAACACTCTCAATTAAAAGAAAGAAAATACTTCGAAGAAAAATCATTTAATATACAAAGCTTTGAAAAACAGTACTTTTGTGAAAGCGTAATGCTGAATATCATAAAAACAGTAGCCAGAAGGAAAAAAAATGATAATAACTGGATGGCAAGAAATAACCTTGTAACTTTTAGAGAAAAAGAGAGAAATGATCAGATACTCCAAATTGCAAACATTGTTTCTTTTCTAAATGGCAGTAGCCTGAGAGATGTTTAATTAAGGTAATGTAGCTTCATAAATGGGTCTTAGTGCACCCTGCTATACTCTGACAAGAAGCATTTTGGATCAAGCAAAGGTTACACTGCCTCATAAGTGAGAAAATTGGGCTGAGACCAACTTTTGAGAAACTTTCAAGTTTCTTTTATAGAACTTTCTCAGTTGAGGGTTAATTTTGCCTGGCATTTCCATGTGTAGTCTCTAAAATTAATCTGCACTTCTGGAGCCATATTTTGGACAACAATGGCAGAATCAAAATTGCTAGAGATGATAGTCATCACAGAAAGACAAACCAAACAATAAAATGACTTGAGGATATATTTAGATTATTTTAATTTTTAGAAAAATAAGATTGGAAGAAAGGTGTTGAAATTTACACAGGTTCTGTAATAGAAGACATTAATCTTGAGAACAATGAATAGAATTTGAAAATATTCCCATAAATTTTATGGAGAATAGAAATACATGATGGACAGAACCTTAGGAGGATCATGACTAAAAATGAGATTTTGTTGTGCTCCATTTTCATTGCTTCAGCTCAGAAAGTGATTTTCATTATTTCTACACTCTGCATATAGAAATAAAACAGAACACTTTCAAGTTGTTCTACTAATAAAGCAAAGAACAATTTCTGTGGTAAATAAGAAGCCCATTCTCCAAGGTTTATTCAAAATTTGGCCTCTGTAAAGCCACAAAAGGGTCAATTAATGTCACAAATGTGAGAGAGATACCTGGATTTTTGGAATCAGACCCAAGTCGGTCTACTTGTCAAACCACAATCACCAAACAATAGTTGACCTTTAAACATGTGTAGCTTTGATTTGAACTACTGACACAGGGTGAGGACTTTGGATATCAATGTTAATCTTATTTTCTCAGAAACCTCTATATCTCCTGCAGTTAAATTTTTTTTAAAAACATAGTGTGACCTCATAGTGTCTCTATTAGCAATCTGGCACTGTTGTACATCTTCATTTTATATCTGAAAAGACCCTGCTAATAAATAATAATCATGAAATGCCATTCTACAAAGAAGATCAGCTCTCTAGAGAAAGTAATTTCACATGCTGGCCTGGAGGGGTTATGTTTCATTGCCAGCACCATCATCATGAAATGACTTAACATATTACAATGAAGTAAATGATTTTTCTTCAAAATTTCTGGTGAGTTTTGTGTTCTTTTGTTCAAGAAGGTAGATGGAAGACATAATCTGTGGGGAAAAAATCCTTTAGAATTAAGCGAGATAGAAAGTCATTTACCTGTTACAATTTTTACATGAACTGAAAGGTGCAAATGAATTGCTTTACCTATATAATAAAATTATATAAAGTGAATAAAGTGAATCATATATGTATGACTCTGGCTTCTTTTACTTAGTATACTGCCTTTGAGATTCATCAATGTTATTGCATATAACAGTATGAGATAATAGAAAATACATATTGGTCTCTGCCCTCAGTTCCTGGCATGGAGAGAGCTCCTAAAACCTTTGTAATTTCCTAAGTGATAATAGCACTAGGAGACTCTCTTGTTCTAATATTTGTCTCGGACCCCATCCCTGAAAAGGAATGAATTACTGATTATTAGAAAAACTACCCAGTCTTCCCCATTGCATGTCTCCTTTTCTACTCACACAGCACACTTCACTTCTAACACTTTTGGTCACCAAACGTGTGGAGGTTTTCCACCACACCAAACAATTCTGTGTGACACCAGCTGATTGTCCTACAAATTAGCTCAATTCTAGCACTACCTACATGGAGATAGTGTCAGATTCCACAGGTTAAGGGCTCAGTCCCTCTAGACTGCTTCCACTCTACTTCAGATATCAATAGAAAGTAATAGGTGCCGGGCTTCCCTGGTGGCGCAGTGGTTGAGAATCTGCCTGCCAATGCAGGGGACACGGGTTCGAGCCCTGGTCTGGGAAGATCCCACATGCCACAGAGCAGCTGGGCCCGTGAGCCACAGTTACTGAGCCTGCGCGTCTGGAGCCTGTGCTCCGCAACAAGAGAGGCCGTGATGGTGAGAGGCCCGCGCACCGCGATGAAGAGTGGTCCCCACTTGCCACAACTAGAGAAAGCCCTCACACAGAAACGAAGATCCAACACAGTCATAAATAAATAAATAAATAAATAAAAGAACGTGAATTTCAAAAAAAAAAAAAAGAAAGTAATAATAGGTGCCCTAAAAAAAAAATCAATTAATTAAATTTTTAAAAAAGAAAGTAACAGGTCCCCAGATTACCCACAACTTCTCTTTGATTTGACTACAAATCAGACGTTCCCATGACACCCCCCCCCCACATTCCATAAATTTGCTAGAGTGGCTCAAAGAACTTGGGGAGACACTGTGTGCTTACCAGTTTATTAAAGCATACGATAAAAGATACATATGAAGAACCAGACGAAGAGATATGGAGAGCAATGTCTGGGAGGGTCCTGAGTGCAGGAGTTTCTGTCCCGTGGAGTTGGTATGTGTCACCCTCCCAAAGCTTCCCCAACCTGGAAGCTCTCTGAACCCTGTACTCTGGGGATTTTATGAAGGCTTCCTCATGTAGGCATGATTAACTATTAACTCCAGTCACAGCCCCTCTCCCCTGTCTGGAGGAATGCTTATATCTCAATTTTTAAAATATGCTTTCATATATTAGGCTGAGTCAGATTTAGACACATGTATCATTTCTGGTCTCTTAAATAGGAGTCATTTAAGCATAGTGATTTTAGCATGGGCTTTGGGATCATACAGAATTGATTTGTTACTTTCTTCAAGTTGGTGATATGTGACCTCAAGCAAGATACTTAATCTTCCTAAGCCTTTGGTTTTGTATCTGTCACATAGGGATAATACCTATTTAATGGAGGTGTTGTAGAAATCACGTTGTATGACAATCTGATAAAAAAGTGGACTAAAGACTTTGACACCTCACCAAGGAATGTATGCAGATGAAAAATAATCATATAAAATGACATTCCACATCATATGTCATCAGAAGAATACAAATTAAAGCAACAATGGGATACCACTATATACCTATTAGAATGGCCAAAATCCATAGAATTGACAACACCAAAGGCTGGTGAGGATATGGAGCAACAGGAACTCTCATTCATTGCTGGTGGGAATGCAACATGGTACAGGAACTTTAAAAGATAGTTTGGTGGCTTCTTACAAAACTAAACATGCTCTTACAATACAATGTAACAACCACACTCTTTACTCTTTACCCAAAGAAGCTGAAAACTCATGCCCACAAAAAACCCTGCACATGTGTGTTTATATCAGCTTTATTCATAATGGCCAAAACCTGGAAGCAACCAAGATGTTCCTCAGCAGGTGAATGGATCAATAAACTGTAGTACATCCAGACAATGGATAATTATTCAGCACTAAAAAGAAATGAGCTATCAAGTCATGAAAAGCCATGAAAGAATCTTAAATGCATATTACTAAGTGAAATAAACCAATCTGAAGAGGGTACATAACTGTATGATTCCAACTGTATGACATTTTGGAAAAGGCAAAACTATAGAGACAGGAAAAAAATCAGTGGTTGCCAGGGGTTGGCAGGAGGAGGAGGGATGAATAGGTGGAGCACAGAGGATTTTTAGGGCCATGAAAATACTGTGTATGTTATTATTCTAATGGATATATGCCATCTTACATTTGTCCTAACCCACAGAATGTACAACACCAAGAGTGAACCCTAAGGTAAACCATGGACTTTGGGTGATTATGATGTGTCAATATGGTTTTATTAATTGTAACAAGTGTACCTTTCTGGTAAGGGATGTTGATAATGGGAGAGGCTATGTATGTGTGGGGGCAGAGGGGCAATGGGAAAATCTCTGTACCTTTCCTTTTACTTTGTGAAGCTAATACTCTAAAAAATAAAATCTTAATTAAAAATTCATTATCTGCTTTATGTACTGAGTCTTTGAATTATGCAAGGCAAGGTTGAACTTTAAAAAGCATTTGCTGTGGTCCTTCTTTATTGAAGATACCATTCACTAAAGGCACAGTAGTTCTGAAATGAAAACAGTGCAAATCTTTGCCTTAAAAAAATCTAACAGTTGGATAAAGAATTTTGGAATTAAGAATATATCTTGACCTGCCCTAAAGTTTTTATAACCACTGTGATGATAAAATCAAGCATTCATGAAGGTTTAATGAGAGACTGTGTAATGGATAGAGGTGTTAATTCTATCTGTTTAAGAGAAGTGCAATCTCCATTTTCTGTGATCCAAGATATAAAATTTAATAAATTCCCAAACTTTGAAATTCTATATCATTTGATTTCAAATTCTGGACACTATGAATTCATTTCTTTGCATTTAATGATAATTTTACTCAATCTTTTCCTCTCTCTTCCTTCAACCCTATAGAAAATATTAATAGTTCGTGGTACAAGCTAAAAATTAATTTTATTTTCTGAATTTATCCAGTTGCCCAAAATCATGTACAGTGGAGTGATGAGGCTGAAGACCCTAGGTTTGGCAAACACTTGATTTTAAATCTGAAGCTAACTATAGAGAACAATTAAGGAATTCCAGGTGATCTGGTCAAATGGGACTAATATATAGGAGCTCAGGGAATGCTCAAACATTTACAAAGTGGTTTTGGGAAAAAGTCTTTTCATCTTCAATTCTATTTCTTTTACTCCTCAACTTTACCTTGCTGAGTTTTTATTCACACACTTCTTGACAAAAGTCTCCTGGTAGGAGTTTATAGTGCCAATTAGTGAATAAGCATTTGCGGAAAAGCTGAATCTACGGAGTCATTGATTTTTCTCATGGGATTGTAAATGCGTTTCTGTTGTTTACTTCTGAGTGTAGAGCATAATGCTTAAAATATATCCATTCTCTTTTGTCATTTTTTAATCTCTCAGGGTATATTTTTTAAATTAGATTGAAATATACAAATCTAAGAGATATAAGTACTAAATGAGGAACACTGTCTTGGCCAACATGTACCTTGAAATTCTACATTTACTAGGCTTTGGCACAACTGTACTGAATAGTTTGTACTTCTTGAGGTAGGTTATGGACTGACATCTTCCTTGTTTATTTTAAGCAAGATTAACATAAAATATCTATCAATAAATACATTTCAGATGGTAGGCCATGAAACCAAAAGAAATAATTAAACATGGATGAAGATTACCTTTTGTCAACATAATATACTGCAAGGCATACAAATATGCTGTTGAACTTTTGTTTCTGCATCTGTGAAACAGGGTTGTTAACAGCTATTAAATGAGATAATAAACATAAAACATCCAAACATAACACAAAATAAACGTGTCTCTTTTTTTTACATTTATTGTTTTGCATAATTTCAGATGATTAGAGAAGAACAGTGTTTTCAGAAAAAAATAAGGAAATATTTAAAATATTGTGCAATTTTATGAAGAAGATTTTATTTCATCCTGAAGAGTTGTAAAATATCAATAGCATATATGCTGGTTACATTTGATAATGCATCTGGATATAATTCAATGAGGAGTTAATTTGCATGTCTCTCTAGAGAAATTAATTACCTACGCCCCCCCCCCCCAAGTTTATTCTGTCAACAATCATTAGTAAGGTGGTTTTGTAAATGTGGGCTTTAAAGATGGCCATAGGAGTGAGGCCATATTTTACATAAATACATCCATTAATTCACTTATCTGTGGTGCATAAAGAGGACTAAAATAGAATAAAATTACAAAAATGATCATAGTTCAAGGGATAGTTTGGAGGACATTAAAGTATGTCTTTGCCATCAAAACTCTACATTTAACAATGAAAAAAATTAATTTAATGGCATATACGGTTTTTAAAAATGGCATAAAATTAAATAAAAAGAAATAGAAACTGTTTTTGGAGCCCCAATTTTTAATAGGTATTCCTATTCAAAATGTCTGAGCATCTCCCATGGGAAATGATAGGCAAGTCATAAAAGAGATTTTAAAAACCTTTCCACAGTGTTCATCTTTATAATAATTGTTGTTTTGACAACCAAGTCTTTTCAAGATAAACACCCACTCTAAATAATTGTCATGAATTTTCTCTACCTTAATGAAAATTTATTCAAAACAACTATTTTAAGATTTATGAAATGCCTCTACCTCTTTCTTTTGTATATCCAAGAAGTTCTTTGTCTCCAGATTCCATTTCTTAAGAATGATAAAAATGTCTAATAAAAATACATACAGGGCTTCCCTGGTGGTGCAGTGGTTGAGAGTCTGCCTGCCAATGCAGGGGACACGGGTTCGAGCCCTGGTCTGGGAGGATCCCACGTGCTGCGGAGCAGCTGGGCCCGTGAGCCACAATTGCTGAGCCTGCGCGTCTGGAGCCTGTGCTCCGCAACGGGAGAGGCCGCAATAGTGAGAGGCCCGCGCACCGCGATGAAGAGTGGCCCCCGCTTGCCGCAACTGGAGAGTGCCCTCGCACAGAAGCGAAGACCCAACACAGCCAAAAATAAATAAATAAATAAACCCAAAGTTTAAAAAAAAAAAAAAAGAGCATTCCTTAGTTGCTAAAAAAAAAAAATACATACAAATCTTGGAAAATTTGCTTTTATGGAGTTTGTTTAGAAGACACTTTTTGAGCTGTGCTCTCTCTTTCTCAGTTGTTCAATGGTATCCCATTTCTTCCATTCCTCACCACACATTTTTGTTTCATCTTTGTATCTTAGCTTCATAGCACTTTATATATATACATATGTGTGTGTGTGACTGTGTGCTTTTTTAAAAAGTACTTTTTTTTTTTTTTTAATCTATTCATGGCTGTGTTGGGTCTTCGTTTCTGTGAGAGGGCTTTCTCTAGTTGTGGCAAGCGGGGGCCACTCTTCATCGCGGTGCGTGGGCCTCTCACTGTCGCGGCCTCTCTTGTTGCGGAGCACAGGCTCCAGATGCGCAGGCTCAGTAGTTGTGGCTCACGGGCCCAGCTGTTCCACAGCATGTGGGATCTTCCCAGACCAGGGCTCGAACCCCGTGTCCCCTGCATTGGCAGGCAGATTCTCAACCACTGCACCACCAGGGAAGCCCAAAAGTGCTATTTTTAACAGCTATATCTCCATATATCAAGTAAATAGTACAGTGAGTATTTCTCAGTGTTTTCTGGATTGTTTTATAAAATATTAAAGAATATTAAGCAGTCTTCAGAAGATAAAAACTGTTTAATAGGCAAATGGGTGTATTGAAACAATCTCTTCTTAGTAAGCAACATAATGATATATAGGAGGTTAAGTCCTGCAATTTCTTTTTACACAAGAGCTTCCTACAAGAAATTCATCCATGTCTGGGACTCCATGATAAGGTCTCTGCCTAGTCTCTTATATTCCTGTAAGCCAGACCTTGAATACCATGTGAATATCACCATAGTATTAATAATCACACTCAAAAATTCTTTGGGAGCCAGGGTGCTCATTAGATGTTAGTGAGAACTTACACTTTGCCTGGAACTCCATATGTATGGGTGCATTTTGCTTATCTATTTTGGCTTAACCTATACAGAAAGCATCAGATTATCAATATCTTAAAACATGACACTGTACTGGTGAATTTTCCCCCCAAATAGGAATGCTTTTAAAAATAATTTCCCCCTTTCCTCACTGTCATCTTCTGATTTTTCATTGGAAATTTGATAAATGTATTTTATTTCTGTGAACCTTCAAAATTCCCTAATAGAAGATGCATTTTAACCTATATAGGGCTTAATAGCAATAACAATAACAATGATAATAATGACAAAAATTAAAACAAGCTACCTACCATCAACTATGTTCCAAACACTTGGTGCCTTGAATATATTATCTCTAGCCCACCAAATAACTCTTCCCATTTAATGGATTAGGGATTTTAGCAGTAACACTAGTTTCTATTTATTCAATATATTTTGAATGTCAGGCTTCAGGCTAAGCACTTGACATGCATTATCTGCAGTAAGCATTGCAACAATCCTATTTTACAGAAATGGAAATTGAGAGTTAGAGGGAAGAAGTCACAAAGAGACTATCTCAGGATCCCTAAAACACCACAATCAGGTCCTCTTGACTTCACCGGCCTCTTGCATTTTGTCAGCTTATTGTCTTCTGCTCTGGATGCCTCACGTATTGATGCCATTTTAGTGTGTCACCTGATCAGCACAGCACACTGCAGCCCAGAACTCCTGGGCTCAGGTAGCTCTCCTGCCTCAGCCTCTAACACATTGGCCAGCTCTGAGGGCCTCCAAACAACCTAATGTAAATATAACCAGACAGTGCTTCATCGCCATACTGTCATACCAGGGCTTTTGTTCTCCGTGATACTCCCTAGATTTGCCCTGCACTAAGCATTCATAACCCAAGAGTGCCCATGAGGAAATTACCAGCCCATGGAGCAAAACATTGACTAATGGGATACCAAAGCTGGTGGCTATATTATTTTCTCTTCCTTCTTCTGCCTGGACTGTCCTGAAAAGCAATTTTTTAAAATAGCTTTTCAGAACATGCCCTGAAAAATAAAGCAATACTTTGTTTTTGATTACAAGTACTGGTTAGTACTTTTTATTGGTTATTCTTCCTTTCTTACCTTATCCCCCATCTTGTGAGCTGAATGTATCCACCCCTCCCCCCAAAAAAATTCTTATGGTGAAGCTCTTATTCCCAGTACATCAGAATGTGACTATATTTGGAGATAAGGATTTTAAAGAGGTTATTAAGTTAAGCTGAGGCCATGAGGGTGGGCCCTAATCCAATCTGACTGATGTCTTTACAAGAAGAAGAAATTTGGACACACAAAGCGATGCCAGGTATGCACAACATGGAGAAAAGACCATTTGAGCATCCAATGAGAAGGCAGCCATCTGCCAGCCAAGGAGGGAAGCCTCAGAAGAAACCAAACCTGACAACACCTTGATCTTGGACTTCCAGCCTCCAGAACTGTGAGAAAATACATATCTGTTATGTAAGGCACCCAGTGTGGTATTTTGTTATAATAACCCTAGAAATCTAATATAACACCTCTTATCTCTCATTCCTCCTTATGAAGATTGCACACCCCAGTAAAAAATAACAGTAGCACATGAGACACTGCCTCAGACTCTGCTTCTGGAGAAACTAGTCTAAGACTGCTGGTAAGGCGGAAATCTGTGTTACAGCATCAAATGGCAAAAGAGAAATATCTCATCAAGAATCGATTTCCATGCATGTAAATCACTAGAGATAATTGTCAATTTTGATGAATTATTATATGTATGTAAATAATTTCTCAGTCATGCTGCCATTTAAAATAGAGAAAGTGAGCAGAACTGGGAGAGGTGAGTAGTCTTCACATTTTCTAAATCTTTTTTCATATGGTTTCTTCTGTAAGGGAGAGAGGAAAAAACAATCGATGAAGTTTTTGCTTTATGTCAACATCTGACTAAAGTGTGATAACTTACTTTAAAATTGGTATAAATAATGTCATTAAAAAATAATAACAGGGCTTCCCTGGTGGCGCAGTGGTTAAGAATCTGCCTGCCAATGCAAGGGACACGGGTTCGAGCCCTGGTCTGGGAAGATCCCACATGCCGCGGAGCAACTAAGTCCATGAGCCACAACTACTAAGCCTGCGCGTCTACAGCCTGTGCTCCACAACGAGAGAGGCCATGACAATGAGAAGCCCACACACCGCGATGAAGAGTAGCCCCGGCTCGCCGCAACTAGAGAAAGCCTGCGCACAGAAACGAAGACCCAACACAGCCAAAAATAATAAATAAATTAATTAATTAAAAAAAAATAATAATAATAACAGTGCTCTCCAAAGTAAGTGTGGGCATCACCAGACTTTAAATAAGAGAAACAACCTCTGAGTAATTCACCAGCCACCCACATTTTCCTGCTGTCTACTTCCTCTCTGAGAGTAAAATAAATACATCCTATAGCTTCCCTATTATATCCTTACATTTCACTCCAAACCTTTTTTTAAATTACAATTCCAACCCAGTCCAACCCTGCACTTGAACAATTTTGAGGGAAAGAAGATCTCTATATTTCCTAGAGACAGAGACAGAGACAGAAAGAGACTGACTATATCATTCTATCAATCCCTGTGAATAGCATTAACCACAGGCCAACAGAAGAATGGAACAGTGAGAAGGCTGTATGCATTTAGAAACAGTAGCCATCCAACCAGTGGGGACATACTTTTCTATCATTTCTATCAGCTGTGATGCATTTAAATATACTTTGAGCAGCACAAAGAAGATGTGGAATTTCCTTGACAAAATTATTTATTTATTTATTTATTTATTTATTTATTTATTTATTTAATTTATGATGTCTCCAGAGAAACTGCCTCGTTCAGATTACTTTACAGTTTATTTCACGTTGACACGACCCATCCACGGGCACACAGTTTCTAGTTAGAATTTAGTGTTCCACTATAACTTGTGAGCAGACATCTGAGGATTCACAAAACTGCCACTATATGAAAAGCAGAGGCAAAGGCAAGCAAACAGAAAAATAAGTAGAAGAAACAGAGGGAGAAGGGGGATTCTCAGGCTACTATGTAGAATTCTCTATGCAGGAAAGCCCTCAATTAATCATAAAGGTGGCCAAAAGACATAATCACTCTTGTAAGAACACCCTTTCTCAGGAGTCTGCTTGAGAATATGTTCCACCAAAAGTGGAAAACAAATCACACAGTGATAGGCACTAGGACCAATCAACAGAGAATCCAAATCAAGAGTGTAGAAGGAACTCCTTGAGATGAGGTTGAAGGGAGAGTCCAGGATGTGAGCTGTTTAAACAGCAACCAGTCCATCCCACGGCAGGTCAGGAAGATCTCAGGAAGAGATCCAGGAAAGGATAAAATTGAGAGATTATTTGGGATGTTTGACTCTACTGAGAGGATTCTAAGAAAATTGAGAAATAGTATAGTGATAAATTTGTGGTGAAAACAAAATCTAAGCAAAATAAAAATTTGAGAGAAACATAAGTAATTAAAGTATTATGTATGGCTTAGTTATACATGCTATTTACTTACCCATGGTAATATAAATGCTGAATATTCATATAAACCAAAATATATACATATATATTCATATACATATGAAATACTGGGTGCAAGAATGTTCATGTTATGGTGGAAGTGTAAAAAAAAAGCTAAATCCTCAACTGATTTGATACTTGCTTGATAATTTCTAAAGTTGAAAATAATGTAAGAAGCATCATCATAAGCAAGTTATTTTGATATATGACGTTGAAGATGGAAGGATGGGGGAAATAAAGGTAGTAAAGGAGACTGCTGTTTTTCTTCATAATAAGTCTTGTACTACTGGTAGACCTTTTAAACTGTGTCCCTACTACCAACCATTGCTCTTGCATCAGAAATACTGCCAAAGCTTAAAATTTATTTGTTATCTCATTTTAGGTTACATTTTTCATCATTTTAATATTATACTTCATTAGAGGAGAGGTTTCTACAATGTTCTTGTGAGGCCTCGTGAAACTTCTCACCTACTTTAAGACTTATTTAAAGAGTTTTGGATTTGTGATCCTGGACTGATCATGAATCCTCTCTCATTGCTTCTGTGTTTTTGCAATATTCACTCAGTCATGAAAGAAGCAGTGAAGAGAAGCAAATAGCTTACATTTTTTGATAGTCTCAGCTATTCCATTTGTTCTGGAAATATTTCATATCCAACCCAAAAAACCAAAGCTGATGCTAAGGGGTTGGTAGGTTTTTTTTTGGTGTTTGTTTGTTTGTCTAAAAGGAACACAAATTGAAGTGATGAGGTCATGAAGTATATAAGATAGTTTATTCATGGATAACCCAGACCTTTCAGAAAAAGGTCTATGCATCTCCTATAAAGAGTAGAGATTTAGAAGTTAAGAAATAACTAAGGGGCTTCCCTGGTGGCGCAGTGGTTGAGAGTCTGCCTGCCAATGCAGGGGTAAACGGGTTCGAGCCCTGGTCTGGGGGGATTCCACACGCCGCGGAGCAACTGGGCCCGTGAGCCACAACTACTGAGCCTGCGCGTCTGGAGCCTATGCTCCACAACAAGAGAGGCCGCGATAGTGAGAGGCCCGCGCGCCGCGATAGTGAGAGGCCCGCGCACCGCGATGAAGAGTGGCCCCCGCTTGCCGCAACTGGAGAAAGCCCTTGCACAGAAATGAAGACCCAACACAGCCAAAAATAAATAAATAAAATTTAAAAAAAAAAAGAAATAACTAAGAAATTCTGATTATAATCATCAATAGCTGTAAGACTTGAATCAAGATATCTTGTTTAATAAACTCCATGAGCCTCAATTTTTCTATAAAATAGGGACACTAATAGCTACTTCAGAGGGTTATTGTGAAGATTAAAGTAAATAGAGAGGTACAAAATGTCTAAAAATTTGTCTAGGACATTGAAAGTGCTGAAATATTTTAGTTTCAAAAGGCTCCAATGAAGTCTTATATATATCATTTTGTAGAAGTATGAAGTTCTGAAATATTGGTAACCTCCCTTCTCCCTTGCAGTCTTCTCAGTGTTAAAAGGAGTAATTAAGAGTATCTTTAATTATTAGCCTGCTCCAAACCAGAAAAGAAGAAATGGATCACATTAGTAGTTAGCTGACTGAAGAGATTTATGAAGACAGACCTGACCTAGCCAATTCAAAAGAGAATGCCTTTTTACACACTTTACTGAGAATGTCACAAAACTCTGCCTAAACTTATCAAATGTACTGCCTGCTCGCCACTGTTGAACTTTATGTTGACTCTTCCAGAGGCTAGGAGCTGTCCTTACGAACTATGAAGTCTAAACTGGTAAACTGAAGTAAAGTACTTCTTTTATTGGATTATTGGTATTTGGGAAGAGATATAAAGATATGGACACATAGATATCTCAAAATAAAAGAGAATTTCTTCTGAAATATGGCCAAGATAAGATTTCCATTTAACTGCACCAGGCCATTCACAATGAGAGTAACTTCAGCACATTGAGACATCAAAAAAGCCATAACCAAAACAAGCAAACAAAATCATTGAAAGGTAATCGAATTCTTTACTGAACGATTAAAAGAATTAATAGCCATTGTATTAAATCATCATTGTTTTTAAAAAGAGAAAACTTTAGAATTCCTCTTTGGATAGCTTTTTTTCTCTTCGCCAAATTCTACACCTTCATGGAAGTTTAGCTACATCATGCTTATTTTTTTTTGTCAACTTACTCTCCAAAATTCCTCAATCAGAGCCTACTAATTTTCACAGTCCCTTCCAAAAAGTGTGTTTAAATAGTCACTTTTGACTTCTAATTTCTTACATAAGATGGTAAACTTCTTGAGGACAGGGGCAGTATCCTATGTTTTAAAATCATAGGTTTCTAACTACCTCATAGATTAGGTAATGAAATAATTACCTAATGAATGAATGATAATCCAAATTTCTGATTGGCATGGGACTTATATTCTAGGAGTTGAGAAAACTTGGAAATAAGAACAGGTCATATCAGATTAATTTCACTTATTTTTTTGATAACTTGGTAAAATATAAATGTTAGTGAATTAGATTTTATAATTATTTAAATGTTCTATATGGAAAACATATCATTGGTGGTCGACTTTTATGTGGGAAGTTTGCTTTATTCAGCAAAATGTAAAGCACTAGGAAGAAGACATAGAAAGCTGTGATGAGGGAAGAAGACTTCTTCTTAGTAACCAGTTCCATCAAGGGTACACCAATGATCAGTGACGTTGTATTGCCATGAGACCTCTCAGAGGTGCATTTTAAGAAATTCTGTTATTAAAAAGAAAGAAAGAAAGAAAGAAATTCTGTTATCAATGCAGATAAGATGGAGAACTAGAGCTATCTGGATGGATTTATAACTGAATAAAGGGTTTTATCAAAAGAATATAGATTGTGTATCAAATTGTATATGTTTCTATTTAAAACTAAGCTCCCTTGAAAAAAATTTTAATCTAAGATTTAGATAAGGGTACTGCTAAGATACTGACCAAATTTTTTAATGCTATAAAACTAGAAGGACTTATCAGAATTCAACAAGATCTTAACAAAGTAAAAAAAATGGTTGAATTTAAAAGATAAATAGTATTAAATATAGTATTTGTTTTTAGCCCACTTCAATCCACCATTTACTGCCATCCACCAGGGCTGCCCTTGACATCCCACAATCAAATTTCCCAAATTAAAATGGTAGAAATATAGCTCAACAACAATATGTAAAACAGCCTTAGAATTTTTTAATAATAAGCTTCACATGAGTGAACAATATTTTTTATATATACATACATTTATTTGCTAAAAATGTTAAGGTAAACGTAGACTGTCACTTCAAAGAATGTCTAGTGTCGAGAATTAAGACATTCTGTTCTCATGAATGGTTCAAACAAAACTACACTGGCAATATTTATCTTTGCCACAAACTAGAATGTGTAGAGAAAACAGTGGTGGCAACTGGGAGGGTAATCAAAGCCCAATGTATGCGGAACAGGTGAAGGAACTGGGGGTTTAATCCAGGAAGGTGAGTTACAGGGAAGGCTGGAGAGTGGCCCTTAAATATTTGTAGAGTTGTCACTGAAAGAAAGTTAAAATCTGTGCTGTTTGAACTTGAAGGCACAACTAGGATCAGGACAACCATTAAATGAAAGGTTTTACTTCAACATAGAGAGCTTTTGCGGAGCACTCTGGAAGTGTTCAATTCTTAACTGAGATCAGAGAAGACATTCAAGCAGTGAAATGGTGGTTTAGTTTAGGTGACATCTATACTTTTATTCTATCTTGAGAATCTATTGTTCTACATATTTATTTTCTACTTCCAAAGCTCTGAAATAGATTCTTTTGAGCATGGATCAATAAATTATTGTTTAGGATAGCTTCAGGTTTATGTGCTTACGATTTAAATCTTCTTACTCTTGGCAGAAGGCTAGAATAGAGAACATCTTGAATTAATATTCTAGACCAAAAATGCTTGCAAGCAAAAATAATCTCAAACTCATGTAAATAGTTTAGGTTAAATTACTTCTAGAATTATATAGTGGAAGAAGGAATATGTGTGCTTATAATTCATCCATATTTCTACACATATATATGATGATTTGTAAACCATCCATAAACTGAGCTACAAAATATACATCAAGGGAAATATGCAAGTCTACATTTTATGATAGATTTCAGAGAGCTGTAAAAACCTCAAGTGGCTCCAGAGATCAACATTTGACTATACTTTGTTTACAATACAGTAGTAAAAAGTCAGCCACTAGCAAGACAGCCTAGGCTGATATCAAGGGAATATTACCTTTGGTACTTAACAGCTGACATCTTTCTCTGTTCAAATATACTTGATCTTATAAACGTTTCTGCTTGCCATTGTACGGGAAGTTAAACAGGTACAAGGTGCAGCATGGAATACCTCTTTTTTCAGTAACATACCAACTCATCATTTGTCTCTGAAAAGAACAACTTATTTTAATGGGAACTTAAATGAATTAACAAACATAAGAAATGTTACTTTTCCCCTTAGCATTGAATGAAAAAAGAACAATGAAATTTTCAAGCCATTTGAAAGAAATACAGAACAGAAAATGTGTTAGAAAGAGGAAGCAAGTTTGCCAGAGTAACTAGCTTGCTGAAAATATGATTTACATTTTACCCTAAGAGACATGAATGTTTTATAAGAGTTAAGTGGAGTGAGTAGTGTGTGGCTCTATCCCTTGTGGATATGGGTGGTGCTTGCATTATACAATTATAGCCTCATGAAGAGGACTTGAAAACATCACCTCATGATAGGCAGACTTTAGCCTGCAGTCATCTGTTGACCCCACTGGGCAGGTTGACACTGTGCTTGTATAAGAGTCCTTAGTCTGCCTGAGTGAAAAATGAACTTGATATAGACTGTTTTCTGTGTCCCTAAGACTGAGGGGTACCAGTAGGCATGGAAGTAAGTAGGCATGAACCTTTCAGATATTTTTGCTGAGCCATGTGACCTGTTTAAGGGAACACTTCCTCTTCCACTTCCTCTTGGATTACTGCCACTCAGGAAACTGCAATTTAAAGGCTTAAGTCCTGCCATGTGGACAACTAATAATGAGAATCCATTAAAGAGGTTCAAAGGAAGAAAAAAGGATTAGTCAGAAATGGTAGAAAATACATTGGATTAACAAGAACCTTAGGAAAAGACAGAAATTAAAATTACAAATAATAAGAATATTTAGCAGTTAAGCTGTCACTTTTATACACTGCTGGTAAAAATGAAAATTGGTAAATAACTTTATTAAACTGTTTGGCAGTATCTTCTGGAGGTGAAAATTTCCATCCTCAGTGCTTCAGAACTCCAATAGTAATGAGTGTATATGTGTTCCATGAAATGTACAAAATGTTCATAACAGCTTTACTCATAA
Organism: Balaenoptera acutorostrata; assembly: GCF_949987535.1. Taxonomy (NCBI): domain Eukaryota; kingdom Metazoa; phylum Chordata; class Mammalia; order Artiodactyla; family Balaenopteridae; genus Balaenoptera; species Balaenoptera acutorostrata. The sequence continues at coordinate 160,550,326 of NC_080066.1, read as the reverse complement.
TAGCCAAAAGCTTGAAGCAACATAGATGTTCATCAACATTAGAATAAAGAGATGTTTTACTGATGTATGGTTTATTTATACAATGGAATGGTATACAGCAGTGATAAATTATTATAGAGAATAACATGGATGAATCTTGCAAACATAATGCTGTAAGCCAGACACATACCGTCTATACGATTCCATTTATAGAAAATTCAAAATCAAGCAAAACCATTCAATGCTGGCTAAAGTCAGAATGGTAATTATGGAGGGAGGGCGTTGACTGTGTGAGGATAGAAAGGAGGCTTCTGGATGAGGGTTTTATATATTAATATTTTATATTAATTAGAATTTGGATATATATGTAAAATTAAATTTGTGGTTCACATAAGATTATGAAATTTAAATTTGCTGTACTTCAATGGTAAGTTAAGAAGGAAAACTAATAAGATGATTACAGATTTTATGATTATAGATGCAAATATAGCTCTTTTGTCCCCCCAAAATACCTCTTTCTGGAGTTTAAAACATGATTTGCCATTAAAGTAGTTCAGTGCATGGATAGAAGAAAATGTGGTCAACTTAAATGAAAAGAGATAAAAATCATGAAAAAAGTGATTTATCTTGGATATATCTAGGAAACATAGTATCTTGAAGAGGCATTCCAGAGGGGAAAGGAATCATAAGGAAGAGAAAATAAAAAAATAATAGGAAAAGGTATTCCCTGAACTGAAAAAAGTCCTGTGTCTGCAGATTAAAAGGACTATGGAGTTCCAGAGTCCTGGAAACATTTTTAACTCCAAGGGTAAAGAGAAACACTTCCAAACAGAAAGAGCAATTTGCCTACAGCGATGAAGTGAATTATAATAGATTACAGTATTAAAAACAAGAAGACAGGATTTATCTCTACAAATTATTTACAGCAAAAGAATCTATCTCTGGGCTCTTTCCTACCAATGTGTTATTCATCTGCTGGGGTAAAAAGAAATGTTTAAGGTCATTCTGGCTATTTAACTGAACAGTAGCCAGGTGCTTGTAACTGCCTCCCAGGCACAATGTCTTGGAAAGAACTGGACACTCTATTCACTGAGTACCTACCATCTTCCAGGACATGGCTGGGCATTTCACTTGCACTGCATGTTCATTACAGCAAGGCATACTGAGACATTGAGTGAAATAACTTCCTACATTACATGAATATCAACTTCTGAGTCAGGAATCCAATCAAGATCTATACAAATCAGCTTTCCTCTAAATTCTGACCCTGAAGGGATCTCAGATCATACCCTTCCTCACCAAATGCCATACCCCACTGCTGATGTTTTATTTCCCCAATATATAGGTTTCATTTCCTGGTGAAAAGATAATATGCAACTCTTCCTGGAGATGATAATCCTGTAAAGCTATCAGCCATTTTACATAAGAAGGAGGGAAAAGAAAAGAGAGAGAGAAAGGCAAAAAAACAACAGATTTTGATAGAAGGGTATGGAAAAAGAGTATTCATTGGTAATAAGTCTAGTAAAATCCCACACTATGCTTTCAGCTGAGTAAGAGTCCCACACACGGAGAAATATAATATGTCCTGTATCATCTTAATGTCTTACTTAACCTTATGTGTTTAGATCATGCCATCTAAATTCTTGGCATAACTATCTGGTAATATTATTTCTCAAAATGCAGAGATAGGACTTCCCTGGTGGCGAAGTGGATAAGAATCCGCCTGCCAATGCAGGGGACACGGGTTCGGTCCGGGAAGATCCCACATGCTGCGGAGCAACTAAACCCGTGCGTCACAACTACAGAGCCTGCGCTCTAGAGCCCGCGTGCCACAACTACTGAAGCCCCCGCGCCTAGAGCCCGTGCTCCGCAACAAGAGAAGCCACTGCAATGAGAAGCCCGCGCACCGCAATGAAAAGTAGCCCCCGCTCACCGTAACTAGAGAAAGCCCGCGCACAGCAATGAAGATCCAACGCAGCCAAAAATTAATTAATAAATTAATTATTTTTTTAAAATGCAGAGATAACTGTTACACTGAACCTAATGCTGAAGAATGCGTACAAATCCGTTGCTGATTTGAAAAAAAAAGAATATTGTGGGGTGGGGGAGCACTGACATTCCCTTCCTAATGAATGAGATATTAAAAATAGTTGTGCCTATATAAAAATACATTTAAGATAAGACACCAGGAGCTTCCAATTATGAGTCCGCAGATGGAACATTTTCAAACAACAGTATGAAATTAGTCAACAAGGCAATGATTTCTCTGTGGAGAAAAGCTGTGAAATTTTTAAAAAGTGATGAGGTGACAAGACTTACTGGTACATGATACATGTAAGAACAAGGCTATGTTCTTATTATCTTCATCACTACCCTTCTCCTCCTTCTCCTTCTCCTCCTCCTCCTCCTCCTCCTCCTCCTCCTTCTCCTCATCATTATTGCCAGGAAACTCATGGAAAAAAATCTCCAAAGAAAAGACCACATGGAAAATGATTTTAATAAGGAATTTCACAAGATTTCTCCAGTTTCCCGTATTCAATCTGAAGTATGCCGTAACTTTGGACTACCTTTACAGACATTTGCCTATAAAAATTTCATCTCCAAATCTGGTGGGTTTCAGGTTTATTTGGCAAGCAATTATTTTGTTGTTGTTGTTGTTTTTTACCTCATAAAATGTAATCTTCCACAAACACCCAGTACCTAGACGAGGTAATATGTGATGCTGTGGTCTTGCATGGGTGTAGGGGTCTCTTCTCCTCAGTTTTTCTCAGCTGTCCCAGCTCTCGCACCCCCTACAACCTCAGAGAACAACAGTCTTCCTAGAACTCTGTCTAAAAGTTTTGCATCTTCAAATTTAACCCAGGTTTCATATAACCCTGGTATCTCTCTCTCCACGGGCCAATTTTAATCATTAATTCCAGGAACCAATACTAAAGAACATTAGTGGGCTTCCCTGGTGGCGCAGTGGTTGAGAATCTGCCTGCCAATGCAGGGGACACGGGTTCGAGCCCTGGTCTGGGAAGATCCCACATGCGCAGAGCAACTAGGCCCGTGAGCCACAACTACTGAGCCTGCGCGTCTGGAGCCTGTGCTCCGCAACAGGAGAGGCCGCGATAGTGAGAGGCCCGCGCACCGCGATGAAGAGTGGCCCCCGCTTGCCGCAACTAGAGAAAGCCCTCGCACAGAAACGAAGAGCCAACACAGCCGTAAATAATAAATAAATAAATAAATAAAATTAAAAAAAAAAAAAAAAAAAAGAACATTAGTAAGAGACAGATATCAGTAGTACTGGAGTTCGCTTCTGGAGAATGTGTCCTGCTTTTTGTTAGATTTGGTGCAAGACATTGGCTGAAAATACTTTGAATTTTATAGTTGCTTTCTCCAAAAGCAATTTGTTCTAAGCACATTATCTTATTAATTTAAAAACTGAATATGTATTTCAAGGGAATTTTTATCTCTATGTGTGTGATTAATCCATACTAAAGTCATCAAAATACAGTCAAGTCAGGGCCATTTGATGTCCAAGTGCCCTTTTATGAGGCATTTCAATCTTTTCTCTTTAATCGAGAAATTTTTAAAAATCTAGCCATTAATAGAGCTCGGCCTCTAAAAAGGCCTTGGCTTTGCATTGAAATGTAAAGGCTTATAAAATCAGGGAGATTTCAAGTATGTTCTTTTCTATCAGTAATTCTGATTATTCTCTGAAATATAATTCAGTGTTCTTAAGATTATAAAACTGGTTCATTTATCTTGAGGGTAAGAGAATTAATGAGGTGATACCTGGCCAAGCAATTTCGATTCAGAAGTGGACTCTAAAAGTGTGATTCATATTTGTCATTATTACTGGTTGTTGTATTTACTTTTATAGGTACAATGAATCTGGTTTTAATTTATTATAGCTGCATTGACTGCATTGCCATACTGAATCATTGGGACAGATATTGCCATATGATCCACATATCTCTGAAACTCTGCCTTTTTATAGACCAGTACACGGTAAATCCCTAGATTTATTTTTGGAAATATGCATGAGGGCTTACTCCATAATTAATTTTTATTAGTTACAATTATTGAGAGTATGTATCAGCCACTATGTTAAGTGCTATAAAAACACACTTTCTTTTACTATTAAAAAAACCCTGTAAGCTAGGTATTATACCCAGTAAACTATTAGTTAGTGGCAGCACTGGAATTTAAGCCTGGGACCATTTTGATTTCCTTTCTACTATTTGTCATGAGCTTTACAAGATAAGGTCTAAGGAGATTAAAAGCATAACCCCTCCATTCTTGCAAGCTAGATAATAAATTTCCTTTAAACTTCTTTAACTTCTATATTAATCATTTTATCTTAGTCACCTACTTTGCTCTCTCTCCCATACCTAATAAGATATTTCTATTGATAACAACATTTGAAAATTGGAAAGTTTTACACAGACATAAAATACTTTCCATCTATCTTTTTATTTGAATCTCTAAATAATTCTTTTTGGAAGACCAGAAAGAGTATTATTAGTTCTGCTATCTTTTCCAGAGAAGAAACTCATGCTTGCCAAAGACAAATCACATACCTACATTCAAAAAACCAACAAATTGCAAAACTAAAGTAGAAATCAAGACTTCAGATGAGTGGCTAATGATCCTGCCACCATATTCCACTTCCTAGAGAAACCACCTTTTCCTTAACTATATTTAATAGAAAATATAGTTTAATATTCTATCTATCCATACATCTATCATCTATCTTTACATATTTATATATAGTATCCTGCAATGATTCACTATCATTCCATTTAACCGTTCTGAATTAACCATGTTATCTAAAAATCATTATAATAATATAAGTTACAAAAATAAATATTTTAATGTTTTATTCTCTGCCTGCTTCTTTGCTATATGATTTATACAGCATGTCTAATAAATCTCATGAAGTATATTAAACATATAAGTATACTTAGGACCAGAGAATTTAAGTTATTTGCCCAAAGTCGCCAGGAGGGTCAAAAAGGATGCAACATATGTATTTCTTAGTTCTAGAAATGTTTAACATTTCATAAAAGCATACTTATGTAATTTCTATCCTTCTGTAGTAATTGTACTTAATGTTCCATTTTGGTTTGAAGCTTTGCTAGAGATAGTAAAGGTGAATTATTTTAGTTAACAGACATCCCTTGCTAAATTTACAGAGGTTATCTGTCTGTCTAGCAACTACAGAAAAGTCAATGTTCATTTTTTCTCCTATTTTCCAAGGGACATGTGCTTTCATTATCTTTTGTTTGTTAATATTTTACTATCCTCTGCAGCAATTAGACTCAAAGAAGATAAGCCCCAATGTCTTCTGTCCAGGATTGAAATCCTCGGAAATATAACAGATGGTGGCCTAGAAGTGACGCCTGCCTTTGTTCTGCTCTGGACCCATCCCAACTCACCACTGCCCTTACCACCACACACATACACACATTCACTGCACTTCACGCCTCTCTCAGTTGGGGAAAGAAGGATCATTATCATATTGATTCTGGCCAGGGCTGCACTATTGAGCGAATTGGCCATTAGATAACCTTGATTTTCAGCCTTTGTAAATGAATTATATCTATTAATCATGCAAGTCCCAGGATTGGTCTTTTCCAGTAAAAATGTTCCCAAAGGGCAACTTAGAACTTTTAAAAAAATTCCATTTGCCTCCTCTTGTTTATGTTTATCCATCTAAAGCTTCATTTGTCTAGCCTTCCCAGATTAGACTTTTCAAAAACAATTATTCACAAAATATCAGAATGAATATTTTGTTTAATTAGGTATCTTAAGAAAATTTTTGTTTAACAACAACAAAATCAGAAAAATGTGAAGTTAACAGAAAAATAGAGAAGTTACCCAAATACAGATTTATGGTGAAATTCAAGTGACTGGAGATAATGTTCTATATGATACATCACTTTTAATCCAAGACATTAAAATTTGCATTAAAATGATCTCATGTGTCTCATCAAGGTGTCTCTGCAGTAGTACCGACAATAATAATACTGGTAACACTGTCCGTTCTTTACTGAGTGCTTGTCAAATAATAGATATATTTAACCCCTGCCCTGTGATATGGCGAAGCTTGTGATTTAGAATCACACTAATTTCACCTAATGATTGAAATTTCAATTGAGAAGTTTTCTTAATGTCAACTTCATCATGTGAAAATGTAAGTGCCCCTTAACATTAAATGATCTAAAGCTACATGGTCCAGTATGTTAGCTACTAGACATATGTCTATTGAGCACATAAACTGTGGCTTATATGATCAAGGAACTAAATTTTTAATTTTTAAATTTCATTTAATTTAAATTTTACTTAAAAAAATTAACTTTGTAAAACACGTGTTATGTTGGACACGGCTTTATTATTTGGTAAGTCTACCTTTCACTTTAACCATTGCATCATAAAGGGCATCACTGTGGTAGTGTGTTGAGTTAGGGCACTTTTGTCATATACAGTCTTGCAGATAAACACTTCACTGATCTAGTCAGTGTTAATGGATTGATTTAATTAAATGAGTTTTCTTACACATTGATATAACATTGTAAAATGTCTTATTTGAATCATTTATGCAGAGAACCTGAGTTACAATTATATTTATGTAGATTGTAATTGGCATTTAAATTAAAATACTGTTTTTTAATCATAATTAAATTATTTTTCTAATTTAAAAAATAAATAAAGGACACTTCTCATAATAGACCATCAAAATCAGTGAAGCAAAAGTTGACAGAATTGAAGGGAGAAATAGATAACTCTACCAACATAGATGGTGACTTTAATACTCTACTCTCAATAATGAATAGAAGAACCAGACTAAAGATAAACAAGGAAATAGAGGACTTGAACAACATAGTAAACCAACTAATTCTATCAGACATATGGAGAACACTTTCCCAATAACAACAGAATATACATTCTTCCCAAGTGTTCGTGGGACATTTTCCAAGATAGACCATACGTTAGGCCACAAATTTTCATGATTTTTTTTAAAAAAAATAGATACCATATAAATTATCTTATCTGATCATAATGAGATGAAGAAAACAATGGCAGAAGGAAAATTAGAAAAATTATGAAATTGTGGAAATTAAACAACACATTCTTAACCAATGGATCAAAGAAGAAATCACAAGAGAAATTAGAAAATACTTAGAGGTGAATGAAAACAAAAACACAACATACAGAAACTTATGGTACACAGCAACAGCAGTGCTAAAGGGGAAATTTTTAGCTATAAATACTTACATTAAAAAACAAAAAAGATTCCCAATCAACAACCTAACTTTACAATTTAAGGCCCTAGAGAAGGAAGAATAAATTTAACCTAAAACTGGCAGTAATGAGGAAATAATAAATATTAGAGCAGAGGTAAACAAAATAGAGAATAGAAAAAACAATGGAAAAGATCAATGAAATTAAAATTTGGTTATTTGAAACCAACAAATTGACAAAACTTTATCTAGGTGGACTAAGAATAAAAGAGATAAGACTCCAGTTACTAAAAACAGACATGAAAGTGGGAATATTATTACTAATTCTGTAGAATAAAAAGGATTATAAGAAAGTACTGCCAACAAATTGGTTAACTTAGAAGAAATGGACAAACTCTTAGAAACACAAAATCTACCAAGACTAAATCCCAAAGAAGTAGAAAATCTAAATAGACTTATAACTAGTAAGAACATTAAATCCATAATAAAAATCTCCCAACAAAGAAAAACTTTGTACCTGATTGCTTTACAAGTGAACTTGACCAAACAGCTAAAAAAGAACTAATATCAATCCTTCTCAAACTTCTCCAAAATATTCAAGAGAAGGGAACACTTATTAACTCATTCTTTGAGGTCAACACTACCCTGATATGAAAGCCAGACCAAGACATCACAAGAAAACTACAGACCAATATCTCTTATAAACACTGATGGAAAAACCTAAACAAGTCACTGACAAACCAAACTCAACAGCATATTAAATAGCTATACAACATAACCAAGTGGGATTTATTCCTTGAATGCAAGGATGTTTCAACATATAAAAATTGATCAGTGTAGTGCACCACATTAACAGAATGAAGTAAAACACACAGACATGTACATGATCACTTCAATTGATTCAAAAAAAGCATTTGACAAAATTCAACACCTTCTCATCATTAAAAACACTCAACAAACTAGGAATGAAAGGAAACTATTTCAACACAATAAAATCCATATATGGAAAATCCACTGCAAACATTATACTCAGTGGTGAAAGACTGAAAACTTTTCCTCTAAGATCACGAACAAGGAAAAGATGCCTGCTTGAACCACTTTTATTCAACATTGTACAGTTGTCTCTTGGTATCCGTGGGTGATTTGTTCCAGGACTACCACCAGGGATGCTCAAGTCCCTTATATAAAATGGCATAGTATTTGCGTTAACTTATACACATCCTTCTGTATACTTAAATCATTTCTAGATTACTCATAATATCGAATACAATGTAAATGATATGTAAATACTTGTAAACACAATGCAAATGCTTTGTAAATAGTTGCCAGTATGTGGCAAATTCAAATTTTGCTTTTTGGAAATTTCTGGAAATTTTTCTGAATATTTTTGATCCATGGTTAGTTGAATCTGTGGATGGGGAACTTGCGGATACAGAGGGCTAACTGTACTTGAAGTTCTAGCCAAAGCAATTAGATAAGGAAAAGAAATGCAAGACATCCAAACTAAAAACCACAAAGTAAAATTACATCTGTTTGTGGATAATATGCTCTTATATGTACAAAATCCTAAAGATTCCAAAAAATGTGTTAAGGCTAATAAATAATAGGTTTTTAAAATTTTTTATATCTTTCAAAGAAGAAATTTAGGTAGATATGAAAAAAATAGTTTCTATCACAATGGATTGAAATCTATCTGATTGCTTTATTTCACAGCATGATGCATGTTGAAAACATTTTTCTGTTTTCTGAAACAAATTCTAAGAAAACTGTCATGTATATAGTTCTTAAACTGTTAAGTATATAGGTAAAAATGCTATGAACGTCATGAAACTATTAAAAGAAATGGAAGAAAATGAATTAAGGATCTTGTGTTCCATAAGACATAGAAGAGTTTTGCAAAGACTTGCAGATCTTCCTTGACTTATGATGGGGTTACTTCCAGATAAACCCATCATAAATTGAAAACATTGAAAGTCAAAAATGCATTTAATACACTTAACCTACTGAACATCATAGCATAGCCTAGCCTACCTTAAATGTGCTCAGAACACTTACATTGACCAACAGTTGGGCAAAATCATCTAATACAAAGCCTATTTTATAATAAAGTGTTGAATATCTCATGTAATTTACTGAATACTGTACTGGAAGTGATAAGCAGAATAGTTGTATGTTGTAAGTGTACTGGTTATTTACTGTCTTGATTGCACAGCTGATTGGGAGCTGTGGCTCACTGCCACTGTTCAGCATCAGGAGAGAGTATCGTACCACACTGCATATCACTAGCCAGGGAAAAGATCAAAATTCCAAATTTGCAGTATGTTTTCTACTAAATATGTGTATAACTTTCATACCATGGTAAAGTTGAAAAATCATTTCAAATCATGTTAATTTGGGGACCATCTGTACTGAACTGTTAACCACAGTTCAAATCTTTCCTGAAACAAAAGGAATATTTTCCTAATATTCAATAATAGTGGCAAAAAAATGGCACTGTGTGTTATATTTTCTCACCAGTTTCAGGTAACATATAAGTGAGTTAAATTTGAAGTTCTAAGTAAAGGAAAATCTTTTTCACGAACTAGCTAAAGAAGTAAATGTATTTATATTAATACTGAAACTTTTCAAGGTAAAAACCAATAACAATAATTTACATGTTTTTCTAATAAGAATCAATATACAGAGGATTTTAATTCTAATTAACATTGTTATATAAATTGGTTGCAAAACTATAAGAAAAAATGTACTGATATTAATAATTTTAGAATTTCTATTTAATTTGTGTAATACTCTTTTGAAATCATTGCTATTGTTAATGAGTTGACATAGGAGTTAGTACATTTAATTTTGTTAGACAGATACAGTTTGAAACTGATATGCTGTTGATTCAAAACTAAATCAATTCTTCTAAAAAAGATGAACAAGTTTTGTCAATGTGAATACAAATATTAATATTAAAGTAAAAATATTTTTTGGAGTATGTTTTATTTCCTGGAATACTTTTAGAAGTGCTTAGAACAGCTTGAATAGGTGAATCTAATTTTCAAACTATAGCTTTAAAAATCTAAATACAGGTGAAGTATTTCCAATAAAAATTTGAAATCTGAATTGTGATGTGCTGTAATTGTAAAATATACATCAAATTTCAAAGACTTAGAATGAAAATATGTAAAATATCTCAATAATTTAATATTGACTACATGTTAAAATAATATATTGAATAATGTGTTAGTGAAAATATATTATTAAAATTAATTTTAGTTTTGTTTTACTTTAAAATGTGGCTACTAGAAATTTTTAAGTTATTTATATGGCTTACATTGTATTTCTACTGGACAGTTCTGCTCAGGGAAGTTTTTGTTTCTTTCTTTCTTTCTTTTGTTCATTCATAAACTGTTGTGAGGTCCATACAGTTTGTTTTCCTGCTTTCCTAGTAAGTTAGAAGTTTCTGGAAAATCCATAATGCAGTTATTATTTGCATGTCATTCAATTAAGAGTTACCGAGTGATAGTGAACTTGTTAAAATATAACTTTGCTTAAAACTTTGGGTCTTAGTTGTATGATTCTACCATAAGCTGCTAAATTATGCAAATATTTTGTCTACCTATGCCCAGACCATGGATCGATTCACATTTTGTCTAAGTAATCCCTGTGCTCTATAGAACTAGTTGTGAACACCAAACAGAATCCCCCTAAATAAGAATTATACCATGAGTGGAACTTAGAGCAAGATTCCACTTTACTGTGTCACTGCCTTTCTAAAAATGTTAGGGGCAATAGAAATGTCTTCTTCCTAATGGAAGTCATACCATTAAAATAATCATATAAAAGAGCCATCACAGCTTTCCCCAAGGTGAATGCACTGCAACCATAAGATGATTCTTTTTTCTTCCATATGGTGTCAAGGAAAAAGAAAAGAAGAAGGAAATTTAAAAAGAAAAGAAAAGAAAAAGAAAGCCTAAGATCTAATAATTAGTATGCACTAAGTGAAAATAATGATGTTTTAGGCAAATAGATCAAATTTAAAAAACAACACACAACGAAGTTTCTCCTTTCAGAGAACTTGGCATATAAAATCTACTTGGTACCTATTTGTGGAATGAATTAATGTTCTAGCTAAATATTTGAAGCAGAAAGTCTACTAATAACGTCTTGGACCTTCTTAGACTTATAAATTTAATTTAATAGGCATTTCTAGCTGATTTATCCAGAATTTAAAATATCCTGAAATCCAATGTTAAGGCAGTTATGGCCAATTAAAAATAAATTATATAGACCAAAGATTAACCTCAAGCTTTATGTTTTTTGCTCTTAGGTAATTTGTCAAGAATGTAGTAAACTGTGACTGTGTCTAATATCCTCAAATGTAAAATGGGGAAAATAGCAGTACCATTTTATAGCGTTGTTCTCATAGGAATTAAATTAATAATAAAAATGGATGTAAAAGTGCCCATTACAGAGTAAGCATTTAGTAGATGTTACCTGGACCATTAAGCAAATTTAACCCATCCTTCAAGGTCTGGCATCAGTTCACTTCCTCCATGAAATCATCCCACATTCACTCATTGCCTTCTTATACAAATATTGATGTCTTTATTGTTTACATTTTCATTCGTAAGTGTGTTCTTGTACAAATGTAGTATGCTTCTGAAGTTTTTCCTGAAAGCAGCCATGTCTACTACTCTTTAACATATACATCAATCCCTTGCCAAAATGCTGTTTTTCATGAGCCTTCAATTCATCCTTGACTGTTTGCTTTTTGCTGTCCTTGTTCTACAGAGTTTTTCATTTCTGCCAGTTTCCCAGATTAAGTGGGATAATATTCATTCACCTACTGGAATATATAAAAGAATATTTGTGCAGAAATCCTGGCTGCAAATTTAAGGAACTGCCAAACTAATTAAAGTTTAGCATTTATGGCAGAGGAGCAAGAAAGGCAATAAACTACTTTTTGGGTGACTAAATGGTAAAAGACAGCTTAGACATTTGATTAGAACAGAAGTCATTTACATTGAATAAATTTCAATGCCACACATATTTCTCTGATTGTACCAGAAGAAACTAAAGAAAAAAGGAGGCATTGTGTTAAAAAAAAAAAAAAAAGGAAGGAATTATTTTTTTAGCTTGTGGAAAATAAAAATACTATGGAAATTCACAGGTACTATCAGAAGGCAACAATATAACCCATATTAGGAGAACTTGGTGGTATTTAAATTAAATGTATTTATGTTGTCAAAATTTATTTACCAGGACAATTATTTCTTCCTAGTCCACCATTAACACTAGTAAAAATATGTAAGAAATATAACTTGACTGTCTATAACTCTGATGTGAACATTATAGATATCTCCCTTGTAAGATAAGTGGCTATCCTAAATGTTATTTTTTGAATATAGTGTTTCTTTGTATGCATGTTTTGGAGACAAAATATTGGCAAAATGGGCAGAAAAGAATTTTACGTATTCCTAAGTATTAAGTATGATTTGACTGATTGATGAATTCCTTCATTCTACCTGTGTGTATTAATTGATTATTATTATACATTAAGCACTGTTCTATAGCTAGTGATACAGACGAATAAAATAGTAAGCACCTGCTCTTGTCCAAGGTAGGTAGAGAATACTTATGTAAACAAATGGATACATGTTTTAACATCAAATTTCAATACACATATCAAAACACATAAGACATGGTAAAATACTAGAGTTTTGGCAAGTGAGGTTCTATTTTTAAAAGGTGGAGTAGATATTTGGGAGAGGCATACAAGAAATGGCAAAATGAGCCTTGAAAATACCTGGGAGGAAATCATTTCAGCAAAGGAAGAACAACTGCAGGAGTCCTACATTGGAAATGAGCTTGGCTTATTTGAAAATCTGCAAGGAGGCCATGTTGATTGAAGTAGAGTAAATATGGCAGACGCTGGGAGATGAGGTCTAAGAGGTATTCAGGACCAGCCCAGGAAGAGGGGTTTAATGTCATTCTAAGTGTGATGGGAAAACCTTATGGTATGTCCAGAGTATATATGTATCCAGAGATTTATTTTAAATCCTATTATAGAAGAGATTTATACTATTTTTAAGCCATTACAAGATGCATTATACCAGACTATATCTCCTTTGATCCTTGGAACCAGCTTGTCAGTGGTTCCCGTTAGGTAGTTATAATTTCTGTTTTATAGTTGAAGAAACTAAGATTCAAAGAGGTTGGTCAAATTTCAAAAGTTAGTCGTGTTGCCTCTATTGCAATCTGAGTTTGTATGATTCCAATTGCTGCCTTCTTTTTTTTCTGTCTATTGCACACTGCCCTCCAAAGTTACATTATGTTCCCTGCACCTACCAGAATTTTTAAACATATGAAATCAAGTTCAATTGGAAAAGTACTTTTGAAAGGGATCTAGTATTATGATGCATATTATGATATAAGAGTTTCTATATTCATCATTAAATTCTTACTACAATTCTGTAAGGTGAGGGTATAATTATTTCTGTGTGATGGATAAGGGAAGCCGAGGATCATAGACTGTATATAACCTAACAAAGGGTCACATACCCAGTAGCGTGGACTCAGAAGAGGATTTGTCAGTCGGCCTGATTTCCATGGTAATAGTGTCTTCGTAAGGAGCAATAAACCTGCAAAATATACAAGAATGATGACACTCTACCTTTTACTTACACCTCTAATGGTATTTTTGATGTCTGAGATAAATTGTTGCAACACAGAAAAAGTAAGTGTTTGCTAAAGCAGGAAGTTGTCAGATCTGTGTTAACCTCTAAGCTGCACTGAAGTGAAAGCATTCTGTGGTATTTGTTACCTGGTCTCTCAGAATTGCCTCAAAGTTCTCGAAGATACTTTGTCACTTAGCAATGAAGTTATGATGGGTTGGAGACAGAAAATGAAAAAAAAAGGAAAGGACATATAGAAGCTCTTTTGAGAAACTTAGCATCGTAAATATTTGCCCTAAGTACTGGTTTGACGCTTGCAGAAATCAGATTGGACAAAGTTCTTGCTAGACTGATAACCAGGAAAGAACGATCTTATTTTGTCCCAGGTAAATCAGAGGAGATGAATTATTTTTATGAGATAATCTCTAGTTCTGTGTGAAAAGTTTCATTACAGCTGAATAAAGCTTAAATTCTGAGTGATTTCTAATATTCCATATATTTTAATAAGGAGTACACATTTTACTTGTAAGTGTGGGTGGGATTTTATTGCCACTATCAGCAGTATCAAAGACTACTTTCCTACTTCATATTTTGTTCTTCTTCATCATATGCTTCATTCTGTCTCTGATATTTATCACTTGCATTTCCCAGAAAGAACAAAGAAACACTATTATCCGGCCTCAGAACACTAAAAGCCCTGTTTTATTTTCTTCTATTTCAAATTTTGCTGAAGCATTCTTCAGTTCTCATGTTTTTCTTCCAAAAATGTTACAGCTAAAGTGAAACATGAGGCTTCATTGAAGAAGTCATTAAAGCGGTTTCTTACAGCAAATTGGGGAATCACAAAGACAAAAATTCTGTTATTTTGAAACCATGAAGGAAACAAAGGTCACTGAGAAGTCTGAATATTTTGCCTAGCCATTTGGAGTTAGACTCAAAGGACTGAGGCTACAAATCTGAGATGTGTTTTAGGATGAAACTGCAAGTGTCCTTTTTGATGCCTCCCCCTCCCCAAGAATAAGCACTGACAAACAAATGAATGCTTGGAAAGGCAGTCATGCATACAATATATAACAGGAGCACTTATCTATGAAAAAGCCAAGCTAACCAATTTACAAAACTCAAATAAGTTACAGTCATAGCCAGGTACTCTAGTAAAGGGGTCAAAAATCAAAAGGGTGGTTGCACAGACAAAATTCCAAAATAAGAAATCTCCAAACAAATACTGAATTTTTGGTGGCATATGTCAGTGATTGGTAATACTTTAAAATACTCTTGTAGTGTAGAAGAAAAAGATTCCAACTGTTGAACTAAGAAAATGTTCATCTCTCTTTCTATTATTAGATTTCCTAATTGTTCCAGATTAGGTGTCTAGTTAAGGAGAAATTGAGATTGTATAAAAGGAGAACAATTATGAAAAATAATATAATGTGGGAATATGGATGCAAAAGTCAAGAGGGGTTGTTCAATGGTTTAAAAAAGTATGCAGAGAGGAAAGAGGAAAATCAAAACATCAAAAGCCATAGGATCCTATGACCCAATAATTTCACTCCTAGATATATACATATATAAGAGAATTAATACATGTATACACCAAAAGACACATACATAAATGTTTATTCATTGTAGCCTCAGACTTGGAACACCCCAAATGGCCAGCAACAGGAGACTGGAAAACACAAATTGTGGCATATTTATACAATAGGATATTATGCAGCAATAAAAAAGAACCAACTACTGACACACAAAACATCTTGGATACATCTCATAGATATGTCGTGGCATAAAACAAGCCAGACACAAAGAGTACATATTTGAAACTGTCAAAACTGACTAACGTTGGAAGAAGTCAGGATAGCAAGGTTACATCTGGAGTGTGGCTGGGTATTGCCTGGGAAGTAGGAGCACGAGGAAATACTTTTGAGTGCTTAACATGTTTGTCTTAATCTGGATGGTAAATACATGGGTTTAGACAAATGTAAAAAAATCTACAAACTGTAGATTTGAATTCATATTTTATACTTTTTGCATGTATTTATACTTCAATTTTTTTAAGTAAGAATGCCATAGAGGTCTATAACTTCCCAAGGCATTGTGTCTATAAGCAAATGAAAGGAAACCGTGTGAGAAGGAAAGGCACAGCTTTTAGATTCCTTTGTTTTCCCTTTCAATGATTTTCAGGATCACTAGTCCTTAAAGAATGATAAAAACATTTGATTATTCTGCAGTCAACACATTTCAGTATGCAACTTCCCCTCTAATCCTGCCTAAGACATAGATTGGGTCTTTGTCCTAGATACCAGATCAGAAAGGACATCATTGTATAGTGAACATGCTTATACCATGATTCATTGTGCAATCAAACATTTGTCCATCCATTCATTCACTATTGTTTAGCACTTTCTGCAAGTTAGAAGGTATGGGTACACTTGCTCAAATTACATTAGGGGGCAGAGCAGAGATTGAAGCATGTAGAGCCTTACGTAAACTGAAAGCTTTAGGGTGCTATTGAAGAGTTTTGAAGTGAATGAATTGATCAGACTTGCAGGTTAGAAAGACTAAACTGTCAAGATGTGCAGAATACCTTAGATGGAGAGAAGCCACGTAGCAGGAATAGCATGTCACAGAAAATTACGGAAATCCAACCAGTAAGTGAGGAGGGCCAGGGTTATACAACCGGCAGAGGAAATTTAAGAGAGGAAATAGTTATGAAGGCCACAATGTGGAAAAAATATATCAGGGTCTAGTAGCTTATGGTATGAGATGTGTGGAAAAACTAGGTTACTCTTTGGACTCTGGTTAATCAACAACTCTCTCAAGGTTTTCCATAGATTAAATCTTTTAACTTGCAAGCAGCTCTACGAGGAAGGGATTATAACCAGCCTCACGTCATGAAGGAGGGCACTGAGGCACAGAACACTTATGCAATTTACCTAAAAGTTACCCGGGAGTAGCAGAATGAGATTTTTTTACCTAGACCAGTGACCCCAGGTCCCGTGCTCATAATCACTGAGAGAAAACAGGAGTTGTCCAGGCAGAGAGGGGAATAGCATTAGATCAGGGAAGGGACTAAAAGACACAAGTAATGGCCTGTCAGAGATAGAGCATCTTTAAGAACTAAATGATCATTGTTGTGCTTGGAAAACATGGAGGCAGGTGAGGGCTGGATGGAAAATAGAGCCAGCGGAGGAGACATGCGTGGATGAGGGAAAAGCCTTGCATGTCATTCTAATACTGCTGGGTTTTTCCACCAGAATTGAAAGAAGCTGAGCTATTGAAATTATGAAAGTTCATCAAAAAGACTTTAATTTCTAGAAAACTTTAGTTCAGTTTCTAAACTACCAAAGATGATATTGGACAAGTTGTATAGTCTCTCTGAATTTCACGACCTTTGTTTTTAAGTGGAGATCATTGGCAAGATTAAATATAAAGGTCTTTGTAAATTCCAAACCTGGCAAACTTTATTTTCATATTTATACTCTGCCGTATTCTAGAAAGGATCAGTGGTGTAAGATTGTTTATAAAACACTTTTAGTACAAGAAAAAAGGTAACTGGAAAAAAAAGCACAGACTTGTTATCACTGCTTATGTTGTCAAGAAAAAGCAAAAGCATTCCTTGAAACCGGGTACAATTTGTAGTTCTCCCTTGCTGCCTATTACCTGTTCTTTAGTTCCAACTTCGGATGGGCTTTATTTGGTGTTCCCTTCTGGATATTATGTAGGGTGATTCACAGAGGCAAGATTTTTCTTTGGGTAAGAAGCTGGAATTCACAACCAGCTAGAGATGTAATAAAAGCAGATGCAGAAAGTATAAAGACAAGAGGCTTGCAGAACAAAGGGTGGGAGGCAAGCAAACGGTACCAAAAAAAAAAAAAAAGTGCTTTTGATGAATTTCCTCCAGAAGGCTGAAAATAATTGAACTGTTGAAATCTTGCAAAACCTATCTGATCCCACAGGGATAATATGTTGGTCTTGTTCTCTCTCTACCTTCCTATTCTGAATGTATTGAAGTTATGATTTTAAGCAGCTTTGTGGTGACGCTCCCCTAGCACAGCTCCAAGTAGAGCAGGCTTAAATAGTGAGGTTAAGAGGAAGCAAGGAGATGACATGCATCACTTTTGTAACATTGGTGAGTAACTTGCATCACTCCATAGCATATTCACCACGTGAGCATTATGATAATACAAATTCCGTACTGACTAGATTGTGAAATTGCATTAGCAACTTATTTGTCATACAAAAGGTTTTTTGTTTTAGTGGGTTGAATCCTCTCAGTTCTAAATAAGCCTGCTTATACACAGTAGGTGAGCAAATAAATAGGGCCCTGTACAGACAATATGTCTGTTTCCTGATCGATTCTGACTGCTACGACCAAATTGATTACACAGCAATTCTTTAAACAACCACAATTAACAGACTACAAGGTACATTTTTTTCAAATATATGCATAACTGCCACTTACTGTGTTAAATCGATCCACAGACAATGCCTATACCTTTGATTGGTAGACCACTTGAAACGCTTGTGTCCTGTCTTCCTCCCTCCTTCTCTCCTCCCTCTCACTACCCCCTTCCTTGTTCAGTCTTCTTAGTTTTTCCTTCTTTCTTCATGCCCTACATTCACCTGTGCATGCGTCATATTCACATTTACTGCATCTAAGCACTGTATGTGTTAGTTCACTGCAATGCTCTGCAAGGGTTAGTTGGCAAACAATATATCAGCAAAACAAATTATCTGCCTAAAGTGCATGCAGACAGACAAGAGTGCTCCTTTAGCAGTCTTGAGGTGGCGCAGTGTTTGTGTAGGGGGTTAATGGGAGGTGGGGAGGTTGGGATGGTGGTGCGGTGTTAAGAGAAGATGTAGTCTGTGCAGTTTCTTTGGCAATATTCAAGTCAGTGCTGGATTTCTTTTTATTTTTTTGGCTGCGCCGTGTGGCATGTAGGATCTTAGTTCCCCCACCAGGGATCAAACCTGCCCCCACCCCCCCTGCAGTGGAAGTGCAGAGTCTTAACCACTGGACCGCCAGGGAAGTCCCAGTACTGGATTTAAAAAAAAAAAATTATTATGATATTTTGCCCAATATAGTTCTAGACAATTTTGCAGTATTTCTTCCATGATCAATAATGTTATATCTTTAAGCAGAATCTTGGTGGTAAAGACATTTGGCAAAATAAAAGAAATTTTTTTACTAATATATAAGTTATATATTTCAAAGACTATAAAGAAGAACTCGTGAAAGTGAAACAAAAAAAGAAAAAAATCACGTTCCCATATCTGTCTCCACATACTCATTTTGACCCAGAATTCAGCTGCTAATTTGAGTGTAGGGTTATAGAGGAAGAATACTGTCTCAGCTGTCTGAGTATTGAACACTGGATGAATTCTACATCTTATCTCTCCAGCTGGAGTCCTGGATATTGGCAGGAGGGGACATGGGAGAAGTTTTGTTTGCTGCAGCTAATCTTACAGTTCATTAGCGCCTTAGTGACTAGTAATCTCACTTCATTAAATGTGTTTATTTGGTAGTGTCAGCTTTCCTTTTGAAATGCCCTTAAATAATAACAGCGGTTCCTTTAAGGCTGGTGCTTCACAAAAGTGAAGAATAGAATTGTGCTGCAACAGACAAAGGTACCATTAGGGCTTTAATCTAAAATGAACAGCCCAGGGTCATTTGGATATTTCAGACTGAGAGATTAAAACTCTTATCTCATGCTGGGAAATGTAATACAAAACTTACAGTCCAGTTTTGAGAGCTCATTTCTGATGAATTTTTATGACTTGCTAAACCTAGAAAAAGGTCCCTAACTTTTTTTTCCTTTTAAATTTAGTAATAAGCCAATGATGTCAATGGTCAGAGTAAGGTGAGAATAAACACATTAAAGGAAAATAAAAGCAATGACTGGGGATCTCTCCCTGGTATTATGTAAGGATTTATGTAAAAAAAAATTAGACATCACTCATATGCCTGCAAGTACATACCTCCCAGCAGCTCAGAATATTGGAAATGATCAAATCCTAACACTAAAATATAAGTTTAAGGCTTATTGTGATATGATTCCTGTGCCCACTAAGGTATTCTCTGATGGTAGAAATTCATCATTTCATGATAATTTTTAATTCTTTATCTGTAATCTCCGTCAAATAAAAGGTAATAAAACTAATTCAAAAGTGCTTGCTTACCCCCAGGGACTCAAAATGAAATTCAAATTCTTTGGATCTGTGTCAGGGCCTACTAATAAACATTGCATAAGAAGATCTTTTTATTCTTTTAGTGAATAATATTCCTAGTCAGTCTCTACCCTTGATTTCAGTCACCTCCAGGGGAATCAATTTAACTGATACTCTTCAAATAAAAGTATTTCAAGAGGAAATTTTCTCTTGTTTCCTGCTGCAGTAATTTATGTAGAGATAATCTATCAATATTTTAATAGAAATCAGAAACAACTAAACTCTTTGTGTATTATCATATATTATCTGAGAGAGCACACTCACCGGTATTCTGATTTTAACTTCTCACCTATATTTAATGAAATATTTTTAAGAGATATCACAAATCATTCTGGAAAAATTTCAGAAAATCTCCAGTAATTGCATCTATGTTTATATCAAGCTTTATTCTTCTTTTGCATTCTCTCTTTTTAAATCTTTTAAATATCAATAATAAGGTGAGGTAGGATAGTGACAGAATATCTCTTTATTACTATAACAAAAAATCAAAATTGTAAAGAAACTAAACCCGTAATTACCAAAAAATGTTAGGGCACAATAGTGACATAAAATGTAGTTATCTAGAGTTAAATTGACACATTCAAAATAAGGTGACTTATCTTCTAATGGACTTGTCTGTTTTGCTGGAAATATGTTGGTTATTCACTCACTTAGCAGATATTCAATGAGAGTCCATTATGTCTGAGATACTGTTTGTGATCTGGGAATCAGAGAAAGTATTAAAATGACAAATAAAACCTCTGACCTCATGGTGAAGAAAATTGATTGAAATTGAGGGAAAACGTCTTGTGGATGATATGTAGTGCCCAGTGACACACCAGTGCTGCTATTGAGAGCAGCCACAGTAAAAATAGAACAAAACAAAATAAAACAAAATACTACATAGCATACAAAAAAATATGCTGGAGGACAGCAGAAAGTTAGATACAATGAGAACTGAGAACTGGATGGGCCAAGATTCCAGAAAGGGAAGAAGTTCAAAAAAGTGATCTGATTATATGTAGTCACTTTTGCCCTTAAAGCATTTTCTGATTATAAATAGGGGCAGGAAGTTGAAACTTTATCCACTGAGAGTTTCTGCCAGTGTTCAGAATAAAACAGCAAAACTTTGGACAGAGACTTGGAAGGTGGACTCAAGAACATAGCTAGTTGCCCTATTGATACATTAGCCATATTCTGGAGCAGCACAGATTGGAAGGTATAGATTTAAAATCTTAAAAAGAAAGACTCTAAAAAGAAGAATTGAGGTTTCAACAGTTTCCTGAAACACAGGTTAGTGTTCCATACTTATCAAGGGTTAGAGGCTTAAAGAAAACAAGCTCTTTGTTGAAAACCTGGAGACTGAGCCTTACCAAGAGTACAAGTAAGCCACTATTCAAAACAGTGTCTTGCTGAATTAATCAGTCCCCAATCTGTAAGTGTAGCAAATGGAAAGCAAACACCTCTCTGGAAGAAGATAGCCTCACCAGGTACTTTTTATTTATATATAATTTCAGATTTAATTGGAAATTACTTCACATATCATAACATAGGCAACATGTCTAAAATCCAAGAAAAATATCAAACAGAGGCAAATCCAAAAATATTCCAGATACTGCATTTAATCATAAAGGACACTATGATAAAGATGCTTAAAAATATGAAAAAAAACCCATGAAGGCAAAGTTGAAATATGGACAATTTAACCAGATTATTGTAATATTCAAAATAATCTAATGGAAGTTATGTTTCAATATTTTAAAATTAATCAATATAATTCAGCAAATCAATAGACTAAAAAGAATAAACAAAGATATGCTCAAAAGATGCAGGCAAAGCACTTGGCATTATTCAATATCTATTGATGATAAAAATTCTCAGCAAACTAAGAATAAACCTGATCAAGGGAATCTACAAAAACTTATAGCTAACGTCATTTACAAGGGTACCAAGGTAATGATGGCTCCTTTTAACACTCCTGTAAAACATTATACTGGGAGTCTTATGCAATGCAATAAGCCATGGAAAAAAATAAAATGCAGACAGATTAGGAAACTAATATTAGAACTAGTAAGTTATTTTTCATGGTCACACAGTATAAATTAAATATTTTAAAATCAGTTGTATATCTATGTATTAGCAATGAACAATTGTAAACTGAATTTTTTAAGAGTATCATTTGTAATAGTTCCAAAAAGAGCATGAAATACTTAAATGAAATCTAAAAAAAAAATGCATACATAATTTGTATGATTAAACTACAAAACACTGATGAAAGTCATCAAAGAAGATCTAAGTAAATGGAGAGATATACCTTGTCGCTGGATTGAGAGACTCAAGATTATTAGGGCGTTAGCTCTTCCCAAACTGACCTATACATATGCAGTCCCAATCAAACTTCAGCCAAAATGTTTGTATTAAAAAAGTAGTTGATTCTAAGTTTTACATGGAAAGGTAATAAACTGAAATAGCCAGAACAATCCTGAAAAAATAGATCAAATTTGAAGGACCCACTATACCTAAATTTAAAACTTAGTATAACAGGACAGTGATTAAAATAGTACTATATTGCACTATATACAAAATTTATCATTAACCAAGATATAAGACCAAAAGTTATTTTCAAAATTTTAAAGATAATCCAGGAGAAAATCTTTACAATATTAGATTAGATGTATTATACTTCTTAGATATGATACCAAAATCACGGTACACACACACCAAAAAAAATGATAAATTGGAATTCATCAAGATTAAATACTTCTGTTTTTTGAAAGACACCATTAAGAAAGTTAAAACAATCCACAGACTGTGAGAAAATATTTGCAAATCACGTATCTGGAAAAAGACTGTGTCTAGAATACATAAAGAAATTCCAAAACCAGTGACAAGAAAATAAACAACCCATTAAAATAATGGGCATACAATTTGAAAAGATGCATCACCAAAAAGATATATAGATGGCAAACAAGCACATGAAAATTTTCTCAACATCGTTAGCCTTTAGGGAAATGTGAATTATACCCACAATGTGACACTAACACATACTTGTTAGAATGGCTGAAAAACCAACATCAAAAGCAATACATACTGGCCATATCAATTGTGGACAAAGTTGCAGAACAAATGAAACTCAAATATATTTCTGGAATTAATGTAAAATGGGTAAAACTACTTTGGGAAAACATTTAATAATATCTTAATAAAGTTAAACTTATTCATATTACATGACCCAGCATTCCCACTACTAGGTGTTTACTCCAGTGAAATGAAATGTATGTTCACAAAAAAAAGATGTAATTGTTCATAGAGACTTTATTCATTATTAACGGAAATGGGTGACAACCTACATATTCCTCAGTACTGGAATAAGCAACCTGTGATACATCCACACAATGAATTACTATTGGACTGCAGTTACTGGCACATGCAACATCATTGATGGGTCTCATATACATCATGCTAAGTGAAAGAGATCAGACTCAAAAGACTGCATACTGTATGATACCCTTTACATGGCATCTATAAAGACAAAATGATTCAGACAGTGAAAAGCTCAGTGTTTGCCAGAGGATGTAGAGAGAGTTTGATTCTGATGAGGCATGAAGGAATTTTTTGATATTATATAATAGTACTATAACTTGAATGTGGTGTTGGTTACTTAACTATGCAACTTGTCAAAATTTGCAAAAGTTTGCATGAATAAGGATAGAAACTATTGTATGTAAATTATATTTTAATTTATAAAACCAAATAAACCAGTGTACTTTACTACATTTGTAGAAAAAGATGACAATTTTAATAAATGCAATACAAACATTTGACAAAGTTTAACATCTACAAAAGATTTTTTTTTAAATCTCTTAACATACTATATATAATTAGAAAAGAACTTCCTCAGTCTAATGAAGAGTATCTACACAAACTTTTAATAAGCATCTGACTTAATGGTGAGCTATCATAATCAGTAAGAGAAAGAAATAAAGTTTAATTATCAGAAAAGTGGAAATAAATCTGTCACAGTTTTTATTTACCATGATGTATACGTAGAAAATCTAAAGAAACTATGGGATTTAATAAGTTGTCTAGGAAGATCTAAAGTTACAGTGTAAATATAAAGAATTCAATTTTATTTTTATATACCACTCACCAATAGAAATGAAAATTTAAGGAATAAGTAGCTTACAACATCATCAAAAAATCTCAGATATCTGCCAGTGAAACTAATAAAAGGTTGTGAAACCTGTACTCTGAATAATCCAAATCATTATTAAAACATTAAAATATCTAAATATTTGGAGAAATATAGCATGTTCAGGTAATGGGACACTCAATGTTGTGAAGAAGTCAAATCTCCACTCATTGATCTAGAGGTAATGCATTTCCATTAAAAAACTACAGCCTTTTTTTTTCCTGTGAAAATTAGCTGATTGTAAAATTTATATGGAAATCTGCAAGGTCCAGATATTCAAAACAATCTTGAAGAAGAATAAACCTTGAAGACTTACATACAAGATATAGTCTTTATTTTAAATGATGTTAATTAAAGCAGCAGAGATATAGCAAAATGAACAATTTACCAGAGTAGACTCTACAGACACTGTTCCACACACATATGATAAACTGATGTGCAGTGGAGAATGAATGGCAGTTTTATAAAATGGCGCTGGGAAAATTGAATTTCTACCCCAACTGTACATCTTACATAAAAGTCTATTTCAGGTGGATTATAAACATAAATGTGCAAGGTGAAACAATAAAGTTTTTAGACTAAAACATAAGAAAATATTTTTATGACCTCAGGTTATCAAAGACTACTTGTGAAGAACATGAAACACTAACAGAGAAAAGAAAGTAAACGATCAGTGGAAGCTTATTAAAACTAAGAACATTTTTTCATCAAAAGGAAACATTAAAAAAATTAGAAAGTAAGTCACAGATTGGGAGAATCTATTTGTACTACATATAGTTGACAGAGAACTTATATTTAGAACATAAAAATAAATGCTAAGCATCCATATTTAAAAGGAAGACTAATAGACAAATGGGGGAAACTTTAATAGGGAATTCATAGAATAGGATATATAAATGGCCAATGGACACATTAAGAAAGAGGTTTTCAGGGCTTCCCTGGTGGCGCAGTGGTTGAGAATCTGCCTGCTAATGCAGGGGACACGGGTTCGAGCCCTGGCCTGGGAAGATCCCACATGCCGCAGAGCGGCTGGGCCCGTGAGCCACAACTGCTGAGCCTGCGCGTCTGGAGCCTGTGCTCCGCAACGAGAGAGGCCCGCGCATCGCGATGAAGAGTGGCCCCCGCTTGCCACAACTGGAGAAAGCCCTCGCACAGAAACGAAGACCCAACACAGCCAAAATCAATCAATCAATCAATCAATCAAACATACGCATCTGATTCAAGATCCTCATTAAAAAAAAAAAAAAAAAGAAAAAAGAAAGAGGTTTTCAATGTAATTAATCATTTTGAAATGGAAATTCAAACCAAAATAAGGTACTTCAAATTCCAGCGAGGATGAAGTAATTGAGACAGCTCTGCGGTCCCACTATAACTAACTAGAAATCTGGAAAAATATATGGAATGAATATTTTCAACAATTAACAAGACATAGCACAAGAATATGATTGTTGAGAGGAGGAGAATATTAAAAGTGAACACTAAGATCTCCTCAGCTTTCTGTTGGAAAGCAATTTCCAGACTACAGCACAGGGCAGGGGATACCCAAACAAGATACATATTAAAGAAATCTAAGAAAGAATGTGAAATCTGGGATCTGTGGGCGGAGAATCAGAAAGGAAGAAAGTATTCTGAGAAAGAGCTCCAGAAATCTTCATAACGTTCCCTTGACTCTGCAGCTGAATACTAAATTTTGCATGTTTAGGGTAAAACTGCACAAGCCTGAATGGAAAGCTGACCTATTCCAAGACTTAAACTTAGGAGAGATACTAACTAGCCAAATTAGAGAGACTCCATTGAACACTGGGACATTCAGTTCAGATCATGGAAATGTCATAGCTTAATAATAGGACAAACCTAGCCTTGGAACATTTCTCAACCTTGTCACTATTGATATATTGGCCCAGCAGCCAGCATTGTCTCCAGACATTGCCAAAGGCATCTTGTAGGACAAAATCACCCCTGGTTGAGAACCACTGTCCTAGCGTAAAGTTTACCCTAAGACCTAAAAAATAAAACTTTAAGTCTTGCCTCAAAAAGATCAAGCTCATCCCTAAGAAACTTACTCCCTGCCATTAAAACAAAATTAAAAGTAAAGAGAGCTAATCACAAATATCAAGCAACAATGTAACATTCATAGCATTCTATCAAAATTAATTAAAAATGTGAAGAAACAAGATATTTTGACCAACAATCAGAGGAAAAGGAGTCAATAGAAACAGAGCAAGAAATCACAGCTATCTTTAAAAAAAAGTCAAGTGTAAATTCTTAAATTCTTTAAAAAATTGTAATAAACTATATATAATATACAATTTACCATTCTAAAGGTTCTTAAATGTCTAGTTCAGTGGCATTAGCACATTCACACCATTGTACAACCATTACCATCATTCATCTCCAGAACTTTTTCATCTTCCCAAACTGAAACTCTGTGCCCATAAACTATAACTCCTAATTCCACTATACTCCCAGCACATGGCAACCACCGTCATACTTTCTGTCTCTGTGAATTCGACTTCTCCAGGCACCTCATATAAGTGGAATCATACAGTATTTGTAATTTTGTAACTGGCTTATTAAAAGAACTTCTAATTTCATGAACACTGCTGTGTATGGAATAAATAACTAGTGAAAGCCTGCTGTATAGTGTGGGAAACTCTGCTTAGTGCTCTGTGGTGACCTAGATGGGAGGGAAATCCAGAAGGGAGGGGATATGTGTATGCATATGGCTGATTCACTTCACTGTATAGCAGAAACTTGCACAACATTGTGAAGCGACTATACTCTAATAAACAAAAAATTTTTTAAAACTGACAGACCTGGAAGAAGAAATGGACAAATTCTCAGGTACAGTCAGAAATTTCAAACAATCTCAATAATTGACAGAGCAGAAATAAAAAAAAACTCACTGAGATATACAAGACCTGTATATCAGGTCTTGTATAACTGTCAAAACTTGATTTAACTGACATCTTAAAAATACTCAACTCCAAACTCTTCAGAAATATATTTCTCAACACTTATCTTTTTCAAAACACCTGGGCTATTCATCAGGAAAGTCTATATGCTAGTCGAAAGAAAATAACTATCAATAGAGTATTGCAAATATACAGAGTATACATTATGTCCTTTGAAGTAATTATTCTGAAGCACAATAGAATTATATTAAATCAGTAACATAAATATATTCACAAGTACAGGGAAATTAAAACAACACATTTCTAAATGTCACATTACAAGGTAAATGAGAAAATTCTAGACAGAATTAAAATTAAACCAATTATTATTTATGGGGCTCAGCTAAGGCAGTGCTCAGAGATAAATTGCTAACTTTAAATGATTATATTATAAAAGAAAAAAATTCTCACATCAAATCTAATTTTCCATCTAAAATAGCTAGGAAAGGAAAACTTGAAACCAATGAAATTGGAAGTGGATAAAAAATAGAATGAGTCAATGAAACCAAAGATGATTTTTTGAACAGATGATAAAATTGATGAATTTCTATCTGGGCCAATGAAAGAGACAGAAAGAGAGAGAGAAAGGAGAAAAGAGAGAGACTAATTAATTAACAATGTCAGGAATGAAAGAGGAACATCATAAAACATTCAACAGATGCTAAAAGGATAAAAGTGAAATATTATAAATGATTTTTTCTAATAAATTTGACAACTAAGACAAATAGAAAAATCCTTGACAGACACAATATACCAAAACTGAATCAAGAAGAAATGAAAAATCTGAATAGCACTATACCTATTAAATAAAACCTTCTCACAAAGAAAACACCAGGCTCAGATCACATTTTGGAGCATCCCATTGAACATTCATTGAAAAAAATAATAACCCCCTTAAGTGCTTTCATAGAGTAGTGGGGAGAAACATGTGATGGTAAACTGGATAAGAACATTATAAGAAGAGTCCTGACCAAATTTCCTCATGTACATACAGGAAACAATTCTTCTTTTAAAAAAATAAAATGACAAAGCAAATATGTTAATCTGTAAAAAATTAATACATAATAGCCAAGTGGGATTTATCACAAGGAGGCAATCAATGTAATTCACCATATCAACAAATAGAAGAGAAAAAAATATAAGTATTCTAATAAATACAGAAAGAGCATTTTACAAAATTCAGTACCCATTTATAATAAAGAATATGAATGGATAAAGAAATATCTAGAAGATCCTAAAGCTAACTTAATGGCTTTTAAAAAATGAATGTTTACCACACAGGACTGGGAATATGGCAAGACTGTCTACTCTCACTACTTCTGTCCAATATTATTCTGGAAGTTTTAGGTATTTCAATGAGGCAAGAAAAAGAAGTTAAAGAAAAATGGATTGGAAAGGAAAATACAACCATCTTTGTTTGTAAACAACATGGTCAAGTAAGTGGAACTTCATAATATATCTAGATAAAAGTTACTAGAATTAATTATTTAATATATCATGGTCTCAGAATATAAAGTCAATGTCCAAAAAGAAAATATATTTCTATATACCAGCAACAAAGTATCATGGATTAAAAATGTGTAAAAATTACATTTACAATAGCATCAAAAATGTAAAATAGGGCAAAATTTAATAACATTTAGATAAGATCTGTACCATGAAAGCACATATTTTAAAAAGTTTTTGGAAGAATTAAATAATATATTAAATTTATATTATAAAGTTTATGTTTATAAAGTTGAAAAACAATTTTTTAAGATGCCAATTTTCCCTACATTCATTAATTTATTCCACATAATGCCAATTCAAATAACAGCAGGTGTGTTTTTGGTTTTGTTTTGTTTCATTGTTTTATTTGGGATTGCAAAGGACTTACACTGGCCAAAATTTAAAACAAAATTGAAGGACTTATAATTATCTGATCAATGCAGTAACCAATGCAATATGGTAGGAATTTAAAGATGTGTATATCAGTACACGAGAAAAGGGAGCCCAGAAATAGATTTCCACATCTATATGTACATTTGATTTTTGATCAAGGTGCCCAAGCAGCTAATTAGGGAAAGAAACGACATTTCCACAAATGATGCTGAAAGAGCTGAATATCTACATGAGAAAAACAAAAACTCAACTCCTACCTTATATTCTATATAAAAGAAAACAAA
Source organism: Balaenoptera acutorostrata (assembly GCF_949987535.1). NCBI lineage: Eukaryota > Metazoa > Chordata > Mammalia > Artiodactyla > Balaenopteridae > Balaenoptera > Balaenoptera acutorostrata. Next base: position 160,520,935 of record NC_080066.1, on the reverse strand, counting down.
TTAAAATGCATCCCAGATCTAAAAGTAAGTGCTAAAACTATAAAATTTCTAGAAGAAAATATGGAAGAAACATCCTCACAATGTGGAGATAGGTGGCAATTTCTTAACTAAACACAAAATGCATATTTAATAAGAGAAAAAATTAATAAAATTCACCAAAATTTAAAAGTTCTCTCTGAAAAATACTGTTAAGGTAGTGAAAAGCCAAGGCACAGATTGGAAGAAAGTGTTTTCAGTTCATTTATCTGACCAAGGACAAATATCTGGAAGGTATAAAGAACACTTACAACTCAATATTTAAAAACGAACCCAATAAAAAATTGGCAAAACATTTGAAAAGTCACCTCATAAAATAAAATATACAAACGTCAATAAGTACATAATAAAATGCTCAATAATTTTTAGTCATCAGGGACTATGATGAGAGTATATAAACATTAAACCAGTTAAATCAAAATTAGACACCAAATATATTTGATCAGTAAATTTAAAATACCATACAATATGTTGGCAATATATGAAACAACTATAACTCTAATACATTTTGTTGGTAATGTAAAATAGTACAACTATTTTGGAAAAGAGTTTGGCTTTGTGTTATAAAGCTGCATAAATATTTACCATATAACTCAAATATTCCACTCCTACCTATTTACCCTTGAAAAGTAAAAATAGGTAACACCAAAATTTGTACAAGAATATTCTTAGAAACTTTATTCACAATAGTCCCAAACTGTAAACGACCCAAATGTTCATCAACAAGTGGGGAAATAATCACATTGTAGTATATACTTACAATGAATTCCTTATTACTCAGGAATAAAGATAAATGAACTGTTGATACATAAAACAAGAAGGAAGAATATCAGAAATTTTCTAAATGAAAGAAGAAAAAAATATTATATATTTCATAATTTTATTTTATATAAACTTTAGTAAAGACAAAGCTCATCTGTAGCCATGGAAAATGGGGTGGTGACCTATGGCTAAGGATGAAGATCTGACTACATAGGGCATGGTGGAATTTGTGAGATTATGGAAATGTTCTAAACAGATGCTCCCCAATTTAACAATGATTTGACTTATGATTTTTTGATGTTATGATGGTACAAAATTGATACACATTTAGTAGAAACTCTACTCCAAATTTTTAATTTTGATCTTTCCCAGGCTAGTGATACATGGTATGATACTCTTCTGATGCTGGGCAATGGCATCAAGCCATAGTTCCTAGTCAGCCACATGATCACAAGGGGCACCAACCAACACACTTACAGACATTCTCTACCCACACAACCATTCTGTTTTTCACATTCAGAACAGTATTCAATTAATTACATGAGCTATGCAACATTTTATTGAATGTAAAGTAATGTAAAATAATGTAAGTGTTCTGAACACATTAAAGGTAGGTTAGGCTAAGCTATGATGCTTGGTAGGTTAGGTGTATTAAATGCATTTCTGACTTGGGATATTTTCAGCTCACAATGTGTTTTATCAGGATGTAACCCCATCGGAAGTTGAGGAAGATCTGTATCTTGATTATGGTGGTAGTTACATGGGTAAATGTATTTGTCTAATCTAATCAAACCCTATATTTAAAATGGATACAATTTATTTTATGTTACTGATACTTTAAGTTAATTCAAAATAGGTTATTATTAACAACCTACCAGAAAGGCTAAGTTTGTGAAAACTAGAACTCTCAAGCACTGCTAGTAGAAATAGAAATTGATACTTCACAAATGTTTCATAATACTTGCTCAAACAACATACACACATCTCATGGCCCCATACTTCTCTGTCTAGGTAGATACTCCACAAAAAACATTTATGTTTATTTATGTAAGGCTATTTATAAAAAGGCTGATAACAGCAACAATTGAAAGAAGTCAAATATCCATCAAGAGCAGAATGAATTATAAATTGTAGTGTATTAATTAAATGAAATCTGAACAGCAGTTTTCTAGGGCTGCCATAACAAACTACAATAGGCCAGATGGCTTAAACAACAAAATTTTATTTTCTCACAGTATGGAGGATAGCAGGGTTGATTTCTTTTGAGGTTTCTCTTCTTGACTTACAGATGGCAGTCATCTCCCTGTGCCTGCACAGGGTCCTCCCCCGTGTGTCTGAGTCCTATTCTCTTCTTAAAAAGACACCAGTCAAATTGGACTGGAGCCCACTTAATTATCTCATTTTAACTTAATTATCTCTTTAAAGACACTATCTCCAAATACAGTCACATTCTGAAGTACTGGGGTTAGGATTTCAAAAAATGAATTTTGGGGGTATGCAATTAAACCCATAACAAAGATATAGATATCTTTTGGGGGTGGAGCATTTTTTGGCCTACCACAATGTACACTGTACGTAATGAATTAACCACTCTCCTATGCCTCTAGAATGGCATGAACTTTGTACCGTCTTTGGGAGAGTCAAGGAAATAGACATTCAAATCATGGGTGAAGGTTGTCAAAAGGTAAAAAATTCCACTCATAAAATAAGTCCTGGGGATGTAATGTACCTCATGATGACTATGATTAATAATACTGTATTGTATATTTGAAAGTTGCTAAGAGAGTAGATCTTTAAAGTTCTTATCACAAGAAAATAATTTGTAACTCTGTGTGGTGATGGATAAAAAAAATCATTTTCTGTGTTCTGTGGTTCAGATGAGGAACTCTGGTTTGGTCCCGACACTTTGGGGTGAATAAAAGAAAATGTTATGGCAAAAAGTCACACTTGTAAGAGTGAATAGTTATGCAAAAACTCTATGACAGGCACATTTCTAAGTGTTTTATATATATTAACATATGTAAACATCATAAGAACCCTAATATCACTACAGCTTTTCACATGAGGAATCTGAGGCACAAAGAGATGAAACTACTTATTTAAGGAAACAAAACTAGTATATGGCAGAGCCAGGCTTTAAACCAAGTAAGCTTGGCTCTTAACCATCATAGTATTGACACTTGAACGTACCCAAAGTCCCAAAAGATTGATTTGCCTAATGTAATTGTCTGAGGTTGCATTTGATCAAGACTATATTTCCCAAACAATTTCTGTTTAAGTCTAAACTAACAGTTCTATCTGTGTTGATTATATTTTCAAAACAAGATAAGGCAGCTACCTCTTCAGGGTATCCTGAGAATACAATACCATTTCAACAGTTTCCAAGCATCTGAGCATTATTTGATTGGGCTCATCTTTTACTCTATTAAATATGACTTAAAGTAAGCCAAAATTTGGTTGGGGTTTTGAATTACATTTTTCTTTTTCAAAGATTTTATCTTGTCAGTGTTAGAGTATGGGAAAGGGATTTTACTGTAATGGTAGTTTATTATTACATTTATTTAAATTTCAATTGAGTTTAAATAACAGGAAATTTAATTTTTGCTCTAAATAGTATAATTGGTGAATGATATTACTTTATACTAAATTAGTGTGATGGCATGGACAATTCCTTTGGTTTCAATAAAAATAAACCACAAAGTATATTTATAAAAAAGAACGTAATGTTTAAAGCAAAGGATCATTTCTAAGAAATTAAAAGTAAGCCCCACAGAAATTGAGTCAGGACAATTCTCCTTCATCAAAACCAAAAACAGAAATAAAATTACTATTGTTGTTCAACGGAAATTCTAGAACAGACCACAACCCAGATAAAATTTTGGTAGTATGAATAATACACTTGGGGGGCATTATTTAGAGAGCTAATTTTTTAATCCTCTTATCCACGCTTTACTTCTATATTAACAATTTCAAATGTATGATAACCAAACAGCTTCAATATTTCCATTGCCACTTTAATTCAGTTTTAAGTATAGTTATTTGTTCCAATTTCATGCATAATTTTTGCAATTAGAATTTGAGTAGAGTTAATTTTTATTCTCTGCAGCTCTGTATTGCTTTATTATGTCTAGACATACCACATATCTTCTGCAATAAACATTTTAGTTTGGCTTCTTAACGCTATTGAGATGTTTACATCATTTACAATGTCTTAGTAATCCATCCATCATAATAATGTCAAGTAAAATTTATTATCCTGGTGCTACTTCTGGTGACAACATCATGAGAAGAAGATTAACCACAAGAAATCCATTGGTAGCAAAGTAAGTGAGACTTTTCTGTACAGAAACTAGTCTAGCACATTTGTGATTGTATTGGGGTTTTTGGTGCAATTGGTATCTTATAGAAATCTCTTCTCTTAAAGATAAGCAAATACCAGAAAACAGTGACATATTTGATCTCTACTTTTCCAATAGGTTTGTTTGCTCTAAAGGGTAGACAAAGAACATGAAAGACAGTTTATACTGAATAACTGATTAAAATAACTTGAAGCATTAGGGAAATTTGAATTAGTATTGGCATTTGTTATTTAAAAAGTTGTGATGGGGCTTCCCTGGTGGCGCAGTGGTTAAGAATCCGCCTGCCAGTGCAAGGGATGCGGGTTTGAGCCCTGGTCCTGGAAGATCCCACATGCTGCGGAGCAACTAAGCCTGTATACCACAACTACTGAGCATGCGCTCTAGAGCCCGTGAGCCACAACTACTGAGCCTACGTGCCACAACTACTGAAGCCCGCACGCCTAGAGCCTGTGCTCTGCAGCAAGAGGAGCCACCACAATGAGAAGCCTGTGTACCGCAACGAAGAGGAGCCCCGCTCGCCACAACTAGAGAAAGCCCACGCGCAGCAATGAAGACCCAACGCAGCCAAAAATAAATAAATAAAATAAATAAATTTATTTTAAAAAAGTTGTGATAAACTCATGGTATTTTAAAAATTATCCATAACAAAAGATCTCAAATTACTTGGCAAATTTTAAAGACAGTTTGAAGCCTTTGTTTTTAATCTAGTGATAATTCTGTAACAACATATTCTGCTTAGAAAGATATAGTCTGTACCTGTCCATACTAGGACTAAATTTCATCTAGAGAGGTAAGTGAAAAAGCTACCTACTGTGCTTATGTAACAATAGGGCTATATCCTTTTTTTCCTGCAACCCTGCTTTAAAAAACAAAAAAAAGTCACAGAGAGTTATTGAAGCAATTTCCAGACTAGATTTTCATTTGCCTGTAAATCTCACAATTCTATTTACAAAAGGTATTCCATTATTTTAAATATCAATATTTGCATTTTAAAAGGATTATTTATTGGTTTGGCAGTGGGAGGGGGTGACAGCATGAAATGGATTGCAAAGTCGACAGGAGACAGGATACAATACAGTGTAGAAAGCCTCTGGGATGCTTGAATATGAAATACAATTTCTGGTTTCATAAGTTCCTCATTAAAAAAAAACATAACAGCAAGAATAAAATGGCCTGGATTGATTATTTTTCAGAAAGAGTGCTTACTCATAAAAGATGGAAAGTTTTTGAAATAAAATGATACTAAGAAACTCTTTTCATGTGAGCCAGTTTGCTACCTGATCAATTTAATCCACACCCAGGCATCGGAAAGCATGGGTTGAGCAGAAAAACGTGTGGCTATGAACTGCGTGATACTGAGTAGAATTTGGAACTAGAACAAAAACAGACGTTGAAGCAATGGTACGAGACAACCTTAAAATTACATTCATGTCCAGTACATCACACAAATACCAGGTGTATCTTATTTTCGATATTTGTGCATTGGTTTTCCATGAGAAACTTCTTGAAAGTTTTTTTTTTTAAAAGATTGAAAGGGTGAAACATATTGGTTGACCAAAAAGTGCCTTTGGTTTTTAAGTAAAAATAAAAGACACATTTTACATTTTCACCAAGAACTTTATTGAACAACGTATTCACTCTTTTGTTCCACTACCTTCTGCCATTTTTCAGGCAACTTCATAATTCCATCTTCCCAAAACTTATCTTTTTGAGCAAAGAACTGTTCCAGGTGCCTTTTACAGTCTCCCAGGGAACTGAAATTTTTTCTATTAAGAGAATTTTGTAAAGACCAAAATAAATGGAAATCTGAAGGTGCAATGTCCGGTGAATACGCTGATGAATCAGGACTTCCCAGCCAAGCTGTAACAGTTTTTGCTTGGTCATCAAAGAAACATGCGGTTTTGCTGTATCATGATGGAAGATTATGCATTTTCTGTTGACTAATTCTGGATGTTTTTTGTCGAGTGCTGCTTTCATTTGGTCTAACTGGGAGCAGTACTTGTTGGAATTAATCCTTTGGTTTTCTGAAAGGAGCTCATAATAGAGGACTCCCTTCCAATCCCATCATATACACAATATCACCTTGTTTGGATGAAGACCAGCCTTTGGTGTGGTTGGTGGTGGTTCATTTCACTTGCCCCACCATCTTTTCTGTTCCACATTGTTATACAGTATCCACTTTTCATCGCCCGTCACAATTTTTTTTTTTAACATCTTTATTGGAGTATAATTGCTTTACAATGTTGTGTTAGTTTCTGCTTTATAACAAAGTGAATCAGCTATACCTATACATATATCCCCATATCTCCTCCCTTTTGCATCTCCCTCCCACACTCCCGATCCCACCCCTCTAGGTGGTCACAAAGCACCGAGCTGATCTCCCTGTGCTATGCAGCTGCTTCCCACGAGCGATCTATTTTACATTTGGTAGTGTATATGTGTCCATGCCACTCTCACTTCGTCCCAGCTTACCCTTCCCCCTCCCCGTGTCCTCAAGTACATTCTCTACGTCTGCATCTTTATTCCTGTCCTGCCCCTAGGTTCACAATTTGTTTTAAAAATGGAACATTTTCATTACGTTTAAGTAGAGAATCGCATGCAGAAATATGGTCAAGAAGGTTTTTTTCGCTTAACTTATGTGGAACCTATACATCAAGGCAATTAACATAACCAAGCTGGTGCAAATGATTTTCAACGCTTGATTTGGATATTTTGAGTATGTCGGCTATCTCCCGTGTGGTATAACGTTGATTGTTCTCAGTTAATGTCTCGATTTGATCGCTATCAACTTCAACTGGTCTTCCTGACCGTGGAGCATTGTCCAGTGAGAAATCTCCAGCACGAAACTTTACAAACCACCTTTGACACATTCGATCAGTCACAGCACCTTCTCCATACACTGCGCAAATCTTTTTTTTTTTGCGTTTCGGTTGTGTTTTTACCTTTCTTGAAATAATAAAACATATATGCTGAAAATGTTGCTTTTTTTCTTCCATCTTCAATATTAAAATGGCTAAACAAAAATTCAGCAATTTTGATAAGTCTTTTTTTAAATGTACGCTGATATGATAGCTGTCACATACAATCTAACAAAATTGTTTCCAGTGAAGTTAAAGACAACTAAGTGCTACTATAGCCATTGTACTGAAAAAACTGAACAATCCTTTTGGCCAACCCAATGTAAATTGTTTAAATAAGTAACTTGTTTATTGAAAGATTTTAACTGGCCTCTAGGTATTGCAGAGTTATCAGTAAATATTCACTCATCATTCTCTATGTGAGAACTTGTCCAGGCACTTCTGGGAGATTCAAAGAGAAATGACATTTGACTTCCCTTCTTGCAGAACCTGCACTGTTTTTTGGGCCATGAGTCATATAAGAGGCAAATAAAAAGTACCTCTAATGTAATGTCAGAAAAAAGATTGATCGTGGTGACCCAAGCTGGTGAGGAAAGGCTTTGTGGAAGAAATCAAACTTGACCTAGATCATAAAAAATAGGCAATAAATTATCATCATCACCATCATCATCATCATCATCATCATCATCATCTCATAAGCTGTATCACAAGTTATTGGTTTGAAAGCACATTACTTAGGCATTACCTCATTTATCCCTCACAACTGAGGAAAAATGAGCAAGCAAATTTGTCTTGGGCAGGATACAACTGCTGTTAGGAGAACAAGGGAGTGCTATCATTAGAAGGGAAAGCTGGGGTCACATGGAAGAAGGCCGCAAATCCCAGAAGCTGTAAGTTTGGACTGTGTGTTCTAAGCTATTAAAATTTTTTTGTGCATGTGTATATAGATATAGATATAGATATGGATACAGATATAGATATAAACTATAAGTATAGATATAGATATATCTATATAGATGTAGGTATGTACATAAAATTTGAAAATGGGGTTGAGTTTTTAAAATTTAGGTTGATTGAATTATTCAGATTTGTCTTTAAAGCTCAGGAAAATATAGAATATTCAGAGTGTATCCTTGCCCAATTGCCTAATATGGAAAGGCATGTAGGACTCATTCTCATAACTGGCAACTTCAAGCTGGAAGCAGCACTTCATATAATTTTACAGTTATTACCAATTCTCCCTCATATATTGATCATGTATGTATGAAGTATTTAACTGTGGAAAATAAATTACCAAACATCTTGGGCAAATCAAGTGTGCATAATAAACAAATACTCAGGTAAAAAAAGGTCTAGAAGTTTGAGGTTGCTCCGTGAAATGAGAAAATTGCACAGCCTTAGTTCAAACACTTTCCTTCAGAACTTATTTACCCCAAATATACAATGAAAAATATGCCAGTGGAGCTAGCAGAGTCAGTGAGAAATTAATGAAATGACCTCCACTTAGAATAAAATGAAGAAAAATAAATGGCACCTGTTAAGAACCACAGATAATTACTTGAAATTTCAACACTTGACAAGTATATATGACCTACAATAACAATGTGAAGTGAGGGAAAGCTTTTGTCTTCCATGAGACACAAAGCGTCTATGCCTTTCTTATTCTACAAATTTCAAATTTTTTTTCCTATGGGGTATCACTTTACATTGAAGAGATGATAAATATTATTTTGGACTTACATGATACAATACTTTTCAGAGTCCATAAGATGTCAACTCTAATCTTCAACCATGTTGTAAAAGCTAATTATATCTTCCAAATAATATCCATGTGATGTCATATAATTTATCACACACACACTATTGAAAAATTAAAGTATGTGAAACTTAGTTTTAGGAAAATTTGGCTATGAAAATCATGGCAAAATAAGGTGACTTTCACATAACTGAAAACTTTTGGGTGAGTTCCAAGTAAAATCATCCACAGGAGGTTAATCTTAGGTAAATACATCCATAACGTTTATTGGGGAAAAGGGAATCAAAATTTATGATGTACTCTGTCCCAGGTTATAGAAGATATTTTAGTTTTAGTAAGCACTTTAGACACTTGATTTCAATTAATAATCACTTGGGGGGTATATGTTCATATCCCTACTTTAAAGATGGGAAATTTAAAATTCAGAGAGATTTAATGACTTGCTCAAGTTCATGCATCCACTCAGTGATACAAAATCAATGTTCTTTCAGACATTGTGTTGCTCTCTTGTCCTTACTTTATAATCATCCTTTGTCCTACCACCACCACCAGACACCCAAATTCCTCATGTTGTTCCCAGGATCACCCATTTCCAAAACTTATCTGGGATAAAGGTCTGTCAGGCTTCATTTCAGTAAATTGTAAACACACCTAGGAGCTGCCCACTCCTAGTCATATTTGCCTTTGTAGGAAAACAGAGACTTGAACAGTTGACCCAAGGAAATAAGTAGTTACTGGAGAAACACATATCTTCTCAACTGAATTTTAGAGATTATCAAAGTGCCTTAAAAAAGGTTATTCTGTTTGTGGGAAGGTATTGCTGATGACTCCTCAAATTATACTGAATAAACAGTTTCAATTATTGAAGAATACCAGTGTGAATTTGTCTACTATATGTAACCATAAAATCGCAGGGCTCTTTTTTTGGAAGGAAAAAAATAGACAATGTTTTATTTAGTGTTTTATAATTTACTGAAATCTTTTACTTACATTTGAAACTCAGTAGAAACAGGTAGATTTTCCTATTTTTCCTGTTTTAGAGAAAACAACACAAAAAACTGAAGCCCAAATGGTAAAGGAACTGGCCCAGGTGCCCAGGTGGTGAGCAAAAAGCCAGGTCTCACAACTTTCAGCTCCTTCTGACTAAGGCACTTCTTAACCCGTCTAGTCTCTTCCTTACAAATGAAATGAAAAATACAGAAAATACCACCCTTGTTCCTGCCTTTGAAACCAATAAATATCGTGCTTTTTCATGGTTGTAAGGAATTGTTCTAATTTCTACCTAAGATTCAGAGACCACTGTAAAATGTATTCGAGATGGTCTTAACTGGGTTATAGAGAGCAATTATTGTTGTCATTGTCTTCTATTGAATGACCGATGAGAAGGGGATTGAGTCTTAGTGAAATAATTTAGCTTAGTTGTATATGAAAAATCCTAAACAGAAAATCCTGGAAGATTCAAGCATTAGATTTTAAACAAAACTGTAATAATCTTTTCCATATTGCAGAACAGGGTTATACACAAAATAAATGAGCTTCCAGGGTCATTTCATCATCTTTGATAATAGGATTGATGATAATTTATGATGTGGAACTTATTACTTTTTTAAAATCTTACTTCCTGTGACCACCACTTGGATCAATGTTTCATTATCAATAGTGTTTCATTTTTAGAGGAAATTATTGGAAGGTATAGATATTCTTATCTCTTATTTGAATAGGTAGATATAACCACTTATTTTACAAGGTATAATGAGGCTATCTTGTGCCTATGAAACGATGACAGGCCAATGGCTTTTCTCTCTACCTATTTTAACTCATTTTAATCACTGCCACGACTGCAGAGTCATTAAAAGCAGCTAACTACATTGCCCACAGTAAGTTATCTCCAATTCAGTAGCAGGATGTGTAGGTTTGATTTGTGAAAAAGTAAAGGTATTAGAGATTAAAACAAAAAAAGGTGAACCTTTGTATTAAAAAAAAAAAAACCAAAACAAAACTCACTGACTCTGGGAAAGGAAAAGAAACTAAGAAACATGAACTACCATATATAGATTTGTTCTAAGACTGAGGCTTTTTTTTAATTAACTTTTTTTTTTAACATCTTTATTGGAGTATAATTGCTTTACAGTGTTGTGTTAGTTTCTGCTGTATAACAAAGTGAATCAGTTATACATATACATATATCCCCATATCTCCTCCCTCTTGCGTCTCCCTCCCACCCTCCTTAACCCACCCCTCTAGGTGGTCACAAAGCACCAAGCTGATCTCCCTGTGCCATGCAGCTGCTTCCCACTAGCTATCTATTTTACATCTGGTAGTGTATATATGTCAATGCTACTCTCTTACTTCGTCCCAGCTTATTAAGACTGAGACTTTTTCACAATCTTTTTCTATGGAAACTTGTGGATAAGTGACTGCAGGATTCATCCCTTTAGAAGAGTAATGTGTGTTGAATGTTAAGTTCAATAAAGCAAGCTAGAACTGTCAGTCATACATAGGTATAGTTCTAGTAGATTCTTAGTTATTTTGAGACTCAATTAGGTCTACATCATGCCATTAATAATTTTGCTTTTTCTGATTATAAAAACAATATATAATAATTTTTTAAATTACAAAACAAAATAAATATAAGGAAAACAAAACTAATCCACTATCCCACCATTAATATATTACCATTTGAAACATTTAGGAGTAACACATACATTCCTGGATTATATGGTCTGTAAAGATTTTATTATTTTATTACCTAACATTTTATCATTAAGTGTTTTAATAGAACTTTTTCAAAGTTTGAATCTTGTTTTCCTTTACTTCATCATAAATTAATCATTACCATATTTTTTGAAAATTGATATTTACTTTATATTAAATTTAAAATAATAAAATATGCAATCACTGTGAAAATCATTCAAACACAGAACATAAAACTTAAGTCATAAATACGATTTTCAAACCAGTAAGTAAAACTGTGAGCAGTGTGTTTGCATGTGTGTGTGTGTGTGTGTGTGTGTGTGTGTGTGTGTGTGTGTTACAGGATGTTAAAATAAAAGTTTTATCCAAAGGAACTAAGACATGGTTCAACATTGCAAAGTGAGGTAAGAGATCCTGGCTCTGGATTTACATAGGAGATGTTTCAAGCCCAGTTATGTATCTCTTAACCTCTCACCCACATCAAAAGTAAATAAAGGTCAGAAATTGAAGATTAGAGTAGGATTATTAGACTTTTAGGATTATTAGATTTTTAAATTATTAGAATTATTAGAGAAAACTGCTGTATGCCGTGAGTCGTGAGACAGTTGTTTTTCTTTCCCTTCCTTCTCTCCTGACCTAAAGTCAAAAAGAGAAATTCTTTAAGACTTTCCTTTAGAGATGATAATATGCCCTTATCGTTTGTGTAGTACCTGACTCCTGTCTAGGAAACCTAATGCAAAAAGAGCCTGGTTGTGTTGATTGTGAACCAAACAGAGAGGTATTTGTTTCAAGTCTATGCTGTAAGTTTGCTAGGACAAGATTGTGTGAATGCATATCTTGGACTGAGAGTTGTCAGGCTTAGCAAATAAATTTAGAGGTGCCAGTAAAATTTGAATTCAGATAAACAAACGATATCTGTTTAATATAATATATTGCATGTGAGATTTTGGACATACTTAAAAAATTAGTTCTTGCCTATCAGGAACTCAAATGTAACATACTGTCCTGTGTTTTATCTGTCAATCCTACTTGGACTAGATGAGAGCCATTTGTGAGAGAAACTCAAAGAGAGGTGGTCTTGGAGCCTATTCAGGAGGGCTCTGAGAGGGGGCTTGTGAAGGATGCTGAAAGCACTACTGGATGCCCAGGGCTGACCCAGAAGTGAACAACTCATGAGAACTGATCTGCCTTCATTATCAACCATTATCAACTATTCAATGTCCCTGGCCACTATCAGCCAGGGACATCGAATGTATGGAGATAAATGATTGGCTCCCTTAAAAATTCATGAAGATGCTAAGAGGAAAGTCAACTTTAAATATCTGAAACACCTGCCAAGATCAGACAGCACCAAAATTGGCCCTCCGTGTGCAAGTCAGACAAATCAGGGCTGTCCTCTTCCTTAATCCAAGTCTGAAAAATCTGAAACTACAGTTAATAAGACAGAACTAGAGGAGTAGAGGTGCTGGGCATAGGGAGAAGAGTCTAGTAATACTTGGCTTTAAGCCTGCAGGCTCCAACTTTTGTCAAGCCTGAGCTTGGGAGGGAGATTTTCAACTAAATCAAAGTTCATGTTTTCATAAATATATGGAACTGGTAATGCTAAATTACTAAACCAAAACTATTTTAAAGTGACCTGAGAAATATTTGTATTACATTGTAAACTGAAATTACTTCCAAATGAAAAGTTAGAAAATGAAAGCAAGCAAGCAAGAAAGGGGGGGGGGGTAGGTGAGAGAGAAAGGGAGGGAGGGAGGGAGGGAGGAAAGAAGGAAGGAAGGAAGGAAGGAAGGAAGGAAGGAAGGAAGGAAGGAAGGAAGGAAGGAAGGAAAAGAAAGAAAGAAAGAAAGAAAGAAAGAAAGAAAGAAAGAAAGAAAGAAAGAGGAAAGTTAGTAACTTATGGGGTCATCTGTAATTTTATCCATGGGGCAGAGGAAAAAGTAGCTCACTCCAAGTAGATTTGAAAGGACTATGAGAGAAAAAAATATGGTGGTTCTATGATTAAATCTCTTGAATTATATCTATTAGACAAAATAGCTCATATAAACAGGTACATAGATAAATATACACAGAGATGACAGAATATATGAATACATATCATACTATGTTATCTTTTTCCTCTCTCTTTTGTTTCACCCTCTCATTCCTATGCCTCCATATTCTCTCACTGAATGGGGTAGAGGGAGGGTGGGAGGGGAAAATTTCAAGGAAGAATGAAACAAAATGTTGTAGTAAATATTTGTTGATATGTAAATTTAGCTTTAAACCTCTATTGTTACCAAATCCATTTCAATGTGTATGCATGATCAATAGATGAATTTTTTTTAAGTTGGTTATGTCTTAATATAATCAAGGTTCCAAGTTTTTCAGAAGTAATTGATTTTTTAATGTATTCTATATACTGTGATGTACATTAGAGCAATGGCTATATTTGTACAGCACGATTCTTCCAAGCCATGTACAAAAGGTCAGTAATTTATTCGAACTCTGTGTGGGAAAAATGTAATGGCATTTTGTTCAACAAACTGATAATAGAGGACAGAACAAGAACCATGCTGTTTTTCACATTTTTAGACATTTAAAGTTTCATTTTCAACCCAATTTGCACATAAAAATTAGGAAAAATACACATAAGTGGTCCTCAAAGCCACAAAAGCAATACTATAGAGGTGTATGAATGAAGATTCTCATTGCTCTAATGATAGATTAATCTACTGCCCTCTAGAAATTCCAGGGAAACAAAAGATTCTTTTTTCAAATAGATAAACTGAGGCACAAACAACACATGAGGTTGATTTGAAAACACAATTATTTATTCTTCAAACATTTATTTGGATAAAACTCCTTAGATAAAACTGCTTCAAACAATGCTCCTTCTCAAGGACAGGCTCAGAGGGCCTATACTTGCCTAGCAATATTGTCTACACTGCTAGAATAACACTCATTATGCTGGGTTAGTATTAACTGCACACAGTGTTTTTAATATTACTTGGAAATGGTTGTAAAGTTCTAGTGATGTGTGATTTGCATCTTAAAGGATGACTAGGCATTATCTGGGTGGGAATAAAGAAAGAGTATTTTAAGTAGAGGGAACAGAAATTAGAGAGACACAGAGTATTAAAGGAAAGAGTTAATCCAGGTAAGTCAAATGCTCGTTGTGGTTGGACCACAGGCTGTCTGACCAGGTAGGTAGGAGATACGAGATAATTTAAGATCACGCTGTGAAGGGTTTCTGTACAGGGCAACTGCCCGTATTTTTAATCTCAAATACAGTGCAGAGCCCAGTGAGGGTTTCAGGAGTACAGGGCTAAATTTGTTTTAATAATACTACACTGATTATTGCATAGAGAAAAATGTCAGAAATTTATAACTAGTGGCCCTTATCCCTTAGGGAATTGTTTGGTCAATGATGTACTTTAAAAAATGATGTAACCAGGCAGTAACTATGGTGGAGCACAACACAATTTAGAATCTGCTTTCATCATGCACTTCTGTTTCCTGCTTGCTCCTATAGACTTCTGAGTTTGTGATTCTTAGTGAAGGTGAACTGCAGCAGGGAAGAGACTAGTGCATATCTCATCTCCACTACTCAGTTGGCTATGGGACCTTCACATTTCCTCATTTGTAAATGGGGGTAAAAAATAACCTAACTCATGGGGTTGCTCTGAGGATTCAATGATGTAATGCAGGTAAATGATTTAGGACAGAGCCTGGCAAATAATAAGTACGTAATAAATGCTAACAATTGTTATTAACATGAACAGATCAGTTAGGAAGTTTGTAAAAATAAGCCATGCCAGAAATGCTGAGTGCTTAGAGAATGGTGGCAGATTAATTGTGGAGATATTTCTAAAATTGCAATCAGTAGAGTTCTATTTAGATATAAAGTTAAGAAAAAGCAAAAAAACCAAACAAACAAAAAAAAAAGACGTTGAAGTTTCGATTGTATTTACGACACGATGACTGCAATGGTGGATCGATAATCAGTCAAGTTCATATCTTCTAGAAGAGGATCTTCCTATGCTCTGTCAAATCATAGTATATAAGTAGCTATTCTTCTCTGTTTATACACAAAGCTCTCTGTTTTCTGTGTAATATGACCTTCTCTCTGCCTATGAAGACTACGGATGTAATTGGGCTGAAATATTGTAGTAGAACCACATATTGTAGATCCAAACCATTGATAGCTTGGCTAATTTTCATATCTGTGTTTAGGCATGATCAGCTGCATTTTTATTTTTACCGTCATAAGATGTCATTAAGACCAGAAGAAGATGACATAAGGTTCTATAGTTTAGGGGTTAGCAAAATTTAGCATTTTCTGCTATGTAGACCCTCAATTAAGTTTGTTGTTCTTGGTCAATTTTATCTTGGATAAGACCAAAATCCCTAGTATAATACATATCTCCCCAATGCTAATCTGATGCCAATGATTCTGTAAAATGGAGACTAAAATGTAGTGAGAGCTGGGCCTCTCATGCCTACAGGGGCCAGCAACTGCATACAGGTTTCATCAACTGCCTTTTGCGGACTGTAGCATAATTAATTCCCATTTTTTATTTTCTCTAGGAAACATAAGGATGCTAGGAGAATTTCACAGCCCAGATACCTGTTAAATTAGTACCAAACTCCCACTCTCATTCTATGAGTAGGATATATAGCTTTGAAATTAGTCCCATTCCGTAGTGTAGGAAAGTAAAGTAAATACCATCATTTCAGTGCTGCTATGCAATTTCCACACAGATTAGAAGTGGAGAAGAGAGCTGCACATGGATGGTAATTATGTTTTCATTCTCCAGGCACCAACTTTCAGATATAGGCTCACAGACATCACCATATTAATAAAGTATTTAAAGATAAAGAGGATAGTTTATGCAGTATCTGGGTAATACATTACAAGATTTGAAGGGTTATCAAACTGAGAAAAAATAAAATACCAATTTTAAGATGGGAAGCAGTTTTGGAATTTATGATTTTCTTAAATGTCTGAATAAATCTTAGGACAAGATATAACAAGAGAGTTGTATGGCTGTTTATATTTGTCTAAGAAAGAACAAATATCTATTGACAGATAAATTTAGATCATAAATAACATAAAGCTGAAACGAGAATTTCTCCCTCAATTACATGTTTTTATTTCTCAAAATCCTTAATATAAGTGATCCATATTTTCAATTCATTTTACGGATGGATAGTTATAGTTATTTCATGGTTATCATCCATGTAATTCATGTGGGTGTGAACGTTTTCCTGTGTCATGACCCTTGCAGACATTATTAATCAATCACTGTATTACTTCACTGGCCTCAGAATCCTTCTTGCCTGAGAGCAACTAGCTAGCATTACCAATTAAGCAGAGTTGGCTCAATAGGTGAAACCAAGCTGTCATGTCATTCTACAGTTTATCAAGGCTAGAAAAAGATAGCAAAAGGTAGCATTGTCCTTAGGGACAAAAGCTCCTCAAAAGAGTTGCAGCGCTCCCTGTTCTGTTCCTTTGAGGCCCAAGATACGTTTCTCATTGGCTCAGCAGCCTGAAAAACCTCACTAGTGAAGTTCACATCATGACGAGTTTTTGAGAAAGTAGTGATCCCATGACTCCTTTCTCAGAGGTACTACAGGCAGATACCAGTTACGTTCCCATTTGCTTGCACGTTATGGAAACACTGAAAGATTATTTTGCCTACAAGAAAGAACCAAAGCAACTTGTATGCCTGGACCAGGAAGATATCATTCCATTTAACATAATGTGAAAGTATAGCTATCCAATTACCAGAATTTACCGAAGAGAAAAGAATAACAGGAATATCCAGAGAAAAGAATTAAGAAGAGGAAAACACTGTAGGGAATCCGTAACAGGAAGAGTAGATGATGTACCATATCAAGGGGGAAGTAATTGTTAGTCCAAGATACTTAGAAACTTTTGCATAATTTCAGGAAATTTGTTGTTCGAAAGGTGGCCTGTGACAGTAAAACTGGGGGAAAAGCCCTCAAAATTCTCCATCCAGTCTAATATTTTTTTAATTCTTTTTTTTTTTTTTTTGGTTAATATTGAACATTATAGTCACTTGGAAATTAAGTTACATTTGACATGCATACTAATATCATCAGGAAAGAGGACTGTATTCGTTTTCTATGGCTGCCTAACAAATTACCACAGACTCAGCAGCTTAAAGCAACACAGATTGATCAGCTCAAGGTTTCTGTGCCTCAAGAGTCTGGGTGTGGGTTAGCTGGATTGTCTGCTCCAGAGCTCACTAGGTTGTAATGAAGACATAAACTAGCAAAAATGATGTGAGCCTTGGAGTCCTCTTCCAAGCTCCCTGGTTGTTGGAATTCATCTCCATGCACCTGAATAACTGAGGTCTCTTTCTTTCCCTGTTAGCTGTCAGTCAGAGGTCACTCTTAGCTCCTAAAGGCTGCCCACAGTTCCTTACTACATGTACCCCATAGACAGTTCCCAACATGGATGTTTACTTCCTTCCAGGCCAGCCTAAATGTGTTTCTCTTCTTCCTCTACAACCAGCCAGAGAACACGCTCTGCTTTTAAAGGGCTCACCTGATTAAGTCAGGCTACACCACACCTGATTATGTCTGGCTAATCTTCCTTCTTCCATATAACATAACGTGATCATAAAAGAGATATTTCATCATATTCACAGGGTCTGCCCTCACTCAAGAAGCTTATACAGACTGTACATATCAGGGGTCAGTAATCACGGGGGACATATAAGCATTCTGCCGACCACAGTGACTAGGATAATTTACTGGATGATTAAACAAAAATATGATAATGTTCTCAAATGAAAGTGGCATCCATTGCTAGAGTATTAACTTGTATTTAAGGAAAGGGCCAATAAGTGAAGTAGTAATTTTGAGTCTCTGGAAACACTGAGTTTTGCTATTTAGTAGATCAAGGCTATCAGTCTCCTCTCTGTGAACTTAGACCCCTTCATCTTCCTTAGTCTCAGTTCCTTCACTTAACAATCTGGGATTTCATAAGGCCTATTTCACAGTTGGTCCCAGGATCAAATATGAGATTTTTTTAAAAAGAAGTTTGCAAACCATAAGGAGCAAAACACACGTGTCTTTTTTTTTTTTCCAGTTTATTGCCTGAGCACCCACTTGCCCTCAGTGACAGAAGTGCCCTTATCTCCCAAGGCCTCCCCCAACCACCTTACTTGGTCAGGAACTCTAGGGACTTAGTTCAAAGATCCATCCTGCTGCAAAAAGCCAGGAAGCAAGAGAAAACCAGCAAGTGTGACCAGTCCACTAATGTTGTGGCTTGGGTCTCTGCCACGTGAGGTTACAGGTGGTCCTGCACATTCTAACGGCAGAAAATTTATTCATGGTTGCTACGATATTCCTACTGATTCAGCTCTTTTCTTTCCATCACCCCAGCAGCGTCCCCCTGAACTCTGAAGACACTTCTCTTCTAGATCACACTCACATGCTCAGCCATGTCCCCCTAGTGCCATGGTGCCAGTTGGGCCATGCTGGAGAAGAACCTAGCCCCAGCCTCCTTAGGTGCTGGAATAAGTCTTCCCCATGGAGCCTGGTTTGCTCCCTCTGCATGGGACCACCTGGGCACATCCCAACAAGGGATCTCCCCATTGCACATAAAGGTGAAAGGCAAATGTTGCTAAGCAAGAAACACACACCCATTTTTACATACCTATATCTACATCTACACACAAACTTTTACTGGTGAACACTGCCTGTTTGCCTTAAATTTTCAAAACTTAGAGGGACTTTTACATCCTTCTCTACAGTGAAGCAATATCCTCCAAGGGACTGTTTTTGGCTATACAATAGAAGTGACACCTCATTCCAATACTAATTTTTCATAAAGAAAAGTCTGCTCCAAGACTATGGTTATTGAGTGAGGCCAAGGAATCACTATTCAGGGCTTCAGTGCTCATGGGGGGAGAGTTAATCAGCCATTTGCATCTTCTCCAGCATCTGGTAGTTTTACCCAGAATTAGCCTTTTGTTAAAATTTGTAACACATGTAACTGGGAAGGATTAATATCCAAAATATATAAAGGATGCCAATGATCAAGAAAGAAACAGTGTAGTAGAAAAATGGGCATTTCACACAAAGGAAATCTAAATGGTTAATAAGTCTTATTAGTAATCTCGGAAATTCACGTGAAAACTATGAGAGCCACTTCACACCCACCAAACGGGTAGAAAATAGAAATTGGACAAAACCAAGTGCTGATGGGTTGTGGAGGAATGGAGATGCCGGTGGGAGAGCGAGTCACCTGAACTCCTTGGGGAGACAGTGGTACTCACTGGCCACGCACTGTTCTAATAGCCTGCTTGAGTCGTGGTGTGTTCATCCAACGGGTGTGTCTGCGGCGCGGATGAGCGAGGCCTTTCCGGGACCGGCCTGTGCAAACAGCCCATTGCCCTGAGGGAGGCCCCATGCCACCAACACCAACGAATCTCAAAAACCTTCTCAGCCCCTGTGCATCAGGGGTGTAAGCTTGGGGAGAAGCTAATGCTCCAAGTGTAACGGGTTTGGTGGGCGGCCGCACGCCAGCACCAGTGAGCCTGCCTATTGGCAGCCGTGGCCCCGCTCATCCCGCCCAGCCTGAGTGGGACCCACCTGTGTAATGACGCGGGTGACTTTGGAGGCGCTGGGACTTCCTCCTGGCTCTCCTGGACCACTTGCTGTGGGGCCGCAGCTGCCATGTCGTAAGGACTCTCGAGTTGTCCCGTGGGCTGGAGAGGCCCCATGACGAGGAGCTGCCGCCTCCAGCCACGCCAGCGGTAACTGGCCAGTGAGTGGCCCTCCGGCCCCAGGCAGGCCTCGGCCAAACCTTACCGCGGCCTTAGGAAGGACTGAGCCGGAGCCATCCAGCGAAGCTGCTCCCTGACCCTCAGAAACGGTGAGAGCTCACAGACGTTTACTGTTTTTAGCATCTAGGTTTCGAAGTGATTTGTTATGTAGCTCTAGGAAGTTCAGAAACCTTGTCAAACGCAGGTTCTCTAAAAATCCGCTGCAGCTGCTGAAGGCCCAGGATTCGTCACGTTAACAAGATGCCGGTGATTCCAATGGGCTGGTACGTGGTCCACGAGGAGGAGGAGGAGGATTTGGCTCCGCCCCGGCGGCTGCGGTGAGAGGCAGTCACGCCAGTCAGCGCTGGGTCCCGTCAGCCCCTCCGGCGCCGCCGCAGCCGCGGGAGGGGTCAGGGCAGCCGGGCCGCGAGGACAGCCCCGCACAGCAGCGGTGACCAGCCGGAGCACCAAGCCTGGCGGGGGAAAGATACGTGGTGGACTCCCGAAGGTTCTGGAAGCCCGGAGCCTCCCGGTGAGTTCTGGTTCCGTTTAATTCAGAGTTTGCTCAGGGGACTCCGGAAGGTTCTGCGAGTTCTGGTTCCGTTTAATTCAGATTTGCTCAGGGGACTCCGGAAGGTTCTGCGAGTTCTGGTTCCGTTTAGTTCAGAGTTTGCCCAGTGGACTCCGGAAGGTTCTGTGAGTCTGGTTCCGTTTAATTCAGAGTTTGCTCAGTGGACTCTGGAAGGTTCTGCGAGTTCTGGTTCCATTTAGCTCAGAGTTTGCTCAGTGGACTCCGGAAAGTTCTGCGAGTTCTGGTTCCGTTTAATTCAGTTTGCTCAGTGGACTCCGGAAGGTTCTGCGAGTTCTGGTGCCGTTTAGTTCAGAGTTGGCTCAGTGGACTCTGGAAGGTTCTGCAAGTTCTGGTTCCGTTTAGCTCAGAGTTTGCTCAGTAGAAGGTTCTGTGCATTCTGGTGCCGTTTAATTCTTGAGTAATTGCTATTATAATTATTTATTATTTTATTGAAGCCCAAAACAGCTGTGTATTTTGGCTTGTTTTAGTCCGTCTATTTATGAAAATGCATAGCTTTAATTTTTAATTTAAGGAATGTTATGACATTTGATTTTGTGTAGGCTTTTTTTCTTTTTCTTTCTTTCTTTCTTTCTTTTTTTTTTTTTTCTTATTTTAACAGTTACAAAGATGTTTCTGTGCTTCCGCTGCCAGATTTACCACACAGATTTCCAGGAGCAGCATTTGTACATCAAAGGATGTTCCTCTTAAATAATTCATATAATTAAATTAAAGCTGCTTCAGAGCACCTTTCAGAGTCTGTAACTTTTTTGATTCCATGTTAGTTTGTTACAAGTGAGTCTTCAAAAGGACTTCTCAAAAATACATGGTGAATGGGTAAAATATGGAGTTAGACTTTGTGTGCATATTATTTTTTATGACATTAGGAAAATAAGGAGACTAAGCATAGGAATAAAGACCTTTTATAAACTATACAGGAAAGCACCTTCTTTATTATAAAAAAAATTGATTATGAACTTGAAAAGCAAACGCAAAACAAATGCCTAGAGCCTTTTTTATCTGCTGTACTTGTATTGGAGGTAGGACTGATATGAATGCATCATCTCTCCAAAGATAAGGAGAAGTAGGTCCAGAACATTACAGACCAAACAATAATCAGTAAAACAGAGTCTCACTGAACCATGTTCCCTGAGGATAAAACATAACATCAGAAAGGTCCATAAATCCAATTCAAGGAAGAATTATTCATTAGAATTGCAGAATTACATCATTATTAGATTTTTAGTAAGTGGCAATAGTCCTGAATATATTTTATGAAATTTTACTCTTTAAAAAATGACTTCCATTAAATTACAGTAGCAATATCTGAATTTAGATGTAATGTCCCGCAAGCTTAGCAAATCCTTGTCCTATTATTTTATCTAAGTTCTTTCTAAAAACCTAATCAGAAAAACTCCCTGCAATTAAATATTCCAGGGGCTTTCAAAATCTACAATTGCAATTACTTCTCACAAAAGATAAATTTAAAAACTGCAATTATTCATTGTCTTGTAAACTACATCAATTCAATTGCATTGGTGCCCTACCAGAGAAGGTAAAAAGGAAAAGTTAGATGAATATTTTTGGCCTTTCTAACTAAGTTATTTATTTTAATTATGAAAATCCTTTTCAACAAAGAAAAATAAATTTCATACCTGGAGCAGGTGTAAAACTTGAAGCATTTATAGTCTTTAGTCCCCATTGAATAATAGCTTTGCTACTAAGATGATTTAAAACTTACCGGAATAAAATAAAGGGCTGAATGATAAAAAGGTGTTTTCTATTAATTTGTTTTGTCAATTGGCCTTGAGTCTTAATAAACAGAGAATGAGAGAAGAGTCTGGCTCAAATAAACATTGAATGTATGTTGCCTTAATTTTTAAAAGTCAAGCACTTACGTAATATTTATAACTAAAAAGAATATGATAGGAGATAGTGTTCAGAAGTTAGGGAAAGATGGGGGCAGAGAGAAAAGGGTTAGCAAGAGTGGCAAAGGCCTCAGAAAAAAAGAGGAATAACATTTTTAATATGGTTCTGCTTACGAGGTTCTCTTACATTTTTCAAGGTCATGATCAATGCAATATTTTCATAATACTGATTATAATTATGAGCAGAACGATGTCATTAATGTCTCATCAAACACACCTCTATAAGCCTTTGTATACTAGTTGATGTGTTTAATAAATGAGTTAGAAGTTGTAGATATTAGTAGTAATTATTGAGATTTTTCACTCTAAAAACTTAAGAAGCTAGTCAAAAACTGTTTGCCCAAGTATTTGCATTTTAAGCAATTTTCCATAGTAGGTCACAAAGTGCTCCTTTAAGAGGAATTTGTTTATTCTGTTCAATGGGGTAAATATGATTCAGTATTTATTAATCTATAGGTAGACCATGATGAACACACATAATCTGCTCATCTATTAAAGCTGTCACTGTGTGTTAATAAATGTGTATAGGATACGAAGCCATTAGCATTTCCATATTTGACTTTCCATTTATCACAAAAGCCATCCATCCATATTGTCTGTCCATGCCCATGATTTTCTGAAGAGAAAAATGGAACTAGTCCATTAAGCCAAAGGAAGTAAAGGTGTCCTGACTATAATAACTAATCTCCGTCTATAAAATCTTCTGTACAAACCAAACTGTGGAAAACAGAAAACCTTAAATTATGTCCTCATATTTCATTCCTGTCCATGAAATCTCCACACAGGTCTAGAGAATGAATTTAACAATCCCAAGCAGTGGTGGAGGCTTTTATTCAAAGATATTTTTAAATTAAACGGTTTCTAGGCTTTCTTCCAGCCCAGACATTCTCTTTGATGCCCATGGACCTAAGCTGGAACTAGTGAGAAACTATAAAGTAAGGAAAGGTAGTTGCAGGGCACATTCTTTCAGCAATTTGTGCTCAAAACTTGCTGGGATGATTTGATGAGGTAAGGGGTTAGGATTGGGGAAATAGCTAACTAAGCAGTACTTCTTAACATATGGAGGCAGCCAACCTGTAAAGTGGCAGAGGATACGGGTACTTATTTATATTGGGGAAATAAACCACATTGTTCAGGTAGGTTTCACCACTGAAATGGAAGAGAGAAAATTCCTTGGATCAAGTCCCTCCCCTAATGCCTGTAAAAATGGGGACAAAAAATCACCGTCAGCAATCCATTGAGAAAAGGGGCACAACCTCCTGCAATACACTTGAAGGTGATGACCAGGAACATCACAATACACGTATATACAGTAAGGAATGATTCCCCAGAAGTCTTACTTAAGATTTGATAAAACTGACAGTTCTCATAATGCACCTTGCTAACAAGAGTAAGTGAAAACCAAACAGTAAAACACTGAGTTGGAGAAATGACCCATACCCTTACCAATCCTCCCAGAAAAATGATATATATCACTTCCATATGGAGAGAAATAAAAAAGAAAAAAAATCTTTCAGAAAAGAGAGTACTGTTTCGACTGAATTTTCCTGCTTGCTCCTCCACTTCCCTGGTGACACAAGAATGGCTGCCACACCAAAAAACGGCAGACTTTCATTCTGCAGCTTTGTTCAGACCTTCCTTTTCTGAGAAATTTTGATTGATTGATTAATTGATCATGACTCTATTTCCACTGGGTCAGAGGCCAGTTTGTTTTTTCTCTGTAAATTAAATATAAATGAGAGCCTGATACATTGGAACGAAGGCGAGAGGGATGGAAGACAGAAGGAAGCAAAAAGACAAAGAATCATCCTAGAAAAAATACAGCACAAAGAATAGGATGTAAATCCTCTTTATCATTTTATGCTTTATAAAAACATAATATACATAAAATATAAATTTTATTAATATTTATAAAATATATAAATATATTTTACATAAATATAAAATTATTTATATTTATAAAAATATAGGTTTCATAAAACAAGACCTCAAACTATAGTTAATAATAAAGTGAGATGAAAAGCGAGATTTGAGAACAAAGGAAGGAATTGAAGGCAAACAGCATCATTATAATAGTATATAAATTAGGAATATTAAGAAATGGAATAAATGAGTCTAAAGGTATACATATTAATAATTAACTCTTAAAAGTAGCGACAGCAAATGAAAATTATTAGTGGATTAAAGTATGCGAATGCAACTATTAGAAATGGAAAACATGGATACTAAACTCTGGTGTTGGCGAGCACCAGGTGCAAAAACGGAGATAATAATAAAACCAGTTAAAGACTGTTGTGTGGGTAACATATGCCTATCATTTGGAAGATGGTAAGATTTAAGATATTTTTGGAGGCACAGCCAACTGGATATGGTGTGAGAAGTAAAAATAAAGAATGAGGAATGAATTGTATAGTTTTGGTCTGATGAAATGGATGGTGTCATTTATTTGGCGAGGAAAACTCTGTGGTGAGTGTGTTATGTGGGAAAATGTTTGGAACATGTCTTGGACCTATTAAATTTGAAAGTATTTAGTGTCTAAGTGGAGATACCAAGAAGATACCTCAGCATGTGTCCAGATTGTAAGGAAGAGGTAAGGGGTAGAGATATGAACTGGAGATTCACCAACCTAGAGAGTGGTCTTTGAAACCATAGAAGTAGATAAAATTTCTTAGAGGGCATAAAGTGAGAAGAGGATTCAGAACAGGGATAAAAATCTCTGCCAAAATTGGAGACCTAGTATAGGAATAATTGCCTGAAAAAAGTCTGAAGGAGTGTTCAGTAAGGCAGGAGGAAAACATGGTTGTGTAGAGGCATGGAAGACTCATAGAGGACAACGTGTTTATGGAGTGGAGGTGGGGAGTGTTCAACAGTGTAAAATTTTTCTGAAAGTTCAGTAAGATGAGGGAAAATATGGTTTTCACCAGCTTTTATTCCCAGGGACATTGGTCACTTCCTGTGGTGCAGTGGGATAAAAGCCCAACTGGAGAGGGTTGAAAGAGAATGGGAGGAGACAAAGTAGAGACAGCCAGCATAGACAACTCACAAGAGAGATTTTTACTATGAATGGGAAGCCAACAAGTACTGAGGATGGTTGGAGGAAAATGTAGACAAGATATTCTGACACGGGTAAACCTGATAAGAGTTTTAAAGTCAATGTGAATAACCCAGTAGAGAGGGAGAAAATGTTGATGCAAGAAATATAGGAGCTAATTTCAGGAATAACATTCTTGAAAGTTTGCAAGGAGATAATAAACAACAGCACAAATGGAGGATTCGATTTAGAGAGCAAAAGGATATATCTACTGTAGCAATAAGGAAGTCAAACTATCATGGTACAGGTTCATATAGATTTGTGGCAGTTCTCATATAGATTTTCTTTTTATTTTTGAAGTATAGTTGATTTACAATGTTGTGTTAATTACTGCTGTACAGCAAAATGATTAAGCTATAAATATATGTTCATATGGATTTTCTTAATAAAAGATGTTGCAGTACCATCACCTCGAAATTATGACGGGGGTTGGAAAAGAATGAGAGAGATTTGAGAAGAGAAAAGTTGTGAAAGAGTCCTCTTTGAGAATAAGAGAACGAATTTACCAGGCACATATTGAAGGATTGTCTGACAGTGTTGAGTATCCATTTGAGATTTGTGGTTATAAATTTGAAATGAATCTAGTCATCGAAGTATTTTCAGTTTTTTTTTTTTGCCAGCAATGTTCTGATGCTACACGTGGTTGCATGTATATAGGTTTGTCAAGCAAGAACTTCTTAACAGATGAGCGAGAAAGGTTAAATAAATTTTCAATGTATTAATTTTATTCAAATTAGATACATTTAAGTGTATCTAATATTAAAATATGGAATCTCATCTGAGTAGGGATATGAAGACCTGGGGAGACAAGACATTATAGAAAACAAGTCTTAGAGTTAATGGATTGAAAGTCTCAAAGAGGTTAGAGTCCAGGTGGGCAATAAGTGAGCTGGAGGAATAAGATAAAATGTTTAAAGAGTGGAGGGGTTGAAACAGATTTTGTAGTTGTTGCAGGTCTGGTGATGACTTAGGATAGAATTCCTGTGAGTGGGTGATTGTAGTAGAGTGTAAAAAGTATTACTGATGCAAAATAGAAATCAAGGAATGGAAAGGCATGCTATGAGAAACCACATAATAAGTGATAAAGTTATTTTTTATTTAAAAAAACAAATTATGCTTTTAAAATCAATGGTTACTTAACCATTTTCTACTCCAACACAACTAAGGGTTATAACACATCATCATCAATCATACAATACTTATTCTAAGAGAAGGGATGCATTTGGGGCCATGCATCCCTTCCCTTAGAATAACCCCCTCAGAAGGTCAATTTTATAACATTGTGAGAAACATGTAAGATATTTCACATTTGTTAAAGTACTTTCCCTCAACAGCCCTTCTTCTGAACCATTCCCAAGTATTACTAACCATTGCTCTTATTATACTAAATTCCTTAATGTTAATTGAAAATGCATGATATAATATTCCTCTATTATGGAAATTTAAAATAAGTTCTCTGAACTGTTTAACACAATACAGGATTTGCTGTCTTCAAAATAGGCAGCGATCAAGGTCAGTATTACTCCAAGCATGGGTAATGATGGTGGTAACGTTCCAATATGATATCCAGAGTATTTGCATGGCTGATTTCCCACTGAAAGTACCATACAGAAGATCTGTGTAAGAATGAATCGATTACTATATACATAAGTATTTGAGCCAGAGCTCATTTGTCTGGGGTTTAGATTAGATCTGATGCATGGAGGAGAAAAATGATTTGCTTTGAATGAATGAATAGCTAGGTTCTGATGCCAAACTGTTGTGCCATTGATCCTCTGAGATACCATTTTCATATATCATCCCGATTTTAGAGCTGAAGTATCTGAGACTTAAAATAGCTATATGATTGCTTGAGAGGGCAGTGTTTAAATGATAGACCTGGAATTTGGACTCTTGTTTTCTAATTCTCAAACTCACTGTGCTCACCATTATATAACAGATGCCTTGCTGGTCACAAAGGCTATAATTTCACTCTTTCAGGGTTTGGTTTAGAGACTTGTAACACTAACTGAGAATACTTTATAGATGATAGAGTAGGAATTTCATTTGTAACAGCAGAATTTTCTGACATCTTAATAGAGGCTACTGAGTTGTTGAACAGGAGAAACACTGCAGGATCATAGCTATGCTTTAATCTTAATCTAAATGCAATAGAAATGCATTTCTATTTCTTTTAGTTAACTCATAAAGAAAACCTCCAGATTGTTTTTTGGTTTTTTTTTTACTCACATAATATTCTTTTATACCTCTCATTCCCTCCATACAATCTCTTATCCTCATTCCCCAGGATATTTTATTCTTTAATTTAAGAAAAAGATGTTATTGTATGCCTCAGGTATCATGCTCTTATAATTTCAGTATTATGATGTAAATCAGCAAGCTTAATTAATCTAAAGTAAATGCATAAAAATATGATCATATAGCCACAAAAAATACATATTTAATCACACATTGCCTAGCCACCAGCATTGCTTATAGAAATATTATAGTAAGTTAGATATATATTTTCCTGACATCTGTGTTTAACTTGATGAATATTAATGCAAAAAAATCACAGGTTTAAAATTTTTTAATTAGCAAAAAGAAGAAAGGACTATTTAAATGGCACCATCCCTAAAAATAATACAAACTGAAATATTATTTCTGTTTATTTCTGAAGACATTGCAAGGTTAAATTTGAATATATTCACTTGTTTATGTTCTATTTATGTCATTAACTTTTTTTTTAATTATTGATTGATTGATTGGCTGCATTGGGTCTTCGTTGCTGCGTGCGAGCTTTCTCTAGTTGTGGAGAGCGTGGGCTACTCTTCATTGTGGTGTGCGGGCTTCTTAGAGCGCAGGCTCGGTAGTTGTGGCGCATGGGCGTAGTTGCTCTGCGGCATGTGGGATCCTCCTGGACCAGGGATCGAACCCGTGTCCCCTGCACTGGCAAGCGGACTCTCAATCTCTGCACCACCAGGGAAGTCCCTATGTCATTAACTTTTTATTTTAAAAAATAGCTAGTAAAATTTCCATAATATGCATGGGTACCTCCCTAGCTTTTTTGTTGGATGCTTGTCATTCTTTAAATTTTGGGTTCTGTAGCCACATTGATATAGCCCTTTCAAGACAAAAATCTTGTGATGCTGAATTTATGTTATTGACACCAAGTTTACATCATGGTTGAGGGGGGGATGGCAGAGAATTAACATATAAGCAACTACTCTATATCCCAGGTATTTTACATATACATATTCATTTAATATTCATAGTAGTCCTGGAAAGGGAAGACCAGAATTCCCACTTTACAGATGAAAAATAGGAAACTCTGGGATATATAGTTATTAGTATTGGAGTCAAGTTTCAGTAACTCCTCTCCCTGCCTCTTGATGACAACCGCCACCACATATCCTGTGACATCTCAGAACTCTTCAGATCTGTCTGGCAATGGATAATTCATGCACCGTGACGCCAACAAATGCCCAAATCTCTCCAGTTTCCTCTGTGTGGTTTCTTATTTCCAGTCACATGCATTCATTTATTCTGTAAACTCCCAAATGTCAGAGGCTGTGTCTTCTGCCTCCTATAAAATTCTGGACACTTTACAGTGGGTTGAACAATACATGCTGCTAATAGTTAGATAATACTATGAGTATTAACATAAACATTCTTTTTCTTGGCACATGTGGATCAAACTTTCTGCAGGCTGGTTTTCACATTCCATGTGAGTCCACATGGCATTAGAAACAACCCATTGACATAATGTGAAATGTCTGTTCCTTTGTGTGGAAAGACAAAGGGCCCTATCCAGACAACTGTGCAAACATTAAACAGTAACATAAAATAAACTCTTAACATTATATATGAACACTGAAATCAGTATATTTTGTGAAGTGGTGAGTGAAAGGGAAGTTCAAGAACATGAATAGGTATTTGGGCAGAGGAATAAAGGAGTGGTATAGATACGGGACATTGCTCTGTGTTTTAATTAATCATTGACCAGCTGGGGAATGGATGAGATTCCAGAATCTGCTCGAGTGAGGGAGAGTGGATTGTGTGGTAACCTGGTCATGGTATGGTATGGTGTGGGAGAAGGCTAACAAAGGAGGAAAGGGAATGATGGCTTAACAAAAACGATAAAAACAAAATAGTGTATAAAAGAGTGAGAATTTGGGGGAGAAAGGGGAAGAGGGTTTCAGTACCTTCTGGAGTCTACAACAAAGACTGTAGAATGTGTGAGGTTCCGAAGTAAAAAGGAGAACAGTAGCAAAATTGGAAATGCTGATACAATGCCTTCACTCTATCTCTGCAACAAGGACCATTTATTCACCCTTTAACCAACATCAGTTCGCATCTTAGCAAGATGAATGCAAAAACTGAATTATAGGACATGGAAACAAAAATGTAAATGTATCTTCTCTCCATGTTGCCCTGGCCTCCAAGGAAGGTGTTCTCAACCTGTTCAGTATTGAAAGTTCTAGTGTTGCATGTAGAGAGGAAATGGTGTTTTGTTTTGTTTTTTTTAAAATAAATGTCCTGGCACAGATCTTTTTTTTTTTTTTTAAAGTATTTGTTTTTATTTATTTATTTATGGCTGTGTTGGGTCTTCGTTTCTGTGCGAGGGCTTTCTCCAGTTGTGGCAAGTGGGGGCCACTCTTCATTGCGGTGTGCGGGCCTCTCACTATCGCGGCCTCTCTTGTTGCGGAGCACAGGCTCCAGACGCGCAGGCTCAGTAATTGTGGCTCACGGGCCCAGCTGCTCCGTGGCATGTGGGATCTTCCCAGACCAGGGCTCGAACCCGTGTCCCCTGCATTGGCAGGCAGATTCTCAACCACTGCGCCACCAGGGCAGCCTGGAAATGGTGTTCTTGAATTTGGACACTGACATAAATAGAAACATGTATGGAGACACCCATAATTAAATGTAGGTTAAAATGTAGACAGCTTTCACCAGTTGTAAGTGCTACATTGCTCTTTGAATAAAATTCACACTTTTTCTGTGGCCTCCAAGACGCTGCATTAACCAGTCTCTATTTACCTCTAGAAACTCATGTCACTCACTTCCTTTTACACTGTATCTTCTGTCAATCTCTAAGTTACATTAAATGAGTTCATAAAAGGGCAGGTTTTATTTAAAGACCAGAAAGGAGGAAGTTAAATATGCCCATGGTTCATGTATCCTCTGTACTGTTCAATGCAGAGGCAGAGAGTACTTTGACAAATAACTATTGACATTCCAGTTCTCAAGCAGATGGTGCCTGTAGTGGGCTGAATGGTGACCTCAAAAAATAATGTTTTTGTCCCTGAAAATTGTGACTGTGACTTTGTTTGGGTGGGGGAGAAAGTCTTTGCAGATGTAATTAAGAACCTTGAGATGAGAGTATCCTGAATTACGCAGGTAAGCCTTAAATCCAATAATGAGTCCTTATAAGAGATAGAAGGGAGAAGACAGAAATGCAGGAAAAAGTGATGTGAATACAGAGGCAGAGATGGGAGGGATGTGGCCACAAGCCAAGGAAGCCATGGAATGCTGAGAGCCATCAGAAGCTGAAAGAGATAAGGAAGGATTCTCCCTAGAGTCTCCAAAGGGCGTGTGGCCTTGGCAACGCTTTGATTTCAGACTTCTGTCCTCCAGAGCTTTTAGAGAATAAATTCCTTTTGTTTTAAGCTACCTAGTTTGTGGTAATTTTTTTTATGGGAGCTCTGAGAGAAGAACACAGTACCTAATGGTAGAGATGGATGTATCGGGATTTGGGATTTTAGTCATCAAAATTATTTAACTAACTCTCTTTGATCTAAAATGATGTTCAATAAACAATCATTTCATTATGTACTAGTTAAGTAATTTTTTACAAAGGAAAGACCGTGTATTGGTCAGCTAGTAAAATATTATTGTTCTTTTGACATATTTATTAACATAATGGAATTTTCGTTTACTTAGTAATCTCTTATGAGTTTGGTTAAATTGGCTCAACCCAAAGATGCTGATCAAATTAAGGTTCCACAACACAGTTAAAATCCTGGACCTTAGTATGATTACAGTAAGAGGGGCAAGACCCTGTAATTCTTTGTCAGAGATGTTCTCAGGAAGACCAGAAGGGACCATAATATTATTTGTCATGGCCAAAATTTGACATAAGAAAGTTTGTACATAGATTTATTCTTGGCTTCTGTGTACTAATCTTTAACTTGGTAGAAAGCGTATGGAGTTACAAATCTTAGAAGAAGGTAGAATTGAAGACATATATAAATAGGAATCTGTAGATACATTAACTGTAGAATTTTCTAGGATGAATATGATAATACAGTAATATAGAAGGAGCTTATATCAAACTGCACTTACATGGCTCACAGAAATGTCAGAGCAAACATAAATAAACCAAATAAAACATCATATATATAAAAATATGTCAGAATTTTGAAGCTGTATGTATTTCATTCCAAAGTTATCATAGATTACTTTGAATGATGTGATATATATTATATATATTTGTTTTATATATATGTATGTGTATGTAATATATGAACAAGTATACATCTTTAAATTCCTAGCTACTGTTTATATTAGATATAAAGGTTTAATAAGAATATGCTTCAGTTGTTGAGTCTCATAAGACAACCTCTATATTGGGTATAGGTAATGTGGTAGAATGGATGTGAAACTAGAGCTTTGTAACGCCATGATTAAAGAACCTGCTTCCAATAACCACATCATAGGAAATTGTGTCCTTTATACTCCACCAAAATAACATCTTTGATTTGGTTTGGGTCACTGCCCTATGTAGGGGGATAGTGTAGATCACTATGTTGCAGAGAAGTCAGGCCTGTATAAATAAATACATACATAAATAAATAAGAATACCACAGCATTGTTCGTTTATAGAAATTATATAATAATAATAAGAAGAAGGCATGGGAGAAACCGAAGAGTAGAAAGATAAGGAGGAGGATAAAAAAAGGAATAAAAGATTAATTCTAAGATGTGCATTGAAATCAGAGGATTTGTGCTAGGTACTTTTATTCATTATGTCTAATTCTCCAAAGTCCTGTGTATATTATTACCCCTTATTTAGGAGTGAAGAAATTGAGGCTTAGAAAGATTAATCATTGTGCCCCAAATCAAAAGTAGTTCAGCTGGATCATGGTACCAGCTGGATTGGGTCTGGTTCAGCTGGATCGGATCTCCCACATTGACTGGCTTTTTCTCCCCCTCTAATGATGGGGAGAAAACACAATCAGTTTAGTAATCCACAAATTAAAAGTAGGTGGTTGCTTATGTGATAGGATTATTCTTTTGTTCCAAATTGCCCTTTTTGCAGTCCCTCTGTGGGCCTGAAATACTCATTCCTAGGTATATTCTCTTGAACTGCCGAACAGTTTTTCAAACTCTCCTATTAAATGCAAACAATTTACTGTAAATAGTTTTATTTTAACTCATGTGTGCCAATCAGCATGTTTCATTAAGAAGAAAAAAAAATGCAGGGCAGTTTAATTGATTGTGTGGAGACCAGAAAAAAGGTGGGAAGATACAAAAGGTCTGGTAAATCAGGTTCATGCTCTAGTAAATGAGCTATTTTGTAGCCCTTAAATACAAATGAGATCTCACTGGTAGAAAACGGATTTTTCCTAATAGTTTATCCTTAGAAATATTCCAGTTTTCCTTAAGGGATTAAAAAAACTGATTCAGTGAAACAGAAGTGAAATACAGTTATACTCTGTGTAGGAAAAGACAATGGAAGGAACCCTATCTTTTTTTGTGAAAGACCTACCTCATAATGGCAATAGACTGGAGATGTTACTTAGTTAAAATGTCTTCCTGGGGAATTGAAGGAGGCACACTTTAGGCGATAACACTCTCCTTTCTGGGAATACAACCAAACCTTAGAGAGAACAAACAAGTGGCATCCACTGGCTATATGATATACAGTGGCTGTAAGATATAATGCCTAAGGGGGCGTTATAGCTAAGAAGTTGAGATCCTGGTGTTTGGAGTCAACTAGTTGTGTTAACCCCCAATTCTAACTTTTTATAACCATGTCATTGTGAATGACCTACTTCTTGTCATAAGAATTTTCTTCACCTATGAAATGGAAACATGAATAGCATTGTTGTAAGGTCTAATTCAGCAGTATGTATAAATAACTTATCACAAAATTAGGCACATATATGTCTCATTAAATGATGGGTTTTATTACCATCTTCATCGTAATCACCATCATCCATTTTTCCTTACAAGATTCACATTTAGCAAATCAATATGGGAAGATTTGAGGTTGACTATTTTTAGTGAAAGACCCTAGGGATTAACTATGTGAAATACATACTTGCTGAAGTCAAGGATATTCACAGGTTTCAGGAAAGGTGGTTCCTTTTTCCCCTTTCCCCACAAATATCAACTGCACAGCATTTGGTGATCCTACATAAATCTGATTGGCCTTAGTGGCACATTGATGTTGTACATGTTATATTGATTGGAAACACCAGCTCAATAAAACACTCCAACTAGGTATTTTGGCACTTATGAATTTATACACTGCCTCAAGTTCAGAGCTCTGATCCTTGCTAACTTTTAACATATTCTATTCCATCACTTTGGAGCCAGAATATAATACATATTTTTTTTCAAGTGAACACATTTACTCTGGCTGAGAGGCCAAGTAACTTATAAGAAAAATATTTACTGTTTCCATCTTGATAAATTAGGAATGTAGCTTCTTCAAGCTAGTTTTGTACATGAGAATGAATAGCTTTTAGTAGTTGTCAGTATTGACTACTATTATACTTTACATCCACAGTAAAAATTTGTCAAGAACAACATAAAACTGTACATGTCTATGCTCTATCCAACATTGTCATCTTTAATTTGTGGTAATCAAACCCCAGGGCCTAGAAGTGTGACAGCCATACTGCTGCTATTCTGTGTTCCTGTCCTTTTAGCTAGGTTTTTTTTTTCTTTTTTCTTTTTTTATAAATGATAATTTCTTTTTTATCTGCTCTTTCTCTTCTAGAGAAGCAACACTCTCTCTGCTTATGCCTACCATATTTTCCTCTAGTTTCAATGAACAGCTATCTAATTTTCCCAGTGACTCAGGATCTGAGCTTTTGTGTCAGTCAGACATGGAAGGAGATACATAATGTTTCCAGCTTCCTTTTTCTCTAGCAATCTGTTTCCTGAATTACATCTGCGGCAGACAGATTATACTTATAGGTAGTGGGTGTTCCTCAAGTATTCTAGAATCCATTTATCTAGCAAGGATTGTTCTCAGTTTTTATATGTATTTAAGTGACAAAATGAAGAAGTTCCAGTAAAGGCTTTAGCCAAATACTATTTTGAACCAGAAAACTGATAGGGTTTCAGTTTTGACTTTGAAATTAGATAAAAATAAATTTAATAATAACCATTATACTGACAGATATAATTTCTGACAGAAAAAGAAAGAAAAAGGAAGGCATTAGTTATATTTATCAAAATTAAGAGGATGGGAAGAACAGTGAAGTATACAACATTAAGACAAAAAAGGATGGCAGATTCAAGGGCAAATGTATTAATTAAAGCAATAAATATGAATGGCTTAAATTTCACTATTAGAAGACAGATTGGACCAGAAACAAAGCCTAAATGTATGGTACTTTCAAGAGGTTGTCTAAAACAGAAAACACAGGGAAACTAAAATGAGATGATGATCACAAACATGCCAGGAAAGCATGTGAATCAGGAAAACAATATTAATGTTAAGAAGTATGCACAAGCAAAAAGCATAAATTAGATAATTTCCACTCATGATATTCAAATATAAAGCAAAAAATGGATGAATTTTGCAATAAATAAGACAAGTTAACTATCATCAAATATAGAATATTGAAACTATAAAAATATGTCTAAAAGAAAATTTTAAAAAGAAATAACTAGGCAATTTTTCAAATGAAAAATATAAATTACCAATAAAACAAATATTTAATTTTTCTACCAATCAAATGCATTCTAGTTTGTTATGAAGCCTCTTAGTGCTTGTCAAGTAGTCTCTTTCAAGCTGACAGATGGTAGATAAATTTTATAACTTTTTTGGAAGGCAATTTTGCATTATATATAAAAATCACAAATCCTTTGGCCATGATATTCTTAGAAAGATTTATATTCAAATTTGTTGAGCATACCATTATTCAAAAGTCCATAAAGTTGGAAACAATTCAAATGTATCACAATATGGGAGTTTAAAAATAAATGGTAATAATGTTATCTAGTATTTAAATAGTATATATCATGTTGCAGGCATTGTTTAAATCACTCCACATATATAAAACCATCTAATTAGAAAAACAATCCTATGAAGTAGGTATTGTTTTTATTCCCAGTTTTCTTATATGAGAACTGAGAGAATGAGAAGTTAATGAATTTGCTCAAGTTCACATGTCAATAACGGTAAAGCAGTGGTTAAAGCTCAGGCAATCTGGCCCTGAGGCTCAGGTTCATAGTCTCTATGCTATAAAGTTTTTCAAATGAGAGCATCCATTATTAAAGAATAATTTGTATCCATAAAAAGTATGATTTTAAGAGTTTTTTTAATAATATGAGAAAATGTTTATGATATTGGTAAGTGAAATAAAATTTTACTTTGCAAGATATATGAATACATAAAACCAAGACAGGATGATTTATACAAAAGGTATTGCCAGAGAGGAAGGAATAGATTATTCATAATGGTTTTATATCTTATGAATTTCCCAACATTTCTAAAATAAACTTATTTTAATAAAAATACACAATAATTGTGTCAGTAAATGATCAATATTTTGTACCATAACCTGTCTACTATATGGTATCTTTATCATCTAGTAATATTGATATATTGAACAAATAAACAGCACCAGAAGTTCCTGGAACAGTGCCTATAAAGTATATATTTATTCTTATTGATGACATTCTTATTCAAAACTATTTAAAAAAATTGTGTGGCAGACTGGTGGCATCAAATCACAGTCTAAATCTGAATAACAAGTTACAGCTGACTGTGAGGGTGGACACAGAAGTAAAAATAATATACATTCTTTCTAAAAAGAAAGAAAACTAAAAAAAAATCTTGCTGAACTTAGATGTAACAACAAAAAAAAGATTTCCAGGACTTTTAGGCATACCACAAAATTAACCTGCATTAAAAAATAACATATCTCAGTTTTTCTACTTCAACACACTTTGTCAGATTTCGCAGTTCCAAGATATTCTTCCAAAATGTTGAGGCATCGATCTTTGTTCTTCCTCTTCCTCCCTCTGTTTATTTTTTAATGCAAAATGCAGAAATTAGAAGAAGAGGAATAAAACCATTTGCCAGAGAGCCCCAGGCCTTTAACTTTCTCCTTGCCATCCCCCAGGGTAAAATGGTTTTGTGAACAAACACAAGAGCCTAACTCTTGATTGAACTTTTTCAGAACCGATACAAAAATGTCAAATAAAGGAGTCAGAACAGAAACAACTCATATAATAGATGAGCAGAAAAATAAGCCTCATATTCAGTAGGGTGGTTTGGTAAATATTTAGAATTTGGAATAAGGCCATGAGACATGAGTAGATTTCAAAACACACAGTTTTAAAAGGAATGTGTTAATGAGTATTTGGGGTGAGTGAAGGAATAATAGGAGTCTATTCTTTCTGTCTAGAGATAAAATGTACTTATTATTTGGCCCTCTGCCCATATTTATAGTGTACCCTAATTCTCAGCCTAGAAAGGTTCATTGCCAGGGTTATTATTCAAAATGCAGCATGGATCCTGGCACTCTGCATAAAACCTGAGATATTTTCTCCATTTTCTTCTGGTGAGGTTGAGATCCATGATGATGGCATCCAAAACCATTTGTAACGCAATATCAACTGCATTAACCACACCCCTTTCTGACTCAATCCCTCTTGCTAGAAAAAATTCTCAACATTTCAAACAAACCAAATTCTTTCAAACTTCTGTTTTTGCACATCTTATTCAATCTACTTAGTCCCTTCACCTCACCTGGTACCGAGATTTCCCTTTTTTTTCTTTTTTCTCTATTTACAATTTTGGCTCTAACTGTGCATGAAAAATATTTATATCTGTGAGTTCCTCAAGGAAAGAAACCATAACTTCATAATCATATTTTTAGCACTCAGCACAGTGTCAGGCCCAAACAGTTAACAGATATTGATTAAGAATGAAATGAGGCATACATTTGTTGGCAGACAATATTAAAATGAAGCAGGTGCAGTTGTTAAAAATCTACATTTCATTTCTAAATAGCTCAGAAATGATTACATAATTTTTCCTAAATTTCTAGAAAAGAAAGTTTTAAAAAAAAGAAGCTCCTCATAAAATCTGTCTCTTTCTGCAAAGACCTAAGGACTATTTTGATAATCTGGCTGTGAGTGAGTCACCAGCTAAACCAAGATGATTCACAATCTGAAAGGATCTCAGAGGGAACATGGAAACAGCGTGGAACCCCCTTGCTCATCCATCCATCGATTATCAGTTTGGATGATGACTGAAGTTAACCAGGCAATATGATCTGGGTTTTTTCGTTTTGTTTGTTTGTTTATTTGTTTTTACTGTTTTGTCTTTTTGTTTTTGCTTTCTGAAAAATGTGTCTTCCCATCACATCCCTACAGCATTATGTGTTTGGTTATAACTCCCTACCTTCCTCTTGTATACGCTCTGGTATTGTGCATTCCTATGATGTCTTCAGAGCTCCTAATGACATTGCTGGCACCCATACTCTGACCGCACCCCCCTCTTATTAGAGTCTTTCAGTAATTTGCGATTTTCAGAATAAATCCTTTCAGTTCGTAGGCATTTTTTATTGGTCCTCAAGTGCATAAGTCTGAGTTATTATAGATCCTTAGTTAATAAAACACTCATCACTGGCTTGCATTAGGTCTCTCTTATTCCATTTATTAATTTATTCATTTCTTTTATACTCATCCTTACTCTTATCCCATATGCAACCATTCTTACGTGTTTAGTGTGCTTGATTTTATTCACATGTTCTTCTAAAATAATATCATGGTGTGTGTTTTTATACATTTATTCTGTTTATTATTTCACTCAGCATTATGCTTTTTCCATGTTGCTGTGTACACATTTAGTATATTCATTTTACTGCTATGTAGTATTCCACAGCAGATACCTACTATGTTTTACTTATCATTCCCTGAGTGATGGCTATCTAAATTACCTCCAACTCTTGTCTATGTAAACAACACTGTGATGAACATCCTTATATGACTGTGTTCTTTTGCAAACATTTCTCTGGGATGTATTTCCAGAAAGGAGATTGGTGCATCAGAGGGTATGTATACATACATGCTGACTTTGACTAAGCACTGCCAGATTGCTCTTCAGAATGACTGCACCAGTCTACACTCATCTCAGTAGTATTGGGTTGGCCAAAAAGTTCGTTTGGGTTTTTCCATAAGATGTTAAAGAAAAACCGGAATGAACTTCTTGACCAACCCAATACAGGTGTCTACACGCCCACCAACACTTGGCAGATACACTCTCTAATCTTTGCCAACTTGCTAGGTGAGACAGATATCTTGCTGTTTTAATTTTATTTAATTTTCTGATGAAATTGAGTATCTATTGACATGCTTCCTTGTCTTTGGGCTTTTCTGTAAAGTGCCTCTTCATGTTCTTTGTTCATTTTTCTATTTGGATCCCTGTTATTTTCTTTTTGATAACCTGGCAAATTTTATAGTTTATCCATTATTGTTTTTTAATTAGAAATTTCAAGTATCTTCTTTTAATCTTACATTTATTAGAATTGCTCTTTTGTCCTTCACTCAGAGAATTAATTTTGGTGTTATCTTTATTTCATTTATAATTTGTACTCTTGTAGTTTTATATAAAAATATATTTTCCCTTGTGGTTGTCTGTTAAGTTTTTAGATTTGCCTTTGATATTTCTATCCTTGCAGACAGGGTTCAGTTTTATTTTCTCCTTAGTGAAGCTATTTTCCCACTGCCATCTGCTAAATTGTTTGTCCTTTACCAATTGTTTGTGGTGTCATTTTAATCACAGAGCGTTAAGTTCCCAAATAGGTAAGAAACTCCTTTTGAAATAACTATTCTATTGCATATGTTTATTTAAGTCCTACTGTGTCATTAACATATTGTTTTTATTAATAAGACTTTGAGTATGTATTTTACCATAAAGCTTTCTTTTCTCCATTTTCAAAGTTAAATAAGCTCTCTATGGTCCTTAATTCTTCAATACAAACTTTTAAATGAATTTGTTAAGCTCTCCCCCAAAATCCACCAGAATCATTGATTTTGATTGTGAAAGATTGAATATAAAAATAATGTCCAGATCATATATAAAAATAGAATTCTGACCCATAATCTGCAGTAACCAGCCCGGGAAATGAACCCATTATCTACAGTAATCAGCCCAAGAAGCCAGCCTATTATCTATAAGTTAGATTTATGAGAAGTCAGACCACTACGTCTAGTAAACAATCAAGGAAACCAAACAATAACTCCTGGAACAATAGGCCCAAAACAGCCAGGACTTGATTAATAACTTTCCTAATTTTTGTCCCCACTTCCAACTTAGGACCAACCAGAGAAAGTCAAACGTGCACCCCTAACCAATTACATAAGATCTGCTTCTATTTAGCCTGCCTGCAGTTTCTCCACATCACCAGCCTCTAATTAGGGCACACCTAAACCTTCCCTTGTAAAGCTTTCTCACTCTTCTGCCTGCCTTTGTTTTGAGTCTCTGCGGAAAGGCAAGTGAGGGTGGTGGCTAACTCCCTTGGTATAGCAAGCTCTGCAAAAATAGCTTTTGCCTATTTTAATTTGGTAGGGTTGTTTATTTCCTCATTTCATTTAATGTATGGATTAATCTGGGAGAAAATGAAAGATTTATAATGAGCTGTTCCACCCAAGAACATGGACTACATTTCCATTTTTTCAGAATATATTTTACTTGCATTGTTTTTAAGTAATCTTTGTAGATGTATAATCTTTATCAGGTTGATAACTTATATTATTCAGATTCTGTTTAACTCTGTTTTTCTGCTTAATCTATCACTTCATTAAAGGGAAGTTCTAGAATTTCTAGACCCAACTGTTGAGTATTTCTCTTCAATTCTGGCTGCTATCCATTTGATGCTATATTTTGGGTTTATATCAATATATGGCCTAGAGGGTTGTATATTCTTGCTATATTTTCCATTTAGCAGTGTATTGCCATCTCTCATGTTATTTTTTGCCTTGATTTCTATTTTACCTGATGTTAAAATGCCACTACAATTTCCTTCTTTCTTTTTTCCTTTCTTGCTCTTTCTCTCCCTTCTTTCTTTTTCTTCCTGCCTTCCTTCCTTCCTTCCTTTCCCAGTTGCCTGGTATAAATGTTTTCTTCTCTTTATATTTCCTTCTAATGGAATATATTTTTTGTTAAGATTTCTTAGATTTTATTTTAAATCAAATTGAGATTCTCTGATGTCTATTTTGAACTTTATATTTACTGAAGTTACTGATATATTAGAAATCCTTTGCCATCTTATTTCATGAATTCGATTTCTTGTACTTTTTTATACATTCTTTTCTCCTTTCCTCCATTTGCTTACATTATATTTTCTGCTAATGTAAAAATGATATTTTCTATTTCTTATGTTAAGTGCTGTTTACTTACTACCTGTACTCATATTTATTAAGCCATCTCTATTTCTTACATTCATCAATGAGTATGTCCTCCCCTGATGAGACTGGTACTTTAACTTAATCTGATATCCCTTGTTGCCCTACCCTCTTACCTCAGCTTGTGTTAATATTGTCTAAAGACTTAGTTCTGGATGTTTTGATGGTGATTTTTTTCTTTTATTTTACCCTTGACTTTTTAAACAGTAGTAAACTTTCTTAAGTTATTTTATTGGCCTTACTTTCATATATCTTGCAGTATTCTGCTGAATTTATTTCTCTTAATTGAATCTTCTTCCAGGAATTTTTTTCAAAGCAGATTTGTTTACAAAATTTCTAAGAATATTTTAAAATTATGCTCTCTTATTATAAAATTTTATTATCCTAGACTTCATGTGTTAATTTTTTTTCTTTTTTCTTTTGTCTAACATTCATTTAGTATACACATATATTATTATAATTAGTTTCCCAGTGGTGTGTTGAGTTTGCTTGTGTTTTGAAGTGGCTGTAACGCTAGTCTGCCCAGCATCTGTATTGCCCTTGGCCAAGGGATTGGGTGTCCATAGTGGTTACACCCAGTGGTGGCCATATGGCCCAGGATGTGCCAGTCAAGTTATTTCTCCCATGTTTACCTTATTTTTGTCCAGCTTTATTGAGATATTGTTGACATATAACATATATAAGTTTAAGTGAGCAATGTGATGATTTGATACATGTGTATACTGCAAAGTGATTACCACAGTTGAATCTGAGTCACCCTAAAACCGAGTTCCTCTGCCAAGTTTATGATTAACAACTCTATCCAAAAAAGTTATTCTCTTTCTGGTAGTGAACCTGTTCCCCTCAAGATTGAGGAGTATAAAAGAAAAGGGGGATTGAAACCATATACAAGCCCCAGTGTCCCAGTCTTTTGAAGCAAAATCTTTGGCTTCAGTCTCCCAGGCCTCCCCAGAGTCTCAAAAGCCTGGCTCAAGAGTTAATGATTAAGGAAATTTGAAGATGTCAAAACAAAGAATAGCTGTTGGGCTGGAAAACTGGTAATAATTTAGACTATAAATCTGCCACATAGGAGAATCACTGAACTCCCAGTTCCCTAAATGATATAGATAAAGGCCTGACACACATTCCTAAGTTGTATTTATAGAAAGCAGGCCCCTACCAGATGAAAACTATTTACTGCAAAGACATGGAACCCAGACCAGTTGAAACCAGAAGGTTGATGATGCTCAAAACTTCACCTGAGAATTGAGCACAAGCTGATCAGGTACTCTGTGG
Organism: Balaenoptera acutorostrata; assembly: GCF_949987535.1. NCBI lineage: Eukaryota > Metazoa > Chordata > Mammalia > Artiodactyla > Balaenopteridae > Balaenoptera > Balaenoptera acutorostrata. The sequence continues at coordinate 160,478,186 of NC_080066.1, read as the reverse complement.
TCCTCACCCTCACACTGCCTTTAAAACCTCTTCCCTGAAAGTCCTCAGGAAGTTTGGGTCTTTTGATCATGAGCTGCCTGTTCTCCTTGTTTGACACCCTGTTATAAATGCTGTACTTTCCTTCACCAAAACCTGGTGTCAGTAGATTGACTTTGCTGTGTATGCGGGTGAGCAGACCCAACTCCAGCTTCTGTAACACAATAAGGTTAATTAACACCTCCATCCTCTCACGTAATTACCTTTGTGTGTGTGTGTGTGTGTGTGTGTGTGTGCATGTGTGGTAATAGCAATTAAGTTCTACTCTCAACAATTTTCAAGTATATAATACAGTATTGTTAATTATAGTCACCATGCTGTACTCTGTCAGAATGCAGCCAAGTAATGCTAAGTAACTTGTCTTCAATACCTATAGCAGTGAGACTAAAATATTTCCAGTTTCTAGGACCTGATTCTATAATAAGAAACACTGAAGGATATCAAAAAGTAAAAACTGATATGTGCACACATAAAACATGCATTTATTGGTAGGATATTTCCTATTATATAACATTATGTATATGATATTTTTGTGTCTATAACAGTAATTTGTAATTTTATGCACTTTACACCTTACCAGGGTCATTCTAATTACATTTCTTCTTTAATTCTCACAGGAATGTGATGTGGGTGTTTTCATTATTCTTACATGAAAGAGGGGAAATTTATTCAGAGAGATTAATTAATGTCCCAAAGCTAATAAGAGGCGAAGTTGGGACTCTTATCACCTCCTCTAGTCCAACATCCAAACCCAGTTGTATTAGGGAAATTCAAAATTTTAATGACTAGTATGCTTGATAAATCTGAGACGTTCTTTCTCATGGGTCTTCTTCTATCAATAATGTATAATTATAAATATAATGTTGGTGGTGTATGCTTTTACAATAAGTCCAAAACATTTGAGTATTAAAATCCATGGAAAGTGTGTATTGATAACTGTTATGCAAGATGTTGGATTAGCCAGATCTTGTCATTCTTTATATCTGTACCATTTCCTAGTGTGTAATCTTAGCAACACTCCTTAGCTTTTCTAAATATCTATGTTGTCATCTGTAAAATGGGGCTATTCATAGTACTTACATTAGGGATATTAATAGTATTTATGTAGAACAGGGTCAAGCATATAGTAAGCCCTCAAAAATGGGTTAGTTGATGCCTTTAGTAGTAGTAGTAGCTTCCTTCTCATAGTTATCACCACCACCACAACATCATTCTGCCTGGTTGAGTAACAGAGAAGTTAAAGCTGGGCTTTCATACTTCAGCTGGGAATCATTTACCAAGTGTTAAAAAACAAAAAGCCTATGAATGTAGTTTCATTAAAATAAACTAGATAAAATAATAAACTCATTAGAATCATGTTATTGAATAATGTTTTATTTTATTTTTGAATGTATTATTCAAAAGACATACTTTCTAGTAGGTATCCACTCTTTTCACATCCACTTTTTGATGGTAACAAGATAAAATGTAAGCCAGATTTTTCAGCACTTTATGTTTTTGACTTTTACATGTAAATTTTTAAGACAGTTTATGTTTAAAATGTAAAGATGAGTCATTAGTTTGCACTCACCATGGGTACTAGTATGATAAGCAATGTTCTTTACAGAAAATTTACCTACAATTCCCAGCATATATAATAGCAAGAAGAGTTATAACTGAAAATTGGGAGTCACTTATTCAAAAGCCATATCACAGTTTGTCACAAAGCATAACACCTTTGGGCTGCAGCTTTTTTAGATGGATATAATACCTCACTTGTTTTAAAGTTTTTCTTTCCTAAAAATATCCAGAGGCATCAATTCACATTGTAAACTAATGGTGACAATTTTGTTCTAAATCCCTGAGGAAAAAACATGTCAGAATGTTGGCCAGGATTCACTTCTTTTTTTTTTTTTTTTTTAAATCTTCTACCTAGGAACCGTTTGAAAAATGGTGCTTCTAATGACATAGATGCAGATCTTGCAACATGAAGTTTTTTGCTGTCCTTTCAAAGGCAAAGCTTTATTTACGCCCTGAAAATTCAAAGGCATTTGGAAATCTCTTGATTGACTTGGGCATTTATTTGACTCTGCGTCAAACAAATAACCAATCCAAAACAACAAGGCATTCTGGGCTGCCAATCTTCACCTCTGAGGTGAAATCTCAGTCAATAAAAGGCTCGTGTTAGAAACCATGAGTGACATTTAACTAAGGGGTGCAAAATATATGGCTGTATTTTTGACACCATTCCTCCCACACAACTGTCAGCAAGTCTAAATTAACACTGGAAGTTCTATAGCCTTCAATGATGGATGAACATATTTAAGCCACATCAGAGAACCACAGAAGTAATGAGCTTTGCAGTTTGTTCAGACGCCTATATATTTGTGTTATCTTTTTTGATTTTGCTTAGCCATCTTCTTGTGTCACTACTGACACTGTTATAAAATTCATACATGTTTCTCAGATGAAATATACTACACATTCCCCTAAGAAAGGGTATCAAGTTGTTGCTGTCGTAAAACGAACATCCTTTATGCCAAATCAGTAATTTTTTGTAAACCAAAAGCAAAATATAACCACCTGGAATGTGTTCAATGTATCAGATAATATAATGTTTATATTATTTCTATAAATCATTTCAGATGTAATCTATAGGGCTTTATTTCCTTTCATGTCCTCTCCTCCTTACTTTTCCTCAGGCATTCAGAAGTTGAAGATGTGAGGAACTAGTTACCAGGTTAATGTTGAGACTTAGCAAGGAATGCTTCTGTAAAATGCAAACTCATTCTTAATCACATCATCTGGCCACATAGTGCCGTGCATATTCTACTGGTTTTAGATCACATATTTCCATGTACCCTACTGAACCCTCTTTTTCTGAAAGAAAAAGACAAAAGGTGTTATGCTTTGTGAAAAACTATGATGTACCTTTTAAATGAGCTTTTAAATGGTTCCATTTTGCTTTAGATGGCAAAAACAGGTAGATAGCTATATTTGGCCCATGGACCATAGTTTGCTGACATCTATTTAGATAGTTATAAAAACTAATGTACATTCAGGAACCAGTCAAACCCTCTATTATTTGTTGGTCGTTGAAAAATAAAGCATAATGAAAGGATGCTATAATTTTATTAATATTAAAGAGTGAAGTTCATATAACAGATGAAACCATTAGCTTTCTGACTTAATTTCTGCACATATAATAGGAAAAAATAATGCCAGATATTTTCTATGCTTTTGTGAAGTCTTAGAAAATGAGAAAAGCAAAAATGACCTTCAGTTTTAGTCCTTTCAAAAGTCACTGTTTATTTGTCAATAACAATGTGCTCAGTCTTCTCTGAAAGGGCTTGTATCATATAAGTGATAAACGCTCTATTATGAAAAAAATTCTGTACATGATGAAGCAATTTCTGCTTCTCTAGGATGATGTAAACCAAGTAAAATTTGCATATATATTCAACTGTGTGATAATTGATATTCGTGCAGTTGTTGTAACTTGCCCGTTTTTTTTTTATTCTTCAAAGCAGATTTTAGGAGTTTAGATACAAAGATTTGAACATTGTCTTTTCATATTTCACTTTCATTGAAATGGACTTTGAAATAAGTATTTCTACCATGTGGACCACAGCAAGTTGATGTAAGGCAATTCTTACCAAAAAAAGGTATTTAAGATCAGAAAATTGTAAAAAGAATTATATATTTGCTTTCTGAGGATTAGGAAGTTAAACACAATAGGTAGTTTGTTTTTTATGGTTGATTCATTATTATCTTCTACTGGAAAAATATGGCTGTAAGATGAAACCTATTCAATTCTGGGGTTAACCAAGCAGATGTTTGGCCAAACCATATTTACCCTGGTCAGTTATTACTAGAAAAAAAAAAAAAAAAAAAAGCCCCAGATGTTGTAGAAGCTTACTTCAGAAATTTTGAATCAAATTCCTTAACACCTATTTAATTCCGGATCCATTTTCAGATCCTAAGCCCAAATCATGAATCTGAATGCTAGGATATTTGTTGATTAATATTTCCTTTTATGGGCATATTTGAAAATTTAATTTGTCAAAAAGTTAAATCATTATTACTTATATAGAAAATATCCAGTATACCTAAAATTTTATTAAATCTAGTGGGATCAAGAATTGCAACAGGGGCTTCCCTGGTGGCGCAGTGGTTGAGAATCTGCCTGCTAATGCAGGGGACACGGGTTCGAGCCCTGGTCTGGGGAGATCCCACATGCCGCGGAGCAACTAGGCCCGTGAGCCACAACTGCTGAGCCTGCGCGTCTGGAGCCTGTGCTCCGCAACAAGAGAGGCCGTGATAGTGAAAGGCCCGCGCACCGCGATGAAGAGTGGCCCTCGCTTGCCACAGCTAGGGAAGGCCCTCGCACAGAAGCGAAGACCCAACACAGCCAAAAATAAGTAAATTAATTAATTTAAAAAAAAAAAAAGAATTGCAGCAAATCAATTATTATTTTTATATCTGATATTTTTCCCTTGTGATAAAAATGTATGTTTGTATTACAAATGAGATAAGTGTATTTAATGAGGCTGGGCTGTTGGTGTTTTCATTGAAAGGGACTTTGCCAAGCGCTTTTCTTTTCTTTTAAACAGTGATTCCCATACTCATGATAGACACTAAGGAGTATGAAAAAGGTAGCAATTAAGGTATTTTTATCCAACATAGTCATTCTAGTAAGCTGTTGAAATAGGTTAGGGGAATGATTAACTTTTTTTTAATACTTAAGACAAATTAAATTCTTAGGCTGAGGGATGGGGGTAGAAATAGGTCAGAGTTTCCTAGATAGCTTTCTCATAGATTTAATTGAAAAAGTACAAGTAATAGATAAACTTGGAAATGTTGCTAGTCATTATTGCATCCTTAGAGGAAGTTCATGTGATGGTAAGCAGCAGATCCATATCATTAGTGAGACTCTTCCCCAAAAAATAAAGCAGTCATGGAAACTCTTAAAAACCCTAATCCTGGCACAGTCCTATAGACCTAGCCTAGTACATGTTAATGTAATTGATGGTTTATTGGGAAAGTTAGTAATTTACAAGAGGATGAGAGGCTATTATAATTGAATTTTAGTAAAGAGCTCCCAGTTTCTTACTGCAGAAACTAGTTAGTTGTTCATGGCATCCATTTCCCTTTTCCAGTGGGCACACACCTAGACTTATTTTTCAGGCCTTCTTTTATTTAAATATTACTATGACTGAATTCTAGCCAAGAGAATGTGTGTGGGTTTGACATGCACCACTGTCAAGCCTGGCCCATAAAACCTCTCAAGTGATCCTTCTCTCTCTCCTTCTATCTCACTCTCATCCCTTTGTGCCAACTGATGTTGATGTCCCAGGTGACCTTGCAGCCACATGTTAAATAGAGCAGAGCCCCCTTTTGGGATCTTGCATGACTGCATGGAATTGGCAGCAGCTTTCTTTTTTCTCACCCCCACCTCAGTTGTACTTACAGTATGAGCAAGACAAAAAACTACAGTCAAACTACCAGGATTGGACATTGACACCACAAGCAAAGACAACAAAAGGAAAAATAAACAACTGGAACTAAATCAAACTAAAGACCTTTTGCACAGCAAAGGAAACCATGAACAAAATGATAAGGCAACCTACAGAATGGGAAAAACTACTTGCAAATCATATATCTGATAAGGGGTTAATATCAAAAATATATAAAGAACTCATCCAACTCAACAGCAAAAACAAACAAACAAAACAATAACAACAACAAAAAAGTTAAAAAATGGGCAGAGGATCTAAATAGACATTTTTCCAAAGAAGACAGACAGATGGTCAAAAGGTATGGGTACTCAGCATCAGTAATCATCAGGGAAATGCAAATACAAACCCACAGTTGGTAGACTGGCTCTTATACAAAAAAAAAAGAAGAAGAAAAAACAAGAAATTACCAGTGATGGTGAGCATATGAAGAAAAAGGAACCCATGTACACTGTTGGTGTGAATGTAAATTGGTGCCACCACTACAAAAAAACAATACGGAGCTTCCTCAAAAATTTAAAAATAAAACTATCATATGATCCAGCAGTTCCACTTCCGGGTAACAAAGAAAACAAAGACATTAACTCAAAAAGATGTATGCACCCTATGTTTGTTACAGCATTATTTACAATAGCCAAGATATGGAAACAAACGAATTGCCCACTAATGCATGAATGGATGAAAAAGATGTGAATAATAATGGAATATTATTCAGCCATAAAAGAAGGAAATCCTGCCATTCATGACAGCATGGATCGTCCTTGAGGGCATTATGCTAGTGAAATAAATCAGACAGAAAAAGACAAACACCTCATTACCTCATTTATATGTGGAATCTAAAATAACCAAACTTATAGATACAGAAAACAGATTGATGGTTGCCAAAGGTGGAGGGTAGGGTTGCGGAAAATGGGTGAAGGTGGTCAAAAGATAAAAACTTCTAGTTATAAGATAAATATGTTCTGGTGAATGTAATGTACAACATGGTGACTATAGTTAACAATATTGTATCACATATTTGAAAGTTGCTAATTGAGTAAATCTTAAAAGTACACATTACAAAAAAAATAATTTATAATTGTGAGGTAATGGATGTCAACTAAACTTACTGTGGTAACCATTTTGCAGTATGTACATATATCAAATTATTGTGTTGTGCAGCTTGGACAATACAATGTTATATGTCAATTATATATCAATAAAACTGAAAAAAAAACCCACAATAGGATGGATAAATCCATGGTTTGACATAAGATGAAGCATGGGACCTTCTAAATACTTATGTTCTTTAGTTATTTTAGAACAGAAATTATAAAAGTAATAACTGCTCATTTTTTAAAAGAATCAGTACAGACCAGAATAAAGAACAGTATTTTTAATGTCATTTTTTTTTTTTTTTTTTTTTTTTTTTTTTAGTGATAAAATTATTGCATTTTTATTATCACTGACAGTGGCTAAAGTTTTGAGTACTGTTCATATATACCATGCAGTGGTCAAGTGCCTATATCTCATTTAATCTTCACCATAATTCTATGTAATATATATTACTTTTATTCCAGCTTTGCAAATGAGAAGCTGCGGTTTGGAGGGTTAAGAGAGTTCCAAGATAGCACAGATAGCAATTAGAGAAGCTATCTTTGGTCACATACAATCATATACATCACAACAAGTATCAGTTGCTTTCCTTTATCAAAATGAGGCCGTGATTTGCTGTGTGTGGGCGATCAGTAAATCATATTTGATTCTCTTCCACAGATAATAGTAGTAGTAGTAGTAGTAGTAGTAGTAGTAGTAGTAGTAGTAGTAGTAGTAGTTTTACTCGTAGTTTCAGTAATAATCCCCTTTAGAACTCTGCAAGTTAGTACTGTCATTCTTATTTTAAAAATGAGGAAATTGCGAGACAGAGAGGTAAAGTAGTTTGACTAGGGCCACACACCATAATTCTAGGGAATAGATTACTTTTATTCCAGTTTTGCAAATGAGAAGCTGCAGTTTGTAGGGTTAAGAGGTTTCCAAGAACCAGAGCAGCAGAACCAGAGTCTGAACCTCTGGAGCCCATGCTCTTGTGTGCTCCACCAGACGGTGTCCCAGGTGTTCAGTGAGCACCCACTGTGTGCCAGGCAGTGTGCCAAGAGCATGGCTCCTGTCCTCCACATGTTCCGTGACTTTGAAAATATTATCCATGAATAATTTCATGTTTACTCAGAATGTTTTAAAACAGAAAATGACTCTTCCATATCCAAAATGCATACTTCAGTTTGTGTGGTATGGGAAGCCAACGTTAAAATTAGGCATAGCTAATTTTAGTGTCTTTTACATGATAAGTATCTTATGCCTACTATTTTATTAGTGAAAAAATGATGAGAACTGTAGGATATGGGGTGTGTGTGTAAACTTCACAATTTAGAAAAACTTAAGATTGTCTCTCCTGTCTCTCACAGTAACCTTGAGCAACACATGGGCTTCATTATTTTAATGAATGAAAAGGTGAATGTTTTCACCTTTAATGTCATTTGAAACCTACTATCTAAGCTATCCATGATTAACAATAGATAAATACCATTTCAGACACTTTCTATACATAAATACATACATACATAGCTAGTGTAAATAGCTAGACAGGTTGATAAAGAGAAATACCCCAGTCTTAAAAAAAGGAAAAAAAAAATCAGGATTTGGGAGTTATTACAGCAGGTAGTAATGCTACAGTAACAAATACATCTAGAGTCTGAGATTTGAATACTGACCTGCCCACTATGGTTGTCAAGATTCAAAATCTCTCTGAGCCATCATTTCTTCAACAACAAAAGAAAAATAGTAATACTTTTTCAGAAAATTGCTGTGGAGATTAAATGAAATGCTACATGAAAATACTAAACAATATCTAGTATATTGTGCTCAACTGATATTAATTTTCTTCCATTAAAGAAACAAATCTAATTAGTTCTTTTTATTACATAGAATAGTTTCTCTTTTTTAATTCTATTTTTGCTAATTTAAAGTGTTATCATTTTAGCATTAGTTTTCCATATTTCAACATTATCAACTAAATAAGTCACAAAATCAGTTATTCTCACCTAGAACTGACAGGAACAATAAAAGTTCTTTGGTTAAAATTGGTTGTATAATTATAGTTTGACTAGTAATCAATATAGATGAAAAATTTCCTTCTTCATTTCTATATCAATAATTCTCATCAAATATTAGCAGGTTTTGAGCATTAACAGAAATGTTGAATTTGAATGAATTGTTTCTTTTCAGAATTTTCTTGATATTAGCCTTACACAAAGGAAACTCTGAATTCTGATAAATGATCTCAATCCTTATAGCCAATAATGTAAATTAGATGAGGAAAATAGTTTAAAATGAATAAATTGATGAATAATTCTATGCTTATAGATACATAAAGATGTGGGTTTCTTGAGGGCAGGAGAAGAGGATTAGAACAAGGGGCAGAGACTGTAAGAAGTGAGGGGAAAGATGAAGTAGTTTCTCCATAAGATTTAACCTATGTGCCAGAATATGAGTAACAACTTTTCACAAAATTGTCCTCAGAAGTGTGAATTGCCTTATAAACTAGTTCTTACAAAATCTCTCATACAAAAAAAAGAAACTGAGGGTACACTCTCAATTACTTTATTTTTAACAAGAACTATTGGGAAAAACACATTAGTAATTTAACACAGCTTAGTAATTACTATGAATATGAACTCACAATCATCAATTTTGAATGAGATTGCATTTCAGTCAGGGGGCTGGCAGAAAATAGATGGCTCCGTCAAAATGGGTAATTTCAGGAGAGTTTAATAAAGATATTATTAACAAAAATTTGGGAAGTTTTTGGGAAAGTCACAATGACTTGCATATAGTAGAAAATAAATTTTAGCTCCTTTCTGTAAGTTATGGCTTTTGTTCCATCAGTTCCAACTTTGCCCACCTGATGTTTACCTACAGTGATCTCCCTGTTTTCTTTCAGCTCAGTACTATTATTACTCAACACCCTAAATGATAGTCTAGTGAAGAACCAGACATGCAGAGAGTTATCTCATTGTTTTGTAAGTGTAGTAATAGAAGCCCATTTGGGAATATGAGAATAGCTGGTCTGACTAATGTCTTCTCAAAAGACACAACACCTCTACTGTACATTGAGTTGAGATAGTATATTCTAGGATAAAAACGGAGAGTGGGTAATTTAGCCAGAGGGAAGAGTGTCTACAGGCATATAGGCATGAAATAACATGTCACAAGTAGAATAAAAGTAGTTCAGTGTTTGTAGGAGTGCTCATAGGTAAGACTGCACAGTTGGGAAGGACATCAAACATGGAACACCACATAGGCCATATGCAGCAGTTGGGTCTTTATCCTGCAGGTAGTGGGAGATCGTGAAAGAGTTGTGAACTGAGGAGTTATATGACGATAATTGCACTTCAGAAATCTCCCTCCGGCTGTATAAACCTATATTGCAAAGAAGAGAGGAAAGATTCTATTGCAATAGCTTAAGTGAGCTAAATCAATATCAATAACATTAGTGATAAAAGGGATCAAAATCTTGGCTGCTGTTTTCAGTGGATGGTAATACTATTAAGTAAGATAGAGTTTAAAAGATGAAGAGGATATTAGAGGAGAGGTGACTATGGATGCAGGTTTTGAATGTGCTGAGTATGAGGTAGCTATGGGACATTCGGGTAGAGGTGCATTTCTAGAACTCGAGAGAAGAATCTGGGCTGGAGGTATGTAGTAGGAATCCTAAATTTCTTTTGTAATTTTTAAGTGTGGATTCATTCAGCAATATTGAATGTTTACTATGTGCTAGGCTAAGCTCTAGGTAATCGTGATACAGCATTAAATGAGATAGACTAGGTAAGTGCCCTCTGAAATTCTCATTTTAAGTAACTATACTTTAAATTTAAAAACAACGTATGTATATACTTCATAAATCAAGCTGTATAAAGTGTATACAATGAAAAAGTATGTCTCTTTCTCATCCCAAGACCCCAGTTTCTTCTTTCAGAGGCAAATATTTGCAGATAAACTTCCAATTTCTTTTATTTCAATATAATTTGTCTACAAATATGCATATTCTTATATAATTATTTATGTAACTGAAGTATATTTTACAGTCTTCCGTATCTTGCTTTTATTTTTATTTAACAATTTATCTTGATGTCTTTTCACAGCAATATAAAACTTCCTTGTTTTCAGAACATAAATTTATCTATATATGTATAGATAGTCCCAAAGTCCACCACCTCAATTTTGGAATGATTCATTGTCTATTCAGGTGTTACACGGATGCAGGGTACATCAAGTTGATTGTGGAGCTTTAATCCGCTGCTCCTGAGGCTGCTGGGAGAGATTTCCCCTTCTCTTCTCTGTTCGCACAGCTCCTGGGGTTCAGTTTTGGATTTGGCCCCGCCTCTGTGTGTAGGTCGCCTGAGGGCGTCTGTTCTTCGCTCAGACAGGACGGGGTTAAAGGAGCCGCTGATCTGGGGGCTCTGGCTCACTCAGGCGGGGGGGAGGGAGGGGTACGGAAGAGGCGGGGCGAGCCTGCGGCGGCAGAGGCCGGCGTGACGTTGCAGCAGCCTGAGGCGCGCCGTGTGTTCTCCCGGGGAAGTTGTCCCTGCATCACGGGACCCTGGCAGTGGTGGGCTGCACAGGCTCCCGGGAGGGGCGGTGTGGAGAGTGACCTGTGCTCGCACACAGGCTTCTTGGTGGCGGCAGCACCAGCCTTAGCATCTCATGCCCGTCTCTGGTGTCCGCCTGATAGCCGCAGCTCGCGCCCATCTGTGGAGCTCATTTAGGTGGCTCTCTGAATCCCCTCTCCTTGCGCACCAGGAAACAATTGTCTCTTGCCTCTTCGGCAGGTCCAGACTTCTTCCCGGACTCCCTCCCGGCTAGCTGTGGCGCACTAGCCCCCTTCAGGCTGTGTTCACGCCGCCAACCCCAGTCCTTTCCCTGCGATCCGACCGAAGCCCGAGCCTCAGCTCCCAACCCCCGCCCGCCTCGGCGGGTGAGCAGACAAGCCTCTCGGGCTGGTGAGTGCTGCTCGGCACCGATCCTCTGTGCGGGAATCTCTCCGCTTTGCCCTCCGCACCCCTGTGGCTGCGCTCTCCTCCGTGGCTCCGAAGCTCCCCCCCACCCCCCGCCACACCCTGTCCCCACCAGTGAAGGGGCTTCCTAGTGTGTGGAAACTTTTCCTCCTTCACAGCTCCCTCCCAGAAGTGGAGGTCCCGTCCCTATTCTTTTGTCTCTGTTTTTTTCTTTTTTCTTTTGCCCTACCCAGGTATGTGGGGAGTTTGTTGTATTTTGGGAAGTCTGAGGTCTTCTGCCAGCATACAGTAGGTGTTCTGTAGGAGTTGTTCCACATGTAGATGTATTTCTGATGTATTTGTGGGGAGGAAGGTGATCTCCACGTCTTACTCCTCCACCATCTTGAAGCTATCCCCCGCAAATAGCTTTAATTAAAGTTCACAACAAGTCTGCAAGGTTTGTACTAACATTTCACTTTTGCAATCAGGAAACTGAGACTGAGAGAGGTTGAGAAACTAGGTTTTGGTCACAAAGCTATTAAGTGATTGAACCCCAGTTTGAAACCAAACTCTGACTCAGAGCACTGGGCAAGTTAACATGAGCCTAAAGAGAACACGCAATCATCCCTTTAGATGATTCTTCCCTTTCCTTTCTGAGAAGACTGCTGAGCCATCTGCAGTGGCTGGCATTGTTTTTAATGGGAAAAAAAGTAGTTCATTACAGAAAGGAGGCTACAAAACTTCCAACCAAGCAACCAAAGGAGAATTTCTGCCTATTGTTGAAAACTGTTTTTGTTGATTTTAAAAGAGCCTAGGAATAATTGATCCATTTATTATGTCAAACAGTAAGTTTTGAACACTTGTATGTGTCAGACTATTTTCAAACACTCTTAAGTGGTAAACTATCTATAGATAGGCAGAGCCCTTTATCTCAAGTAGCTCACATTGAGACAATTCCTTTTCCCTGTGCTGTGCTTTCTCTTTTCTTTCTTTTTTTTTTTTAATTTTTTTAAGGAGGCAACATGTCTTTTTTTTATGTGGTATGTGTGTGTGTGTGTGTGTGTGTGCACGCATGCACTAGAACTTCCTGTATAAAATCAAAAGAAGGGTTTTGTAAATATTATCATTTTCAATAGCATAATATTCTCTGTCTGGATCCTGTGATGTGCAGCCCAGATTCTCTGCCAAAACTGAGTTGTTTCTTCTGTTCGCTGGTGGTGGTGTGCCTGATGGCTCTTGGAGCTGAGTCCCTCTTCAGGTCTTATGTTCAGTCAGACCCACCATGATGCCCCCTGACAAGGGCAGTCCTAATCTCATGACTGCTTCATGCAGCAGTATAAGGGCCTGGGCCTTGACCTCAAACTGGGACAACTTTTGAAGGGTGGTGCCAGGTCTGGAACTCCCCATGGGATTGTCTGAAGCCTCTTTTTCAACAGCTTTGCACTTCAGCATCCCCTGCCCAGTGCTGCACTTTCTTTAGCCCTTTCTTTAGAGTCTCCTGAGAGCCTCCCCAATAAACACCCCGGCACACAAATCTTGGATGCATGGACCATTTCCCTGGACCTGACCTATGACACTTTCATTGCCAGTTCTCCTGGAGAAATGTTCCTATTTCAGCCAATTTCCTTTATCTTCTGTCTTCAGTCTTTGCCTGAACAAGCCCTAAATCTGCCATTTTTCATGTCTGTTTTTGAAAACAAAGTCATATGTACTGACTTTTAGAAGTTTTATTGGTAGGAGGAAAGTCACTTTTTCTTTTAAAAAAATTATGTTTTTTTCACTGATGCTTTTCTAGCAAAACCTAATTCAAACTCTCCACAACTCTTAAATCTCATAAACTGAAGGATAAACCTTGTAATATTAGGCCTTCCTATAAATTTTCAGTTGTAAATTTTGAGATTTTTGTCCAGAGCCTAAAATTGGCTATGAAAGTGAGGAAAATAAAAACAACAATCAACTAAAAAACAAATTAAGTCACCCAAAGGTTGTTTAAGTGAACCGTTTTTTACCCGGAAGTTATTTGTCTCAAGGTTGATGATTCAAATTCAGGGCAAATCTAACTAATTAAACTTACTACCTCCATAATTCTATGATGTCCTTAAGATCTATCTTTAAAATTGTAATAATACTGTTTTAAAAACAAACAATTAAATCATATAGGTTTTGTGTGTAGAGGATATTATGTAATTAATTTATTGGGCTCTTTTTCCCTAAACTACTGGGAGGTTTGTTCCCAAGACTGAATTTACCAAAGTGTACAGTCTGAATAACTAATGTTTATATTAATTTGACTGAAATCGAGTCCCTCAATGTGGCAGATAATCTTTTCAGCACTTGTGAAACAGTGGTGAATGAGATTGGTAAGGTCCCTTCATGTAAGTGTGTGTTCCAGATAAGACAGTATAAGTTCTCTGTATTAGGGAAGGTGTTGTAATAAATCTTGAAGTACTATATTCTGATGTTTTAAGGATAGGATTTTTTAAAGGCCAGAACAGTCAAGTGGTATAACTAACTGGCAATTGTAAGGCACTCTACAACTTTTGAAATTAGACATGGTAAAGCCTCTTATGCATTTAATGAGCCCCTACTATTGGGCAGGCTCAGTTTTCAGTTTCCCTTTTCTAATACGTACTATTCAGTCCCTTTGTGTCTGTTATTGTTATTATCCATCTTCCTTTTGTTCAAAACAGAGATTACGTCTTTATCCTCTATGCTTACTTTTATATATTGTTTTCATGGTAAAGAACCATCAGGAAGGTGTTACTACTAATTCAATTATTTTTCCACATTCTTTATAAAAGAGGGGATCAAGAAAATTATATGATTGTTAACTCAAATATTTATTAAACAGCTACAATGTGTCTGACACTGTTCTACATATAATAACCAAGGTAATTAAATTCTCTGCTTTCATGGAGGTTTATTCTACTGTGAAACAAAGGCAATAAATGAAATCATTTCACAGTGATATTGTCACAAATAAATATCTCAGAAAGATACGCTAGAGAGGGGTGTGGGTTTGGATGGAGGGTGTCATGTGGTTAAGGGTTAATACTTTATATTGGGAATCAGGAAAAGCTTCCTAAAGGCCCAAACAATGTGAAATAAGGGAAGGAGAAACTACTCCCTAGCTTTATCCTGTTAATAATCCCCAATGTTAAACACAAAATGCACACTCACCCTCATGTATATTTTATAACAAACTCAGCATTTTTCACATGCCTTATGAGACCTTATTGTTCTCCTCTTGGTGCACATATATCTAGTCTTACGTTTGACCTGTGTGTTTAGGTTTAATCTCTTGTATCAAATATGTACATTTGTAATCCCGTCCCTTTTCAATTTCTTGAGCAGCATTCAACACAACAGCTTCTAATATTGAAAGCAGCCCCAGAAGAAAAAAAAATGAAACCCAGAAAAAAAAATCTGCAGAAATTGTCATAAGACTTACCAAGTCTAAGGAGAGTTTGAGGTTCAGAGCAACAAATCTACCATATTTCAATGGACCATTTACTATATCTCAAGCATAAAGTTTTGGGCCATTCCTGGTCCTCTTTCATCCATCAAGTCATGAATATCTACCTATATTCAATTACTAACTAAATGAACACACGCCTAATGAATAAAATTGGGCAATGTCTCTAGACATTTTTATTAGCTGTCTAAAGCCCAATTTTTCTTCCATTCCTTCCATACTTCAGGCAGGGCTTTAGGAGTTAAATCCAGACTTGAGAAAGCAAGAATTGCTCTACCCAGTTGTAACCATTATTAGATTCCCTGCTCTTATTTGCTTTCTCTTTCTGCCCTCCTCTCTACCTCCCATTCAAGACATCCAAAACACAATCCCTGCCTAGAAAATCCTGCCTGTGTTGTAAGGTCTGGTTAATTGTTACTTCTCCAAGGAAGTGTCTCTGCCTGCTTTAGCTCATGTTGAACTTTCCCTTTTCAAAACCTCCTTTGCATGAAGAGTCACCATCTTACTCTGCAGCGCACTACATTTTATTTATGCATTCTCTCAGCTAACGTGTATTTCTGTAGAGAAAGAAACCTGCTTCCTTCAGTAGTCTACTTTCCAATACAGAACTCAGTAAATACCTATTACTTGAGGACTTGTTCTAGACTAGCTTAGAACTAGTCTAAGCTAAATTGGAAAATAGATGATGCAGTACTTCAGATTTCCTATGACCCTACTCTTCCCACCCTTCTTACTTTTTCAAAATAACAGATTGGTCAAACCTGACCTAGCCTCCCCATCAAGTATTCTCACAGTCTGTCAAAAGGCCAAGGTGTGTAAACCTTCAATGAGATATTAAAGAGGGAATGATGCAAATATAGGAGTTTTAGGAGGCAAAAAAAAAAAATGTTTGGAAACATATCTTTTATTTCCTCTCAATTCAATACAGAGGCCATTGTTCTCAGTACCAATCCAGAATAGAACTCTGCTGCAATTGTTTATAATTCCTTCTTCTGAAGGAACCTTGTGGTTGTTCCTGGAAAACCAGTTAACTCTATGTCATCAAAATATTAAGGTAACTTTATAAACAAAAGAAGAAACCAACAACGAGAAAGTTAAAAAAAAAACGAGTGTTCTTTGCCCACATTCTGGTACAGGGGGCTGTCTTGTTGAGTTCAGTCTTTCAAGAGATTTTGTTTATCCTCTTCAGCCATCAACCTTCTTAGAGGAGCTTTTGATATCTTTTTTTGCTTGATGTTCTGATGCCTACTGTAATGCAGACTGTTTATTTTATTATTATTTTTAAAATTTTGAGCTTGACTCTGCATTGAATGAACATTCCAGTTACTAAATGCATTGAGTAATTAACCAATGAAAAGGTGATTAAGTAAATCTGCAAGGGGCTGAGGATAGACAGAAAAGTTTCCTTTGAAGGATTTAAGGAATCTGATTCTAGTTCATTTCCAATTTTCCCTTCTGCACAGTAAATCCCTTATGATTCTTGAATAATGGGAGGTTAGAGGAATAAAAATATACTCACAAGCAACGGTCTAGAGGCAGAACAATAGGAAATGTCATCATCCTCCCTGGCAATATTCTGGGTGGGAAAAGTCATCACCTAATGAAAAAAGCACTTTGATGGATTAATGTAGTGGGGTTTAAGAGAAATATTCTGATCATGGCAAAATCAGTGAGGATGAAAAATGTGAGCAGGTAATTGAATAGGAAACATTTATATGGCATTGAAGCTGTGCTGGCAAAAAAATTATTATTAAAGTAACCTTTTATTTAATATATCATCACCTATAAGATGTGCTTTGTAAAATTTCAGCTTGGAAGGACTTCCTTTAGAATAGTGTAAAGTTTTGGCAACTCTTTTTATTAAAGGATTCTGTAACTGAACCTGAGCATAGTTTAGGGTATATAAATTAAAATGAACTTCAGAAACCACATAGGCAAGCATTTTGTAGTATGAAGACTTTTCAATTAATCATGGAAATGGTCAGTACATAACCTTCCTTATGATCAGGACTTACCTTAATAATTTTTATATTTTGTGTTTTGTGAAGTAGCATGGCAAAAAAGAAATACTGAAAGCTAACCAGAACACCCTATATAAAATATTTCATACATAGTCATAAACTACGAATATTTATCCCTTAAAATGGAACAGGTATTTTAATATCTATTTTTTTCATTTCTATTCATACCAGGAAGTAAGGAGAATCATCACATCACTATGGTTTCTGGGGACCAGGGTTAGGGTAAGGAGCTAAACTCTTCTGCATCTTTATACCCTGTTCCAGAATCTCCTGTGCCACCCCCCAACCCCCATCATTAGCTTGGGAAGTTGATTGTGTTCTCATGCCCCTTTGCTTATTTAGTTGCTAGTGGTTATTATATTAAATGTTTATTGCTGGCTTTTAAAATTGTGTTAGGAATTTGAGGGTAGGGAAATTCTGCATTGCTGTCTCAATTTGTCACCATCATCAGATCTTGGTTATCTTTTAGGCATTCTGATTATGGAAAGAAGAGAACTCAGTTTATTGTCACTATGTTCAGTAACTTCACTCTACCACTTGCTAGTCTCTATTATTATCAGAGAATAGTCCTCAGGCCTGAAACAATATCTGGAGAGACTTTGATTACATGATTTTTGTCTTCATTAAATTTCATTCTGTAGCTACTCTTTTTTAAGGTAAGGAATATTCCTTTTCCATATAGTAGAGGGATATGAGGTTTGCTTTCAAACGGCTTTGAATTTTTTAAAAGCTAGTAAAAAAAAATAATGAGTTCATTTAATTTAAAAATAGTGTACCATTTAATAACAATATAAGTGGAAATTGAATGGCAAAAATCAGGAGAGTGGCACCAAAATAAAGTTTGAGAAGCATTGCCTTGCTTGATACCACTTTAAAAAAGGGACTCAGATGCAGAGAAAATAACAGAGAAACTGATGCAACTGGACAGGACCCAGAATCAGAAGGATCAGAAAGGAGGTGGCAGCAGGCAGGACCAGGCTAGCAGCATAATCGGAGAGATGCTGAGCCCAGGGGAGCTGGGCTTCTGTTACCAATCCCTCCAACTCAAGGTCAAGATGAGAGAGTGGAGCTCTGAGTCAGCTAGTGAGGTCAAGTGAAGAGTGAACTGCAGAAACTGAGGATGAAGCCCAGAGGATTCCATGCCCTGTAATTAAACAATGAGGTGAAAGAGGATGAAATCCAAAGGTTAAAACCAAGTACATGACAGGAAGTAGAATCAGCTACCAAACAAAACAAGCCAGATCACAGAGGAAAATGTCACCCGTTCTTCTTTCAAATCAAAGCAATGGCCATTTTTTTTAATATGTTTCCATTCTTTCTTTCTTTGCGATTCTCATGTGACACTGCCTCATAGTAATGTAGAAAGTGTTAGCTTTAAGAACTGTTTTGAAATACCAATTTAGAACTAGTACATACAGGTCAAAAATTATGTAAATTTAACATAAATGATGTAACTATGTGAAGTGTTTCTTGAGGAAAATGATATTTATATGAATATCTGTCTGCATAGAATGCCTTTAATCTCATTAGTCATTCATGGAAGCTACTTAGATTTCTCTGCAACACTTCTTAAGATAATCATTTCAAGCCTCTGAAGAGATGATCCAGATAGCTTTATTTTGTCAAATGTTTAGTATTCTTTGTTAATGATGCCATAATATCTAGTACGTGGTCCTCAGTTGTGTCTCCAAACACATAATAGCTACCTTAATGCATACTTAATCATTGATAAATCCTTATTAATACTGTAAAAATTATAAAAATATTTGTCTCTTAATTAAGAATCCCTGTTACTTGTGTAGGCTATAAATGTGACTAGCAAACTAAAGATAGACTGCACACAACCTGGCATGCATTTCCACCTATCTTATTACATCCTCCCTGAAATGTAGTTGGAAAGTGCCAAGTATCATTTCTTTGTAGATATGTGACTCTATGGCAGATTCCATGGAGAAAAGCATTTTCAAAACTGACCTTCTGTATCATTCAAAATGTTGTCCTTGACATGAATTTCTGCCATATACTTAGAAGGCAAACACATAGAGGGTCTCATCTATATGAGACCATCACCCATACACACACATTATTTATCACCCTTAGTATTTACCAATATATTAATAATGCATGTGTGTGTATCACTATAATGTGGGTTTTATCCTGAAGAGCTTATCTGTTGATTTATTCAATCCTTACATAACTCTATGATATAAATATTATACTACCATTACCTTCCAAGGTTGTTAATGAAAGATATTTTATTCATCCTTGTACCACCTATTCATAGCACAGGTTTTGCCATAGAATGTTACTATGAATAAATGTATAATCAATGAAGGAATGCTTTGTACTTTAAAGATAGCTAAACTGAAGGGCAGATACTCTGAGTAACGCACTTAAGAACACACTGCCTAGTTAGGACTCAGACATCAAGCCAGGTCTTTGCTTTTTAAGTATCATCATTGGTTAAGAGTTTGGACTTTGGTATCTCATGAACTTGTACTCAAATTCTGACATGTCCATATTCCATCCTATATGCCAAAAACTTTATAGAATGTTTTGGCCTACATATTTCTGTTTTAAAATTCTCAGTTTTATAACCTATAAAATGTAGATAAAAGCAAATCCAAACTTAGTGAATTATTGTGAGAATTAAAGATAATACAGATCAAGCACTTATTCTAGTGCCAGTACAAGCTAAAAAAAAAGTCCTCATGTGTATTAGCTATTAATATTCTACCATATCAGTCTACCTCTTTATATAATGCAAGTGAAACATAAGCTGCATTTGGGCTGCGAGAAGGAAAAGAAAACAAGAAAATTTTGGAACAATTTATAAGAAGCAGAGGTCAAAAATAATGTCAAAAGTAACGTGCATGTTAACACAAGCAAATCTTGTATATCCCTATAGCGGTTGTTTGGGGAATAAGAAAAAGAAATGCAGAGATAAGTACAGTATCAGCCAGTGGCACTCTTCTAAAGAATAATGAGTATATTCGTTCAAAACAAGAGAGGATCCTAGAAATGAAGGTGAGATTCCTAATGACATTGAACAAACCAACATTTTTAGTTCACACTGGAATCAAGATTAACACTTCCTGAATAAATTTAATGGTTCAGATCCCAAATTCTCAAATCAGATTCCCTGGATTTGAACCTTGGCCCTACCACTTGCTAGCTGTGTGACTTTTGGCAAGTTACTTAACCTTTCTGTGTTTCAGTTTCCCATCTATAAAATGGGGATAATAATAGTACCTATTTGATATGTTTGCTATGAAAATATAATACACTTACATTTATAAAATAGCAGAGAGTAAGGTGATACTAAGCATTTATCAAATAAACAAGAGCATTCATTCAATTTCCTTAAAACAAAAAGTCCCAGGTGAAACCTCTCTGACAATTACAACAGAAAATGTACAATTCACAGTTTTAGTGGAAATTAGTGTATCATATTCAACTGGGGACAGCACTTTGGAAAAGATTTGAAGTACAATGCAAATGCCATGAGGACAGGCATTAGCATGCAATGTGTATGGTTTTACCCTAGATCAGGGGTCCCCCCCTCCTTGGACCGGTACCAGTCAGTGGCCTGTTAGGAACTGGGTCGCACAGCAGGAGGTGAGTGGTGGGCGAGCAAAGCTTCATCTGTATTTACAGCCGCTCCCTATCCCTGGCATTACTGCCTGAGCTCTGCCTCCTGTCAGATCAGCGACAGCATTAGATTCTCATAGGAGCACGAACCCTGCTGTGAACCACACATGCGAGGGATCTAGGTTGTGCGCTCCTTATGAGAATCTAATGCCTGATGATCTGAGGTGGAGCTGAGGCTGTGACGCTAGCGCTGGGGAGCGGCTGCAAATACAGATTATCATTAGCAGAGAGGTCTGACCACACAGAGACCATAATAAATCAGTTGCTGGCAGACTCATATCAAAACCCTATCAGTGAGCGGCAAGTGAAAACAAGCTCAAGGCTCCCACTGATTGTGCATTACGGTGAGTTGTCTAATTATTTCATTATATATTACAATGTAATAATAGTAGAAATAAAGTGCACAGTAAATGTAATGCGCTTGAATCATCCTGAAACCATCCCCCCACCACCCAAGTCCATGGAAAGATTGTCTTCCATGAAACCGGTCCCTGGTGCCAAAAAGGTTGGGGACCGCTGCCCTAGATGATTTGTATGTTTGGCTAACATATACAGTCACTCAGCAATTATGTATTGGATAAATGACTAAAGCAAAACTGGTTTGCTTAACTATGTACCAAATCATCCTGTAGACATAGTTTCACGATCCTTCTTTCCCTTTAATAACATTTGTTCTTAGCTCATTCTTCTAGCAGAAATTATGACAAAAATTATCTTAAAGAGGTACATAACTGATACCAACTAAAGTTTTATATCTGCAGTTACACCTGCATGTTAATCAGATATTTCCTCTAACCAAAGCAACGTTATTTCATAAACAACTGCTCAATGAGAAAGATATATTTATCAGTGGCATTTTCTCCAGTCTCCCTCATATAGCCTTACACATATTTAGGTAAAAAGATTAGTCATGTTCTAATAATATTGGCTAAATTTACATAGTACCTAACTTGCATTAGGCACTTGCTATGTGAGGTTTCTTCATTATTTCATCCTCTCCTCCAAAAATAGTACATTTAAAACACAGTTAAATCGGGGGATTTAAGTTATTTGTCCAAGCCCAGAGAGCTAGCAAGTGGCAATACAGAGGTCCCCTTCCCCAGATATCTGACTCCAGAGCTGTGGGTGACTTGTGATGGGACAACATCAAGGACTTGCCCAATAAAACATATTAG
This sequence comes from Balaenoptera acutorostrata, assembly GCF_949987535.1. Lineage (NCBI taxonomy): Eukaryota > Metazoa > Chordata > Mammalia > Artiodactyla > Balaenopteridae > Balaenoptera > Balaenoptera acutorostrata. The sequence continues at coordinate 160,456,304 of NC_080066.1, read as the reverse complement.
AAAGGTCATTCTTTATATTAAGATGGTGTCTTGAAACATTCTAAGAATGAATCAACCCAAATTTTAAGAAGGATAGGATATAAATGTCAGCAGACCTAAACTCTCAATATACTCAAATAATTGGCACCAAATGTGTAATACAATTATTATTCCTTTCCCTTTGAATTAAATATTTTAGTTGCGGTTGCACAATAGTAGGTGTGGTACCTGCTAGAGAACCTCTCCCAGCAAGACTTGTCATTACCCAACCAACTAGAGAGAGGTTCACTGGACCATTGAAGCTGGACTCATAGACTCCTGACTCAGCTGCTGTGCCTCAGGCCATTTATACTCAGATACTCTTTTGATGCCTCCAGGGAATATGTCGAATGCCAGTAACTGTCACTACTACTGTGACCTGTTTAAATTTTTTAAAAGCAAAGCTATGATGATTTTCTATCTTGGTCATACTAGTGACCTGTGGTAATTCTCTTTAGACCTGGAAATACAGGATGGCTGTGACTTTGCCTCATTTTTCGGGCGAGTACCTAATGTGAATTTACGTTAAAAATAAAGAGCATGAAGATTCAGAAAGTAAAATTTATGTGATTAAAAGGTCTGAATTAGAAACCCATGATTTACTTCTTTGAGGACTTTTGTCCAACGAAAGTTTCACAGTTGCCAACTCTGTTTTCCTTTTCATGCATTGGCCCTTCTAGAGTATGGAGCATATAATTACATATGATATTATAAAGGCCAAATAATGTTCTTGGCAATGTCACACCTAAAACAGGTGAGTTTTAATCAGAAAGTGCAAAGCTTTTCAGTTCATTTGCATAAGTAACTGTCTTTTTATCTTCTGAAGCATGCGGTATTATATAACGATCATTTGTTCTACTTATGGCATCTCTTCTGTAGAGAATAAAGATTGGACTAAAAATAAGCACCAATATCTGTTTTGTATTATTAATAAATGTTATGAGCCCTTGTAGAGGTAGCTGGTATTGATGATTGAGATGAGATACCCTCTCCATCACCATATCCTGATTTGGCAGAACGACAGAAAAAATTCACTTTGATCCAAAGGACAGTAGGAGTGACAGTCTCCTTAATGGGAAAGCGACAACATTTTTAAAAAGTTTTGTAAGTAGTCTTGCAGTTTAAAACATCAGAGAAAAGATCTGCTGAAAGGCCTCTGCTCTTGTAAATGAAAGCCCTGCAGGCTTGAGATAGGTCTCTAAATGTTGCCTTCCCACACTCTGAACTCCGGAGTTCTGTTTTATAAGCCAATGAAATGGCCAAAATACAGGAGTGAAAAGTATTGTGCTGTAGTTTCAGGGGTCAGATGTTTCTCCCATTTTTTGATGTCTATAATCCGCTGTTAAACCATGAAGATTAATAGCCCTACTTGACAAGTGGATCATTTAACGTGTTAAGCATCAGTGATAAGCTAACCATCTGATGGTTGGAACAAGCTAGTAGGGAAAGAAGCACTCTGTCACAGACCAGTGATCCAGTAGATATGTAGATCATTTGATTTCAGCAGTGTTAGTTCCTCCACGTGTTCACTAGAGCTGCCTCAGGGAAGAAAAAAAAACAAAAGGCAGCAATCAGACTGTGTGTTCATAGTATTTGCCACCTATTTAGCAATATAAAGACAAGTGAAATAGCTTGAATAATTATTGTCCTATGGAGAAAATTCTGACTTTTATAAAGTTCCTTTAAAACTTACAGAAATAAACTGGGGGAGGTTTTATTTACTTTATTTCCCCCTCTTCTTTGCCATTCTGAAAGAATTGAGCTCTGGTTCTTCAAGAACAGAGGTTCTTAATGTGCAGTCTCAGGACCACCAACATCAGCATCTCCTGAGAACATGTTGAAAATACATGCTCTCAGAATCCACCCCACATCTACTGAACCAGAGACCCTGGGGGTGTGCTTAGCAATCCGTGCTTTAACAGCCCTGCAGGTGATTCTGAAACTCCCTAAAATTTAAGAATCTGTGTTCCAGTATGCCTGATCCACCAACGCAGATGGTCAGGCACCTTCTCACCCTGTAGATTCCCAAGTGGAAACTAACCTCTGGTCTATTGTCCCTTATTGGTAAACTCTAACCTGAAACAACACAGAAGAAGTGATTCTTGGAAACACAGTTTCCTACTTAGACAGGAACACTTGTAAGTCAAGATCACAACAGATGAGCAAGTTGAAACATATTTAGTGAGGGGAGGTGTGATGGTATTAGTGTGGCTGTATTAATACAGACTGTATTAGTTACAGACCAATGACTCAGCTTCTCTTACAAGAGACCCAGCAACAATGCTGGCTCAAGAACAAAGAATTCCTGGGGAATTCCTCATGGTCCAGTGGTTAGGACTCTGTGCTTCCACTGCAGGCTGCCCGGATTCAATCCCCGGCCGGGGAACTAAGATCCCTGCGTGATGTGGGGCAGCCAAAAAAAAAGGAACAGCGCATTCCTTGTTTATAATCATCAGAGATGAGTGTTCATCTTGTGGAAATTTAGACACCTAAGCTACTTATTTCTCCTGGATATATATAGACTTGTTCTGAAAGAAGCAGAGGACACTTTCATTCATATTTTTTGGCCAGAACTTAGTTACATGAGGACACCTTGCTGCAAAGGAGGGACTAGAAATCACAGTCCCTGAATGACCAACCAACCGATTACAAATCAATTACAATGGAAATAAAGGTGGGGGCTAGTAATGAATTTAGGCAGATAAAAAGTAGTCGCATCCATGGTTTTTGAAAACCAAGTGATTTATACTAGCAAACACTTAGAACCCATCTAAGTGATTAAAATGAGGGGATTAATTCAAAAAGAATCACATACCACAGTGTTCATTGCAGCTCTATTTACAATAGCCAGGACATGGAAGCAACCTAAGTGTCCATCAAGAGATGAATGGATAAAGAAGATGTGGCACATATATACAATGGAATATTACTCAGCCATGAAAAGAAACGAAACTGAGTTATTTGTAATGAGGTGGATGGACCTAGAGTCTGTCATACAGAGCAAGTAAGTCAGAAAGAGAAAAACAAACACCATATGCTAACACATATATATGGAATCTAAAAAAAAAAAATGGTTCTGAAGAACCTAGGGGCAGGACAGGAATAAAGATGTAGATGTAGAGAATGGACTTGAGGACACAGGGAGAGGGAAGGGTAAGCTGGGACGAAGAGAGTGGCATGGACATATATACACTACCAAATGTAAAATAGATAGCTAGTGGGAAGCAGCTGAATAGCACAGGGAGATCAGCTCGGTGCTTTGTGTCCACCTAGAGGGGTGGGACAGGGAGGGTGGGAGGGAGATGCAAGAGGGAGGGGATATGGGGATATATGTATACATATAGCTGATTCACTTTGTTATACAGCAGAAACTAACACACCATTGTAAAGCATTATACTCCAATAAAGATGTTAAAAAAAAGGGGGGGGGGGATTATTTGGATAATATTTGATGTACCCACACGAAGGAATCGTATGATATGAGATAATATTTTGCATGAAAGATGTTGGGTGAGCATAAGTTCATTAATGCAGAATAATCCCAACTATTAAAAAATCTTTAGAAAGAAACAAGTGAATGAATTCCATTATTTTCTACTCAAGATATATATTTGAGCTCCTACTATACACCTGAAACTGTGATAGTGTTGGAGACATAATAATCAACATGATACAACTCTGGATGCACAAGGAATACGATATGTCAGTTGATAATAGTAGGGGATAAACAAAAGAAGCTGTCATGCCCAGGTGGACAAGTTAAATGTGGTTCTTTATTTTTTATAGTCTTTTGTATTTTCCATGTTTTCTATTATAGTCATGCCTTACTTTTATAGCCAATAATATAGTATTTTTTTCTTATAAAAGAAAAATGCAAATAGAGTTCCATAAAATTAAACTACTGCACTAAAGAATGGGAGAGAGACAAAAGATTATATGAGGGAATCTTTTAAATAAACATCTAAATTTACTTTTGAGGTGTGGCCTCAAGCCAGTAAAAATTTACTGAAGGTTTTTTGTTGCCTTATATATCTGTAATTTTAAATAATTATAGCTGAGCCTTTTGTCAGGCCTCTAGAAATTCATTCTGAAAGTCAAATAAGGACATGCTTATGTTCCTAACATTGTTATTTATTCAGGGAGAGACAAATGACTTCTTCAAGAGAAGTCTCTAAAAATAAGTGAGTTTAACATAGCAAGACCCTCAGGTGGAAGTCAAATTAACTGTACTGTTCTTTTGTTTCCTAGTTAGCTGTTTTCTGCATCATTGTTGTTGCTAATTTGTGTGAACCTTCACAATTTTGAGCTTAAATATTCCTGCCAGAAAGTGAAAGTAATAAAATAGAAATTCTTATATATGCAATGCTCTAAAATCAACCAAGATGGTGTGTAAAGATTTAAATCTGCTACGCAGAAAATGTTTAAATTACCTATCCCCCCAAATTTAATAATGCTTAATTGTTTTAATGTTTACATTAATAAAATGAATATTTAGAAGAGATGCCACATTTTACTAACTTAAATCCATGTTGTATTAGTCAGTTCTCCCATTTAATAAGTTTAAAGAGTCTCTTACCCTAACTTTCGAAGAAAGCCGAATTATTACTAAGAGATATGATTCTGTTACTCAGATGAGAAACCAAAGACTGCCTATACATTAAAACTCTACACAGCCAAATCAGAAAGTAATAATAATGTTAAAAACAGGAAATCATGTAAATATTTTACGTAGCAATGAAAACACGAGTTTCTCTACTGAGAAATCTTTAGTGGGTCCATTTTGTTACTGTGACTGGAGACAAGCTCTTACAGGGCCTTCAACTTTCTCTATGGTAGTGCCCCAACCTACTACTTAAGTGATTCTTCCCACTTTCCTTCCTATCCTTTCCTTGAGGCATGGTAGCATCCTGGCAAGAGTCTAGGTTTCCAGCACTACATTTGAACCCTGACTTAATTCCTTTCTTGCTAGATTGTTTTGATAAAGACAAGAAGTAACTTATGTGAAGTTCCCAAACCTTAGCAGCAATTTAGTTTATGCAAGCTAATATTACTCAGCTTTTGGCCCTATACATTTCTTTTCTCAAGCTGTTTACTCTTTGTAGAATTCCTTAACAGTTTCCACCTTGCCAAATAGCAATTAGAGAATTTCTACACCCATTTCAAATCCTAACTCAAATGGCACTTTTCTAAACAAGTCTTTCCTGTTCTATCCACATGTAATCATACCTCTCATATATTAATCACCATAACTTCCTTATATTCACATTTTAATGCATTCATTAACATCTTACATTAGACTGTAGGTTCCCAGGTGTAGAAAATATACCTAAATGATCTTTATTGCTCAGGCCTAACCTTCAGGTTATCTATTCCTGCACAACAAACCAACCAAAATTCTAATGGTTAAATCAACAAACTTATTTTTCCTCATGATTCTGTGGGTTGGCTGGGTTCATCTGTGCATTTTCTCACGTGGGCTTTCATTCAGTTCACTCAGATGCTATTGTTGGAATCATCTGAAGAATGAGCATTCAGGATGATCCAGTCATTTAACTGACCACTGATGCTGGACATCAGCTGGAATCTCATTGGAGGCTGTCTGTCAAAGAGTCTCCACATGGCTGCTTCATTTGCCTTGTGCTTCTAACAGAATGGTAGCTGGGTACCGAGAGTGACATCTCAAGCATAGACTGTCAAGCAGGGTAAGCAGAAACTGCCAAAGTAGTTAGAGCTACAAGCAGAATTTGCAAAGCATCAAAGCATCAGTATTCTGTTGGTTAAAGAAGTCGTAGGGACCACCAAGTTTCAAGGAGTAGAGAAACAGACGCTCGTGTGTAGGAGACCTTGTAGGATGACAGATGTATTTGCAACTGCCTTTAAGAAATACAATCTGGCATAGCTTACAGGGAGCCGGTCTCACAAGAAGTACTTTCTCAGTTTTTGTAGGAGGAATATATGTTTATTTTCGCCTTCAGGTTAGTTTCCTTGAGCTGAGTTAATCATTTTTATAATACCTGAAGCATCTAGTGCAGTGGTGAGTATGTACGCATGTTCATTTATGGTATTTAATTGAAGAATGCTACCACCCCATTAACTTGAACAGTGGTCTGATTGAAGCACCCAACTCATCTGGTATTATGCTCATAATGACTCTAAGAGGTGCCTAGAAACAAAATGGAAGTCTCCCTTGTCTGTAAAATATTATACTGGTGTTCTGTCTGCCTTTTCTTACCAAAGAAACATTGGTTGTCTTTTGCAAAATCATAAAGTTTACCTAATATCAGAATATAAGTGAGTAAAACATATTTAGATTAACCTCAGGCAAATACTGCTCAGATGTTCAATGAATTTAGAAAGTAAATAGATGTATTACTTATTCTGGACCATCTTAAACTTAGATGATGCATGTCTGATGTTACTAGAGGTAGGCTAAGGACACATAATTGGCATTGACATGAGCAAGATGTATATCATTGGTGACTTCGATATGTACCATTTTATTGAAATGATTTGAATGAAATCCTTATTAAAGGGTGATCAAGATGGGAGGTGTAAGTGTAGAAACAATAACATATTTGAATATTTTAACAATTTTCTATTAAGGATAGTAGAGAAATGAGGCAATAAATGGAGAGGAATGTGGGGTAAAGGAGGTTTTTTTTTTCCTTTTTGCTTACTTGTATAAATATGAGTGATATTAGGCATGTTTGCACACTACTGTTATTAGTCCAACAGAAGAAATTGATGATGGAGGTTAGAAAAAAGATGACTGCAGGGGTAAAGTCCTTGAGAACTATAGAAGAAATTCTATCTAGGGAACAAAAAGAGGCTTTGTCTTTAGATCACACAGGGATGTTTACTCTGTGATGAGGGAAGGGAGAATCAAGTATGTGGGCTCATAGGCAGCTCAGAAGGTGGGAAGAAAGTGGCCATTCTCATCTGATTGTATCTACCTTCTCAGTGAAGTCAGATCATTTTTGGAGGTTTACGATTTGAAGAGAGAGAAGTAATAGTTTTCTTTGAGAGCAGAAAAAATACAGTTTCAGGAAATTAGAGTAACATATGTGGTGGAGATTGTCAGCTGTTCATCAAGATGATTTTCTTTTTTCCTCTTCTTCCTGGGCACAGAATTAGACTGCAGTTTTCAGATGGTGGCTATCAAGTGAGCTCTATCTAGCAGCCTGTAAGCAGAAGGGGCTTGTGCTACTTCTTTCATAGTGAAGAGAAGCCTTCTCTATGCCCTCTGTTTTCTTTGTCCCAGCTGCATGCAGACAATAACTAAGTCTCTGGTGAGGCAAATCCAGAAGATGGAAGAAGTCCCTGTCCCTAGATGACCAGTAGAGGAGATCTATTAGGTCTCCTCTGATTCGGAGGTCTCATGACCTAATTAGGTCATGTGACCTAATCATAAGATTCACCTTGGACTTGTTATGTCAATGAGAAGTAAACTTCTTTTGAGCCATTGTGTGTATTTTCCACACAGCTTAACCTATCTTAACACATCAGATTGGTTGTTAGTGTTGAGGGCACACTGGCATTTGTGGTCATAACTTTGAAGAGAGTCCAATCCTGATTCTGGGTGGTGTGATCCTGCCAAGAATCTTAAAGCAGAGGATAATCAGATATTGGTTACAGCAATAATAAATTCCGCATGGTTGGAAAATTGTTAAAATGGAAGTACAGGAGTGAGTGGAAAAGATAAGTGAGCTATCAGGGTAGGAGGTAATGATCAAGGAATGAGATTATATTGATTACAAGGTCTAGAGTAAGATTATAGGAGTAGGTTGCTAGATGAGGTGCAGGAAATTAGTGTCAGAGTCCAAAAGGTGGTGGAACTGAAATATCTTCAATAAAAGAAAGAACAAATAGAAATATTGCAAAGGTGAGTGGAGGCACTCTTACTTTGTTGTGTCCAATTGGAATTAAAGTGTGATCAGACACAAACATTTATCTTCTTTCTGCTTGTCAGTCCACCATCCCACAGCCATTTCAATTGAGGACATTTTCAATTTGGTGATTCAGAAGGAAAAGTCATTGAATCACTCTTCAAAGCTGCTCATTTGCATTTTGCTCCCATTGTTCTTAAAGATTTTGCCAAAAAGGTCTAAACTGTCAGATCGTAACAGAAATGTACAACAATGCAGTCAGAGAATACTGTTTTCCTTTGCTTGGAAAATAAAACCTTTATTTTACATTTGCATTTTTCCCAAGTCTGTTTGCTGTAAAAATCTGAAGCTAAACACAAACCCAGCCTGTTGCTTCTCCCTGAGAACATTGTCTCCAATCATTGTTAGAGCATCTGTTTCACATTTTGACAAGTGCACTTATCTTCTTTTTTCCCTTCATATTCCTCTGGTAAAAATAATGAATAAATTACAGGGGGATGACAAATGTGTTGATAATCAAGATGAAACACAGATGAAGTGGAAGAGGCTGTATTTCTTTGCAGAGTTGTAAATTGCTTTTTTTTTCCTTGTGCATTGACATGCCTGACGTAGAAACTAAAAATACCACCACATGGGAAAATTAACAGAATTGTTCAAACAGAAATTATTTTTCATGAATAGAAATATATAAACAGCATTTCTTTTTGACATCATGTGTCATATTTGCCTCACAATCTGGATACCCCAGGTAACAATATCTAGCTTCTTATAGTTCTAAGAGGCTTAGATGGTAGTCAATATAATACAATCTAATACATCACAGTTGCATTTGAAAATAATTGTTAAATCTTGAATGGAATTTGAGAATGTCCAATTGAAGAGAGCAAACTTTGTTCAATCTCAAAGACATTAACCTCAGAGAAACAACTCCAAATTGGGTGTCAGGAGACTTTAATTCCATCTCCAGACCATTCCCTTCAAATTCTTTATGAAAAGATTCATTTTCAATATTATAGTCTCTGCAATCACTGTACTCAGGAATCAGTAAAAAAAAAAAAAAAAAAAATCAGTAAAAAAATGAGTTTGGGTAGACTAGTAGGGGTCATCAATGTTGCCCCACTGATTAAAACTTGCAGAAGTATTAGTCTATTTTTAAAATTGTGTTTTATTGCCTTTAGATAGAATGTACTCTCTTCAGCTTGCTGCAATGCCCAACCACACTTTATTTTCCAGCACCTAGATACTGTTATCTATCTGGAGTTAGAAGTATTTGGCTTGTAGAGACCCAGGCTAGGTGCAGTCGTTATGCCCTGAGAGCTCAAATATTCCATGTCTATTATATCTATCCGTATTCAGATTGTTAATATCCTGACCTTTTTTCTTTCACCACCGCCACACTTCTGAATATGAAACCAAAGAAATGAGTTCAGAACCTACAGAGTCTACATGATCCATTCAAGCAAGTTCAAACTGGCTGAGAATTTATTTCTTAGTTATGGAGAAAAAGAAAAATCAAACAATACACGTGGCAAATCCCGAGAGGGACAGTTCTAGTTACACGTTGAAGCATAACAAAGCTGTGGCATATGCCTTATTTTTTTTGTATGGACTCTTCCTGTAGAGTAACCTTTGCCAAGGATCTCATAAATCTTTACAGACACTCTAAAGAAAAGCGGACTCAAACCATGTACCTGCAATTTCCATAAATGTATGTGAAATCTTGCTTTATGAATGGATTTGCATAAGACTACCAAGCTAACTATAAAAAGCATGGAGTGCAAACATGAGTTCTACTTTACATATGCAAATATGTGTTGAAGCTTAGAGTTGTTGCCTTGCATGTTAAAACTATGTCCCAGTAGATTTGAATTGAGAAGGAAATTTCTAAAGTAGCAAATAGGAACAACCAAGGTAATTAAGAAAGTTCTCTGTTCTTAGAAAATTGACACATCTCATATGTGAAAAACTGCCACTTCATAAATGTATTATGCAGTTACCACCATATGGGCTGTTTTACTACAACTATTAAGATGCAATTAAGTAAAGATTTGAGATAAATGCGTACAATCTTTGGTCCAAAACATAAATTGAATCTTATTTTTGAATTTATATGAAAATTTGGCTTACTTTGTCTATTTTTAATCTAATGCTACCTTTCTTTGCAAATAAAATATTAAGATAATAAATTAATTCAAAGGTGAAAAATATAAGTTATATACATTTCATATTAGATTGCTTAAAACTTCAAAATTAAATTCTTTTGAAAAATGAATTTGTTTTTGTAATAATGTTTTCCACTTGAGTGAATTTTTGTTTTTTAGTAGTTAGAAGCATCATCTTATCATTAGGTGTAAACCTTATTAATATATTATAAATTCTAGTACTAACCTTAAAATAAAAATACAAAAATGTCCTTATTTTGTTTTTTTAAGAAAAATCTTTAATCTGGTTATTTTATATGAAGCATTACTTATGGAATCTTAAAAAATAATTTCAAAGTGTCTGGACCAAATGACAATTTGTATCACTGATGTCATTCAGAACATGTCACAATTTGGGTTCTCTGGGAAGCAGACTCCGAGACAGTTTATTGCTCAGAAAGTTTATTAGCAAGTGACCTTGAAATCATCACTGAGGAGGGAGGGGAGGAGGCAGGACTGGGTAGAGACGGAAGTGGAGCCTTGATTGAGAGCCAGTACCTCACCCAGCCCCATGGGAAGCTCAGGACCTGAAATGGCCCTTCATAGTTGTCCTACTAAAAATGGCCAGGTCTTTTTAGTTCTGCCTCCACAGATATGAAATATGGGCTTCTGCCAGAAGGGTGTGGCTTTGCTATTGGCAATTCTCTGCAGTTGGGGCCATCCCTAACAAGCTGACAGTTGAAGAGAGTTTGCTGACCACACTCCTTGCAGCTGGGGCAACAAGAGCTTCCAGTGATCCTCCGTGTTGACTGCAGTACACCTCTTGCGCTGCTCAAATGCACTTCTTCATACATGTCCAGGAAGCAGTTCCTCCAAGTTTCTGATGGTCCTCTCTTATTAGAGGAAACCTAGTGGAGAAAGATTATTGAGACAAGCTACAGTAACAGCTGATCTGATGAGTGAGCCAGATCTGCTGCTCAGGGGGCAGTTCTGCTTGCTGCAGTGGCTTTGCTGGTGATATTACTCAGACTCTCTCTCTCTCTCTGAGTTCCTGGTCATCATGCCCTACTAAGGTTATGTATTAGTCTTCCTAGGCTGCCATAATAGAATACCACGGAGTGAGTGGTTTAAACAACAAAAATTTATTTTCTCCCAGTTCTGGAGGCTAGCAAGTTTAAGATCAAGATTCCATCAGATTGGTTTCTCATAAGGCCTCTTTTCCTGGCTTGTAGATGACGACCTTCTCTCTGTGGCCTTTTCTGGCCTCTTCTCTGTGTGCATGTAGAGAGAGAGTGAGATCTCCAGAGTCTCTTCCTCTTCTTGGAAGTTTATCAATCCAATCAGATTAGAGTTCCACCCATCAATTTTTTACCACTTCCTCACAGGCCCTATCTTAATGTCACATGGGGGTTAGGACTTCAACATATGGGAGGGACACAATTCAGCCCATAACAGACTGTGATTACGGAACAAGACTATTTACCATGACAGTTGGGCAAGGCAATAAAAAGCCAAGTGGATGGCTTGGATATTCAGTATATCCCTATCTTTATTGTACAACAACAATCCTACCATCTTTTTGCTGATCAATGCTTAGTAATCCAAGATGATGATGTCCCTTCTTGCCTGGAAGTCCTTGAACACAGGAACACAAAGTGCCCTCCTTGAAGTCAAGCTTACAATTCAGTGACACTTCTGCCGTGTCCTCTAGCATCTATTTCCCCCTGGGGACCAGAACCTCTAACCCTACTCAATCCAGAGTCGCAGAGACAGGAGCACATATTCCCCAAGTGAGCCATTCAGGTGGTGGTAAGTGGGAACATTTAAGCATCTTGAACCCATGTAGTCTTCCTACTGGGGAAAAAGTAGCATATAAATCTCATTGATTCAGGGTACACATTGTGTCCTGAAGGATGGTGTCCTATTTCTGAAAAGTATTTCCTCCAATCTGGAGCTTTGGCTCTGTCTTCATCAGGCTCTTCCCATGCTCTATTTGACAGACAGCTTTTTGGGAGTGCAGTATGTGATATGACCAGCTGATACCATGGTTGTGGGTCCTTTCATGAACTGTATTTGCTGTGAAGTCAGTTGCTTAGTGTGACGTGATGTTTCGTGGGATCCCACGTCAGCAGATCAAACACATCATAAGCCCTCGGACATGGTGCTGGCTGAGACCCTGCCTGCTCTTGGAATATGCTTACATAATCAACTTGCCGTTAGGTGCCCAGTTCATCTTCTCAAGCAGTGGTGCCATACTGGGGGCTCAGCATTGGTCTCTGTTGTTGGCAGTTTGAACAGCCAGCAGTGATAGTATTCTCCATCTGTCATTTAAAATATTAAAAAGAAACTTTAGCAAAATAATGAAAGACCTAAATAGTTAGAGTTTGAATTCAACTTTTCACTTTTCTTTCTTATCTTTCCTTCTCTGCATGCCCTCTGAAGGCATAAATCCTTGTATACCATACCTAAGACATATTCATAGCAGACGTAATAATTGTTTGATGAATAAATCAGCAAATGAATGATAAATGATAAGAGATGCTGAATGACAGAATTTGGATCATATATTCAACCAGCGTTTTTTTGAGCATGTTATACATGCACATGGAATATAAAAAATAAATAAGTCCCTGCCCTAGGTATATGAAAAGTGTAGTATTTACACAGGTATAAAAAGACAGAATATAATTATAGTGTGAAAATTAATAGAAAAGATGTGCTGTTAGTGGAAAGTATTATTAATGCTGAGTGGTTGAAGGGCTTAACTTGCTTAATGGAATTCAACAAAAGTTTTCTCCACAGAGTAGATTTTACTTAATTAGTATCTGTAAGAAGTAGGAAGAGATAGCTTGGACCTCTTTATAGTCAGCAAGAAGCAGCAGTCAACACAAATGAAGGATGGAAAAGTTAAGAAGAATAGCTTAAAAGAGTTAACCTCAGAAAGAAAACCCTGCTTACAATGTGCATTCAATGAGGGCTGAGGTTTTTTCTGTTTTTTTGTTGTTGTTGTTGTTCACTGTTATATCCCAAGCAATTAAAATGATTCCTGGAACCTCATGCATAAGTCAGTAAATATTTGTACAATGAAGAGCTCCTTCCAGGTAAGGGCTCCCCTAACAATAGTCCTGCAAGATATTAACACCAGCAACCTTACCTCTTGAATTAGTTAGTGTATGGGTGAACTGCTGTAACAAAGAGATCTGAAACTACAGAGGCTTAAACGAAGCAGAAATTTATTATATTTATTTTTCTTCTGTATAACAGTCCATAAGTTGACAGTCCTCAGCCAGTGCTGTGGTGTAGCCCTCCTCAACACGAAGATTCCATGACTGAGTTCAAGGCAGCTGTACCTGCTGTCTCCATTTCCCAGCAAGTGGAGGAAGAAAAGAGTGCAAGGAGTGAGAACTTCCTAAAGAATTTGACACAGACATTGCACACATTACCACATCTCGCTGGTTACATTTCACTGGCCTGGACTTAGTTCCATGGCTTCGCTTAGGTAGAAGGGAGACCAGGAAATGTGGTTTCTAGCGAGGTGGGGATGCTCCCAGCTAAGACAGTGTGGAGATGGCACTGTTACTGAAACTAAGAAGGATGAATACTGGGGAAAATACCAAACTCTGAAGTTCAAGGTAATCTCATACTTTAGATATTTACTTCTTATTTTATTTTATTCAAAGACATCACTTATCAGGTTGTGCACCTGCCTCACTAGTGTCTCCTCTTAATCCCCTTTACTGGATTTTCCTTTATATGTAAATGTTGGAATCTTCCAGGAACAGATCCTTGGCCCTCCTTTCTTCCTATCTACCTGTACTCTATCTATGGTGAATAAGTAGAAACACATTCCCACAGCCTCAAACACTGGTTTATTAATCTCATACTCATAATCTCTATATGTATATTCTCTATATACAGAACTTATTTCCTTTCTCTGCTGCTTGACCCTATCCCTAAATTCCCATTGCCAACTCAGCATTTCCAATTGGATATCTAATAGTTATTTCAAACCTAACTTGGTGAAAATATAACTATGGATTCCCACCCCTCTAAAAACTTGCTCCAGACTCCCCATGCTTTTTTCAACCTCAGTAAAATGCATTACTACATACCCAGTTGCTCAAATTAATAAATTAAGAGTCATTCTTGATTTTCCTCTGTCTTTCCAATCCCATATCCCAAACATTAATTTAAAAACAAAATAAACAACTCTATCTCTAAATTATATCCTGAATCCGATCGTTTGTTATCTCTATTGCTTCAATTCCAATCTAAGCCACCATCATCTCTCACCTATAAATGATCTACTTTTGCCAGGGCTCTCATTTCTAGTTCCTCCTACTAGTTGTAGCCCTCCGTATAGCAGCCACAGTAATCTTTTTAAAGTTTAAATCAGGTCATTGTTCTCTTTTATGTGAAAACCTCCAATAGCTTCCCGTTGCTCTTTGAATAAAATCTACTTATATCCCCCTCCATTGCCCAAAATCAGAAGTGATGTTCAAAATATTTCTCACTGGGCACAGCATGTGCACTAAGGGTTAGACTATGCACAGGTGAGAGTGCTGAAACAGGGCCCTAGAGGCTGCCTGTTGCAGATCTCATTTACCCTTTAGTTGCCGAATCATGAGGAGGACTATGGGGTCCCAGGTACAGACTGAAGTCATCAGAGTAGGCATTTTAAGGGTTTTGGCCAGTAGTATAGAAGTAGTATACTATTTATCAAGTAGTGTAGAAATATTTCAACACCTTAACAACTAGCACCCCAAAGTATGTACCAGTAAATAGTAGCCTTGTGTGTGAAAACCCCTAAGACCTATTATAGATATCTCCCTCTTCAACTTAGTATCTACCCTCTCTACCCCTTGTTCAACAAACTCATCCACAGTGGCATTTTTTTCCCTGTATTTTGAACCTATGTAGCTTCTTCCAATATTAGGCCTTTCCATTTGCTGTTCTTCCTATTTCAGAAACTCTTTCCCCATATGACTGCTTCAAATGTCACCTCTTCAGAACGCGCTTCTCAGACCACACTAGCTGTGATGCCTCCATGCCACTTCACCTCTTTTATCTTCTTCATAGCATTTATCTGCATCTAATTTCCTTGTCTGTGTATGTACTAACAAGAGGTTAATGGTTTATCTTCCTCTTCTAGAAGGTATTTTTGTTTGTTTGTTTTTTACATCTTGATTGGAGTATAATTGCTTTACAATATTGTGTTAGTTTCTGCTGTATAACAAAGTGAATCAGCTATACGTATACATATATCCCCATATCCCCTCCCTCTTGAGCCTCCCTCCCACCCTCCCTATCCCACTAGAAGGTATGTTTTGTAATGATTGCCTTCCTCAATACTCTGTCCCTACTGTGTAAATATCTTGCACTAAGCTAATTTCCAAATCCCGAATATTTGGTAGCACATATTAATCAGGAATAAATATCTGAGTTAATAGATGTAGACCTCAAAACCCTTATTATCTCCTAACACTGCCTCTTGAGTCTCACTGCCAGTCTCATCTCCTTATTTTTCTTGATCTTCCAAACAAACAAGTTTATGAAAACCTATGTCAAAAATCAGGTATCCCTTCACAAATTAGAAGAGATGAGACAACATACCACATTCTACCCTCAACTTAAAATTTCCTTTAATCATTTATTTATTTAGGAAACTTTTATCGATTTCCACTTGGAGCCAGTACTCTGCTAGATGCTAGAGATATAGAGCTGAATAAAGAAATAATCTTTGCCTTTAGGGAACTCAGAGTGCAGTAGAAGTAAGCGTTGTCAGTTCCATGGTCCAAGTATGCATAAGGTGCTGGGAGAGGCATTGGAGGCAGCAAGCTGTGAACGTATTTAATAAACATTCATCGATTCTCACAGGTTATGAGTCACCCTAAGTATAGGGGATGCCAAACCACCAGATAAACATGCCTCTCCAAACCTTTCCTGAATTATCAGTGGAACCTTGTAAAGTAATAGAAGATTTCTGACAAGCTTTCAAAGATTCTTCTGTTAGATTAAAAAGAAAGAAAAAAGAAAAAAAAAAGATGCAAACTGAAACGTTACACATTTCCAAGGATTGCTGATTTAAGCTCCTCTGTAAGTATTCCTTTTTATGTTCAGCTCTGTGAGAGGAGTTTATTGCTGTGATTTGGGATTTTCCCTTTTATATATTTCTATCTCTTCCTTCTGTCATAAATACATTTACTGACCTCTTGTTGCCACCATCAAATCCGACAGAATTATTTCAAAGACATATGTCCTTTAAAATTATTGCAAAGATAGGGCATAAGAATGGACTGAATTCTCCTGACTCCAATTTTCTCTTCAAGATCAGAGTTTCATTGTAAGGCAATGAGAGCTCTGTGCTGGAGGGGAAAGAGGTAACTCTAGGAACTGGGCCCCCTAGAACCATCCACTCAGATAATTTATCATTCCATCCTCTTGGAATTGTGATATAGCTTTGCCCTGTCACTGCCACCTTGTTACTTTTGTTTTATATATCCTTACAGATTTTCACACGATCACAACCCTACTGCAACCTTCAAGCATACCAGTTAGCAAAAATATCTAAATATGTGTGGAAATTTGTGTCTTAAGTTGGGGGACAACACACCAGTTGCCATAAAGTTATTTTAGTTCTATTTAAACTCCGAGTTATCGCTTTTTTATATAACTTACTTTTTATTAGTTTATTCTTGTTCTCCTTTCAAGTGAATGTAATGCATTTGAAACGTGCCAAATTATCAGCACAGACTTAAATTCTTTATTAAGGTCATGGAACACGTACAGCATCAGTAGCAACAGGAAAATATGTCATGCTGCTTAATAAATGTTTACTGATGAGGGATCCCTGCTGTGAACAGAACAGGATTTTTCACAGATATTCCAATTGCTGTATCAACAATCCACTCCAAGCCAAATAGCATATCCATGAATAAGCTAAATTGTAAAGAGAAAAAAATTGATGAGAAAAGAGGGAGAGAGAGACAGGGAAAGAAAATTTATGTTTGTGTGTTACACAAATTGAAAGGTAAATGAAAAGGTATATATATATATATATTTCAGTAGATAGATAGATATTATTTCAGTATACTTTAGTTTCTTTTCCACGCAGTGGACAAGGCATGGATCTTAGAATGCAAACTCCATTTACCCACAATCCCAATCCCAACTTTTATATTATTGCTGTTATTAAATTATGTGTATATATATATATATATATATATATATATATATATACACACACATACATATATGTAGAGTAAATGTGTGTATATATGTATAGTATGTATGTGTTTATATTTAAGCCCTGTATTATACTTATTACTTTATACCATTAATATTCATATTACTATTTTATATCATCAATAGTCACATATAAACTTTTTCTAGTGTTCTTCATTTCCACTTTTCCATCTAATATGATTTTCCTCCTGCCTGAAGGACTCCATTTAAACTTTTCGGGGAAATGTGGTGGTGAAGATTTCTCACTGTGTTTGTTTGTTTGGAAATGTCCTTTCACTTTCACTTGAGTACAGAATTTTAGGATGGCTCATTTTGTTTTTTAGCATTTTAAAGATGTTAATTTAGTATCTTCTATTCTTCATTTTTGTTGAGAAGTCACTATAAGTTTTATTGACTTTCTAGATGCTTTTAAGATTTTCTTTTTGTGTTTGGTTTACAAGAGTGATACATTGGTGTGCCCCAGTGTGACATTCTATATATGTATCCTGATTGTTTTATAGAGTTTTTTGAATCTGTGGTTTGATGTCTTCAGTTTTGGAAAATTCTTGTCCATTATCCCTTCCAATATTATTTATACCCCTTTCTTTTTCTCCACTACTACTGGGGATTCAATTACAAAAGTTAGAATTTTTCACTTTTTTTCATAGTTATATTCTTTTCTGGATTTTTCTATTCATTTGTTCTTTATTCTTCAATCCAGATATTTTCTGCTGACTTGTCATTCTTTGATAAATCCTTTCTTTTTCTCTATAAAATTTGTTCTTAACTCACATTTGAGCTCATAATTTCAATTATTCCATTTTAAATAAACTTTTAATTATAGAGTAGTTATAGACTTACAGAAAAGTTGCAAAAATAGTACACAGAATTCCCATATACCCTACATCCAGTTTCCCCTATTGCTAACATCTTACCTTAGTATGGTACACTTATCACAATTAATGAACCATTATTGATACATTAATTATTCCATTTTTAATTCTAGAATTTTATTTTCTGGGACTCTAGTATAATGCACCTTGTAATCTGTATTATTCAGCTTACTAATCATAGTTATTTTAATATCTATGTCTAATAACTTCAATAATGGGTCTTCTGTGAGTCAGTTTCTAAAATATTTTATTTTCCTTTTGGTTGTTTTTCTTGGTATATTTGGTGTTATTTTTTAATATCAGCCATCATATCTGAAAAATTGTGGAAGTCCTGGAAGATGTATTCTTTATCCAGAGAAGGTCCATTCTATCCTCTGATAGATAGCTTGGAGGGGATGATACTAAACCAGTGACTGGACTGGTTTAGAGGATCAGTTTTACCAACATCTTGCACTCTTTTTTTTTTTTTTTTTTTTAAACAAGAAGTTTATTTAAACAACAAGACGCTTGACTTGAAGGGAAAACTATCTAGGATTCATTTCTTTTAGAGTAATTTATCCCTGCTTAAAGACAGATTGCCCTACATGTAACAGCTACATACAAAAAAGTTATAAAATTGTCCTTGGTTTTACAATGATAAATGAAAAACATTAAAATTCTCCAATCGAACAAGGTATGCAAGAATTTTTATGTTGTTCTTTTTTTGTTAAACAGTGAGAGCAAAATAACTTACTGGAATATAAAGATAAGAGCGGATGAGCATGCCACTAATGGAGAAAAGGGGGTATCTTCACAGAACCAGTATTTTTCCCCATTCCATCTCCATTTGATGTCGATCAAAACATACCGTTGGCCATTTAGTTAAAAAAAAATGCAATATGCTTGTGCACATACACCAGTTACTTTATGTACAATAAAGGAATGGGGAAGGGGAAAATGAAAGAATAGAGAAACTATACTGTAGTAGTCAGGATGTGGTGGAACCAAATTGCGGTTTTCTAATTGAGAATGTCTTCTTGGTCTGGAGGAACAGAATTCTGGAGTAAAGCAGCAGGTTCCCTTTTTAGTAGACACCTCCTGTCTGCTGCTGGAACACATCAATTGTATCTTCATCCTCCATTTCCAACTGTCGTTCACAATAGGCTTTCATTAGTTTATTAAGTGGTGTATGCCTCTTAATCTTAAACTGCACCACAGAACCATCCTGCCCCGCCACCTTCAAATTAATATGATCGTTGTTCTCAGTCTTGACTCCTTCCTTGGGCTTTTCGTCGGCCTTGGCGAGCGCCGGAGTCTCCTCAGCTGCCGCTTCACAAAAGAGGTACCAGGTCCGCACCGAACGAGCACACAAGCAGCACCAGGAGCGGCAGAAGAAGGAGGCGGCAGCGGTGGAGGAGGGAGAGGGCGCGCGCACCCATCTTGCACTCTTGCACTACTAAGAAGTAGCTCTCCAGGGATCCCACCTGAATGTCTCTGGTGATAACTAGGGTTTCTCTTATTTGATTGTCTGTGTATTCCACCTTTTTTTTCTTTTGTCTCTTCAGCTTGAAACCAAACAGGACCTTGTGGTACAGGGACAGACCCTCCCATGTCCCCTTCCTCTTGTCTATAAGAAAGCCCTAGCCTCCTTAGCCTTCCCTGAGTTCCAAAGAGCAAATTTAATCAGAGAAATAAGAAAATGTAGAAACAAGGAAAACAGTCAAGTAAGACAAAATAATAATAGTTTGGCCATAAAGTCAAGAACCTTTAGTTCCTCCTCCAGGGCTATCGATAATATCCTGAGCCATATCCCTGAGTTGTTTTACATATACTAAAACCCCGTCAGGTAAAAGTTAACTACATGCTGACCACCAGCACAAAGACCTCAAACTGGTTGGAACCAACAGGTTGACAATTGAGATTGCTGAAATATCACCCTGTTACCTCACCATCAACCAATCAGAAAATTGAGCACGAACTCCATGACCCTCTCCCTCACTCTGTCTTTAAAAACCCTTCCCTGAAAGTCATCAGGGAGTTTGGATCTTTCAAGAGCTGCCCATTTTCCTTGCTTGACCCTGCAATAAATGCTGTACTTTCCTTCACCACAACCGGGTATCAGTAGATTGGCTTCGCTGCACATCAGGCAAGTGGACACAAGTTTGGTTGAGTAACAAGCTCTGTAAGATTGCAGATAACTTGCTCTACTTTTTAATGGCTTTCTGCTTAGCTCCTTAGTTCCCTGCCTTGAAACAAATAATATGCAAATACCATAAAGAGAAAACTATGAATTGTTTAAGATTGACTCACCATGTTCTTGGCCCTTTAAATCCTAGCTGCTTGGCTGCACTGAATTTTGATTTTGGTTTACTCAGACTTATGTCATCCCTCAAAGTTCTGCTGATTTTTCTGCCTCTTAGCCATGGTCCTCTGCCTGGATTTCTCCACCTCTTGTGTAACATAAATTGCAACTGCCACTAAGAGAAAGTGGCTCATAGAATGTACTGGTCTTGGCTCCTCAAGTTCTAGTTGCCTTGGAACCTCACCGATGCCCTCAAATTGTTTTTCTAATTTTACGTAGTCTATCTAGTTTTTTTTTTTTTTTAAGTGGGATCATTTATCTACCACAAGCTACTCCATCTTAGCTAAAAGAGAAAGTTTTTCTGCATTATTCTTCTGCTGCTATCATTGGTTTTACTCATTTTTGAGACAAAAATATATATACAGTAAAATGCATAAATTATAATTACACAGCCAAATACATTTTATATAATTATGCATTTGTGTAACTACCCCCAAGATCAAAATATTAAATTGTTGAATATTTCTGGCATCACAGAAGGTCCCAAGAGACCCCTTTTAGTCTCAAATAATATCCTCCACCCTACAGAGAACCACTATTCTAACATTTATATCCAAAAATTAATGTTATCTATTCTTGAATTTCATATAAATGGAATTATAAAATATCTGTCCTTTGTGTCTGGTTTCTTGATGTAATTTTTTTTTTATTTAAGTTTTGTCTATGTAGTTGCATATATTAGTAGTTTGCTTTTATTTTTACTGATGTGTAGTTTTAAATTATATGAATATACCACAGTTTTTAAAATCCATTCTATCTTTGATGGTATTTCCAACTTGGGATTCTTATAAATAAATCTACCATACACGGTCTCTTAAAAGTCTATCTGTGATCATCAAGCACTCTTTGCTGCTGAGTATATGCCTACCAATGAGCATTTAAAATTGTGAAGCAAAACATTCATTCTCATTGTAATAAGGGAAAGACAAAAAAGTCTTTAGAAGCATCACTATTTACTATTTTTTCCAGAAGTGTTAGTCACATAATAAGGCAAGAAAAACTAAATTAAATATACAAATATTGGAAAAGTGAAGAAAAAAGTCATGATCATTATCAGGAATTAGATTCTCTAGCTGAAACAAAATGAAACATATAAATGAACAAACATACCACTAAAATAAACTATTCTGCTTAGAAAATACAATAACTGTCCTAGATTTAAAAAATCACAGTTGACCATAAAAAAGCAGGAAAAGTTGTCAAAGATGGACCAAAAGGAATGATCAGAGCAGATAAGATGGTCTAAATATGTGACTGTCTTCAAAATTAATCTTTAAAAAATCAATAGATTTAAATATACTAGAATAACTTGATAATGTAGAATCTGAACATTCAGATAAATAACTTTTATTTATTAAGGTGTTGAATAATTGGCATAAGGTAATTTGAATTCTGCTCCTCTTGATGCCTACAAATATGGATGTTAGTTTTTACGGAAAAAAATTTATAGCTGGTACGTGGTGTGTACCTTGTCAACAAAAAGAAAACAGTTTAGATATTTTCATATTTCTATGAGGAAAGTTAATGGAGCTAACAGGGCGAGTATAGTATTTATTTTCAGTAGAGGTAAAATTGTTTAAAATGACATAACTTTTCCATGCTAACTAAAGAGAGATCTAGCAGACTATAAAACCCTTCAAAGAAGTGGACCTCTGAGAGACCATTCTTTCTATATATCTACTCTTCTAGCTACAGGACAATCAAGTCCACAGTGAGCATCCAGAGAAGCAACTGCATTTGCCAATGAACACAATCTTTACATTTCAGTATTATTTACCTAGATATGAGTCTGTGTAAAAACATAATATGGGTTTGCAATACAAAGGAAAAAAACTTTCTAAATGTCTAAAGTGCATATAAATGAACATAGGATGCTCAGTTAATCTCATTTCAGTATCTTTGAAGGGAAAGTAAAATTGTGCCCTTAACAATTACAAGAAAAATTTAAAATCAAACATATATAGTGTCCAGAATGTGATAAGTCCTCAGTACATATTTGGTGATGGATGCTTGTCCTTTAATTCCTTTTTATAATAATCTCATTAAACCCTGATTAAATCAATAATACAGTGCTAGGTACATAGTACACAATTCATAATTGTTTGTTGAACTTGAATTTGAAGCCGTATTTAGGTTAATGGACTGCAACTCTAATTTACTCCCTTGCCTGGCAACAAGAAGGTTTTTTCTTTTTTCCATTTCCACAACCCCTAAAGTTTTCTGGATGGTTGGAGATGAGACAGAGAAAACATAAACATTTTCTTTGGGCAAGGCTTTCTCAATTTTCCTGTTTTGGGATAATAAAGCATGAGTTTTAATTAAGTTTGTAGGCTTACCATCTGTGAGCATCTGGAGTTTCATTCTGTTGCAGTGTTGCAAGTGTACCAATTCCAGCTCTCCTGAAAGTGGAGGACATGTGGACCAGAGAGCAGGGTAATGGCCAGCAGGTAATATTTCCCTTAAGGTCACTTTCTATTCTATCTCTGAGTACATAAAAGTGTTAGTATAACCCTTCAAAGTCATTTATACTCTATTATTACTTGCACAGAAAGCTTATAATAAGTCTACTTATCCTTTTTTTTCCTTTTGATAACATGCTAAATTTGAGATTTTTCTATTCTTACCTAATCACTTTCAAAATACAGCTTGTTCAGATCATTATTTACTAATTAAGACAAAAACATTCATTTTACTTACAAATAGGAAAAAATTTCAAATGCCATGACTATAAAAAAAAGAATTCTAAGGTTTGCTATTTTTTAAAATGAAAATTTAGGAAACAAAGAGGGCTGATTATATCAACATTTTAAAACTGATAGAATAATTTTGACCAAATAACATGATGCCTAACCTTTTTAAGGTAACAAAAAATCACAGTATCAAACAGGAAAATCTTATCAGCTGTTGCTTAATCATCAAAAGTCTGTGGTCTTGAAAGTATGTTATAAAAACTCTATTGTTAAAATGTAGTTTAATTATCAGTGGTGAAATTTGCCATAGGTGATTGGACATATATTGAATTTAGGCTTTTGTTATAATTATTGTCAAAAGTATTGATTAAATAACTTTTATTTCTGCAGTTGGCAACAGTGTGATATTGTGAAAAAACAGTTTCAGTGGATTACATGTACTTTCCGTTGAAAGCTTTTTTAGCAGCCTATAAACTGGCAGCATTCTGTCAGTCAAGGGGCAATTTACATTTTCAAAAGATTGTAAATTACTTTCTTGAGATAAAATACCTTTTATTAAAAGTATAATGTATGTTTTAGTTTGGTCCTCTCCTACTTTAAAACTTGGCTTAAACCAATAGCTATTTTATCATGTCATGATTTTGAGGGACAGGATTTTGCTTAGCAATCAGCTAAGTGATTCTTTTTTGTATATGACATCAACTCTGTCACTCAGTGATAATCAGCGGACAGATGGTCTAGTCTGAAGGATCTAAAACAGCTTTGCTCACATATCTTTGCCTTACTGGTGATGACTGGAAAACAGTCAACCAGACAAGTGACTTGCGTTCTCCAAGTGACTTGGGTTCCCTCACAGCAGGGCACCCTCAGGGTAATCAGATAAGGGGATGGGCCAGGACTCCAAAAAATTGTTTTCCAACAGGCCTGGGTAAAAGCTGCAAGCTTTTTGTGACTTACCCTTAAATGTCTCAGAATATCACATATTCTGCATTCTGTTGATTAAATAAGTTACTAAGACTAGCCCACATTCAAGAGGAGTGAAAATAAACACCACCCCTCTATGGGGAAGTACAAAAGCATTTGTGTCCATTTTTAATCTAATATAATGTATAGAAAAAAAGTGTATCTCACATAAATATAAAAACAGGCACACTTCCACACACTGGATACACCTGAATAACTCTAACCTAGATTAGGAAACAGAACATTAACAAACAGCACTGCAGAGTCCCAATTTACTCTTCCCCTTTCAAGTTATAAGCCACCCCTCCAGAATAACCACCATCCGAACTTCCAAAAGCATGGTTTAGTTATTGTGCTGTATACTGGAGTCAGGCATATAACTTCTTCTGTTCAACATTATGTCTGTGAGAATCTATCTATATTGTGGGACATAGTTTTAGTGTTTATTGCCGTATAGTATTTTATTGTGAGAATATAACACAAAATTTATTTATCCATTCTGCTACTGGGTAGATAGATATATAGGTAGTTCTCAGTTCAGGCTATTCTTTAAAACTTACAGAAATCGCATTTGCAGACTTTTTTTCTGGCTATAGGGTAGGGCTTTTCCACAACCACATGGAACAATAAAAGGGATTAATCATATAGAAAAAAAGAGGACACGTCATTTTCATAATTTTTTGCTTACATATTTTCAGTACCTATTTGTAGTAGATGATGTAAAAAATCCACAACAGCTCAGATAAGTGATTTTTAAGGAAGAAGAAATTTCCCTTCCCTGCAAAATTTACTTTCAGGTATCACTATTTCTAATAACTAACCAAATGCCCTATATGTTTATTCAGGCAAAGAGCTGAACACAAGGATTTCTCTGCATTGATTTTTAGGCCAAGGGTGCCCCAAATTAGGAACTATTTATTGTGAAATTATCACTTCTATATTTTTCATAATCTTACAAAAATTTTGTTTGTTAAGTCATAGCTGCTCCCTACCTACAGCTAAGATGGTAAAAAAAAAAAGAAAGAAAGAAAGAACTTTTCCCTTGAGTGTTAGAATAATGTATTGCCAATCCAGTCTCTAATAAGTATGACTTCAAAACTTTTGGGGAAAGTGTAACCCTTGAAAAATAAATAAGAAAGAGACACTAATCAGCTGTAGAGAAAAATAAACTTCCTCCAGCACAAAACAGAGTATAGACAAGTTGTTTCAAACTGAGATCAATGTAGCCTGAAAACAAATGACAGTGGATTTTCTATGACTTTGCATGGAATCACTTACTTGCTGATGGGAATGATTCAACAAAAAAATAAGGCAAAACATAAACTTGTTTTAAAGTAGAAAGTTCAGATTAAGCATGAGAGAGGAATGATTGTTTCTCCAATATCTGTCAATAAGTAAATAGCTCTAAATGGTGTGATATGTTCCTTAAATGGAGTTTATAGAAATATATGGTATACACCTGGACATTGCTTTGACACCTGGTAGTTGTTTTTCTGGATTCTGCACTTTCTCATTTGATTATTTATACATTTTTAATACAAAAGGTTGATAATGACTTTTATCTCTTTCATCAGTTTTTTACTTGTGATCATTTATAGTGCATCTAAGGTTAGTCTTTATTCACATTACATCCTCACTGACACTTTCTCTGACCAAAAGCCAAGAACACAAAGAATTGGTTTTAAGACTCTTCTAGAAGTTCCCACACCTTTTAAATGAATAATGCCTAGATGGGAAAAAAATTCTGCAGGAGGATTGAACTCATCAAAAACTTTTTATTTATTACAGTACGTTGACAAATATATGAAAGTTAAATTATTTTGTAACATTTTAAAAAATTTATTTATTTTTGGCTACGTTGGGTCTTCATTGCTGCACGCGGGCTTTCTCTAGTTGCGTCAAGCGGGGGCTACTTTTCGTTGCGGTGCACGGGCTTCTCATTGCGGTGGCTTCTCTTGTTGCGGAGCATGGGCTCTAGTTGCATGGGCTTCAGTAGTTGTGGCTCGCAGGCTCTAGAGTGCAGGCTCAGTAGTTGTGGCACACGGGCTTAGTTGCTCCACGGCATGTGGGATCTTCCTGGACCAGGGCTCAAACCCGTGTCCCCTGCCTTGGCAGGCGGATTCTTAACCACTGTGCCACCAGGGAAGTCCCGAAAGTTAAATTATTTTTAAAAAGAGCTCAGTTATTATGTTTATTGTGTATTTTTATTAGTTGTTTCCTAAAATTTCCAGTCCTGATTTTAATACTTTTGAAAGCTATCTTTATCACAATAATTGTGATTCACTTTATCACTTTCATAGATTGAATATCTGGGGTTTGAAGAGATCATTATTCTTGGTTGGAAATTGGGCCAACTGTCCTTGTGAGTGTGATCACCTATGTAAAAACAAGTGTCAGTGCTTGTCAAATTCACCCAATTCTCTTCTGCAATCAGGAGACCTTTGCACATAGCTTATGTTGAATTCTTTAGTACATCTATATTTTAGTTAAATCTAAAGAGTAAATTACAAAGATCATAAATGATGTAGAAAAAGACAAACCATGGGAGAGAGGTTTCATGGAGTAAAATGACTGGATTTTAGCCAAGCCAATCCCTCATGGTCTTCAGTGTACATGAGTGACTTAAGTCAAGTATGAAAATTGTTAACTATGTTTCATTACCCTCATCTGGACATGCCATCCTTTAGGACAAGTTTCTATAGCAAGGCTAGAATTTCTAAAATGCCAGAGACAAAGCTGTTGCCATAAACCTCATTAAAATAGAGCACCTCATTATTAAAGATATTTTTATTTATAAATGCCATGCATAAACTGTAAAACAAGCAATGGTGGTTAAACTCCTGGTAGAGCTGTAGAGCTGTGATGCTTAGATAAAGGTATGAAGTTTGACCCTCAGTATGATGGTATTTAATGGATTATGCTGCATTTCGGAGAGCAGGATCACGGGAATTATTATGAGAAATGTGTGTGTGTGCACGCATGTTTATGATACCTTCAGACATATTTCAGGGGCTCAGACAAGTCAGAGAATTTTGCTAAGTGTTTACCCTGTGTGTCTCGCCTTTATTAAAAACAAGAAATGTTGGGTGGACCAAGATTTTCTTTTCTCCTAACACAATAAATTGGATCCCCTTCCCACATCCTCATAATTTTCTGTTCAGTTGATTAGTCCATTCCTGTGGCTTTGCAAAGTTGGAATGCTAAAGCAAAGAAGCAGCTTGCAATGATGAATTATGTTTACAAGACAAATTGCAAGACAATATAAATCAATTCATGAAAAGTTACAACTGTTTTACTTCATGTAATTTATTAAACAAATGAGCCTATATTCCACTCTTTTTATCCACATAATAAACTTGTATATCATTGGAGATGCCTATATGTATGGTAAAAAGGGCAAAGTTTCTGGAAAGAGACAGATTAGATCCAAAATTCATCTCTGACATTTAATAGCTACCTGCCCTTGAGCAGTTTTCTTAACCTCCTTGAGTCTTAGGTTTCTTCACTGTAAAACAATGATACTAAATACTTGCAGATAGTGCTCAGAAAGTTACCAAAAGAAATGATGAGTAGAAAAACCTCCCAGAAGAAGGGATTACTAGCACCACTCAATAGATGACACTTCATGCCAGGTAAAATTTTGTCCCAAATGACTCCTTCATTGATTAGCCTGGAAAATACCATATTCCTCTTTAAAAACTCCCCTTCAGCATCACTGCCTCTAGCAAGTTTCTTGACCTCAATCCGTTCCTATTGAATTGACAACTCATTTTCATTCTGCGTTTGTATCTATGAGAGCACCTTGAAATATTACTCCATGTTTGTCTCTTTACTCTTATAGCCCATATTCCCTCCAACTTTTTTTTTTTTATGAGCATGGAGATGTCCCTGTTCTCACAGGGCTTTCAAATATTAATAAATATTTGAAAGAATGAAGGATAGAACAAATGCCTGAGGTTATAGTTCAAGCTGCAAAACAGATGCAAGCAAGAATATATGACTAAGGGAAGCACAGAACAGAGCAAGCTTATCAATCGTTCTACAGGCCTTTAGTCAAGTGTGGTGAAACTTACATGATTTCAGAAAAAAGTGTTTGGTAATATCCCAAAATGCATTTTCATTTTGTTGGCAAAGTTTGAGTGTGTATGTATACGTACATGTGTCTATAAAGTTCAATAACATTAACCTAATTCAATAACTTTTTCATTTGCAGGAAATAAATAGGGGATAAAACATTAATAAGAATTTCCAGTAGGATTATTTTTTTTTTTTTAATTTATTTATTTATGGCTGTGTTGGGTCTTCGTTTCTGTGCGAGGTCTTTCTCTAGTTGTGGCAAGTGGGGGCCACTCTTCATCGCAGTGCGCAGGCCTCTCACTATCGCGGCCTTTCTTGTTTTGGAGCACAGGCTCCAGATGCGCAGGCTCAGTAATTGTGGCTCACGGGCCCAGTTGCTCCGCGGCACATGGGATCTTCCCAGACCAGGGCTCGAACCCGTGTCCCCTGCATCGGCAGGCAGACTCTCAACCACTGCGCCACCAGGGAAGCCCAGGATTATTTTAATAGCTTCTCTCAATTATTTAACTTAGATTTGTGGTCAATAAAATGCTTAGGGCAGTTTAGATTTTCCTAACATACATCCTTGGAGGAAATCATGGTACTACGCTGTCATATAAAAAAAGGGATTTGGGCAGTGACTGCTAAATCTTAACAAGAGCTTTTTCCTGAAGATACAAGTGGGTGACAAAGATGAACTTCTGTGCAGTTGGATGTGGCTGGCGATAGAGCTGAGTTCTAGCTAATGGAATATAGGATGAAGTGATGGGCCACACTTCCAGGGCAGGCCATGGACAACTTCCTGTGCAGTCCTTGATTCCTCCTATCCTGTCCCCTGCCACCAGCTATAAAAGATCTTGGGGAATGGTGGGAATATAAATTGGAAAGTGCCAAGGACCCTGTGACATCACTTTCAGGGAAACTGCTCAGGAGATCTTTCAGACCAGAAGTCCACTTTGTACTGTTGCATGATTGAGAAATGAAATTTCATTTTGTTCAGCTGTTTATACCCTAACTAATACAATGACATTCTGTTTAATACTTTTAAACTGATTAATAAAAATGTACACAATAAATTCTTAAGTTGTTTTTTAAATTAAGAATAAGCTTCAAACATACACTAAAGACAAAAGATGTGTAATGAATCCACACACCATCACTTTGTTTCAACAATTATTATGTCATATTTGCTTTAAAATTTTTCCCTCTCTGTATATATATTTTTATATAATTTTTTAAAATTTAAATGTGAGATACAGAAATCATGAGGCTTTGTCCCAAAATATTTCAGAATGTATCTCTTAAGACAGGGAAATAATGGCAATGATTTTTATCTAGTTATCTAATAATATCTAGTCCACACACAAATATTTCAAAAATTTCATTTTATAGCTGCTTTTGATAAGTTAGGATTCCAGTCAGGATTTAGGAACTGCTAATATCTCTTTAATCTTTTAAACCAGAAACGCACCACCTCCACCGTGTCTTTTTTTTCCCACTTCTGTGTGTATTTCCAGTTGCCACTGTAACAAATTACCACAATCTTAGTGGCTTAAAAATTTCTTCTCTTACAGTTCTAGAGATCATAAGTGCAAAATGAGTCTTAAAGAGTAAAGTGAAGGTATCATCAGGACTGGTTCCTTAGAGAGTCCATGAGATAGTCCATTCATTACATCTTACACTTCTAGAGGGTATCGGCATTCCTTAGCTCCTGGCCACATGCCTCTAAACTCTACTCCTCTTGACACATCACCTTTTCTCTACTGTAGTAAAATCTCCCTCTGCATTCCTCTTACAAGGCACTTGTGACACATTTACAGCCCACTCAGATAAACCAGGATTATCTTCCCATTTCAAGATCCTTAATTGCATATGCAAAGTACCCTTTGCCATATAGAGTAACACTCACAGGTCCTGAGGACTCAGATTTCTTAATCTTAATTTCTGGAGATCTTAGTGTGCCATTTTCAGCCTACTACAGTGTGTGGTGATACTGATTCTTTGAAAAGATCAGGCCAGTTGTCTTACAGAATGCCCCACACTCTGGATTTGCCTAATTATTACTTCAGTGTCATTTAACTTGTTCTTCTATGTCCCATATCTCTTATATAATAAAGATTAGGTTTTAAGGCTTGATGAGATTTAGGCTAAACACTTTTGGCAAAAATAATTTATAGGAGATACTGTGAACTTCGAGTTGTATCACACTGGACAACATGTACGGTCAGGTTGTTCTGTTATCAGTAATACTAACTTTGATGATGTTAAGGTGGCCACCACCAGATATCTCTAGTATATTTTTCCTTTTGCGACTGTCAAGACATCTATGGGATAATATTTTGACACTGTGTGACCATCCTGTTTTCTAATATTTTACATAATAATTTTAGCAACCATTGATGATCCTGCTGTCTCATTTTATTTTTACTTCCACCTTTTTTCAAACCTCTTAAAACTTTGCTAATCCCCTCTTTCTTCCTTTACAGATACAGTTCAATGAGGGTAATTTAATCTTTCTTTGATACTAAAGGATCTCATAAACTCTGGGGTCATCTTTTGAACATTAATCTTCTTTGAACACTAATACAGTGACAAAGAAGAAAATTTAGATGATTTAAGAGATCCTGTTACAAGGATCCTGTTTCAAGGAGCTTTGAAACAGTGACGCTTTCCTATATCTTACAATGATTTCAAAACACAGTCTGTTGGATTAGACCTATGAATAGTAATGACATCATAGGCATATCAAAAGAGAAATCAAACTATTGTCTTCTGTTCTTTGCATTATAGTAAGAGGTTATCATATTTTGAAAATTGGTGTATTTTGATATCATGTTTTCTGTTAGTTGGAATGAAATTGCCTTGATGTGGAAGGTTCTCTCAATGGAGTTTATCATACTTGTTTTTCTCAAAGGGATTGCTTACATCCAGATGGAGCTCACTGTGAGAATGTGGTCATGATCACCTTTCCATTTGATTCTCATTATCAAAAGATTATAATCATTCTGCCAGCAGGGAACTGATCGAAATTTCCCAAGAAATATTTTTGATTGAGATCTGCTGTCATTTTCTATAGTGTCCGTCCCTGTAACCTCTCCCACAGCCAATGATTAAACAACTGTTGCCAAAAGTAAGTCAATGCCTAGGGCAATCACATATAAGATGCTAGTCAGCTGTTTCCTTTCTCCACTAAGTACTGACTGTGAAGATAGAGGGGGAAATTGTTAGGATCAGGACGTTAGGTTAGATTGGATTAACTTACTGACTGAGATGTATAACCACAGCAAGCGCTAAAATTTTATTTTCTGGATATAGTCACGAGGAAGTGATAGCCAGACCTTCAAGCACACCAAAATAAGATGGAGGAAAAGGTGGATTCTTTTGAGTTCAAATATTTTAGTGTTTTTTTTCTATAAGAAAATTACTCTACACCCAAGAGCAAATTAGTGTTTAATTTTGTTTGGGTTTGGTTTTGGTTTTTCATCTTCTTTCACTCCAAAAGGACTAGCTTATTAACTGTATAGGATTGACAGGACAGAATGCCATTTTGAAATCCCTTAAAGGAGCTGAAGGGGAGATTTTCAGAAACAGAGTGACAATATTACAGGATATTTGTGTTTATGGACTTGAAAAATAGAAGCTGTTCTACCTCAGAAAGGAGAGGATTATTGTGGAGACAGGAAAGGTAGTGTTACTCAGTCCTCAGTGTACCAGGTGTTGGAGTAAACACTGACCTAATGCTCCTGGTACCAGCTTGAGCCCTCGCAACGCTGTTCCAATACATGGGAAAACATCATCATCTGAAGCTCTTCCTCTCCAGACGCAGTCTTGCAAGGGCTTGAGGATCTATTCACTCAGCACTGATGCCAGGGAATGATTTCTCCTCAAGGCCGTACTAAGAAATGGGTCCTGCAGCATGTGGTGGCAGCAGGAGTAGCAGACCCAGCCTCCATCACTGGGCTCTGATCCCAAGCTCTGTGGGGGCAGGAATGCGGCAGCATTTCACTGTCCTCTAACCAAGGGGTCCTCAAACTTCAGTGCTCCCCAGAATCATCTGTGGCCTTGTCCAAACACACATCGCTGGACCACACCCCCCAGAGTCATGAGAATTTGCATTTCTGACAAATTCCCAGGAGATGGCCCTGCTGCCAGCACAGGACCACACTTCCCCGTCTCCTGCAACTTCTTTTGCTGTCAGGCTCTTTCACAGAATTCGCTCCTTTTGTTTATCCTGACAGACAGAAACATTTATGTCCTTCTTCAAAGCATTGCTCAACAACCCAGCTGTACTGACTCTCCCCAGCCAGGGGCTCAATGCCTCCCTCCCTGTGACCATATGTAATAACACGTCAGAACCTGGAGAACCCTGGAAAGTGTGACTGCAGACTTTTCTACTTGGTGTAGCACTAGGTTGGGACATAGTATTTTCCTGAATAATTAATCATTGTGCAGGATGGCACTTCCCTGGCACCAGTGGTCACTGCATGGACCAGGGAACGTGCTTCATTGCCTCAGGCTTGTCTCCCAAGGACTAGCACCTACAAAGTGTATATTCAGTTTCTACTCAGTGGCTAGTCGTCCTTCTTTGTAGTTCAGGATGCCACAACAGATTCAAGCCAGACCCACCTCCTCCAACGAGGAGGTCAGTGCATCAGCAAGACCTTGATCTTGCTAAACAGACAGGGTTAGAGCCCTGGGAGAGGGATAACCTGCACATCTGGATGCCCTGCTAGTCCCCGGCCTGGCTTAGGTGTCTCTGCGGCACATAATCAGCTGCACACAAAACTGTGCGCAGTGATACCTGATTTCATAAGAATACGCCATCCCTTCCTACATCACTTTTTAAATTTTTTCATTAAAACAACACAACCTGGCAGTTCACAATGTTAAGAGGTAGGAAAGGGTACCAGAAGGAGGAAATGGACTTTTGTTATAGTTTATGCAATTATTTGGGGGAGGCAGATATTACATATTAATAACATAATTACTAATGACACTTTATAAATGATACAGAGAATTATAGCCGACAAAAGGAGCCTGCTGCCTAGGACCTGCTCCAGTCTGATCTCTGAGGAGATGGTGTTTGAGAAGTACACATTGCATTTATTCAACACCCATTTAACAGGTCCACTAAGCTCCACTCTGTGAAAGACACATTAAACCATCTCCCAGTCCTTCAGAGCAGTGCTGTCTGAAAGAACTTTCTGTAATGGTAGAAACTGCCTATAATTTCTGCCTGGTCAACCATGCAGCTTCTAACCACTTGTGGCTATTGAGCACTGGAAATGTGATTAGTGTGACTAAGGCACTCTTTTTATTTGTATATAAAAAATTTTAAATGTCACCTGTGGCTGGGAACTACCATATTGGACAGCCCCTACAGACTCTATGGTGACCCAAGAAAAATACATACTTCTGTAGGAAAAAGATGTCAAGACATAGGGTTTATTGAGAATCTGCAAAGTTTGGACAACAGATGGAAATCTGATAAGGCAGAAAGCCAAACATTTAGTTCATACCCAACACATTTCCAGCTTTGCTTATTATAGCCTTCTGTTTCCTAGCTGTGTTGTTCACTTTTTATTTGAATCTATCCAACACATTTGTGCCAAGATCACTGCTCTTTCTTGCCAATGTGTCTGCCTCTCTGATTTCTTGCCCCAGGACCTTATTTATAATTTTTTTTCCTAAATGTTAAATAGTCCTCTTTTTTTTTTTTTTTGGCCTTTGAAACTATTCCTAGTGTTGAATTGGGCCCTTTTTGACTTTGAGGTACATACTTAAATTCATATACATTCTTGATTTTCTTCTCAAGTTCATGTACTAAAAAATATACTGATGTCAAACTTTTGATTCAATACTGACCCTACTAACAATATTTTGTACCAATATAAATGTTTGATTTTTAAAGCATTCCCATATTTAATATGTAAACAACCCAATGAAGTCTATAACATGAGTTAGCCAACACACAGCTTATTTTTGTTTGTTGTGTGTGTTCTTCATGAAGATGTAAGTTTATTAGGAGCAGAATCTTTGTCTATTCACTAATATCTTCCCATTGTCTAGCATAGTCTCTGGCCTAAAGTAGAAGCTCGATAAATATTTGTTGGGTAAATAAACCACAAAAGGTCTGGCCTGTTACTTTTTAGCGCAGACTACAATCAATCATATTTTCTAAGTCTTTGTGAAAGGAGTCTGTATTAACTTTCTGCTGTTTATCACCAATTTTATGTAAATTTCTGCATAAGGATCTCAGCATAAAACTCCTTTCTCAGTAGAAAAACAACAGTGGTGAATCAGGCACACAATCAGTTACTCATTCACATTTGCATGATGCACTTGAGAATTTCTTATTGCTAGTCACATTGGAGCAATAATAGGGGAAAACATAGAATGCATGATTAGGATACCATCTGATACAAGTACTATGTATATTATGCCTTGGGAAATTGAGTTTGAATCAAAATGCAATTAAAGGGTTTGTTTTTGTTTTTTGTCATTGTCAGAAATTTTGGAAGGGGATTCTGTCAGAATAATTTTAGTTGCTTATACTCCAAACTAAGGATATTGATACAATGACAAGAAAAATAACAAAAATGAGAGAGAACTTTCTATTTGTATTTTGCAAGCTTGAGTCATGAGTAGTTTTAACGATATTAATGTTGGGACAAGCCTGGGTCTACAGGTATGTCTCTCTCTGTAAATTAAATCCAGAAAATCAAACCAGGTCCCTTTTTCTCCATATTAAAAATTGGTATAACTTTGCGAACATGATTAATTCAAGCATTTGAAAGGCAGATCATCCAAAAATAATCATGTGCCTCAGAAAACCAAAGCAAAACAGAGGGAAGGGTGGGAACTCTCCCTGCACTGTGCCCTTGCTATCCATCATTACCACGGGCAGAGAGGAGATGGCCCTTTAATAGAAACTGGCTAATTTCTTTAGAAATATCTCATTAGGCCTGCCCTTCCTGAGCTGCTTCTCCATTTAAACGTGATAAATGAATTCTGCCATTGCCAATTCCAGCCTGTCCTTCTTTCCCTTAATGAAATGAAGATGCGTCATGCTGCAAGCACTCAGGACAGAGATAATTATTCATGGGATGCAAAAAGTGCTTCAGTCACCCAACCCATCGCTGCCACACAGATACTGGAGATGGGACCTTCAGAGCCTGAAAGGTGTTTGAATAGAGATTTGTTTTCATTTTACTCAGGGGGAAAAGAATTCTGTGAGTTTGCACACACTTTTATGACTTTTTCTCCATATATATTTTTTTCTATCTCAGATAATTATGTGTGTGAGTGAGTATATATATGTTTGGCACTTGTACTTATTGACTTTAAATATAAATCAGTTTGATTAAACTTAACATTGTTTTAAAGTTGAGATTGATTTTTTTTTTAATTGTATTTAGGAGGCACTATATTTTAAATGATGGTTTTCCCTCTCAAACATTAGTTTGGAAACCTATATAGGCAAATTTTGTGGCTCCAAAGAATGTAATTTATTTCTAAATACCTGGCTTCCCTTAGCTACCTTTTACTGGTATTTTTCCTTTGATTCAAAATTACATTTTTTATTACTTGATGAGACTCAAATATTGGGCAAAGTTAAGAGGGTTTTTCTCACTGTTTCAAAGACTAGTGTTTCATGATATTCCTCTTTTTTCTTCAAATCAATGCACAACTGAACTGACTATTATAAAAGAACCTGAGGCTCACACACCCTCAAATGTAAATGGATATCATCTCAAAATGCTAGCTCTGGAAAAGGAATTTGCTATTTGCCAGAGAGTCAGCCTTTAAATTTTTCTAAGGTAAAATTACATTATATATATGTAAAATATATATTTAAAATTTATATATAGTTACTATATATATATATATATATATATATATATATATATATATAAAATATCCCACACACATTTATTTTGGTTTCTTTGTAGGGCTTCCCAGGCCGCCATCTTCTCTACATAAACCATACCCTCTCACAATTCTCATGTGCATTTAGCCCATACTTGTAGCACTAAAATTTATAGATGCCAGAATAGCACTTTTCAGGGAACTCATCACCAAGTAAAAGCATCCATTTACAAAGCAATATTTTTGTTGCCTTTTATGTGCCAGTTATACACTAATGAGTTAACCATCTTTGTAGACATTTTGTTTTTATTCCTGAGAAAGGTAAAATCATTTTTTGGTAAAGAAACTAAGCCCATTCTTAGGCTATTAAATTAAAACTATATTTGTCTGCAAAATTTCAGATTCATTGTCATTTTTAATCTTGTCTTAAAAAGTGTCATTTTCAATGTCCCTCTAAATCTTGGAGGCAAGCAGGAATTGTTATCTCTGAAATAAAACTGAGAAACCAAGAGGTCAATTTTCCACTCTCCTGAGGAGTGGCAGAGTGAGAAGAGACCACAGCCATTCAGTTTATTCAGGATTAGCAAGAAGCTTATTGTCAGAATTCAGATCTTGACTTCTGTACTTTATTGACAAATCTAAAATCAGTAAATAGTGCTAAAAACAAACTAAGTTTGGAAGGGAGATTAAGGGCTCGGATGAGAACTGACAGTACAGTAAACAGACCTTTTCCCAGATCATTTCTGGTGCTCTATTTAGAAAATTAAACACATACTCAAAAATCTTTCCATACAGGTAATCCAAAGACCACATAATCATCTTGAGCCGTCATTTTTCTTGTCACTTGACACTTTAACAACAGTAATCATTATAATTAATATTAAGGACAATGTAGACAAACAAAAATTATTGACTAATCACTACTGACATGTCACTATGCTAACAATTTTACATGCATTATTTTGTTTCACTCTCAAAAGAAGTATGAAGGATGAAGTTACTTACTAAGAAGTAACTTGCCCAAAGCCACAGCTCAACTCTGAGAGAACCAGGTCTCTCTCTTCCCTGAAATTAGTGTCAAGTTGTTCAGAACCCATGTGCATGTGGAGTTTTTCTTCTGACTGATCATGCATTGTTTTATTTATATTTCATGTCAAGCCTGAGAATCCAGTGTTCCTCCAGCTGTTATTCTCTAATAAACTAAGGAGATTTACTCTAAATATTTCCCAGCAAGGGAATGCTATTTAAGCCGAAACGTATCTGAGAATCTGAAAGACTCTTCTGGTAGCATTTGCTCTTTAAAACCTCAAGTGCCAGTGAGTGTGTCTGTCATCTTCCAAAGCTGGCTTAGCTGGGAAAGGATGATTGCTTAGGCTGCAGGACACACAGATCTGTTCAGTTTAGTGCAGGAGGGCAGCATCTGCTGGCAGATCAGCAGGTCTGCAAAAAGGAAAATGACTTTTTAAGATCAGCAGTCCAGACAAAAGATAAATGACAAGGTCCAAGAACAGAGGGCAGGTACCAAGATTAGAATGTGTAGAGCCAACTGGCAAACTCCTATATATTGTGTGAAAATTGCTTTGCATGGAAATAGGCATAATCCATGCTCTCTTTGAAAACGAGCACCGATGATTGTGAGTTGAATGTTTGGGATTTAGTAGCACCAAAGGAGCAGAGAATCAGGTCTGTATGACTGCATGTCCCTGTGATGACCATATCATCTTTCACGTAATGTAGAAAAGACATTTTGCCTTGGCCTAAAAGTCTGGGGGCCCAGAGATTTAGGGTATCTTTCAAAGAATCCCAGCCAGTTAGGGCCCAATTCAGGTCTGGAACCTCCTCCTCTTTCCCTCTTCAACCAGATGCCTTTGGGGCAGCCCTGGGCCATTCTGACCTCTGACCTAACAAAGGTGCTTATTCCTTTGTATTTATCCCTAGCTGACTCCTTCCTTCAATTCTTACGTTAAATTCAGGGATTTCAGTATTCTCCTAGAAACTCCTTTCCTTAGTGGTAGGACTCCCTGAAGAAGAGTGTCTGCTGGTCATAGGGTTGCTGCCTGCCTCTTCCCTTCATTTGCTCCTTCCTGGGGGAATGCACAGTGGTTAGAGGGCCTGGGCCCCACTCCAGCGTCTACCATTTTCTCTTCCATGTTACTACGTTTGTTACCCACTTCCATAGCAACCCGCTGTGTTTCTTCCGTAGGCTTTATCACGGTTTGTTCACTTCTTTATAGTCTCTCTTCTCTAGAGGAATGTCACAGCTCTGACATTTCCTGGTTTCTTCACCAGTGTTTCAACATGGAGCATATTGTTCCAGTGCATAGTAGACTCCATAAATATCTGTAGAATAAGTCTTTTAATTATTTAGTAATTGACAATGAATCAGACTGTACCCACTCAGACCTGTGCATTCCTTACTACAAAATAGAGATACTATATGATAGGGTTTTGTGATGGATAAATATGTTAGGAATTTTGCTTATTGCATAGCATAAACTAAACACTTGGTAAATAACAGTTATAAGAGCATTGTTTTTTGAAATCATCCTTAAACTTCTCTTATACCTATCCTTACCAAACCAGAATCTGGTTTCTGCAAGAAACAACCCTCAACATGACCAGGGTGGGAGAGAAACTAGCATTGGATAACAACCAGTATTTACAAACATTATCCATTTTTCACATTGTACAGTAAGGTAACTGATTTTATCCAACTTCTGAGATTTCAGATGAGAAAAACTGAAGTTCACAGAAGTTAACTGACTTGTGGCAGATCACACAAAAAATAGCAAACCTGGGTTTTAACTTCAGTTTGGACTGAGAGACTCTGAAGTGCCCATTCTTTCTGTTGTGCTTGATTGCCTACTGGATCAGAAAAGCAGACTTCTTTATTTATAAGCTATCAGAGATATTTTGGGGCGATACTCTGTCAGCTTGCAAGAGTGTTTCCGCCTACATTCAGAGCTAATTTATGCACTGGCATTTGTGGCCATATTGTTCTTGAGTTGGAATATAAATTGGCTCAATACATCAGCCAGAAGCAGGTCTTCCTTTAACAGCTGATTCTCATGACTTGTCACTTTTTCGAACTCCTTTGGGTGTCGTGAAGGGGGGGTGGATGAGCATTTTATTTAAAAACATGAAGAAGGTTGCTATTTCTACAACATTACAAGATTATAGTTTACTGGCAAGTAATACTGACCTTCCCTAATATTATACCAAATAGAATGGACTACATTTACACATTCAGGAAATTGAAGTATCTAAGACACATTTAGAAGGAGTAATTTGGCATGTGAGTAGGAACAGTAGTGAATCATTTTGAAGACACATCACAGCTATTAGCCTCATGAGAAATGGCCATCACCACAATCACAAACACATTTATGCCATTAGTATGAAGTGGGGGGAATGGGACATTTTTCTTCACTAATGCTTTTAACTCTGACTCATAATCCCCATCCTTTTACTTCTCCCAGGTCACCCTCCAAAGAATGGCTAACTACACTCTATTCTCACTTCTAGCAAGTTAGAATCTATTCCTTTGATGTCTTTCTTTAAGGAAATAAAATAAATAGCACTTAATTGTGTTGATATTTATTATTAGTAAAAAAAAATAGAGAAATCCTCTAAAAACAAAATTTAAATAATAAAACAATTTTAGGAATTGACTGGGAAGAGAAAAATGGGAACCATGAATTAAACTGTTCTCTCAGATATCATGTACCTTAAAAAAACAAAAGCTTGGGCTTCCCTGGTGGCGCAGTGGTTAAGAATCCGCCTGCCAATGCAGGGGACACGGGTTCGAGCCCTGGTCCGGGAAGATCCCACATGCCGCAGAGCAACTAAGCTCGTGCGCCACAACTACTGAGCCTGCGCTCTAGAGCCTGTGAGCCACAACTACTGAGCCCAAGTGCCACAACTACTGAAGCCCATGCGCCTAGAGCCCGTGCTCCACAATAAGAGAAGCCACCGCAATGAGAAGCCTGCGCACCGCAATGAAGAGTAGCCCCCGCTCGCCGCAACTAGAGAAAGCCCGCACACAGCAACGAAGACCCAACACAGCCAAAAATAAATAAATAAAATAAATAAATTTATTTTAAAAAAAAAAAAAAAAAAAAAAAAACAAAAGCTATACAACAATTTAAAATTAGTAATAAATCCAGAAATGGAGATTTCGTTTCTTGTTGTTATAACAGAACAATCTTTGATGACTTTCAATTCTAAGAACTAAGGAAGATAGCAGACATAGCTAATATGTTCCAATGTAAGAATCTATAGAAATGACATGTTAATAACCTGTTACTGATTATTTAATAAAGGACTGACTTTCTACCTTAGTGACTTAAGGCCACATAGACTACCAGCCTGAACACGTCCAATCTAATCCCATCTCAGTCTCTAAACTTTGTGACTTTGGACAAATCATATAATGTCTCTGGGCCACAGCTCTCTCATCTGCATAATGAGGGGACAAAATAAAATAAAGTCCCTTCTTGCCATCAGATGATGTTATCATTTGGTAATTATTAATATGAGTTTACTTTTTAGTCATTGAAAGTATGGAAAAATTATTTCAGTAAATGCATTGAACACATACTTTGGCCAAACACTGTGAAAAATGCAGCGACGAAATAGTGAATATTTATATTTCATTAGCATAGACCCATCCCATCTCCAAGCTAAGACCTTTTCACTATGGTATCTAAAGCCCCAAATATGGAAATATTGATATATAGTAAAAGTTTCTTTCTTTCTTCATAATATTAGTACTACCTAGTAAAGTTACAGTGAAACCTACAACTGATCACATGGTTAATTTATTTTTTACTCTAAATTATATCACATATGTAGTTTTCCTCATTCTACTTTATCTATTCATTGACTTGATGGTGGGGTGGGGTGTTATATAGACGTACATGAGGTTTTAGAAGACTTCTTTAAATGAGGGATAAAGACTAGTTCCTGGGATTCAGGATAACAAGAAGGTTTCAAGGTTACTTGTTCCTGCTAAAGGGGTTGGGAATCTGACATTATTCACCTAAACTGAATTCCTTTAAAAATTCAAATCCTTTTAAAAGGGTGAAAATGTAGTAACTGCCAATCTTCTGCATTTACATTTATCAAATCAAATTATCTCATTCGAGATAACATCATAATACAATATTGTCAGAGGATTCATGTCTCCTGCCTGGAAAATAAATGGTTCCCCCATTAGGTAACAGCGGGAAATAGCCCCTGATAAGGCTCCAATCTATTGTCATTATGTCTAGGAGTGAAACTACTGGGAATTGAAGGCCCTTCCTCATGCTGACATTTTCTCCAAATGGTCGCAGGGAGTTTAGGTGTGTAACCTACAGTGTGCAGTGCTGAATCCTAAATCACAAGTAACTGACTTGCACAAAATGTTACACATGTGGGATGGAGTGAACATTGCCATAAAAATCCCATCCAAGCCACAGGCACGGGCAGCCAAGGCAGCCAACTGATGAAAAAGGGAGCAACGGATGCTGTGTTGTCATCCAAGCCCCTGAACTCAACTCCCGTGGATGCCGTTGTCTCTCCTCTGCAAAAAATCGAATTTAACCCTATTATACAACACGTGCAGTTTAACTGAGACCTTTTATTGAGTATTTCCTTTCCACACATTCCAAGGCTGAGACAGAGCCACATAAGATACATTCTTCCCAGGTTTGAAAAATATAGTTTATGTCTCAGCTCTGTGCTTATTAGCTGAGTGACATTGGCAGATCTCCTTCACCACCTTGATATTCAGATTCCTTATCTGCAAATAGCAGAGGTAATTGGATCATTGTTGCCTTATCTACCTCACCTATCACTTCTTGGAAAAAAGTAAGATTATGTATGTGAATATTCTTTGTAAGCTATAAAGAAATATTTTAATGTTAATTGGTAAAACGAGACTATCTCATTAAAAAGAAGAGCAAAATTTTAGCTTTTTTCTTTTTAAGTGTCTAGTAGAATACCTAGTATCGTATCAGTGTTGTTTATATTAATTTTTAGATATCCAAGGAATAGAATCAGGATGTGATGGGATGGGGACAGGGCTTGGGAATAGTTGAGTATCTGGATGATGCTAAATAGCCAGGTTAAAAAAATACTCAGATATTCAATGTTCTCTGTGTATCTGGATAGTTGAGCTTTAGTTAGACAGGCTTAAATGGAAAACTTTAGTTGAAGAGCTCAGAAGTAGCAAGGAAAGTATGGAGATTCTGGAGAGTTTGGAATAGTTGAAGGTAGTTAGAAGGTGAATGGAGATTTGTGAAGAGAGACGGGCTTTCCCTATTCCTTTCAGCCTCTAGGACAAAAATTGAAGGAAAAAAAAAAAAGTTTAGCTCAAGGTTGGGGAGAGTCAGGGACTCTACATACTATACCAGGTTAATGGTAGAGCAGAACTAAGCAGCACTGATGGAAACTCTAATTCTCATCCCTGTCAACAAAATGTGTCCTACACCTGGAACAATACTGGGGCAACAATGAGAGGATCCTAGAGAGCTCAAAGCATGGATATGGGTATCATTTTACAAGAGGCCAGGAGAAACCCTATACAACCGCTATTATGTATCTATCTCAACCCACCACCTGAGATTCAAGTTTGGCAGCCGCAGTGACCAGAGTTGGGAAGACTCATGTGTTGTAGCCCTGAGGCACCAGGCGTTCTATAAGATGATTATAGCACAAGATTCATTGTCCAAGGAAAGTTCTTGAAAAGTGTATTGACAGTCAAGGTAAGGATGAGGACATTTTGGAATGTCCAATTTTCTTATAATCAAGGTGATTACAACATAGACAAATGACTACTGTATTTTTAACTTAAAGTGACTTGAGTCAGGGGAGTAGTACTGGAAGTGATGAAAAGCAGTCAATCTGGTTATACGTGGAAAATCAAACAGACCAGATTTATTGAATGAAGTTACAATTAAATGAAAAGGGGAATATTGTAAGAACAATACTTTTAGGAGGAAATATTTGGATTCCTATTAGAAATCAAAATTAATATGTCAAGTATTAGGTCTAATACATGAGTCTAAAATTCATGGGAGAGGTCAGGGCTACATATATAACTTGGGGGTCATCAGCATATTTAAAGCCATGAGCCTGCATCAGACCACTAAGAGAATGAGTATAGATTAAAAAGTGAGAAGATCCCAGGAATCACTCCTAGGCCCCTCCAACATTTAGAAGTGAAGAAATTATAATAGGTAAAAATATATTTATATAGGTAAAAATAAAATGTAGAACAACAACAGAGAAAGGGACAAAACTAGGGTTAAATGGAATTATACTGTTGTAAGGCTCTTTTCTCATTTGTAAAGTTTTATTGTATTAAACCATGATGAGTTAAAGATGTATAATCTATTCCCTAGAGCAATCACAAAAATTAAAATTAAAATGAAGACATAGCAAAAGAACAGCAAAGGAACAAAATGGAATACTAAAAAAATACTAAATTCACACAAGCATATATAGAAAAGGAGAAACAAAGGA
The DNA here is from genome assembly GCF_949987535.1 of Balaenoptera acutorostrata. Classification (NCBI taxonomy): domain Eukaryota; kingdom Metazoa; phylum Chordata; class Mammalia; order Artiodactyla; family Balaenopteridae; genus Balaenoptera; species Balaenoptera acutorostrata. The sequence continues at coordinate 160,412,714 of NC_080066.1, read as the reverse complement.
ACAAACGGATGGCACACACACACAAACAGCAAGATAGTAGGCTTAAAAAGCTAACCAAATTAGTAATTACATTAAATATAGAGTACTCCAATTAAAATTCAGATTATCAAGCTAGATAAAAATAAAAATAAAGAATAAAAATAAAATGTTTATAAGAGGGAAAATTTAAATGTAAGAACACAGATTAAAAAGAAAGTTGGTATGGCTATATTAATATCAGACAGAGCAGTCTTTGAGATAAGAAATGATAACCCTTATACTGGCACATGGGACTCTAAATGATACATCAACTTTGCAAAACTGTCAATTTCATATAAAGTTAAATATATAGCTACCCAACAATCCAGCAAAACCATTCCTACATACTCAACCCAATGGAAATAAAAACAGATGTCCATACAAAGACTTCCCCAAGAATGCTCGGAGTTGCTCCACTCATAAGAGCCAAATGCAGGAAACCTCTTTTCTCAAATGGGAGGATTAATAGCTTGTACCTCTGTTGATGGAAATAATCTAATAGAAAGAGAAAATCTGATAATAGAGCAAAGACTGAAGGGACCTTTGAGCCATGTCCCTGACTAGGTAAGCAGGGATAAAATCTAGAACAAAGGTTAATAACATTTTACTCTAAGGTTGTGTGTGTGTGCACACACACACACACGTGTATGAATGTCAAATAAAATATGATTTGTGCTCAGCATGCCATCTAAACACATATTTCTCTAAGTATCAGCTCATTTTTTGCAAGTTAATAATCAACTCGTGAGCCATTCTTTTCCTGATATTTTGGGTAGCCCCAACTTTGTCCTTCTAAACTACAATGTGCTGACTTCTATCTTTAGAGTTACTGCATTATATTTTGTTGTTTATGTTCCTCTTTCTCTGACTGGGAAATGATTTATTAACATTATTCACGATGCCAGAAAGAGAGCTGAGCCACATAAAATCCCCAGTAAATTTTTGGAAAATAAATAAGCCACTGCCTTTTTCCTAGGGATATTTGTATTTACAGCCTTACTTCTCATCATGCCCTGAAAGGCTCTAAATTCCACTGGAGTCATGCTAGTCCTCATGAGCTAGCTGAGCAGTTCCAATACCCCAGTACTTCTCACAGTGTGATTCCCAGATCTTCAGCCGCCGCAGCAGCAGCAGCTAGGAGATTGTTAGAACTACAGATTCTTTGTCTTGCCCCAAGCCTACTGAATCAGGAACTCTAGGTGTGTAGTCCAATAAGCTGTAGTTTAACATGCCCTCCAAGTGAAACTGATGGACACTGAAGTTCAAGTACTGTAACACACATTCTTGACTTTTAATTCCTCGGCTGGGAAGATGCAAGCAAACACCTGATTATACTTTGATCATCAATCAGTGATTTCGTTAACCCTGGTCTTACGTTTTTTCCATTGACACATTTTTTTCTACTATTAGAAACATAACATTATTGATTTATCCTATGGTCTTTAAATGTGTTTTTCATTCAAAGACAAATGTGCATTATAATGTTAGAAGTCTTTGGTGACTCTTGGAAAGGGGAATGGAGGGCGTGATTTCTCTGCTTCCAAAGGCATAGGCAGGATCTTTTCTAAATAATCCAGAACTTCTTGACTTTGCAGAGATAAGGAGTGATGCTGACACTGATGGCTTTTATAAGCAATTCTTACACGTATTCAGTTCCAGGGAATCCTCTTTGCCCTGGAAGAACTGAGACTGTGGTACACTGAGTTTATAATCTGGGAGGCCTGAACAGACCAGAGACAAGAAAGCATAATATAGAAGAAACTCTGACCTTTATAATTGATTCCGCTCCTATAACTATGGTACAATTTTGTACAGGTTATTTTACCTTCCTGGCTTTGTTTTCACCCCCTAAAAATAAAGACGTTTGATTACTTGGTGTTTACCAAAAGAGGCTATAAATGACAAAAATTAATTGAGGTTTAAAAGTCCCCTCCCACCTAATTCTTCACAAAGATACTGACATGCCATCGTGGGGGTCGCTCTCTTTTTCACCCAGGCTGAGCGCCACTGGATCCTATGTCTTTAAAGCCCCTTAACTCTAAGAGCCCATAACTACTTCTTAGTTGAAAATAACCTCGTACTAAAAAGTGACAGTGATGGTTATGATGATGCATACATAATAATTTCATATCAGTACACTCTTCAATGCTGACCATCTCTATTGGTATATATGTATATACGGAAGTGCTCTTTGGAAAAACACAATTTCTTAAGTACAGAAAAATTATCTATAATCGAAGCTGGGCAGAACACAGTAAAACTTCATTAACAACAAAATCATAGACAATGTAATGTCTTTTAACAGCTGAGAACTTGTATTTGTGAATTGCAGTACAAATTGGCAAACATTTCCATGGGAGAGGAAGAGAGAAATTGCCATGTCTATTAGTTTTCTATTGTTGTATAACCAATTACCACAAATCTTGCAGCTTAAAAGAATACCCATTTGTTACCTCACAGTTCCGTGAGTCAGGAGTCCAGGTCGGTTCAAATGGGTTCTCCCTGTGATTAGGGTCTCACAAGGCTGAAATCAAGGTGTTGACTGGACTGGGCTGTTACCTGAAGGATTTGGGAAGAATCCTCTTACAGGTTTGTTCAGCTGTTGGAAGAATCTAGTTGCTTGCAGTTATAGGAATGAGGAGCCCATTTCCTTTCTGGCAGTCAGCCTTGACCCACACTCTGCTCCAAAAGCCCACCAGCATTCCTTATCATATGCCTTCTCCATCTTCAAAGCCCACAACAGTACATCATATCCCCCTTGTACTTTGAGTCTCTAATTTCATCTTCTGTCTGCCACAAGCTGGAGAAAACTCTGCTTTTAAAGCATTCACATGATTAGTTTAGGCTCAGACTTTTACTATATGTGATAATATAATCATGGGATAACCACAAAATAATATGTCATCATATTCACAGGTTTCATCTATACTCAAAAGGAAGGGTCACTGGGGGTCATTCTTAGAATTCTGGCTACCTTATCAGCCCTTTTGAATGAAGAACAAGCCCTATTATAAAAGCTGCAGAGTTTGAGGAGAGGTGGTTCCAACATCAAAGAAGGAAGGAAAGAAGAACAGTGAGAGATGAATGGGAGTAGGCAGGGGTAGTTCTTCGAAAAAGTATAAAATGGCCATCTTGTCTTCAGGGCACCAGCTCTCCCCTCTCTGCTTTCATCTAGCCAGGGCTCTGATGTTCCTTCACTCTTAGCCTAACAAAGACCAAAAGGAAAAATCTATTACAATTACATATGTCAAATTATAAACATACACCAAGGTGTGAGTATTTCTATGGCTATTTGCAATCTTATCTCTAATCACGACATGAAAAGTTTCAGTTCTGGGATTTGGAAATAAAGTAGAGGAGCTACTGGGGGAGAGGGTAACTTGCATATGCCCCTGAAATTTAACCAGAAAAGGAGGTCACCAAGCTGCCTACATATAAGGCTGACTCTAAATATGAACTGGTATCAAAAGCTTTCTTTCCAAACTTGGCAAACCACTTAGGCCTTCTGTTTCTGTTGAAATATATTAAGTTCGAATATTTGGATGGGTATCCAAGTGTACTTTTAATAGCTTCTAAGAGCTCTCAACCAATAGGACACAAATGTCAGGTTGTACTTGGAGAGGCACAGAGCTAAAACCATGAGGCTTAAGTTTAGGGATAATGGACTTTTTGCAATTCCCAGGCTCACTATTCTGGGCGATGAGCTCATTCTAACATTAGTGAGCCCTAGAATTCATCACCTTCCAAATGCTAAAATAAAATGAGGGAAATGTCATCAAGTTGTTAACCATTATTATCTATTAAAGTAGCACTACCGAAGATGGGGAAATCACCTAATAAAACCAATCTTTCTTCTTTCTATCACCTAGAACTGTCAGGACTCCAATAAATTATAATGGGCCCAACTTAAAACCAATGACCTGCATATTATACACTGAAAATCTCTCTTATCTCAGCAAGTAACCAACACCAGGCTTGTCAATTAGAATGGAAGAATGTCAAGGTTAAATGTTTCTCAAAGCTTCTGATGTCTACCTTGCAAGTTAGAACCACTTGAGATACCTGTTTATTGACTGTTGGCAAATACGCGTTTCTATTTCTAGAAAAAAAGATGGATCTGATAGAGTTCTTACAGAGTATAGCGATGCAATGTTATTAGGCTAAATGATTTATAAACAGAAGCATATTAGGAGAAAATAAATCCTTTCTAGAACCTCCAAAATGGCCCCATTTTAAAACAGTGAAATCTCTGGCAATTTCCCTCTCCAAGTTTGTTTCTTTATCTAAAAATATGGATAATAATAGCTCTCACAAATTATTAAATTGAAATTAAATTAAAATGAGATAATATATTTAAAGTATCTGGAAATAACAAATGATGAATAAATCAGAGATATTATTGGTAGTATTATTTTACACAATTCCATTAATTTATTTCATAAATATTGAGTTATTTTAAATGGGCATTAAGGTAGATGCAAGGAATTTAATAATAAAGAGGACAGTCTTTACTCTGAAGGAATTTGCAGTCAGGTGGTGAGTACAGAATTAAACAAGAAATTATAATTCAGAGTTACTTTATAGGAGAAATATGAGCTTTAAGAGATGCACAAAGCAGAAACACCTAGTATGCAATGGTCTGCTAGGTTTGGAAACTCAGGGAAGGCTACCCAAAGGAAAGAACTCCAAAATTACAATTTGAATGATAAGCAGAAATAAACTGAGCTAAATGGTGATGGAAAATGCTCAAGGCAGGAGGCACAGAGTGCGCAAAATCTTGGGAAAAAGAAAACATGGTGCCTGTTGATGCCTGAGAATAATTCAGAATGGATGGAACATAGGGTTGAAAGAAACTTAGTAAAGATAGCTTTTCTTGCCTCTATCTGGATATATTCCTGGAAAGCTTTGGTAGGGAACAGTGGGGAGAAGCAGATAGGACTCCATTGCCTTTTACACTCAAGCTATCTCCAGAAAATGTTAAGTCAGGGACATCAGGCAGTGTATTGCTATCTTTGGCTATTTGAAATGGGAAAATTGAACAAAGGATTAAAGAGAAAAGCACAGCAGGTTTGGGGCTGTAGTAAAGAACTAAAATATGGGAGATGAACAGTAAAGCTGGATCACATTTCAAACAGAAGACCCATCTGCTGTCTTTGCTCACGCCCCATATATCCTGTCCCCCTTCTTCCAGTGGACTCACATTTATACTTGGACACCTGGCTTAAATGACTAGTCCTCTATGAAGCTTTCCTCAACCCCAGCAGGCAGAATTAATCTCTTTCAGTATGTTCCCATAGCAAACTATTATCTTGGTTGAAGTACTTTCCTTTTATTCAATATTTTATTATTGTCTATTGATGTGAGTTTCTCCCCCACAAAATGAGCTTTCTGAAGAGAGAATAAAATTTTATTTGCCTATATGTCTCTGGCATGGTTACAAAATTAGTCTTCGGTAATATTTAACTAAATAATATGTTCTTTGGACTTCCACCCTGTATACATTTAGAGTACATACATGACATAGGTGAATATATTATCAACACAAAGAAGAGACATAGGAAGTATTTTAGGGTACTTTTAGTCAGTCTATAGCCAATGACTGGACTATCTTCCAAATGGTCTTTGATAAGTTATTGCTTGAAATTTGAAAACTATTTACCCCTAGAAATAATAGCATAGAGGAAATTAGTTTACCAGGGAATCCCTATAACTCTATATAACTAAAAACATAATCTCTGTGGAAAAATACAACCCAGGTTCTAACAAAGGATGTCAGGAATAATTCGCATGTACCTTACCTCCCCTGCACTAACAAGGAAGGATCACCACAATATAATATGAACAGACTTTCCATTTCATCCATATTGACTGGATTTCAGAGTTGGAATGAGCACATTTTCTGAATCAAAAGGCAGGATACATGGTGTTCTCCATGACATGACAAATGGACAGAATATTTAAAATTCAGTGGTTTCTGTTTGCAGTGGATCTTTGGAAAAGGTGCCAGGATAGAGCATGAGATGGAGAAAGATGATAGTAGTGGGAGGAAAAGCAGCAGGGACCACTCCCTATGGGATGAGAAAGATTGGTCAGTCAGAATCCCCTAACAGGTGCTATTAGAGTTTGTGGAAGGATGGAAATGATGGCTGTGCCTCCCAGCAGGCGGAGCAACCTCTTAGGCACTGGTATCCAGACCTCACAGCCACTGGCTTCCTTGGGCAGATGCCACCATTCCAGTTGCTCCCTTCGTCCCTTGATAGCCACGGTGAGGGCTCCAGTGAAAGACACCTAGGGACATCTGTGTGAGGTGCAGAAATGGCAGCAGCTGTTTGTCTACATAAATAAAAGACTCACAGATGAGTGTATTATTAAGTGAGCATCTAGCATTTCTTTCTGTGTTTTCCTAGTTATTTTCTCTCATAACTTTGTCCATTCCATTTTTCCCCAATAGCTTAGAAAGTGCTTGCTGTGCGGTAGAACATTTTGGAGGAAAACTCATGTTACAGGCTTTGTAACAGAAAGTTTGTATAAAAAAGTTAATCTTCATGTAAAAGAAAACCACAACTGGCCAGTTTATGTTAGGTCAAAAGGGACAAAATCATCTGAAAAGAAATTCAAATGATGATCATTTATTTTAGGGATCAATATCTAAATTTTAACATTTCAGCTTTGACAGAAATTCAAGTCTAAGACAATGAACATTAAAACAGTCAAACATTGCTTTCCTTAGCTTACACTGACAAGGATTCCTGTGATGCATACTTCGTTAGCTCGGAAACTGCTGAAATCGAATGAAAGGTGAATGCAAATGCTGTGTAAGCCTCCAGACTTCTTTTAAAAAACAGAATTTATAAAAAAATAAAACCATGTTCAAGGATATGCAGTGGTTACAAAGGCACCAACCTAAGTAAGGCAGCTTCTCCTAATCGCAGCTTACTAGGAGCTAAAGTGAATAAATCAATAAATCAATAACTTTTCTTAATGTATCAAATAGAATTTATCTAAAGAAGCATTTGGTCTGTAGACTACTTTAACCACTATATTTTTTTTAACTCACTTATATCATCTGCTGCATCATCACCACCTACATTTTCTCCATATTTACTTACCCTTTAAGCAACAATGAGGCTTTATCACTATAAATGTTTTTTATTTGAAATTAGTTTTTCAGAACTTTTCAAAAGAGGGAAGAATCAGAAAAGCTTCTCAAGTTTCACAGACTTCCCTCTTCTGTTTTACGTGTATAGTGTTGCAAAATATGGTGACTGTTTCCTGAGATGTCCTGGCTCTGTTGTTCTCCCTCACTTCAGTTTAAAGCATCTCCTGCCTTCATCTCTGTTGTCCCTATTCTGCTTGATTTTTGATTCCACTCCTAGAGCAGTGTCTCCTCATTGTAGGGCCCTGTTCTAGGAAGAAACCCAGCAAGTCAACTGAGAGGGACTAGACTGTTCTAGACTCTTCAGTCCTTCCTAATGCAGACCCTTTCACTCATCCAAGTGTGGACAGGGCAAACCCCTTCTTTCAAAGCTACTCTTCTAAAACTGACCTACCTCACTACTTTCCTCCACTCCCTCCCATAAACACATGCCTCTAGCATGCATGCGGGTTGTCTTTACTCCACTCATATTTAGAGATTCTTGGGAGTAACTTGCAATGTGATTTTGTTTTGAATATTGTCTATATTTTTCTGTTTTGTTTTGATATCTAGTTCTGTTATTATGAGACAATTTAAAGAGACTAAAAAACCTCTTCTGACACTGTTGTCATTTTCCCAGATTCCTTCACCTCCTTCCATTCTTTATCAACCATTCTTCTCAGAATAGGCAGTGCAGTGTTTTAAAAAATAAAATTTGTTATTCTCCTACTTAGCTTCCAATAGTTTCTTCTCACATTTAGTTAAATACATATATACATGCATACATACCCAAGTGTCTTTCCATAGATTATAAAGCCATAATCTGGCCCCTTCCTACATTTCAAACCCTTCCCCCCTTTACTGCACTTTTTTCTTTTTAAACATATCAAGGTAGCTCTTGATTCAGAAATTTTTCACTCACTATTTCTCTCTTCTTGGAGATATCCCCCGGCTATAGGGGAGAGAAAAACTGTTCCTCTACCCTCTTAACTTCTGTATCTGTGAACTGTGAATTAAACTAACAAACAACAGATTAACAGACGAAAAAGCACACAAATTTATGTTTTTAAATTTACATGCACATAGGATACACAGAAGTGAAAACTTTAAGAAGTAGTTAGAATCAGGAGCTTATACATTATTTTAACAAAGGGCAATAAATTGTGAAGAACTGACTAGACAAAGGAAAGGGAGAGTCTGGCCTTCTAGAGGAGGGAAACTATAAAAAGGTGACCAGGGAATGTATGGTAGGTTAGGGTTGTTTAATAAAGTTTGTTATGCAGAGACTATTGGTGCTGACTCCATTCATAAGTCTGAGTCCTCTCCAATGGTTTAGAGTCTTTCTCCTCTTCTGCTTACAAATGAAAATTTCCATCACCCTTACCAAAGGATATTTACATCCTGCTTTTAAGCAGAAAGGGGAAGGGCAGAGAGTTCTGTCTTGTATACTGTTTCTCAATTGTCTTTAGCTTTAAAATAATCCTTATGCCAAAGTGGCATATTTTAGAGTGTTATATTCTGGTCCCCTTCATCTGCTCCCAGCATTTGGAGGATTGACTTCTTTCAATTCAGAATTCAATTTAAATATTGTTTCCTGATCCCCCTGAAGAAGTAGCATTTGCTTCCCTCTTTATCATGGTAGTCTCCCTTACTCTCTTCCTAGCCGTTTTTACTATCAGTAATTACCTTGCTTGTACATTGATTTAGTTCTTTATTGTCAACCTGCTCCCATGAGAATACAGAAATTGTATTATTCACATCCCTATCCTCCATACTTAGAAAATCACCTGGCACATGATAGGGGTTCAATAAATATAGTTAAATTATAAATTTCCATAAAGTTTATTTATGTTGCTTAATTATCCTGACCACTCAATTAAATGCTTAGGACCAAACATTGCCCCTCCCACTGTATAATGAAAAGGCATTTTTTTCTTATTCCCTGTTCTTCTCCTTTCGTTTTTAAAATCAACCTTGCTTAGACTATCACAAGGCTATAATGAGGGACCAAAGGAAGGCCAAAGGACAAAATCTATGATGACATTAGTTCCACAGGGAGAAAAATAAAAATAGACTGTCTTCAGAATTTTGCTGAACAGATGTCAACTCCATTTGCTACTTCACAAATCACTGTAAAGAATAATTGGATTTCACTGCTCCTCAAACAAGGTGACATGAAGAAAGATGAAACTGCTTTCCAAATACGGGGTGCTGGGTGGGGATTCAGAGCCAAACAGCTGAGAACTGCTACTTGGGAAATCACTATCAGATTAAGGATCATAATATCAAGACTGAGTCCACAAGGAAATTTGAGACATCACCCTGGCCTGGCCAGCACAAAAAGGGATACTGGGGAAAAGGAAAAAAAAAAAGAAAAAAAGATTTACATCTGCTGAGTAATTTAGGTAATTACTATAAAGAAAATAAAAGCAATCCTCTACTTTCTCACAAAACATGTTCCTGAAAATGCACTTGAAAGTCAAGTGTCTGAAGGCTAAATAGAAATATACATTTAAAAGGGAATGGGTGGTAGAAGTGGAGGGTCTTTTCCAAGATTGCCTATCAGTATAACAAAATACGTATTTATTCCTCCTGCGGATCCATCCCTTCTTGTTTCCTAGCACCTGGCATACAGAAAAGAATGTTTGCAAAGGCCAGGGGCCTCACCCAGGTAAATATCTGAGTGTTACCCATGGGGTGGCAATTCTAATAGCTGAGGGCATCAACCCAACCACAAATAGCCCCTGTTTTAGTGAAGACTCAACCCGTGCAATTGTGCAGTACTTCACAATCATGTTTATTCTTCTAATATTTAAAAAACATTTTTACTATGTGAAAGGGGTTTTTGTTGTGAAAATACATAGCAGGAAAAATATGAACCATGACAAAAGTTGAATACTTACAGTAAAACAAGTTAATAAATTAATAAACTATAATTATTGGCCCTTCAAATAGGAAACATGACACATATATATATCAAACAAAAATAACGTGTGATTTCTTGAAACAACTTGGTATCTGCAGTGGGTCTGTAGATGAACTAAGCACAAGGCCTAACATTTTTTTCTGTTAATTTTAGAAAGCCATTTTCCCAGAAGCATTAATCATGTGTTCTATTTTGTTCAAGAAATTTCAGTCTATAGAATAAATGCTCTATACCTGTGTTATCATCCAGGAACAATGTCTAAGGATATTTTTGGCGTCATGACTATGGGAGGAAAGGGTTCTACCATCTAGTGTGTATTGGCAAGAGATGCTGCTAAACATCCTATGAAGTATATAGGACAGTCCCCCATAGTGAAGAACTATCTGTTTCAAAATGTTCATAGTGCCCACTTGAGAAATTCAGCTATAGACTTAAGGAGATAGGTAGATGATGATGATGATGATATTGTAAAAACATAGATAACATTCTTTTTAAAAATGAAAACAAAAAATTGAAAGAGAATTCAAACAAAATGCCAAGGAACAGTACACTATCAATTTGAAAGAAAAAAGACTCAGAAATGCACAACTTGGCATTATTTTACTCCAGAGAAGTTCTCCACATTCATATGCCAAAAGCAATTACCATATTCCTGATTGCTAATTAGACTGGCACAGGTTTTAACTTATCTACAGATGGCAACTTAAATGATAGTTAATTTTTAAGTTAAATTTTAAATTTCGTAGGTTTAAATTTAAATGTTTAAAGCTATGACATCATCTGTTAATGCATTCACTACAATAATGGGCCCAACTCTGTTATATATCAGTGTTGGGCATATGGAAAAACAAGGCAGGTTTCCCAAGCCACATGTGAAAGTCAATCACATTTCTGGAAAGGCTACCCTATATAGAGACTCACGGTAAGTTGGGGGAGGAATATGTCTGAGAACTCCATCCCCTCCCTCCTTGCCTCACACATTTTCCTCATGGGACAAGAACCCTGGACTGGAAGCCACATGTCCTTCATTTCGGTCCTAACGCGGGACTTTTAATTAGACAGGTGATTATGATCAGTCCCCTAACCACTGGTGGCTCACTTCATCCATCTGTACAATGAATAGTTAGAATCATTTTGTATTGCTCTTTAGAAAGGCTCTCTGTGAGAATGTCAAAGCTTGGATACTCTTCCCCCAAAATGTATATTCAATGCATACATTTTCAAGACATTCCTTAAAGCCCATTTATGAATTCACTAGAAATCATCTGACCACTGGTTAACAGCCTCTGTATTAAACCGGGATCTTATACCATTTTCAATTGTAAAAAAGGTTTTAGCTAGACAATATGAAGAAATAGAAAAGGAAATCCCTCACGCCCATGAGAAGCCTGGCTACTGATCACTGTCAAGAGCAAGGTCACATGTAAATATCAGCAAAGGACATTCTAAAGGGAATGGAGGTAAGCTATCTCTATTTCAAAGAGCAGTAAACAAAATCAACCTTCACAGTTCTGTTGTTTAAAAGCATTCCCATTAGAATAGAAATGGTATTAGTCTCAGAATAAAACTGTAAAACAATCAATAAACAGAAATGAGAACAGAAGGGGAATCTCTCCCACTCTGCGATGATAGTAGAGCCCAACAGTAAGACTCCTCATTTTCCTGGCAGTAACTCAGCCAATGAATAGCTGTGGACTCTGTTTACTATAGCTCCCCTAAAATCCTTTTCCTAACTATTAGAGTTCTCCTTCCCTTGCCATGTGGAGACTTGTATGTGGCTCATCATGGTTGCAGACCCTGAATTGCAGTTCTCTGCTGATCCCAAATAAACCCATTTTTGCTGGAGAAATATCTGGCAATATATTTATTTCAGGCCAATATTTCAGTGCCTGTATGGGGACCAGAGGAGACCCTGAAGGCTTCAGGGCTAGTGAGCAAACAGGTGCAGTAACCACAGTTGAGCCCATTGTCACTCACTGCCTTCTTAGTGACCTTGGAGTTTGAAGGTTCATCTTCCTCCTGGATGCAAGATCATGCCCTCTCTGCATTTGAAGTTCTCTAGCTTTTATTCAAGAACTATTTAAAAGGTTTTGTGTTTCTGGTAAAGGCCTATTTCTGTATCTGGGTACTCATTTGGCACTTTGGTCTGATTTTAAGATCAGACTATTTCAACCTAAGCTGGCTGAAAACACCTTCAGCCCATTCCTTCCAGAACAGGGACTACTTCACTGAAACTGTGCCAGTTTTTCAGCCTTTGGCCTATTCCTCTAGAAGGGGTTATTCTCTGGAAACTGGCTGAAAAGTCTTTGGCCTGGATCTTCTGGGACCAATCTGTTTCCTTAGAATTGGCTGAGATTAGCTTGCAAGCTGTTTGAATTGAGTTGTTTGAGCTGTAAGCTATTTAAACTGTTTGAAAATTGCTCTTTTACTCTAGAGAAAAACCTCCGAGAAATGGGATTCCTGTTATATAAATATTTTGAGGGCCCCCCCCCTTACAGGGACTTCAGCCAATTTTATGTTTAAAAACTATAGTCCTTCTTCATGTGCACTTCTAACTAAATGGACTGACCAGACCGATGGCAATTTAGAATATCAATGGCCATTAGGGAAACTTTTGAAATCCCCACACTTAATTTCCTTAAAACTGAGTTGGACTACTATAGCTCAAAAATGTCTATTTTGATTGGTATTTTGAAGCTTCCAAATGTTATCAGAAGTCCAAAACTGCCTCTCTACAACGTAAGATTAAGATTAAAGGAGGCGGGGCTTCCCTGGTGGCGCAGTGGTTGAGAGTCCGCCTGCCGATGCAGGGGACACGGGTTCGAGCCCTGGTCTGGGAAGATCCCACATGCCGTGGAGCAACTAGGCCCGTGAGCCACAACTACTGAGCCTGCGCGTCTGGAGCCTGTGCTCCGCAACAAGAGAGGCCGCGATAGTGAGAGGCCCGCGCACCGCGATGAAGAGTGGCCCCCGCTTGCCGCAACTAGAGAAAGCCCTCGCACAGAAACGAAAACCCAACACAGCCATAAATAAATAAATAAATAAATAAATAAAAATTGTATAACTTAAAAAAAAAAAAAAAGATTAAAGGAGGCAAACAAACAATTAAAGAAAAATAAGATGGTTCCTGAAGCCTCAGGCTCTTCTTCCTTGGCTTTTCTCAGGCTCTGAATCTGGCACCATCTTCCTCTTTCCCCTCTATGCCATCTCCATCTCCTCTACACCCTCAAGTCCCCCAGGCTAATTCTCTCACTGATCGTCTCCTTTTCTCTGAAACTCACCCCCTCTCTTTCCTTCTGGACTTGTCAGGACCTGCCCCTTTAAAATTAAGCCTTTTGAGGATTCCTGGACTCTTGTATTTCCCTGAATTACGAGCCATAGTTAAAAATTCTCCCAAAGTAACTGAATATCCTCAGATTTGCTGAGGAATTTAACATGGTCATTCAAATTAATGAGCTTGGTTTCTCTGAATTATACCAGCTAGATCATATGCTTGTCAGTGAAGGCCAGGCCCAGCATCGATGAAAACTGCTCATTGGGAAAATCCTGAAAGGTCTCTAGAATTACAACCAGTGGACCAGAGCGCTAACTTATTATATAATCATGTTTGGGCAATCACTAGGTGACTTCATCAAGCAACTCCTAAGGGCTTTTTCAAGCCTGTTTACTGGAACAAAATTTAGCCTTGCACAAAAAAATCTGATGAACCTGTTCATGACTATTATAATTGACTTCAGATTTTTTATTAAAATATAGTTGATTTATAATATTTGTTTCAGGTATACAGCATAGTGATTTGATACCGGAGGGAGGGAGGGAGGGAGGAAGGAAGAAAAGAAAGAGGATAGCCTATTTAATAAGTTGAAGGATTTTTCTCCACTTTTATTAAATTTTGAAACTTGCACACAAGTCTAAGTTACAGGTGCAATACCTTTTTGTTAATGTCAATGGAATGTAAATCCTTTCCTTTGGTCTGATTAGGCCAATTTCGGACACATGCTATCCCTGGATCAGGAAAGGTTTACTGGTTTAAATTTATTTATTTATGGCTGTGTTGGGTCTTCGTTTCTGTGCGAGGGCTTTCTCCAGTTGTGGCAAGTGGGGGCCACTCTTCATTGTGGTGCGCGTGCCTCTCACTATCGTGGCCTCTCGTTGTGGAGCACAGGCTCCAGACGCGCAGGCTCAGTAATTGCGGCTCACGGGCCCAGTTGCTCCGCAGCATGTGGGATCCTCCCAGACCCGGGCTCAAACCCGCGTCCCCTGCATTGGCAGGCAGATTCTCAACCACTGCGCCACCAGGGAAGCCCCCTGGTTTAAACTAATCATTTATTGCAGATAGAGATGGGGAAACAATCTAGATATACTAGAAAACTATTAGCCACTTATACACAAACACTGTATTTTGTTCACTACTGTTAACTAAAATTAAAAGCAACTTTCTTTTTAACAAAATTCTGTCATTTATGCTCCATATTATACTGCTTTCCCTTTTCTACAGAATAATAAAATATTAACAATGATAGGAGAGTCATTTCTAGAATCTGCTTTCAATAATCAAAAATCCCTATATTGTCCTTACATCTCACTGGCAAAATGGACTTTGGTTGAGCATCCCAAACCCTGTTGTTACACAACAAAGGAAGAAGTCTTTAATCTGTGGGTCAGCATTTTTTCTGTGAAGGGCCAGAGAGTAAAATTTTTTGGCTTTGTAGTACACATGTGGTCTCTGTCATATATTCACTTTTATTTTGACAACTCTTTAATAATGCAAGAAACACTCTGAAGTCACAGGCTGTACAAAAAACAGGCCCCAGGCTGAATTTGGCTAATGGGCTGTGGCTTTTCCACCTGGGAGGCACACAGGATTGAGTTCAATTGAAAGGCTGAATGCAGCACAATGTGATGTAACATGTATTTCATGATTCTCAGTTAATAAATCAGAAGTAGGATGAACGATTATCTCAGTGTGCCCAGGACTGAGGGGTTTCCCAGGACGTGAGACTTGCAGTGCTAAATCCAGGAAAGCCTCTGGCCAACCTGGATGGTTGGTCACCCTAATCAATTCCTCAAATAGGGCAAGTGAAATCTTGGAGAAGGAGGACAGAAGAAAACTTCATGGTTGGACCACCTAACTGAAAAGAAGGGAGAGGCTGGGATGGAGGAGGTGGCAGTTAGAAGGCAGGTGCAGTTGGATCCTTGTAACCGAGTGAGCTGGGATTGGATCCCCCTCCTGCGGTCCGTGGTTGTTGAAGTCATTCATTTTCTGTGCTTAGGAAAACTTGGGGAAATAAGATGTAGAGAAGTCACAAAGAAAGAAGAGTCAAGAGAAACCAAACAGACCATGTTAAGACTGGAAAACAACGACACAGACATTTACTCAGAAAAGCAGCTTGAAATTTCCATTTAAAGGTGTCAACAAACAAGAAAGGCGGTGTGAGCACAGCAACACTGTCCCCACGTGCTGCTCGTTTCATTTTGTTCTTCAGTCTTTTTTTTTTTTCCCTCCTTCTTTAATGTAATTGGCAACATGTCAAAAAAAGAGTCCATTCCATGTTTCTCTTGCTGAGGCAATGAAGCAGATGGTATCAGAAGCTAATGCAGCAGGGAAATACAGATCACACACAGCTTAGTTTGTGTGAGCTTGGAAAAGATCTGTTTAGAAGTGTGTTGGGTTGGGAGAGAAGGGTGGTGAGGACATAATGCCAGAGAGACACAGAGATGTTAGGAACCTGTAAGGTCTCATTCTAAGGAGATGATTATTTCAAGGCTGAGTTATGTTTCATTAATATATAATAATTTCAATGCAATACTGTTAATAAGGTCAATAGATTCAAAAAGATCAATATCAAAGGCAACACTAAGTAGCAGAAATCTCACCTAATATAAGAGCAGCAAATGTCTTAATGTAGGAGTGGTCAAGAGAGGTAGCAAGATGGATTAGAATATCTAAGTAAAAATGGGGCTATGAGGGAGAAAGGGATCTTGCGTGAATCTCAGAAACAGCATTCCTGTAGTTCCCTATATGCATTCTATTCCTTAGGAAGTATAAAACATCTCAAATGTTCTCACTTATTTACACAATTCTCTCAAGAGGTCTGTGGGAAAGAAATGTTGCCACCCATTTCATAGACAGCAGGATTCAATTATTTCCCCAAAGTCACATCTTAAAAAAGTGCTGACATTGGGAACTTAATCTGTTTCCCTAAACTCCAAGACAATCCACATTAGAAGAGGATAGAAAAGTAACAGAAGCACAAGTCAGTTATTAGACTGGGAAATATATTAATAGGCCTTATATTAAACATTAGAATTATTATAGCAAACAGGATGAGGGACCATAGGATAAAAGACATCACTTAGGGCAGAACTCTGAGGCTGGGATTAAAAATGTGACTATATACTTATATAAGGTAAAATTCCTTAAAGAACTGAGGTAGAGAAGCCACCAAGTTTTTTTTTTTTTCCTTTAAAAAACTCACCAAACTAGGGCATAATGCACATGTTGCCCAATACACCTAGTATGGGAAAATGAGTGAGAACAGTTCTAAACTGAGGAAACCACATCAGTGGGGTATTGCTGCACCCCATAGGCTTCTGGCCTACATTCAGCACCTGTTCTGCTGACTCTATTCCCCCAAATGCCAGTGGGGGCTCTGAGCATGAAGTCGCAGGCAATGGCCTGGAAAATCAGCCAGAGGTCAGCCCTTGAGGGCCAGTTACTCTGGAAGAATTATCAGGGGCCTGCCTTATCTTGGGAGCTCTTGAAGAAAGTGGTAGCTTAGTGCAAAGCAGAAAGTATCAGCCCCTTCCCCAAACTTATTTTTCTGTCCAAGCTGAACTCTGACACCAGTTAGTAATCACTCCCTAGTTATAGCTTGTCTGTGCTACTTCATGCTATGGTAAGTACTACTGGTGTTGAGGGAAGAGGAAGGAGAAATACTTCCTGATGCTTAGAGTCTAGTGGTGTGCTGGTGAAAGATTAACAACCAGCTCTCTATGGGGCAAGTCTGATTTGTACCATCTGTAGGTTGCCATGGTGTAAATAATCCCACCATGGCCAATTACAAGCTATCGATGTGATGTCAAACTCCTTAGAAAATTCCTGAAAATGTAGTAATAAGATGGTGGTATGAGCCCTCTCCAGTGCATCACTGATTAGGATCTATGCTAAGGAGCTGAAATTAAAGAAAAGTAACTGATTCTTGGGGGAGGAGGGGAGCATCCAACTGCAAAGCACTAAATTAATTTCATAGTTTCTGTATTCTCATATATACTTCTCCTTTCCAAATAGACAAGAGTCCATGAAGATTCATAGCTATTTCTGTTGCAGGAAAGAAAGTGGGGCATGAGAGGATGGTCATGTCCCAAGTCTCAGGCAAGCCCTGGGACAGCCACCAAGTGTGTGTTTTTGGCTTCACGCAAGAAAGAATTCAAGACCGAGCCATAGTAAAGTAAAAGAAGGTTTATTCAGGGAGATACACACTTCATAGACAGAGCATGGGCCATCTCAGAAGGCAAGAGGCCCCGAAATATGGGGTGGTTAGTTTTTATAGACTGGGTAATTTCATAGGCTAATGAGTGGGAGGATTATTTCAACTATTTTGGGGAAGGGGGAAGATTTCCAGGAATTGGGTCACCCCCCACTTTTTGGCCTTTTATGGTCAGTCTCGTAACAGTCATGGCACCTAGGGGTGTGTCATTTAGCATGCTGATGTATTACAATGAGAGTATAATGAGGCTCAAGGTCTACTGGAAGTCAGTCATCCATCATCTTGGACCTAGTTTGTTCTAACCAGTTTATGTCATGTCCTCAACAGCTATGTCATTCTTTTAAAGGTTGTGCCCCACCCCCTTCCTGTTCAACCTCCAGGGATTATCAGTTTTGCTGGCCTGGAAGCCCCACAAGATTTCACTTCTAAAGCTCAGTTACTGTGTCTGGCACAGAGCAGGAACCCTATACACACAAGTGCCTATGGATTAATGATTGATCGATGAATTAATTTCTTTGTCTTTGCTTCCCCTTTTAGACCTCCCCTAAAGGCTTGTTGGGGGGAAAAAAAACTAAAAAACCAACACAAACTTGATAAGAGAGAGTTAAGGTTAGGGTTTGGAACTGTTGGGAAGAAAAAAATTTTCCTTCACCCTTCAAGTTTTTTTTTTTTTTTAATTTATTTTATTTATTTATTCCTGGCTGCATTAGGTCTTCATTGCTGTGCACGGGCCCTCTGTAGCCGCGGCAATCTGGGGCCACTCTTCATTGTGGTGCACGGGCCCCCCATCGCGGCGGTCCCTCCCGCTGCGGAGCATGGGCTCCAGGCACACGGGCCTCAGCAGCTGTGGCACGCGGGCTCAGCAGTTGTGGCCCATGGGCCCAGCTGCTCCGCGACATGTGGGATCTTCCCGGACCAGGGCCCAAACCCGCGTCCCTGCACTGGCAAGCGGACTCCCAACCACTGCGCCACCAGGGAAGCCCCCACCCTTCAAGTTTCTTCTGGCTGGTCTAAGAATTAAATTGACATGAGACAAATTAACAGGAGAAAATCTAATTTAACTATGTATGTACAGGGAATCTGAACACAAGAGATTCCAAAGGCAGTCAGGCAAAATGTATATATGCATTCTGGACTAAGAAGAAGGGGCAGGGGTCTTCAAAGAGAAGGCAGGCAATTTACAGGAAGATGAAAAAAGAACAAATGTTTGCTGGGCCATGTAGAAACAATGGGACACAGATAGGAATTTTAACAAACAGACTTTGCTATGGTCCTCCCTGTGTACCACACCTGTGTACCATATTATTCTTTCCTGGAATAGGCCCTCTGTCTAAATTCTTTTAGGCAGTTAAGAGGGAGGGGTGAAAATAAAAACTCCTGAGTCTTCTGTTTCTTCCTCATGCCAGACACACATTTTTGAGTGGCAATTTTTGCTTCCCTATAGAACCACGGCAAATATGGATTAAAGCAATTCATCCCATCCCCTGTTTCTCTCACTACAAACCAAGATGAAGATGGCTGATGTGAGCTTTTTTTAATGTAAACAGCATACAATGAGTCAGTGGCTCCACTTCCTTGGTTTAAGGAAAGGTTCTCTGAAGGTAGATTATTGTGCTTATTTTAAACTCAAATAGTCCCATGAGAACATTGAGGAAGCATACAATTTTAGAGAAAGAAGGTATTCTAAAGGTCTTTAGGTGCAAGGCAATTAGTTAGCCAAGTAAACAAAGCAATCAAGTCATTTGCTCAGCTCTCTGCATACGTATCTCATTCTCATCTTTTAAGTCTTAGCTCAGTTATCACCTCCTCAAAGAAGCTTTCACACAAACACACCAACCCTAGCACATCACCCTGTTTATCTTCATAGAAATATCACTATATAAAATCACCTTAGACATTTTTTATTTTCTGCTTCAATTTATTAGAACATAAGAGCCAGGAAAATGGAAACTTTCTCTGTCTTGTTCATTTTGATGTCGAAAACTTGGCATCTGTGCACCAGTGCTGAATCATATCTCAGAGACAGAGTTTTAGGTGAAGTAGAAAATAGCTTTATTTCTTTGCCAGGCAAAAGGGTGCACAGTGGGCTTGTGCCTCTCAAAATCGTGTGTCCCAACCCAGTGAGGAGTTTCATATAAATAGTTCAAGGGTGGCGTTGCTGATAAGATTTGGGTGTGTGCAGGGCCTGAACTCCTTTAATCTGGTCTCAGGTTTTTTGTTTTGTTTTACTGCTCTTCCCTTGTCTCTTCATCCCTTTTCCCTGATTAGCAACTGTTTGAATCTGCCCTTTGGGACTCAGGGAAGGTCATGGAGGCTGGAGTCTGTCCCCTACAAACAAGAAACAGGAGACAGAATGGCTTCCATGCTGAGGAGCCCCACAGGGTCCTGCTTGGTTTCAGTTTCTGTATGCCCAAATCCTATCTAAAAGTTTGGCAAACTTAGGTTCTCTATAAATATTTGTGGAGTAAGTGAATGAATGTAATGGCATATTAATAAGCAATTTCTTCATATCTTGGTATTTAGGTTGTTGTTACCTCTACCTCTACTTCTTTCACAATTGAAACTAAGATAAGTTGACAACAGTTAAAAACAAAAAGAATACCAATTTTTTAAAACAACCTATTCATAGCTAGAAAAGTAATGTTTCTCCTCAGCTCTGTGACTTGCCTCATTCAGAGAGAGTTACTCTTTCATGAACTCAGGATGACAGTCTCCTACTACATTTTTTCTGAAAGTTTATCCCAGGTACTTGTTTTTATTCCCACAAGTTTTAAAAGAATTTACCATCAAGAAGCCTTAAGAAGGTTTCTCCAAAGGAATATGTAAAATTAAACTGGACTTAAAAGGACTTTAAAATTTTCATCAAAGCTAAATAAATAAAGCAGATTATTTCTACCAAGTAAAAACACCCAATGACAAAACTTATTGTAGTTCATCTTATTCGTGGTTTCCTGAGCAAGAAACTTAGGTTTAATTTTAACTATAACCAATTAAGGTTTTACTTCATTTTTCAACCAAATAATCTTTCAAAATACAGTTGACCCCTGAACAACACAGGGCTCATGAGCATTGACCCCTGCACAGTTGAAAATCCACATATAACTTTCAGTCGGCCATCCATATCATGGTTCCACATCTGTGGATTCAACCAACCATGACTCATGTAGTACTGTAGGATGTACTTATTGAAAAAAATTCTGTGTAGAAATGGACCCATGAAGTTCAAACCCATGTTGTTCAAGGGTCAAATGTACAGGCATATCTTGGAAATATTGCAGATTCAGTTCCAGACCACCACAATAAAGCAAATTTCTCAATAAAACGAGTCACATGAATTTTTTGGTTTCCCTGTGCATATAAAAGTGATGTTTACACTATAGCATATTAAATGTGCAACAGCATTTTGTCTAAAAAACAATGCACATACTTTAATTATAAAAAAGACTTTATCGCTAAAAAATGCTAACCGTCATCTGACCTTGGTAGAGGCTCTTGCCTCAGTGTGGATGGCTGCCTACTGATCAGGGTGGTGGTTGCTGAAGGTTGGGGTGGCCGTGGCGATTTCTTAAAACTAAGACAGCAGTGAAGTTTTCCATGTTGATTGATTTTTCCTTTCACAAATGATTTCTCTGTAGCATACAGTGATGTTAGTATTTTACCCACAATATAACTTCTTTCAAAATTGGAGCCCTCTCAAGTCCTGCCACTGCTTTATCAACTAAGTTTATGTAATATTCTAAATTCTTTGTTGTCATTTCAACTAGCTTCACAGCATCTTCACCAGGAGTAGAGTCCATCTCAAGAGAACACTTTTTTTTTTTGCTCATCCATTAAAAAGTAACTCATCCATTCAAGTTTCGTCATGAGATTGCAGCAATTCAGTCACATCCTCAAGTTCCATCTCTAATTCTAGTTCTCTTGCTATTTCTACCACATCTGCAGTTACTTCCTCTACTGAACTCTTGAACCCTTCAAAAGTCATCCATGACATTTGGAATCAACTTTTTCCAAACTCCTCTTAATATTGATATTTTGACTTCTTCCCATGAATTGTTAATGTTCTTAATAGCATCTAGAATGGTGAATCCTTTCCAGAGGTTTCCAATTAGCTTTTCCCGGATCCATTGGAGGAATCTATGTATGGAAGCTATAGCCTTACAAAATGTATTTCTTAACTAATAAGACTTGAAAGTCAAAATTACTCCTTGATCCATGGGCCACAAAATGGTGTTGTGTTAGCAGGCATGAAAATATTCATCTCATTGCACAACTTCATCAGAGCTCTTGGGTGATCAGGTGCTTGACAATGAGCAGTAGTATTTTGAAAGGAATCTTTTCTTCTGAGTAGCTGGTGTCAACCTTGGTCTTAAAATATTCAGTAAACCATGTTGTAAACAGATGTACTGTCATTCAGGCTTTGTTGTTCAATTTATACAGAACAGGCAGAGTAGACTGAACATAATTCTTAAGGGCCCTAGGATTTTCAGAATGGTAAATGAGCATTGGCTTTAACGTCACCAGCTGCATTACCCCCTAACAAGAGTCAGTCTGTCCTTTCAAGCTTTGAAGGCAAGCATTGACTTCTCCTCTCTAGCTCTGGAAGTTCTAGATGGCATCTTCTTCCAATAGAAGGCTGTTTCATCTACCTTGAAAACCTGTTGTTTAGTGTAGCCACCTTAATTACCTTAGCTAGATCTTCTGGATAACTTGCTGTATCTTCTATAGCAGCACTTGCTGCTTCATCTTGTACTTTTATGATATGGAGATGGCTTATTTCCTTAAACATCATGAACAAACCTCTACAAGCTTCAAATGTATCTTCTGCAGCTTCCTTACCCCTCTCAGCCTTCACAGAATTGAAGAGAGTTAGGGCCTTGCTCTGGATTAAGCTTTGGCTTAACGGAATGTTGTGGCTGGTTTGATCTTCCATCAAGACCACTAAAACTTACTTCACATCGGCAATAAGGTTGTTTTGTTTTCTTATCATTTGTGTGTTCACTGGAGCAGCACTTTTAGTTTAAGAACTTCTCCTTTGCATTCACAACTTGGCTGTTTGGCACAAGAGGCCTACATTTTGGCTTTCAACCTGCCTTCCTCACAAAGCTTAATTATTCTAACTTTTGATTTAAGGTAAGAGACGAGAGACCCTTCCTTTCACTTGAACACTTATGGGCCATTGTAGGGTTACTAGCTGGCCTAATTTCAATATTGTTGTGTCTCAGGGAATAGGGAGGCCCAAGGAGAGGGAGAGGGATGGGGAATGGCTGGGTGATGGAGCAGTCAGGACACACACACTTAGCTATTAAGTTCTCTATCTTATATGGGTCATGGCACCCCCAAACAATCACAACAATAACATCAGAGATCACTGATCACACTTCACCAGAACAAATAATAAGTTTGAAATATTATGAGTATTATCAAAATGTGACACAGATATGAAGTGAACAAACGCTGTTTAAAAAATAGACTTGCCACACACAGGGTTGACACTCAGTTTGTAAAAACCACAATATCTGCAAAGCACAATAAAGCAAAGCATAATAAAACAAGATGTGCCTGTAGTACTAAAATGCTTAAATAATTAAAATGATTGCTTATTGAGGTACAAAGATTTTGTGAAAGTGAATTTTATGATCTCCTTTTATAGAGATTTACATTCTCTATTCCAGGATTTTTTTTTTCTCATACCAGGTAACTTAGTGTGTCCCTCAGCTTTTTAAGATCATTTTAGCAGTTTATTTGTTCCATCATATATATGAGCCAGAAATAGAAAATGATCAAAGTTTCATTCCTTCTCTATTCACAATTATTTTAATCATTTGCATTTAAATTTTAATTTTTCATAATATTAAGTTTTGCTTTATTTAGTCCTTTTAGAAGTGGATAGTGCAAGGGCATCCTTTAGAACTGTATAAACTAAACAATTGTATCCATCCAAATAGAAGAGGAAAATTATTTTGCTTCATGTAGCTTCCTAGATAATTTCAAAAGTGAATATTGTTTTCTTTACTTATTGAGGTAGCTTTTAGAGTCTTTATGAAGAATTTTTTTTTTCCAGTAGTGGTTGCTTTTAGATACGTAGGATGAGAAATCCCAGATGCCATTAAAAAAAAAAAAAAAGTGAGTAGGTGCTACTTTATTTAGACAGACACATAGACACATAGCCTGGGCAGCTAATGGGCTTCAGTAGATCATTGCTAATTAATTAAATATGTGGCCTAGTTATAGAAAAGCATCAGACCAACACAGATCCTGAGCTAACTTGTTTTTAGTTCTATGTTTATCATCTAAGCCCAGAGTCGGAAACAAGAGTGTTATTTAAGCCTCACTCTGAGCCCCAACAGTTGAACACATTCCCTAAGAGATGTATGTATCTGTAAATGGAAGAGCAGCTCAGCAGATGCTGGGATAGGGAAAGGAGGTATGGTGGAACAAACCAGAGACCCAGAGGGAGAAAGTCTCAGGATCTTGACAAAGTAGGCAAATATTCTGACTCAAGTTCATGTAAAGTGTGGCGACAACATTTGCCCAGCAGAGTCGCTGTGAGAATTAAATAACATGCGAGAAAGCTTCTGACACATAGTTAAAGATCGGTAAAGGGTAGTTCCCTCCCCTTTCCTTGGCACAAGATCTAATTTAGAAAACAAACAGCAGCTAAGGGATAAAAGAGTCACTCTCAACCCCAGGCCCATCATAGGGAAGTGCTTCCTCACAGGCCAGCTTTATGGACAGCCATGCTTGATTTCATGCTCTACTATTGCGATTTTGAAATCTTTAGTAGTTTTGAACAGGAACCCCTCCTTTTCATCTTTTTTTTCTTTTTTAATGTTTTTTTTATTGTGGTAAAAGGCACGTAATATACTATTTTAACCATATTTAACTGTACAGTTCAGTGGCACTAAGTACATTCACATTATCATGCAACTCTCACCGTCATCCATCTCCCGAATTTTTCACCTTCCCAAACTGAAACTGTCTCCATTAAACACTAACTCCCCGTTCTCCCTCCCCACCACCCCCCAGCATCTACCAATGTACTGACTCCATGAATTTGACTATTCTGAGTATCTCGTATAAGTGGAATCAAACAGTATTTGTCTGCACCTAATGTATATAAGAATGCATTTTTAAGGTTAACTTAACATATGTCCTGCAAAAAAATTGTTACTTCTTTTTATTTCCTCCCTGTGCTATACAGTAGGCCCTCACCAGCCATCTACTTCATACAGAGTGGTGTACATACGTCAATCCCAATTTCTCAATCCATCCCCCCACCCCTTCAGCCTTGGTGTCCGTACATTTGTTCTCTGTGTCTGTGTCTCTATTTCTGCATTACAAATAGGTTCATCTGTACCATTTTTCTAAAATTCCACATATATGCGTTAATAACAATATTTTTGTTTTTCTCTTTCTGACTTACTTCACTCTGTATGACAGTCTCTAGGTCCATCCACATCTCTACAAATGGCACAATTTCATTCCTTTTTATGGCTGAGTAATATTCCATTATACATATCTACCACATCTTTATCCATTCCTCTGTTAATGGACATCTAGGTTGCTTCCACATCCTGGCTACTATAAATAGTGCTGCAGTGAACATTGGGGTGCATGTATCTTTTCAAAGTATGATTTTCTCCAGATATATGCCCAGGAGTGGGATTGTTAGATCATATGGTAGCTCTATTTTTAGTTTTTTTAAGGAACCTCCATACAGTTCTCCATAGTGGCTGTACTAATTTACATTCCCACCAACAGTCTTTAATCCATTTTGAGTTTATTTTTGTGTATGTGTTAGGGAGTGTTCTAATTTCATTCTTTTACATGTAGCTGTCTAGTTTTCCCAGCACCACTTACTGAAGAGACTGTCTTTTCTCCATTGTATATTCTTGCCTCCTTTGTCATAGATTAGGTGACCATAGGTGTGTGTGGGTTTATCACTGGGCTTTCTATCCTGTTCCATTGATCTATATTTCTGTTTTTGTGCCAGTACCATACTGCCTTGATTACTGTAGCTTTGTAGTATAGTTTGAAGTCAGGGAGCCTGATTCCTCCAGCTCCATTTTTCTTTCTCAAGATTGCTTTGGCTATTCGGGGTCTTTTGTGTTTCCATACAAATTGTAAAATTTTTTGTTCTAATTCTGGGAAAAATGCCATTGGTAATTTGATAGGGATTGCATTGAATCTGTAGATTGCTTTGGGTAGTATAGTCATTTTCACAATATTGATTCTTCCAATCCAAGAACATGGTATATCTCGCCATCTGTTTGTGTTGTCTTTGATTTCCTTCATCAGTATCTTATAGTTTTCTGAATACAGGTCTTTTGCCTCCTTAGGTAGCTTTATTCCTAGGTATTTTATTCTTTTTGTTGCAATGGTAAATGGGATTGTTTCCTTAATTTCTCTTTCTGATTTTTCATTGCTGGTGTATAGGAATGCAAGAAATTTCTGTGCATTAATTTTGTACCCTGCAAGCTTACCAAATTCATTGATCACTGCCAGTAGTTTTCTGGTGGCATCTTTAGGATATTCTATGTATAGTATCATGTCATCTGCAAACAGTGACAATTTTACTTCTTTTCCAATTTGGACTCCTTTTATTTTTTTCTTCTCTGATTGCCATGGCTAGGACTTCCAAAACTATGTTGAATAAAAGTGGGGAGAGTGGTCATCCTTGTCTTGTTCCTGGTCTTAGAGGAAATGCTTTCAGGTTTCCACTGTTGAGAATGATGTTTTGCTGTGGGTTGCCAAATATGGGCCTCTATGCCCACTTTCTGGAGAGTTTTTATCATAAATGGGTGTTGAATTTTGTCAAAAGCTTTTTCTGCATCTATTGAGATGATCATATGGTTTCTTCCTTTTCATCTTTCACAGGATACCACATGTTATGTAGCTGGTCCTACTTCCCCAGAGCTGGGATATTTGTGGCTTATGCTTCCTGTCCTGGTCATGCAGGTAAGGACCCAGCCAAACACTGCTCTAAAGATGACCTCAAACTACAAACTCTAAAATATAAAATAGAGGAGGAGCATGAACTTGAATTCCCAGTCATTTCCTCTCCTTCCACTGCTATTATTGCTCCTCTGCTTTCTGTTGGTCTTAATTTAAGATTAGGGGGAAAATTGAATTTAAATTTATGTATCAACTGAAAAGGCTCACCATCTGGCTTAAAACTTTAAGGAGGCAATAAGGCAGTAAATGAAGAGTTAATTCATTCCAGAAACACTTTTAACTCTTTAGAACACTGATTAATAAATTCTTATAATTAATTTCTTAATCTTGATCTAAAGGGTTGACACACGTTAGAGACAAATGACTTTTAGTAGAACCCTGGTGTTCCATGAGCTCAAAAATATAGTGAACAAATAAGTGAACAAATTCTTAGATGCATAATATTTACAGCTTAATATCAGTTGGAACCTGGCTATCTCACCTCACTTATTCAGAATTCCTTCAGAGATCTCATTTACTCTCATCTATAATATGTCTGCCATGATTTTAAGCATTTTATAGATATTATTCCTAATTCATACACCAAATGTTTGTGGCAGGTATTATTGTCTCCATTTTACAGAAAAGAAAAACCTGAGATTCCAAAAAAGTTAAGTTTATCCAAGATTACATGGCCACTAGATATAGAATAAAGGTGTTCTCACAGTACTGGCTATGTCCAAAGAAGGTGTTCTTTTAACCAAGCAACCTAAAGACCCCTAATTTTCATAATGATGATCTGAGTCATTAAAGGGATATAAGTATATGATGATTATATTCCATTTAAGGAGATCAATAACACATTTTAGAAAGATAATATTACAAACAGAGTACCAGTATTTCTTAATGATACTTGGAATTTTAAACTCCAGCTATTTTTAAAAATCAAATTTATAGAATTCACTTCCAGTGAGTCTCAGATAAATTAAAAACTAATCTATCATCTTTCCTGACAGTGCTATTGCAGAAATAAGTCAACCAAGTTAAAGGTGGAAGTATGTAGATAATATAACAGAACTCAAAATCATCATCAATAATAACCTAATATTTCTTTCATAGAAAAATTCCTAATTAACTTGTTATTAATGATAAATGTGAAACATGGACAGAGATTTATGCTAGGCATTTATTTCAACGTAGTAATTTAGAATATCAAAATTTTGAAAAAAACTAAAGAGGGGATTGGTAAAATAAATCAAATCATGGCAGATGTAAGATATTATGCTCCCATTTAGAAATAGTAATGGAAAATGTTTAACATGATAGAAAATTAAATATTAAGGCCCCAAAGGGTATATGCATGCAGTAAGCTTGTCCTTAGTGCTGTTTGCCAGGTATTAACAGTTGGCTCCCTTTCTGGGAAAATTATGGAATTGATATCTCTGGCTTTCTTATGGTTGGGTGGAGCCATGCAAGTAGTTCCAGCACTTAATTGCCAATCAAGACCCTCAAACAACTCTTATTTTCACCTATTATAGAAATTGTCAAATTTGAAATGATAGTTGCACAATCAGCATAGGTCCCAGAATAATTTTTTATTAGTAAAGTCTTATTAAGCACCTTCAAATTTAAGAGGCTATCTTTAATGAGGGACACATAAAACTCTATTTAAAAAAAAAAACCACATTAAACACTTGCTAGGCATGAGGAATTATTCTAAGCATTGGGTATCTATCTAACAGTAAACAAATAGATTCCCAGGAAGCTTACATTCTAGTGGAGGAAATTAAACAATAAACACACAAAACAAGTAAGTGTATATCCGATGATTATAAAAGTGAGAGATGATATTTTTCTACTGAAACAGATATTAGATTGACTGTAATAGATTTTCACGTTACTTCTAAATAAAAGCTTTCACTTGAATACGGATCTGGGATAGCATACAGTATAATACAATAGAGCCCCATAATTGTATGGGGACACACAGATAGAAATGATGTTTTCAGTAACAGAAAGTATTATTCTACTTTTCTAAAGCAGTTCACATATAGTCCACATAATGTCAGGACTCAAAATTTACCTATATTTGTGTGCACTCAAACTCATACATACTTTAGAAATGTTTATAGCTGACCTGAATAAAATATTGGGAACACATATAACCTGTAGGTGATTCCTTTTTTATTTGCTGAATTGTTTCAACATGTGTGAAAACTTAATTCTTTAAATTTAGCATTAGTAACTACTTCACAACATAAAAGTGACCTAAACTCCCAAGTATTGTATTTCAGTGTTCAACGCCAAAAACATGACCCAACAGGCCAGCAAAAAGGTGTGCCCACTCCAGCAGCATCTGGGTTCCTTGACCAACCCTCAGTGTAATGGCTGCTGTTTCATGTCTGTCTTTAATATCGCACAAGATTTTCTTGTGGCCAAGCTATACAGGAAATAGAATCTGAGAAAATGTAGTTCCAAATTTGCTAAGTTGACATACTTCAAAAATACCACAGATTATTTATAAATTTATTTATTTATTCATTTTTGGCTGTGTTGGATCTCCGTTTCTGTGCGAGGGCTTTCTCCAGTTGCAGCGAGTGGGGGCCACTCTTCATCGCGGTGCGCGGGCCTCTCACTGTCGCAGCCTCTCCCGTTGCAGAGCACAGGCTCCAGACGCGCAGGCTCAGTAGTTGTGGCTCACGGGCCTAGATGCTCCGCGGCATGTGGGACCTTCCCGGACCAGTGCTCGAACCCGTGTCCCCTGCATTGGCAGACGGACCCCCAACCACTGAGCCACCAGGGAAGCCCCCACAGATTATTTAAAGAGAAACAATAACTATGTCTCGTGAGGGTTATGAATAGAGAAAAATATGCCATAATAGTAACATAGAGGGCAGAAGATATGTAAATAGAAATTATTTTATTGCACTGGGAGTGATAAAGCACTAATTTTAAGATAGAATGTAATACATTTAGGACGCATATCAGTGTCCAAGGTAACTGAGAAGGTGCACTTTAAAAACTGTGGTATAATTTAAAAAGATAGATAGATATAAAATAGACCATACAAAATGTTGATAAATTTTTTAAAAGGCAGGAAAGGATGAAAGAAATGAGGACAGGATGGGGGAAAAGAAAACAAATAGCATGATGGTATACTTAAAACAGAGAATATCTGTCATTATATTAAATATATATAGACTAAAAAGTCTAAAAGGAAACATTGTCAGACTGGTAAGGCAAAAAACAAATCTACCTCTATACTTTTTATAAAAGATTCTATATAAACACAAAGACACAGTAGAATGTTAAACAATAAGAACATACTAATCAAAAGAAAGCTGTTGCAGCTTTATTAATATCAGACTCCAAGGGAAGAAATATCATTAAAGTTATAGAGAGATGTTTCATTTTAGCAAAACAAATTAAACAGGAAGACTGAAAACTCATAAGTTTGCAATAGTAATAATTCTTCCAAATACAAAAAACAAAGTTTGACAGAGATGGAGAACTTGACAAATCCACAACCATAGTTGTATATTTTAATAAACTTCCCTTAGTGAATGATAGAAGACAGACATAAATCATTACCATTAGAGAAGATCTGAACAAAACTATTAACCAATTCATTTAACTCCTTTTTTGAACACTATACCCAAATAACTACAGAATATACATTCTCTTGAAGGCATATAAATCATTTAATAAAGCTGGTCGTATGCTGGATAATAAAGCAAGTGTTATCAAATATCAAAGTATTTACAACATAAATCGTCTTTGACTAAATAAGAATTAAAATGAACTGGAAGTTTAAAAAGATAACCAGAAGATCCCCGAGTATTTTGAATTTAAGCAATCAATAATAAAAGTATAAAAATCCAATAAAAAATAGAACACTTGAAAATCCCTTTAAAGGGCATATCCAAATAGCTAATAATTGTATGAATAAGGAGCTCAGTGTCATTACTCATCAGGGCAATACACATTAAAACCACCCACATCCACTAGAAGGACTAAAATTTAAAACACCAACAAGACCAAGTGTTGTCCAAGTTACGGAACTCTGCTGCATTACTTGTGGAAGCATCAGGTAGTAAAATAACTGTGGGAAATTGGCAGTATTTACTAAAGCAATTCCAACCCTAGATACATACGCAAAAGAAATGAATGTATTTGCTTACAGAAAGACGTACACCAGGATTTTCACAGAAGATTTAACTGAAAATGAAACAGTAACAAATTCATAAATAGTACAATGAATTGAGATATGTATAAATTTGATATCTACAATAGTAAAAAAAAATAAATAAACTACTGCAACATATAAAAACATAGATGTAATAGCTGCATCCTATAGGCATTATGTTGAACAAAAGCCAGACACAGAAGCTTCCATATAACATGATTTAATGTATAGTTGACCCTTGAACAATATAGGTTTGAACTGCCTGGGTCCACTAATATGAAGATTTTTTTTCCCATAAATATATTGGAAAAATTTTGGAGATTTTTGACAATTTGAAAAAAATTCACAGATGAGCCATGTAGCTCTCTCTCTGATAACTGGAGAAACTTTGTATCAGCCTATCATCACAGGTAAGTTGTTTTTAAAAAAATGTAACAATGTTTCCAATACTGTGTTATGAATATGACTGTAACACTGTATGCCATAAACATTTTATAATGATCCATTTCAGTCATTAGTGTACAGGCTAGGCTACTCCGAGGCCATCTTATTGATTACACTAAGCTACCAAAAATCAATCATATTGCTGCTTCTTTGTTATCAGCACAAATCGTTATACCTGTAAATAAATATGAATTTCTTTTTCACATTATCTTTTCATTTTTGATGTCTAGCGTTAGTAATACATATAACATCTATACTGTTTTATTTCATGAAAGACAGTTTTGATATAGGTACTGATAAACAATTCATCTTGTAAACAGGGTAAACTTAGAGTAATGATAAATACAGTACTCTAATGTATTTTCCCTTCTGTATGATTTTCTTAACATTTTCTTTTCTCTCACTTGCATATTGTAAGAATACCGTATATAATACATATAACTTACAAAATATGTGTTAATATACTGCTTATATTATCAATAATGCTTTTAGTCAGCAGTAGGTTATTAGTAGTTAGGTTTGAGGGGAGTCAAAGTTATACACAGATTTTCAGCTAAGTGTAGGGGATCAGTGCCCCTAACCCCCATGTTGTTCAAGAGTCAACTGCATATACATTTCAAGAAGGGGCGTAACAAACCTATGGCAATAGAAGCTAGAACAGTGGTTCCTTTAGGGAGTATTGCTATGGAAAGGAGTACAAGGGATCCCTTTCATGTGCTGGAAATGTCATATATTCTTGATCTTGCATCCAGTAAAACATGCGTATACATATTTAAACATTCACGGAAACAAACACTTGAAATTACTGCATTTTATGCTCTTTCTTAATGTAAATTTTACCTGATTAAATAAGGGAAAAGGGAAGTAAAGCTATACATTGTCTGACCATTTGCAACTAGATTTTTACACATTTCTAATGTTGATTCTTTTACAGCTGGTTAGTTTGCTAACAGAGCCTCTTCTGCTCCATCCTGTGTGGTTAAGTATCTGTGACCCTCCAAGCACAATAACATGAGCACAGATACAACATTTGCATTGTCTACCAACTGCTTTGCCACCATTAAGAAAGTGGAAAATGTTACCAGGAGCCATCATAGACCTTTATTTTCTTAATATTACCCTGTCTTTAAGGGTAAATTATCATGATACAGCCACATGCTTGAATATGGTTCTAAAGTAGAAAATTTACCTTCTTTGTATTGAGTACACTTTGCCCTTTTTAATCAGAATCCTTTAGCATAACTTAAATATACACATATAATAGTGTCAGTAGTAGGAAACCATTTATCAATTTCTATGTCTCATTTCTCACCTCAAGTACTTTTGGGAAACCCTAGACTTAATATCTTAAGGATGAAAGGAGTTGTTCACCTTAAAATAATTTTTATGTAATATTGATAATTACTGAAAGAACATTCAAGTGTAAATCTATTCTAAATTGCTTGCACTGTGCTTTAGTGTATTTGAAAATTAAGGGATATGTATTAAGTCCAAGTTTTCATTTTTAATCTATTTGCATTAATTAACAATTTCATTTTTCAACTACGAAGAATACAGAACACTGTAGGCAAGGCAAAAATTTACCTTTACTCTCTTAGGGTCTGAGAATTAAATTGAGGTAAGATAGATTAGCAGGAGAAAAGCATACAGATTTTTACATGTACATGGGAGCTGCCATAGGTAAATGGATACCAAAGGAAGTGGCAAAACCTAAATGCTTACCTAGTTGGTTGAACAAAGTGGCAATTGTGGAAAAGTAAAATGCATGGGGAAGCTAAAGGAAGATAAGTTATTTTAACAAGGTCTGTTTGTACAGACTTTTCTCAGCTTTGACTCTATCTCTGGTGACTAGAAAGTTTTCTCCCTATACAGGGAAAGCAGAGTGTTCTTTTTTGTATCTGCTCTATTTCAAGTGTTTTTAGCTCAAAATAATCCTTATGTTAAGGTGTCATATTTAGGGGTGGCGTATTCTACCACCCTTCAACATTATATAGTACTTGTTATATAGGTACAGTAACAAAGTTTTAAAAATTGTTTTAAATATGATTAGGCATTTCAGCTACTATTTCCTTTCTAATTAGGAAAAATCACTTAGTTGCTGCAAAGTGTTTGTTTTACTTATTAACTATTTTATACTCATATATAACATGGTATTTCCAATATCTAAATCTATATATAAGGATGACCGAATGAGGAAAAGAAAAAGAGTTTGGAAAATGAGTACAGGTGTTTCATTTAGCTTAAAATTTTTTAAATATAATTTTCCAACTTTCAACTATATGATGTGGCATTCAAAACTATAATAAGTTCGCATAGGGTCTCGAGTTATCTGAGTTTCAATAAGGGACTGTACAAAAATCAACTGAAAGAGGTTTTCCACGTCTCCTAAAAAAAAAAAAGGCCAGGCAACATTATTTTATGGACAGAATTCAGTGGGCCTTTCGAGAAGGATTAGGCTCGATCCTTCCTGGCTGAGACAGAGTCCATAATCAGGGTTTGAAATTAGGAAAATTCTAAATTTTATTTCCTCACACTTGGAAAATAGTTTTCAAACTCACTGAAAAAGAGAAAGGAAATAAATATATGATCAGCTATGAGGAGAGTTTTTCTGTCCCAACAATACTTAGGGTAGCTTGGCCACCAGCTTCATAGAAGTTGTTACTTCCGGAAAAACAAAACGACCTGGTACGGTGGATCCAAACCCAAACCCAATCTGATGTCTGATAAAATCATATACACTCATTTTTTTAATACAGGCAGATCTAATGTATAATTCCAATGTATCTTTTTAAAATTTCATATTTCTATTTATATTGAAAGCATATTTTTATTTAATCATAACAAAATAAAAATGTAGCTGAAGTGAAACTAGATTGCCACTTTCATAAGACTTCATATGTAATTGTCATATTATGATTTATAATAAGAAATATATATTTGGTCTTCATTCCCATTTGTGGCACACAGCTCCTAAAACCCTTGTAATATCCTAATAGTGATAAGAGCTACAGAGGCATCTTTTGTTATACTTTTTGTTCCTGGTTCCTGACAGCTCCAGGGACAAAAAAGTGAAAGGAATGTCTTTCGTTATTCATAACAACTTCCTTTCAACCTCCCCTGACTTTATGTTAATGAGGTGCTATTTGGAAAGCTCCTAGACAACCCTGGGATGGGCTGGTTGCCAGGGGAACCAATCACATCATTAGAGGGTTGGAACTTCCAGCCCCGCCTTCAGACCTCTGGGCAGGGGACAGGTGCTGGAGGTTGAATTAGCCATTAAGGCCAATGATATAATCAGTCATGCCTATAAAATAAAGCCTACATAGAAATCCCTGAACTGTGGTGGTCAGAGGTTGGTAAACCTTCACTAACCTACATCAACCTTCCAGGATGGTGAACATGTGGAAGTGCTGGGAGGGCAGGACCAGGGAGGGCACAGAAACTCTATACCACTCCCACATACCTTGCCCTGTATATCTCTTCCATCTGGCTGTTCCTGAGTTGTAACTGGTCATCTAGTAAGTAAACCATTTTCTTCAGTTCTGTGAGCCGCTCTAGCAAGTTATCGAACCCGAGGAGTCCTGGGAATTTGTCTTTTAT
Organism: Balaenoptera acutorostrata; assembly: GCF_949987535.1. NCBI lineage: Eukaryota > Metazoa > Chordata > Mammalia > Artiodactyla > Balaenopteridae > Balaenoptera > Balaenoptera acutorostrata. Next base: position 160,377,981 of record NC_080066.1, on the reverse strand, counting down.
AGCTGGTCAGAAACCCAGGTGATAATCTGTACTTCAATTGTCTGAAGTAGTGTGGAAGCATTCTTATGGAACTGAGGCTTTAACCTGTGGGATCAGATGCTATTTCCAGGTACGTAGTGGCAGAACTGAGTTAAATTGTAGAACATGTAGCTGTGTGGGAGAATTGCTGGGGATGGGGGGGAAATCCCACACATTTGGAGACCAGAATTATTGAAAGTAGAGTGTTGAGAGGAGAATAACAGACTTTTCTGGTCAGTACAGTACTTCCTAAAATATTCCTCCTCAACAGAAGTTGAGGAGGAATATTTTAGGACCAGATAGTAATTATATTCAGCTTTCCAAGCCATATCCAATCTCTATCACAACTATGCGATTGACACTGTAGCACCATAGACAATATATAAAATAATGGGTGTAAATGTGTTTCAGTAAGTCTTTATTTACAAAAAAAAAAAAAAAGTGGCACAACGGATTTGGTTCATGGGCCACGTCTTACTGTTCACTGCTCTAAAATGAAAAGTCAAACGTAAAAATGTTAAATTTCTGGGGTCATTGTTTTTGGTTTGGTACAGTGTTTGCATATGGGTTTTTACACATTTCAATCTTAATCAGTAGCTGTTGATTTCCTATCATAAAAAATAAAGAAAATTAACACATTTACACTTATTCCCAGTTCTCCTTTACTGAAGTTTGGTGTTTGTCAGTTATATAATAAATAATATTCTACAAATTTCAGCATTAAAAACAAGACTTATTCTCTCCCGTGGTCTATCTTCCTAATGATCAATCAAGACACCCTATAATACTGTAAAAATACCTGTACTGTATGTAAACAAGCAAATACAAAGACTGCACTATGCAACCAGCAAGAAAAGTACACAAGGTGGGTCTAATTATTTATAAAGTGATTAGGAAAGAATTTAAATTCCACTGTTTTTGTGTATTTCTGGAGCCGTAGGTGCGCATCACACTGGAATCCACTGCCTTAACTAAACACCCTGAAATTTGTTTCTCACTTCCTCCAATGTGAGGGAAATAGATACGATTTTACTAGATAAAAAGAAACAGATGCTTACAAATGGCGTGTCCTCTAAAATTGCAAATTCATTACAAATATTTGTCCAAACAGATTAATAAATTGCATGATAATATTTATCACATAAGCGTTTGCCATCTTGGGGGAAAAGAGGAATGAATCCTATATGTGGCAGACGCTACCTGCCCACATTCCATCTCTGCTAGCTTCAGTGCCCTGTGCTATGTCCAGCTTCCAACAGCTATCACCTGCCTTTGGTTGCCTGAGGATTCTCTCAGGCCTCTGGAACCAGCTTTGCCACCTACTTGATAGGCTGTAAGAGCAGGGGAATTAATAACTCCAGGAACAGCCCTTGAACAAAGGCTCACAGGAGTTCATGTACACATCTCCCAGCTCCCTTGCCCATCTCTTGAGTCTGTTTTACACAGACCCCCATAACTCCCCCGGTGGGATTAAGCTTTAGCTGCCCATAGTGGTACCTAGTTGATAATTCTCCACTCGTTGGTTGCCTTCCCTTCCCCTTCTTTGCATCCTGACAGGTTCCTTCACCTCCCATATCCTGAAGCAAATGTTAGTACACCCATCTTACAGACCAGGAAACTGAAAATTAGAGACTGTAAACAACCATCTATGAACACAGATCTTCCTGGCTATGGAGCCCTTGTTACTGGACACTTTTAATTTTTTTTGCAGTTTACTCCTAAGAAGCAACAGGACATAAAGCTCAGCAGTAGTAATAACTGTGCTTATTCTATGCCAGCTACAAGTACCACTTCACTTAATCTTCACAATAATTCTATGAGGTAGGTACTATTAGTAAGCATTTCTATGTACAAAAAAAAAACAAACCAGGTCATAGAAAAGTTAATTTAGGGTGGTGGTGGTATCAGGACTTGAACCAGCGCATCTGACTCAAGAGTACCAGCTTTTACAGCCTCCACTCTGCTACTTCCCACGAGAGCAGAGCTTCAATACTCACTTTTCAAACAAAATAATCAGTTAGTACTTTTGCTATGCTTCTACCCAGTGGCACACAGCAGAAGCACTGCTGGAAGTCCATGGACATTTTCTAATGGGTTTTGTCTGATGATGATATCAAAATAATTAGACTCATTTCTTCCTTTGTGAAGTGCTTCACACAGTATCATAACAAATAGTATGATCTAGATAGTATTACCTCTATTTTAAACTATCTAAGCTTCAGTTTCTTTAAGTAACAGGCTCAAGATCACACAAACAATGGGTGGCAGCACCTAGATTTAACTCTAGGTTTGCCTGAGTCTAGTGCCAGAACAATTTTCATGATACCTCCCTGTTTCAGCAGCCCACCCATTTAAAGATGTCAGAAAAGGCATTTCACAGGACCGGCTTCAGGGGAGTTTCATTTTTAAGTGAGCCAGATGGCCCTTCTTGGCATTTGTTGCTGTCTTGTTATCTCCACTTGTAAGGACCTCAGTGGCCTCACCTCACCCTCTTCGTAAACTTCAGTTTACCATCAAGGCTCCTCCCAGAAGTGAGGGTCCTGTAGGCTTCCCAGGTTGGTGAGTTGGTGGTGCTGAAGAGGGATATAAGCACAGCCAACAGCCTCATTTGTCCACAAAATCTTCCCCTTCCCCTCCAAGAAACCCCAGGGATAAGTGGGTTATTTACATATTTGTTAGTTTATTATTTTTTAAGCATTAGGTCATTTTTAAAAGCAGAGTGGCACCATGGCACCTGTCTATCCGAAAATCTTGGAGGCTCCTCAGAGTCATAATTAGGTCTTAGTCTTTTCTCCCAGTACACCCCTCGTCACCTTTCCACCCGTCACCTTTCCACTGTGGCAACTGGTTTGTCTCTCAATCTCTCTATCCCTCTCGTTCTCCTTTTTCTCTCCCGTACCACATACACACAAACACATAAGCACCCCAGTCCCCATACACATTTAAAAATTTGCTCTTAGAAGATTTCATTAAATTCACTCACAGCAAAGTATTGAAATCAAAAGCTTTATCTCCATAGGGCTGTTTGCATTTTGAGCCTCAGCTGCAGCTTGCAGAATTAAAAGTTTATCTCACTTAAAGGAATTTCATACATCAGTGACCAGCTATTACAGGGAACAAGGTATCTTTTAAAAATCCTATACAAATACACCCCAGCCTGGCTAATGGAGGAAGAAGGTTTGAGGGGCATTGCTAGGCATATCTTAATAAGCATTGGCCACAGTTATTATTACCTGATGGTTTGTGTTCTAAATACGCACCACCTGGGACCCACTCTGAAATTCAGACAGGTACCACCAGCATTGCAATCAGCAGGAGCCGCACAATAACCACATCCCTTTGCTTTCTAAACACATTCATCAAAACCTGGCAAGACATCGCCCCCAACTGAATAAACAAAACTAAGATCAGTGTCTTTTCCTCAGGGGTGTTCTGTCTCTGCCAGCAAGAAAATGTCACGGCTGACACCATTTCTTCACAGCACTGATAACCCAGCAACTTCACTCAGTATCTCTGAGGCTCCTGGGGAAAGATTCTTTGATATGGAATCTTGCTCTCAGCTCTTTTTTTTTTTTTTTTGGTCAGGGAACAAACAGGCATCTTGAGACAGCCCAGGACCCGGCTATCTCTCCTTCCCTGTCCTTGGAGAGTTCCTCTATCTGTAGGTTTGGCTGCCAGTTTTCTAAGGGTCCAGTAAAGTTGCAAGCCAGCCCCTGTTGATTCTTTTTTAGGCAAGAAAATTTGCTTCTATAATTGCCTCAGGGAGGAGGAAAGCTCCAAATGGAAAAGAAGTAGCACTTTCATTTGCAACAATTCTTCTGGGAAGTTTAAACATAATCTCCTCACTGAGAATTTCATTAGACTTTACCTGGCTCATTCCCACGGAAGCTTTAAGACTCAATTGAGATGTCACCTCTTCTGGGAAGACCCCCTGACCGCCAGTCTTTGTTAGGATGCTCTAATCAATGGTTCTGGACTCCCTTTCATTGTTGCTCTTATCTCCCTGGATTTTAATTTTGATTGTCTACCCCACTGGATTGGGGTCTTGAGGGCAAATCTGTGTCCATGTACTATATCCCTGTAGTACTAGTATTTAACTCAGTTCAGCTAAGCTAGACATTTAAAGAAAAAAAAAAAAAGGACATTTCTATCCTTCAATAGAATTCTGGGAGGAGTCAGGTGTAGTTTAGTGAGGTCAGTTCATCTTCATTTTGCCCCTAATGCCTTTGAAGACATGTTGTGGGTCCATTTGGCAATCTCAACAATGATGCAGAAAATTTTAATTGCAGCAAGTTTATTGAACTTGATCCTGATTGGAGAATTTCTTATTCTACCCCAAAGCCCTAGTGCCTTGCAAGTAATACACTACTTCCAAGTATAATTGTGACCCAGAGATTCAGAAGAAAGAAAGAATGGATAATGCCAATGCTAGATTTGTTTTTAATCATCATGTCACTGTCTTTGTAAAACACAGACATTTCTAGATGTGGGTTGAGGATAAGAAGAGAAAAGAATAACTCCCAAAAAGTCCTGAAACTTTTTCCTTCTTATGGTGAGTATCAGGGAACAGTGGGTCTAATCATGCTACCATGCCGAGGCAGGCACCCTCAGAAGACACAGACGTGAACAGGTATAAAAGCCACCCTTTCTCCTAAAGTTTGTGTGTACCATTTCTGGTTGCAGCACTCAACTGTTCCCTGTGTGATGTTATCAGGGCACTGAAGCAACCCGCAAACAACAGATGGAGACAAACCCAAATGTTACTGTTGGAGGAGAGCTCCTTACAGAATGTGGCCCTCAGTGGGCCGTGGTGATGAACTAGAGACCTTGGCACTGACTGGGGATTAATAATCACCCAAGAGCAGTGAGGAAAGCTCCAAATGCAGACAGAGACAGAGCCCTGAGGAAGAACTGGGAGTTGTTGATATCATTGACAGTGCAAGATTTTGTTGAGGGTTTGAAGTCAAAGGAAGAATGAATAAAAGAATGAATCTTAAAGTTTGTGCCTCCCTAACTCTGGTCTGCTGCAGCTGCCAGAGGTTGACCCCCTTCCTGGGCCTTGGACAAACAGACCTGCTAGAACAGGAAAAGCCCACTCTCACTAGCAAATGGAGCCTCAAAACACATGACACAGACTACTTTTTTTGGTATCTAATATCCACCTTGGAAATGAAGTCTTTTAAATAAATGTATTACATATTAAATAATGCATACTCACCATACAAATTATACAAGCAACACAAAATCTTCAAAGACAAAGAAAAAAAACCAGGCCAATGACAATAATTTATAAACGTTTTAAAGCTTTTATAGCTGGAGAACATCATTCCAGATGCATTTCTATATAAAAAAGCCAGTAGAAATATTAATGATTAGAAATACTGGGTAATACTGTGATTATATTTCTCAAGCCATTATAAAATTATTAAATTATTCATTTGCCAAAGAAAAAAGTTAAAAACTAAAGGAACTATTGGACAGCTTATAAGTATTTCTAGAGAAAAATAGATATTAAAAAAATAGATATTAAAAAATAGATATTAATTGGTGACAATATATAAGATTGTAGAAAACTGATTAAGAAAATTACAAGTTTTGCTTGATAACATTATATTTTTTAAAATCACATTTTTTATTTAGTATTTAGTAATTCTCTGCTATGACAAATGAAGGAAAGTTTTCTTTCTACCATCAACCTCCCTAAAATCCTCAATTTCATTAATTATATTTTATTTTTATTATTATTATATATTCAAGATTTATAATCACATAAAGTGATGCCAATCTAAGGGTCTGAGCAAAGACTAAAATTCAATATCCCAAATAATGACTTCTAATACTTGATATCTTTAACAGAATTTTTGAAAAATATTTTATTTAAGAACTATGTAGCATAGACTTTTTGGTAGTAGTACTCGCTTCCCACAATTGTTATTTACATATTTCAGTGTTCTCATTTTACCCTCTCAGTTACTAGTTAACAACATTATACCCAGTTGTTTTTTAATATTGAATTCTCTGTTCAAATAGATGGGGTGGCTTCCATTCCCTGATAAGAACTACTGATACAGAAATGTATGCAACATATTCCATTTAAACTTCATACTTTCAACTTCAAACTTTCTTACTTCAAACTTTCCCAAAGTAAGTTCTAATGATTAGTAATGCTATAAGATGTTCAAAAAAATTGAAAAGGCTTTTGTGTTGGAAAAGATTATGGAAACAGCACATCACAACCCTCCCATGGTCTATTACTATATAATTTAGCACTGAGTAGCATAAACTTTTTATTGTATTTAATAATCCTTGCTTTGTGTCCCAACCAAATTGTTTGGGTTCAAAAAGGGGTCTAATCACTTCAAAGTTGTGTAAACCTGAACACATCACTCAGTCTCAATAAGCAGTATTCCCTTCTGTAAGATGGAGATCAAGTACCACCCTCACGGGGTTATTGTTAGGATTGAATGAAATAACTTATGAACACCCAGTACTTAACAAATGATAGAGCAAAGACTGCCACCATGTCCTGCCCGCCATGCACTGCACATGGTGGGGTGTCACTCCAGAACCTTGCTTCAGATGCTTAAGCTCTCTCATCCTTTAAAACACTGATGTCTTTGTTGCTGACTCTTTCTTTGGTCTTGAAGCTGGGTGAACACAGGCCTTGAAGGCCTGCAGGGTGCAGCCCAACAACTGGCAGAGCCAGCCAGGAGACCGAAGAAACTCCCGTGAGTGCTGAGATATCAGGAAATACAAGACGGGGAATGGAAAGTTGGGGGGCTGTCCACTAACATATGGGGCCCAAAAGTTGCAGGGGTGATCCCAGAAGTCGCAGGGGTAATCCTGGAGTGGCTGTCCACTGACACATGGGGCCCAAAAGTTGCAGGGTAATCCCAAAAGTTTCAGGGGAAATCCCAGGCTGGCTGTCCACTGTATGTTGGGTCTTGTGGTGTCTGTCCTTGATTAACGGGAGCTGCCAAGAGATCTAGAGAACAGTGGCCTCTAATGGCTGTACTACTCTATCAAAGTGAGCCTTTCGTAACTGGTTAAGCTAGCTTTCTAGAAGGAATTGGTATTTCTCTTATGCCTTTGATATGTAAATGACACATCAGACATGAGACTTAATTGATATTTATAGGACATTCCATTCGAAAGCAGCAGAAAACACTTTCTTCTCAAGTGCACACAGAACATTCTCCAGGACAGATCACACCTTGGGTGACAAGTCAAGCCTTGGTAAATTTAAGAAAATTGAAATCTTATCAAGCATTTGCTTGTTTTTGTCTTTGCTATTTATCTTGGGGTTTTTTGGTCTGTTTGTTTTCATTTGTTTTCTTCCTGCCCTCTTTCTTTTTGTCCCCCCCCCCCCTTTTTTTGCCAGGCCGTGTGTCTTGTGGGGTATTCATTCCCAGGCCAGAGGTCAGACCTGAGCCTCTGGGGTGGGAATGCCTAGTCCAGGATTCGGGAACACCAGAGAATTCCCGCCCCAGGGAATATTAAATGGCAAGAGCTCTCCTGGATGTCTCCATCTCAACTCCAAGACCTGGCTCCACCCAACTGCCTGCAGGGTCCAGTGCTGAATGCCCCACACCAAACAACAAGCAAGACAGGAACACAAACCCACCCATCAGCAGACAGGCTGCCTAAAGTCACACTAAGCCCACAGACACCCCAAATCACACCACCTGATGCAGCCCTGCCCATCAAAGGGACAAGATCCAGCTCCACCCACCAGAATGCAGGCACCAGTCCCTTCCACTAGGAAGCCTACACAAGCCACTGGACCAACCTCACCCACTGGGGGCAGACACCAGAAGCAAGAGGAACTACGACCCTGCAGCCTGCGGAAAGGAGACCTCAAACACAATAAGTTAGACAAAATGAGAAGACAGAGAAATATGATTCAGATGAAGGAGCAAGATAAAAACCCACAAGACGAAATAAATGAAGAGGAAATAGGCAATCTACCTGAAAAAGAATTCAGAGTAATGATTGATAGTAAAGATGATCCAAAATCCTAATGGAGAAAGTACAAGAAATCCTTAACAAGGACCTAGAAGAACTAAAGAACAAACAAACAGTGATGAACAATACAATAACTGAAATTAAAAATACACTAGAAGGAGTCAATAGCAGAATAACTGAGGCAAAAGAACGGATAAGCAAGCTGGAAAACAGAATGTTGAAAATAACTGCCATGGAGCAGAATAAAGAAAAAAGAATGAAAAGAATTGATGACAGCCTCAGAGAACTCTGGGACAACATTAAATGCACCAACATTCAAATTATAGGGGTCCCAGAAGAGGAAGAGAAAGAGAAAGTGTCTGAGAAAATATTTGAAGAGATTATAGTTGAAAACTTCTCAAACATGGGAAAGGAAATAATCAAATCCAGGAAGCACAGAGAGTCCCATACAGGATAAACCCAAGGAGAAACACACTGAGACACATATTAATCAAACTAACAAAAATTAAATACAAAGAAAAAACAGTAAAAGCAGCAAAGGAAAAGCAAGAAATAACATACAAGTGAATCCCTATAAGGTTATCAGCAGATCTTTCAGCAGAAACTCTGCAGGCCAGAAGGGAGTGGCAGGATATATTTAAAGTGATGAAAGGGAAAAACCTACAACCAAGATTACTCCACCCAGCAAGGATCTCATTCAGATTTGATGGAGAAATCAAAAGTTTTACAGACAAGCAAAAACTATGAGAATTCAGCACTGCCAGACCAGCTTTGCTACAAATGCTAAAAGAACTTCTCTAGGTAGGAAACACAAGAGAAGAAAAAGACCTACAAAATGATACCCAAAACAATTAAGAAAATGGTTACAGGAACATAACATATTGATAATTACCTTAAATGTAAATGGATTAAATGCTCCAACCAAAAGACACAGACTGGCTGAATGGATATAAAAACAAGACCTCTATATATGTTGTCGACAAGAGACTCACTTCAGACCTAGGGACACATACAGACTGAAAGTGAGGGGATGGAGAAAGATATTCCATGCAAATGGAAATCAAAAGAAAGCTGGAGTAGCAATACTCATATCAAACAAAATAGACTTTAAAATAAAGACTGTCACAAGAGACAAGGAAGGACACTACAGAATGATCAAGGGATTAATCCAAGAAGAAGATATAACAATTGTAAATATTTATGCACCCAACATAGGAGCACTTCAATACATAAAGTAAACACTAACAACCATAAAAGGGAAAACCGACAGTAACACAATAGTAGTGGGGAACGTGGACACCCCACTTACACCAATGGACAGATAATCCAGACAGAAAATGAGGACACAGAAGCCTTAAATGACACATTAGACCAGAGAGACTTAATTGTTATCTATAGGACATTCCATCTGAAAGCAGTAGAATCTACTTTTTTCTCAACTATACATGGAACATTCTCCAGGGTAGATCACATGTTGGGTCACAAATCAAGCCTTGGTAAATTTAAGAAAACTGAAATCATATCAAGCATCTTTTCTGACCACAACACTATGAGATTAGAAATCAATTACAGAAAAAAAAAAAACTGTAAAAAACACAAACTCGTTTGTGTAAAAAACACAAACACAAAAAACTGTAAAAAACGCAAACACAAATTCTGCTCCATGGCAGTTATTTTCAACATTCTGTTTTCCAGCTTGCTTATCCATTCTTTTGCCTCAGTTATTCAAAAACTCGTTTAGGAGGCTAAACAGTATGCCACTAAATAACAAGAGCTCACTGAAGAAATCAAAGAGGAAGTCAAAAAATACCTAGAAACAAATGACAATGAAAACACAATGATCCGAAACCTATGGGATGCAGCAAAAGCAGTTCTAAGAGGGAAGTTTATAGCAATACAATCCCAACTCAAGGAACAAGAAACATCTCAAATGAACAACCTAACCTTACACATAAAGCAACTAGAGAAAGAAGAACAAACAAAACCCGAAGTTAGTAGAAGGAAAGAAATCAAAGATCACAGCAGAAATAAATGAAATAGAAATGAAGAAAAACAATAGCAAAGATCAATAAAACTAAAAGCTGGTTCTTTGAGAAGATAGACAAAATTGATAAAACTTTAGCCAGACTCATCAAGAAAAAAAGGGAGAGGACTCAAATCCATAAAATTAGAAATGAAAAAAGTTATAACTGACACTGCAGAAATACATAGGATCATAAGAGACTACTGTAAGCAACTACATGCTAATAAAATGGACAACCTGGAAGAAATGGACAAATTCTTAGAATAGTACAATCCTCCAAGACTGAACCACAAAGAAATAGAAAACATAAGCAGACCAATCACAGGTAATGAAATTGAAACTGTGATTAAAAATCTTCCAACAAACAAAAGTCCAGGACCAGATGGCTTCACAGGTGAATGCTATCAAACATTTAGAGAAGAGCTAACACCCATCATTCTCAAACTCTTCCAAAACATCTGAGAGGAAGGAATACTCCCAAACTCATTCTAGGAGGCCACCATTGCCCTGATACCAAAACCTGACAAAGACATTACAAAAAAAGAAAATTACACACCAATATCACTGATGAATACAGATGCAAAAATCCTCAACAAAATACTAGGAAACAGAATCCAACAACACATTAAAACAATCATACACCATGATCAAGTGGGATTTATCCCAGGGAAGCAAGGATTCTTCAATATACACAAATCAATCAATGTGATACACCATCTTAACAAACTGAAGAATAAAAACCATATGATCATCTCAATAGATGCAGAAAAAGCTTTTGACAAAATTCAACACCCATTTATGATAAAAAAAAAAAAAACTCTCCAGAAAGGGGGAATAGAGGGAACCTACCTCAACATAATAAAGGCCATATATGACAACCCACAGCAAAACATCATTCTCAGCAGTGAAAAACTGAAAGCATTTCCTCTAAGACCAAGAACAAGACAAGGATGTCCACTCTCCCCACTATTATTCAACATAGTTTTGGAAGTCCTAGCCACAGCAATCAGAGAAGAAAAAGAAATAAAAGGAATACAAATTCGAAAAGAAGAAGTAAAACTGTCACTGTTTGCAGATGACATGATACTATACATAGAGAATCCTAAAGCTGCTAACAGAAAACACTAGAATTCATCAATGAATTTGGTAAAGTTGCAGGATACAAAATTAATACACAGAAATCACTTACATTCATATACACTAACAACAAAAGATCAGAAAGAGAAATTAGGGAAACAATCCTATTTCCCACTGCATCAAAAATTAAAATAGCTATGAAAATAAACTGACTTAAAGCCACAAAAGACCTGTACTCAGAAAACTATAAGATGCTGATCAAAGAAATTGAAGACACAAACAGATGGAGAGATATACCATGTTCTTGGATTGGAAGAATCAATATTTTTAAAATGACTATACTACCCAAAGCAATCTATGCAATCCTTATCAAATTACCAATAGTATTTTTCACAGAATTAGAACAAAAAGTTTTACAATTTGTATGGAAACACGAAAGATCCCGAATGGCCAAAGCAATCTTGAGAAAGAAAAACAGAGCTGGAGGAATCAGGTTCCCTGACTTCATACTACAAAGCTACAGTAATCAAAACAGTATGGTACTGGCACAAAGACAGACATAGATCAATGGAAAAGGATAGAAAGTCCAGAGATAAACCCACACACTTATGGTCACCTAATCTATGGCAAAGGAGACAAGAATATACAATGGAGAAAAGACAGTGTCTTCAATAAGTGGTGATGGGAAAACTGGACAGCCACATGCAAAAGAATGAAATGAGAACACATCCTAACACCATACACAAAAATAAACTCAAAATGGATTAAAGACCCAAATGTAAGGTTGGATACTATAAAACTCTTAGAGGAAAACATAGGCAGAACAGTCTCTGACATAAATCACAGCAATAACTTTTTTGATCCACCTCCTAGAGTAATGAAAACAAACACAAAAATAAATCATACCTAATTAAACTGAAAAGCTTTTGCACAGCAAAGGAAACCATGAACAAAATGAAAAGACAACCCTCAGAATGGGAGAAGATATTTGCAAACGAAGTGACCAACAAGGGATTAATCTCCAAAATATACAAACTTCTCATGCAGCTCAATACTCAAAGAAACAAAAAACCCAATTAAAAAATGAGCGATAGATCTAAATAGACATTTCTCCAACAAAGACATACAGATAGCCAACAAACACATGAAAAGATGCTCACCATCACTAATTATTAGAGAAATACAAATCAAAACTACAGTGAGGTATCACCTAACACTGGTGAGAATGGCCATCATCAAAAAACCTACAAGCAATAAATGCTACAGAGGGTGTGGAGAAAAGGGAACCCTCTTGCACTGTTGGTGGGAATGTAAATTAGTACAGCCACTATGGAGAACAGTACGGAGATTCCTTGAAAAACTAAAAATAGAACTACCATATGACCCAGCAATCCCCCTACTGGGCATATATCCAGAGAAAACCATACTTCAAAAAGATACATGCCCATCAATGTTCACTGCAGCATTATTTACAGTAGCCAGGACAAGGAAGCAACCTAAATGTCCATCGACATATGAATGGATAAAGACGATGTGCTACATACAAACAATGGAAAATTACTCAGCCATAAAAAAGAATGAAATAATGCCATTTGCAGTGACATGTATGGATCTAGAGATTGTCATACTGAATGAAATAAGTCAGAGAAAGACAAATATATGATATCGCTTATGTATGGACTCAAAAAAAAATGGTACAAATGAACTTATTTACAAAACAGAAATAGAGTCACAGATGTAGAAAACAAACTTCTGGTTACCAAGGGGAAAGGGGGGAGGGATACACTGGGGGACTGGGATTGATGTATACACACTACTATGTATAAAATAGATAATAGGGCTTCCCTGGTGGCGCAGTGGTTGAGAATCTGCCTGCCAATGCAGGGGACACGGGTTCGAGCCCTGGTCTGGGAAGATCCCACATGCCACGGAGCAACTGGGCCCGTGAGCCACAATTACTGAGCCTGCGCGTCTGGAGCCTGTGCTCCGCAACAAGAGAGGCCGCGATAGTGAGAGGCCCGCGCACCACGATGAAGAGTGGCCCCCGCTTGCCACAACTAGAGAAAGCCCTCGCACAGAAACGAAGACCCAACACAGCCATAAATAAATAATAAATAAATAAATAAATAAAGGGAAAAAGATGGTTCAATTAAAAAAAATGCTTTCTATGCTGGTGTTCCTATTAAAAAAATAATAATAAAATAAAATAGATAATAAGAACCTAATGTGTAGTACAGGAAACTCAATACTCTGTAATGGCCTATATGGGAAAAGAATCTAAAAATGACTGGATATATGTGTGTGTGTGTATATATATATATACGTGTATATATATATATATATATATACACATATATATGTATATATATACATATATATGTATATATATACGTGTATATATATATATATATAACTGATTCACTTTGCTGTACAGCAGAAACTAACACAACATTGTAAATCAACTATACTCCAATAAAAATTAATAAAAGAAATAAAAGAAGTTGTGTTCTTAGGCCATAAGTCTCACAAAAGGCTATCAGCATATGTAATATATAATTAATATATATGATATTGTTTCTATGAGAAGCACATTTAAATTATAACTGAGGAGGTCTGATACTCCTCACTCTTTTACAGCAATCTCAAGAATCTGAAACCATATTCTTATAAATAAGGATATGTTTCTCTTCCAACCACACATTTATGTATTCATTCATTCAACAATTATACTGATCAACTAATATGCTCTGGAGACTCAACAGTGAACAATAAAGACAATTAAATGTTTCTTAACATATACCTATATTTAACATGCTATCATAGGAGGAATACAATGGTAAAATTAATATAGCATAATATAATATAATATGATATAATGTCAGGTTTGTGATAAGTCCTAGAAAGGAAATATTAAGTCTCTCTTCTAGCCTTCCAAGATAGCCATATGAAGTAGGAGGCTCTAGGATTTTGGAAGTCAAAATCTAGGTATATTCAGAATAGCCACTCCAAGGATACTGAGGCATATAAACTCTAAGGTCAGTAAAATAAATAAATTGAGCTTAATCAAACTTAAAATCTTTTGCACATCAGGGGAAACCATCAATAAAATGAAAAGCCAACCTATGGAATGGGAGAAAATATTTGCAAACAGCACAACAAAAAAGAGGTTAATATCCAAAGTATAAAAACAGCTCATAAAACTCAATAGCAAAAAAACAAACCACCCAACCAAAAAATGGGCAGAAGACCTAAACAAGCATTTTTCCAAAGAAAATATTACAGATGGCTAAAAGGCACATGAAAATATGTTCAACATCATTAATTATTAGCGAAATGCAAATCAAAACCACAATGAGGTATCACCTCACACGAGTCAGAATGGCTATCATCAAAAAGTCTACAACTAATAAATACTGGAGAGGGTTTTGAGAAAAAGGGACCCTCCTACACTGTTGCTGGGAATGTAAATTGGTGCAGCCACCATGGAAAACAGTTCCTCAAAAAATTAAACATAGAACTACCATATGATCCAGCAATCCCACTCCTGGGTATATATCCAGAAAAAAAAGTGAAAACTCTAATTTGAAAAGGTACATGCACCTCAGTGTTCATAGCAACACTATCTACAGTAGCCAAGACATGGAAACAACTCAACTGCCCATCAACAGATGATCGGCTTAAGAAAATGTGATATATATATATTATATACACACATGTATATGCACACACACACAATGGAATACTACTCAGCCATAAAAAGGAATGAAATATTGCCATGTGTAACGACAGGGAAGGACCTAGGGAATATTACTCTAAGTGAAGTAAGTCAGAAGAAGACAAATAGTATATGATATCACTTATATGTGGAATCTAAAAATAATACAAAAGAATCTATATACAACACAGAAACAGACAGACATAGAAAAGAAACTTATGGTTACCAAAGGGGAGAAGGAGGGAGGGGAAAATTAGGAGTATGGAATTAACAGATACAAACTACTGTACATAAAAAAGATAAGCAACAAGTATTTACTGTATAGCACAGGATATTATATTCAATATCTTATAATAACCTATAATGAAATATAGTCTGAAAAAGATAATCACTTTGCTGGACACCTGAAACTAACACAATATTGTAAATCAACTATACTTCATTAAAAAGAAACACTTTGAAAAAAATGATAGCTATGTCCTTTTTATTACTGTTTTTGTTATTTTCACTAGAATCATCCTGTCAGTTACCTACCTCAGTCTAATTTCATAGAACATCCTTTCTCTAAGTATGTTCCTGTGATACCTAATTTATTGGATCTCAGAATATCCCATGTTCTCCCAAATCTGAATACTTGGCACTGACAGTTCTTTCTGGTTGAATGATTTCACCCAACTGTACAAGGACTAACAGTCTGTCCACCTGCCAAAGTGCTATTTTTTTTAAAGAATCTTTTAAATGTACCCTCACCTGAGAGGCATTTACTGATTTCCCTAGGTAACCATAGGGAACCTTCTCCCAGGCTTCCACTTTATTCTGCAAAGTCTTGTACCATAGCTTATGACATTGCATCACCTTTTGTGGTCTCCATTTTAGTCTCACTTCTAGACAGTAAATTTCTTTAAAGAAAGACAACTTTATCTATAGGTACTCAGTCCCTGACATCATCATTATCATCTTCATCACCATGGTCACAGAAATGTTTATTGTATTTTATCATGTAAGAGATATTTATTGTTCTATGAACCTTACATATATTATATGAATAATGGAACCTTCCTACTGGTAAATTATGCTCCTTCTAGAGCATGTGAAATGTAAACACAGAAACCTTCAGAGACTTGCCTGAAGTCATGCAACTAAGGATGACAGAGCCATGTTCTGTAACTCCAGAGCCCAATTTCTTAATGCCATGCTGAATAAACACTCAGATGTTTTATGAATAATGTGTACATGATCCCTAAGGTAACTTTTAACCCCAACACCAGTATATTTTCAGGGAATTATTAAGCAATTAAGCAATTCATGTGTCATGCACTAGGCTAAGTGCTGTGAAGGATGGAAAAGCATGACTATGTAAGACATATATCCTACTTCCAAACATAATTTGGTTGAGGAAAAAAAATGTAGCATATATGAAAACAAAAATTAGATGACAAAAACACACTAAAATGGACTGTAATGAAATTAAGAAATGTTAAAATTCAGTGAGGGCCAGAGAATCTGGAGAGGAATGTTATTATGAGGTCATTTTAAAGAGCCACTAATGTATTATATTGTACTTTAAAATTCTTTCCTGATGCTTTTAGTCTGAGAATGCAGTACTCTTTACTTTCTGTGAGTCTAATAGATAAGCAGTTGATTGAAACAGTTACAAAATTACTGCTATTTCATAGAGCAGAATGCCAGAGATGCTCTGTGCATTGTTGAGTTTTGAGCGCATAGGAGGAAAGTGAATCTACTGTCACTATCTTTAAAATATTACCTTAAATATGAAAATATGAGTCTATAGATGACTAAATAGTTGAAATTTGAACACTTGTCTTGCCTGCCTCTCCTGTTCTCCCCTCCGCCTCCTTCCTATGCCCCCAGGACCAATGTGGCTGGGGAGGAGGGGGGCCTTGGAGGGCAGGGGATGGGCCTGGGAGCTCAGCAATCTCCCCAGGCCTGAATAGGCAGGTAAAATGCCCTCCACTCCTCTCCTGCTCCTTCTCCCGGAGGGCTCCCGGCCTCCCTCTTATGCCCCCAGGACCCACGTGGCCTGGAGGGGGCTTTGGCTTGGTTGTAGGTTTTTCTTTCATCACTTTAAGTACGTCCTGCCACTCCCTTCTGCCCTGCATAGTTTCTGCTGAAAAATCAGCTGATAACATACAAAGGAATCCCTATAAGGTTATTTGTTGTTTTTCCCTTGTTGCTTTTAATATTTTTTCTTTGAATTTAATTTTTACTAGTTTGATTAATATGTGTCTTGGTGTGTTTTTCCTAGGGTTTATCCTGTACGGGACTCTCTGTGCTTCCTGGACTTGGGTGACTATTTCCTTCCCCATGTTAGGGAAGTTTTCAACTATAATCTCTTCAAATATTTTCTCAGACCCTTTCCTTTTCTCTTCTTCTCCTGGGACCCCTATAATTCAAATGTTGGTGTGTTTAGTGTTGTCCCAGAGGTCTCTGAGATTGTCTTCAATTCTTTTCATTCTTTTTTCTTTATTCTGCTCCTCGGCAGTTATTTCCACCATTTTGCCTTCCAGCTCACTTATTGGTTCTTTTGCCTCAGTTACTCTGTTATTGATTCCTTCTAGTGAATTTTTCATTTCAGATATTGTGTTGTTCATCTCTGTTTCTTGCTCTTTAGTTCTTTTAGATCTTTTTTAAACATTTCTTGTATTTTCTCAATCCATGCCTCCATTCTATTTCCAAGATTCTGGATCATCTTTATTGTCATTACTCTGAATTCTTTTTTTTTTTTTTTAATATTTATTTTATTTTTGTTTATTTTTTTATTTTTGGCTGCATTGGGTCTTTGTTGCCATGCGTGGGCTTTTCTCTAGTTGCAGCGAGCAGGGGCTACTCTTCGTTGCAGTGTGCAGGCTTCTCATTGTGGTGGCTTCTCTTGTTGCAGAGCACGGGCTCTAGGCACGTGGGCTTCAGTAGTTGTGGCATGTGGGCTTCAGTAGTTGTGGCTCATGGGCTCCAGAGCACAGGCTCAGCAGTTGTGGCGCACGGGCTTAGTTGCTCCGTGCCATGTGGGATCTTCCCAGACCAGGGATCGAACCCGTGTCCCCTGCATTGGCAGGCAGATTCTTAACCACTGTGCCACCAGGGAAGCCCACTCTGAATTCTTTTTCAGGTAGATTGCCTATTTCCTCTTCATTTATTTGGTCTTGTAGGTTTTTACCTTGCTCCTTCATCTGTGACACATTTTTTTGTTTTTGTTTTTTTTTTTTTAATGAGTGAGATTGTGTTCCTGTCTTACTGGTTGTTTGGCCGGAGGCTTCCAACACTGGAGTTTGTAGGCTGTTGGGTAGAGCCAGGTCTTGGTGCTGATATGAGGAACTCCGTGAGACCTCACTCCAATGAATATTCCCTGGGGTCTGAGGTTTTCTATTAGTCCAGTGGTTCGGACTCAGAGCTCCCACTGCAGGAGCTTCGGCCCGACCCCCGGCTTGTGAACCAAGATCCTGCAAGCCTCATGGGGTGACAAAAAAAAAAAAGAACAAAAAAAGTTAAAAAATAAAATTAGACTAGGAAACTAACAGTTATGTTAGAAAGAATATAAAAATAAAAATACAGATGAATCAACAACTAGAAGGTACATCAGTACCACAATAGTAAAAAAAAAGAGGAGGAGGGAAAAGAAAAAAAAGAAAGTGGGGGGTGGAAAGGCCTTGGCTGTGGAGGGCAGGACCTAAGCAAAGGTGAGGTTTGGGCAGTGGGCGGGGCCTATGCTTAGGATCCACAGGGATGGGAAAGGCCCTGGGGGCTGTGGGGGGTGGGGCATAGGCTCAAGGAACAGAAGGGGCCCAGGCGTGCCCCCACCCCTGGTCTCAGAGGGAGGGGGACCTCATCTGGGAGCTCAGCAGGCTTCCTGGGCTCCAGTGGGCGGGGCAAATGCTCCTCTCCCGCTCCTCCCACCTCCCTCTCCTAATCTCCCTGGGTCTCCCTCCTATGCCCCCAGGACCAATGCGGGGGAGGGCAGGCCTTGGAGGGCAGGGGACCAGCCTGGGAACTCCACCTCCTAGAGTACCAGAAATAAAAACAAAAATAAACAAGTGGGACTTAATTAAACTTAAAACCTTTTGCATAGCAAAGGAAACCATAAACAAGACAAAAAGACAATCCTCAGAATGGGAGAAACTATTTGCAAATGAAACAACTGACAAATGATTAATCTCCAAAGTACACAAACAGCTCATAGAGCATAGTATCAAAAACACAAACAATCCAGTTAAAAAATGAGCAGAAGACCTAAATAGACATTTCACTAAGGAAGACATACAGATGGCCTAGAGGCACATGAAAAGATGCTCAACATCACTAATTATTACAGAAATGCAAATCAAAACTACAATGAGCTATCACCTCACACCAGTCAGAATGGCCATTATCAAAAAATCTAGGAATAATAAATGCTGGAAAGGTGAAAAGGGAACCCTCCTGCACTGTCGGTGGGAACGTATATTGATACAACCACTATGGAAAACAGTATGGAGGTTCCTTAAAAAACTAAAAATAGAACTACCACACGACCCAGCAATCCCACTACTGGGCATAGACCTGAGAAAACCATAATTAAAAAAGAGACATGTACCACAATGTTCACTGCAGCACTATTTACAATAGCCAGGACATGGAACCAACCTAAATGTTCATCAATAGATGAATGGATAAAGAAGATGTGGCACATATACACAATGGAATATTACTCAGCCATAAAAAGAAACGAAATTGAGTTATTTGTAGTGAGGTGGTTGGATCTAGAGTCTGTCATACAGAGTGAAGTAAGTCAGAAAGAGAAAAACAAATACTGTATGCTAACACATATATATGGAATGTAAAAAAAAAAAAAAAAAAGGTTCTGATGAACCTAGTGACAGGACAGGAATAGAGACACAGATGTAGAGAATGGACTTGAGGACACAGGGTGTGAAGGGAAAGCTGGGGCGAAGTGAGAGTAGCATTGACATATATACACTACCGAATGTGAAATAGTTAGCTAGTGGGAAGCAGCAGCATAGCACAGGGAGATCAGCTCGGTGCTTTGCAATGACCTAGATGGGTGCGATAGGGAGGATAGGAGGGAGGCTCGAGAGGGTGAGGATATGGGGACATATGTATGCGTATGGCTGATTTACTTTGTTGTACAACAGAAACTAACACAGTATTGTGAAGCAATTATACTCCAATAAAGATTTAAAAAAAAAAAAAAGGAAGTTAAAGGTCCAGTGGTTAAGACTTCACCTTCCAATATAGGGGGTGCAGGTTCAATTCCTGGTCAGGGAGCTAGGATCCCACATACCTCATGGCCAAAAAACCAAAACAGAAAACAGGAGCAATATTGTAACAAATTCAATAAAACTTTAAAAATGGTCCACATCAAAAAAAAAAAAAAAAGATCTTAAAAAAGAAAAAGATCTAAAAAATTGTATCCAGAAGAACCAAAGAGGTTTCTTTCAAAATTTCCCAGGCCAGGTGGTCCAAAATTACCTTGAGGTGAATGAATTAATAGATGTATATTACATGTATCCTTTATGCAAATCACTAGATCAAGGAAATTCTAATAAAGATGTGCTGTTTGAAATAATAGGCTGGAAATACTAAGATAGGTGAAGAATAAGAAGCTCCCACCTTTCAGAATATTTGCATCATATGCTTTTAAATATTAGAACTAGAGATGTGAATAGTGAATCATAAGTCCCCAAAACACCGTGCTTTTGTTAAATCTAAATCAGAATTAATTATGACTTTTTTTTCCCCTAAACTAAAAACTGAATAATTTAAAAGCTCACAGTTCCATCCTGGTAAACTAATATTCAAACATAATTTTTTATATATTTCCTAAAATTACTGAACCACCAAAGTATTCTCTATATTAAACTTGAAGTAACTCAATATCTTATTCAGGTTAAGGTTTCTGATAATAAGAGAGGCCTATGATTTAACACTACTATATTTAGAAAGCTCACTATGTTGTATGTGTGTATGTGTTTGAATTATCTCTATCATCCAGTTTAT
Organism: Balaenoptera acutorostrata; assembly: GCF_949987535.1. Classification (NCBI taxonomy): domain Eukaryota; kingdom Metazoa; phylum Chordata; class Mammalia; order Artiodactyla; family Balaenopteridae; genus Balaenoptera; species Balaenoptera acutorostrata. The sequence goes on along the minus strand of NC_080066.1, from coordinate 160,357,171 downwards.
GTTATCTTCATTTGTTCAATTCTTTAAAAGATATATATTCACACAATTATATTTGGTTGAATAGGTACATAGCTCTAAATTCTTACTGATGAGTTGAACAGTTTCTTTAAAATTAAATATACATTCAAATACTACCCTTTCTGCATTGCTCTTTCATGGATAGAAGTAGCAACAGACATATTCATGGATTTTCCCAACTGAAGAAAAATATTTGCATTTTGAGGCAATCACATATTTAAGCCATTCCTCCTACAAGTTATAGGAATAAATCAATGGTAAATGAAAGACTGAACATGAAAATATAAAAAATTTTTATATTTTTGTCATTTCTTTGTTCAAGTTTCCATAACTGCATTTTCTATTTAAGATTGAATTTGATGTCATTCTTTCACAGAGATTGGTAGATAGAAAAACAATAAAGAAGATAAAAACTAAAGCACTGAAGAAGACAACAAAAAACATAATAAAAAATAGATTAAAAAATAATGAACCTAAGGAAAATGTATGTGACCAGAGGAAAAAGAGATCTGAGAAGACTCAAATGCTATTGTTAATTCTGTAACTAGTAATAAGCCTGATTTTGGGTTAGAAAACTGGTCCAGAGTGATTCTCTGACTAAGTTTTAAAACAAAATAGTTACACTAGATAGTGTTGAATGGCACTCTCAGACCTCAAAATTGATTACTATTTTATTCCAAAAGCATGGGATGAAAGAGAAACAAGGATATATGATAATCAAACAACTAAAAAGTAAAGGGAGCAAATGAAATGACAATTTAGCAAAATAATTCAATCATATGAAAAATTATTAATGATGAATTAGTGAACCAAGGGAAGATTTTTACCTAATTATAGCCATATTTTCTGTCTTGTACTTAATGCTAATCAATCCAACATAATTGATCTTTATTAATTTTTTTTTCTTTAGTAAAATTGTAGAGACTCTCAAAAAATAAAATCAGAAGCATGAAAACACAGGAAGTATCTGTCAATTAAAGAATGACCAGAAAAAAACTAGTTTGAGTTTGTCCACCTTAAATTGTAGCTCTGCAAATAATTTGAGCATACTCTGAGAGGAAATAAGGGAATTTGGAAAAAAAAATTTGGTCCAAAGATTTTTATCAGTGATCAATTCTCTTGAAATCAATGTGAAATGAACCAAAGACCTAGGGCTTTGGACCCAAGTGTGTATCCCAACATTATCATTCACAGTTAAGTTTCTCAAATAAGGTTTTTCTCTCCATTTAAAAAGTAATTTCAAAAAACTTCAAATATTTACATCTACTGGTTATATCAGTTAATTTAAACGTAGCAGGAGAGTGATGTTTTCTTCATTCCCAATGAGTAATTGAAATGGTAGATCCATCACTCAAAAGTCATATAACTTAAAGGCAAACCTTTATATACCAGGCATTTTTCTAAGCACTTAGTCTATACTGAGTCATTTAATCCTCATAACTATATAAAATACATAGGTAGGAGAGGAAGCTGAGGCACAGAGATTTACATAATTTGCTTAATGTCAAAGAAAGTATAAACAAAGGAGCCAGGATTGAAATCCATGTGGTCTAGCTCCAGGATATATTATTCTTAAAACACTAACATTATAGTGATATAAATATGAAAGAAATTTTTAAAATTGTTAAGAGCAACTTTTAAAAATGTGTCCGAAACTATGGAAGATAGAAAGATTAAGTGCCCAGCCTGGCCAAAGGAAATATGCAGATGAATAGCCAAAATGAGGTTAAGAAAATGGAAGGTAAGTGCTGTTAAATGCCATTAGAATAATGCCTTCTACTAAATAACTTCAAATACTTAAAGATAAATTATTTTAAAAGATTTTATAAACACTAAGAGGTTAAATACAGAAGGCTGCAGAATATATTAGTGATACCATTAATACAGGTAGGCCTGTATGGTATTAGGACACGGATGAATCGCTTAATGTATTTATGTATTACCCAATTTAATCCTTATGACAACCCTAGAACAGAGAGTCTTATGACCCTCCGCACTACAATCTTGTCACCATTCCTATTTTACAAGTTAAAAACCTAAACAGAGCAACAACGAAAACTGAAACACAAAGAGATGGGGTAACTTGCCCAGGGATGCACAATAATTAGGTGGTGAAACCTAGGGCTTCTAGCCCCAGATTCAATACAACCCACCACCATGCTGAGCTGCCTCTTTTTTTTTTTTTTTTTTTTTTTTTTTTAGATTTTTAGAAATTTCATGTAATGTCTGAAACATTTATATTAACATATTTCCATACATATTTCCATACAAATACAAATATAAGATTTTTAGAAATTTCATGTAATGTCTGAAACATTTATATTAACATATTTCCATACAAATAACCCAATGAAAGTTTAGTATTAGTTGTTTTGTTTGTTTTTTTATACTGCAGGTTCTTATTAGGCATCAGTTTTATACACATCAGTGTATACATGTCAATCCCAATCGCCCAATTCAGCACACCACCATCCCCACCTCACCGCAGTTTTCCCCCCTTGGTGTCCATATGTCCATTCTCTACATCTGTGTCTCAACTTCTGCCCTGCAAACTGGCTCATCTGTACCATTTTTCTAGGTTCCACATACATGCATTAATATACAATATTTGTTTTTCTCTTTCTGACTTACTTCACTCTGTATGACAGTCTCTAGATCCATCCACGTCTCAACAAATGACTCAATTTTGTTCCTTTTTATGGCTGAGTAATATTCCATTGTATATATGGACCACATTTTCTTTCTCCATTCGTCTGTTGATGGGCATTTAGGTTGCTTCCATGACCTGGCTATTGTAAATAGTGCTGCAATGAACATTCGGGTGCATGTGTCCTTTTGAATTACGGTTTTCTCTGGGTATATGCCCAGTAGTGGGATTGCTGGGTCATATGGTAATTCTATTTTTAGTTTTTTAAGGAACCTCCATATTGTTCTCCATAGTGGCTGTATCAATTTACATTCCCACCAACAGTGCAAGAGGGTTCCCTTTTCTCCACACCCTCTCCAGCATTTGTTGTTTGTAGATTTTCTGATGATGCCCATTCTAACAGGAGTGAGGTGATACCTCATTGTAGTTTTGATTTGCATTTCTCTAATAATTAGTGATGTTGAGCATCTTTTCATGTGCTTCGTGGCCGTCTGTATGTCTTCTTTGGAGAAATGTCTATTTAGGTCTTCTGCCCATTTTTGGATTGGGGTGTTTGTTTCTTTGATATTGAGCTGAATGAGCTGTTTATATATTTTGGAGATTAATCCTTTGTCCGTTGATTCATTTGCAAATATTTTCTCCCATTCTGAGGGTTGTCTTTTCGTCTTGTTTATGGTTTCCTTTGCTGTGCAAAAGCTTTGAAGTTTCATTAGGTCCCACTTGTTTATTTTTGTTTTTATTTCCATTACTCTAGGAGGTGGATCAAAAAAGATCTTGCTGTGACTTATGTCAAAGAGTATTCTTCCTATGTTTTCCTCTAAGAGTTTTATAGTGTCCAGTCTTATATTTAGGTCTCTAATCCATTTTGAGTTTATTTTTGTGTATGGTGTTAGGGAGTATTCTAATTTCATTCTTTTACATGTAGCTGTCCAGTTTTCCCAGCACCACTTATTGAAGAGACTGTCTTTTCTCCATTGTATATCTTTGCCTCCTTTGTCATAGATTAGTTGACCATAGGTGCGTGGGTTAATCTCTGGGCTTTCTATCTTGTTCCATTGATCTATGTTTCTGTTTTTGTGCCAGTACCATATTGTCTTGATTACTGTAGCTTTGTAGTATAGTCTGAAGTCAGGGAGTCTGATTCCTCCAGCTCCATTTTTTTGCCTCAAGACTGCTTTGGCTATTCGGGGTCTTTTGTGTCTCCATACAAATTTTAAGATGATTTGTTCTAGCTCCGTAAAAAATGCCATTGGTAATTTGATAGGGATTGCATTGAATCTGTAGATTGCTTTGGGTAGTATACTCATTTTCACAATGTTGATTCTTCCAATCCAAGAACATGGTATATCTCTCCATCTGTTGGTATCATCTTTAATTTCTTTCATCAGTGTCTTATAGTTTTCTGCATACAGGTCTTTTGTCTCCCTAGGTAGGTTTATTCCTAGGTATTTTATTCTTTTTGTTGCAATGGTAAATGGGAGTGTTTCCATAATTTCTCTTTCAGATTTTTCATCATTAGTGTATAGGAATGCAAGAGATTTCTGTGCATTAATTTTGTAACCTGCAACTTTACCATATTCATTAATTAGCTCTAGCAGTTTTCTGGTGGCAGTTTTAGGATTCTCTATGTATAGTATCATGTCATCCGCAAACAGTGACAGTTTTACTTCTTCTTTTCCAATTTGTATTCCTTTTATTTCTTTTTCTTCTCTGATTGCCGTGGCTAGGACTTCCAGAACTATATTGAATAATAGTGGTGAGAGTGGACATCCTTGTCTCGTTCCTGATCTTAGAGGAAATGCTTTCAGTTTTTCACCATTGAGAATGATGTTTGCTGTGGGTTTGTCATATATGGCCTTTATTATGTTGAGGTAGGTTCCCTCTATGCCCACTTTCTGGAGAGTTTTTATCAGAAATGGGTGTTGAATTTTGTCAAAAGCTTTTTCTGCATCTATTGAGATGATCATATGGTTTTTCTTCTTCAATTTGTTAATATGGTGTATCACATTGATTGATTTGCGTATATTGAAGAATCCTTGCATCCCTGGGATAAATCCCACTTGATCGTGGTGTATGATCCTTTTAATGTGTTGTTGGATTCTGTTTCCTAGTATTTTGTTGAGGATTTTTGCATCTATATTCATCAGTGATATTGGTCTGTAATTTTCTTTTTTTGTAGTGTCTTTGTCTGGTTTTGGTATCAGGGTGATGGTGGCCTCATAGAATGAGTTTGGGAGTGTTCCTTCTTCTGCAATTTTTTGGAAGAGTTTGAGAAGGATGGGTGTTAGCTCTTCTCTAAATGTTTGATAGAATTCACCTGTGAAGCCATCTGGTCCTGGACTTTTGTTTGTTGGAAGATTTTTAATCACAGTTTCAATTTCATTACTTGTGATTGGTCTGTTCATATTTTCTGTTTCTTCCTGGTTCAGTCTTGGAAGGCTATACCTTTCTAAGAATTTGTCCATTTCTTCCAGGTTGTCCATTTTATTGGCATAGAGTTGCTTGTAGTAGTCTCTTAGGATGTTTTGTATTTCTGCAGTGTCTGTTGTAACTTCTCCTTTTTCATTTCTAATTTTATTGATTTGAGTCCTCTCCCTCTTTTTCTTGATGAGTCTGGCTAATGGCTTATCAATTTTGTTTATCTTCTCAAAGAACCAGCTTTTAGTTTTATTGATCTTTGCTATTGTTTTCTTTGTTTCTATTTCATTTATTTCCACTCTGATCTTTATGATTTCTTTCCTGCTGCTAACTTTGGGTTTTGTTTGTTCTTCTTTCTCTAGTTTCTTTAGGTGTAAGGTTAGATTGTTTACTTGAGATTTTTCTTGTTTCTTTAGGTAGGCTTGTATAGCTATAAACTTCCCTCTTAGAACCGCTTTTGCCGCATCCCATAGGTTTTGGGTCGTCGTGTTTTCATTGTCATTTGTCTCTAGGTATTTTTTTTATTTCCTGTTTGATTTCTTCAGTGATCTCTTGGTTATTTAGTAACGTATTGTTTAGCCTCCATGTGTTTGTCTTTTTTACGTTTTTTTCCCTGTAATTCATTTCTAATCTCATAGCGTTGTGGTCAGAAAAGATGCTTGATATGATTTCAATTTTCTTAAATTTACTGAGGCTTGATTTGTGACCCAAGATGTGATCTATCCTGGAGAATGTTCCGTGCGCACTTGAGAAGAACGTGTAATCTGCCGTTTTTGGATGGAATGTCCTATATATATCAATTAAATCTATCTGGTCTATTGTGCCATTTAAAGCTTCTGTTTCCTTATTTATTTTCATTTTGGATGATCTGTCCATTGGTGTAAGTGAGGTGTTAAAGTCCCCCACTATTATTTTGTTACTGTTGATTTCCTCTTTTATAGCTGTTAGCAGTTGCCTTATGTATTGAGGTGCTCCTATGTTGGGTGCATATATATTTATAATTGTTATATCTTCTTCTTGGATTGATCCCTGGATCATTATGTAGTGTCCTTCCTTGTCTCTTGTAACATTCTTTATTTTAAAGTCTATTTTATCTGATATGAGTATAGCTACTCCAGCTTTCTTTTGATTTCCATTTGCATGGAATATCTTTTTCCATCCCCTCACTTTCAGTCTGTATGTGTCCCTAGGTCTGAAGTGGGTCTCTTGTAGACAGCATATATATGGGTCTTGTTTTTGTATCCATTCAGCCAGTCTATGTCTTTTGGTTGGGGCATTTAATCCATTCACGTTTAAGGTAATTATCGATATGTATGTTCCTATGACCATTTTCTTAATTGTTTTGGGTTTGTTTTTGTAGGTCCTTTTCTTCTCTTGTGTTTCCCACTTAGAGAAGTTCCTTTAGCATTTGTTGTAGAGCTGGTTTGGTGGTGCTGAATTCTCTTAGCTTTTGCTTGTCTGTAAAGCTTTTGATTTCTCCATCGAATCTGAATGAGATCCTTGCCGGGTAGAGTAATCTTGGTTGTAGGTTCTTCCCTTTCATCACTTTAAGTATATCATGCCACTCCCTTCTGGCTTGCAAAGTTTCTGCTGAGAAATCAGCTGTTAACCTTATGGGAGTTCCCTTGTATGTTATTTGTCGTTTTTCCCTTGCTGCTTTCAGTAATTTTTCTTTGTCTTTAATTTTTGCCACTTTGATTACTATGTGTCTCGGCGTGTTTCTCCTTGGGTTTATTCTGTATGGGACTCTCTGCGCTTCCTGGACTTGGGTGGCTATTTCCTTTCCCATGTTAGGGAAGTTTTCGACTATAATCTCTTCAAATATTTTCTCTGGTCCTTTCTCTCTCTCTTCTCCTTCTGGGACCCCTATAATGCGAATGTTGTTGCGTTTAATGTTGTCCCAGAGGTCTCTTAGGCTGTCTTCATTTCTTTTCATTCTTTTTTCTTTAGTCTGTTCTGCAGCAGTGAATTCCACCATTCTGTCTTCCAGGTCACTTATCCGTTCTTCTGCCTCAGTTATTCTGCTATTGATTCCTTCTAGTGTAGTTTTCATTTCAGTTATTGTATTGGTCATCTCTGTTTGTTTGTTCTTTAATTCTTCTAGGTCTTTGTTAATCATTTCTTGCATCTTCTCAATCTTTGCCTCCATTCTTATTCCGAGGTCCTGGATCATCTTCACTATCATTATTCTGAATTCTTTTTCTGGAAGGTTGCCTATCTCCACTTCATTTAGTTGTTTTTCTGGGGTTTTTTCTTGTTCCTTCATCTGGTACATAGCCCTCTGCCTTTTCATCTTGTCTGTGTTTCTGTAACTGTGGTTTTTGGTCCACAGGCTGCAGGATTGTAGTTTTTCTTGCTTCTGTTGTCTGCCCTCTGGTGGTTGAGGCTATCTAAGAGGCTTGATGGGAGGCTCTGGTGGTGGGTAGAGCTGACCTGAGCTGCCTCTTGATTTAATGCACTGCTATACCGTCATTTTAGATATGCTGATCTGACCTCTAGATGTGCTTGATGACTTAGATTAAGTGCTGACCAAGGGGAAGTTGTAGAAGAAAACACATCTATACCCATAAATTATTGCCCCATTATATTTACAGCTAGTCTGACCCTAATTGCCAGTAGTAACCTGGCCCAGATTTAGCAAAGGCCATTGAGTTTTAACATCTGAGCATTCTTTGGAGTTTCTCTCTAGGTATAAGACTGTCTTCTCAAACAGAAAGATAAATTGGTGGGAATTTTTAAATGCCAAAGAAAAAATTAGGTTTATGTAATAGTAAACAAATAAAACTTTATTATCACAGTGAGCATAATTCTGAACTAATCCAACCAACATTAGTGTAGTGCACACAGACAGGAAGACAGGGAAGGGTAAAAAATTAATAAACAGAAACCTCAATTAAATAGAGTCAGGAAACCAGAATGGGGAGCTCCCATGCCATGCCCTGAAACAATAACAGAGCAGAGCCCAACAGGGAGAAGGAAAACTCCTCTTCTTCCCTGGCAACAACTCGGCCAATGAAAAGCCATGGACTCTTTATTTACTAAAGCCCTCCCAACTTTCTTCCCTATGGAAGTGTCTCCTTCTCTCGCTGTCCTGAGACTTGCATGTGGCTCACAGTGGTTGCAGACCCTGAATTGCAATTCTGTGCTGATTCCATCTTTGTTGGAGAGTAAACTCATCTTTGCTGGAGAAATTTGTTTTCTGGCAGTCTATTTGTTTTAAGTCAAACGATAAAAATGATGATGATAAACCTCATCTTTCTAACACATATACAGTCTCTTTTTTTTAAATCAAATATTTAAAAGAGAATTTCTTCTTTCTTATTTTGGAGAGAACCCCTTTTACCTAGTCATTCCTGGTCCTATTGAACCAAGCCCTGGTGACCTCTGGTTAGGCTGCCAGGATCCAGTACTTAAACAATTGTCATCTGCAAAGATTAGTCTTTGTAACAAAGATTATGGATAAGAAAGTGGGTGCTCAGCAGCAGCTACAGAAATAGTCTTCTCTTTGAAAAGAGTTGAAGCAAGTCCCTGGGCTCTCTTTAGACTAACTTGAGTGCTTTATTCATAAATTGGCTTTCAAATTCCACAAAGGCTGCTTTTTGTTTTTGTATCTTCAGGGAAGCCCTGTAATTCCCAGTGTCAAGGGCACAACAGAATCTGTGATGTGCAAGGAACTCAGCTCATCAGCGTTAATTATTGCCCTGCCAGGCTTGTAAACAAATGTAATCAGAAGCCTTATGCAGAGGCCCCAGTGAGGATGCCACCTTTTTCTCTGCCTGCTCATTCCTAGTCTCCTTCCACTCTCGCATGAACTGTTGGCTCTCCACCCTTTTGATTGCTCTTCTTCTTTTTCACTTTCTCCCTGGGTGGGCACGTCTGCCTTCCTGGCTTCAGCTAAAATTTCTATTATGATAACTTCTAATTATATATTTTCAGCATCAGCCTTTTTCAGAAGCTCCACACCTGTATTTCCAACTGCCTACTAAACGCAACTCAAACCACCAATTCCAAAACTGGCTCATGCTATTCCTCCAGCCTCGAGCCCATATTTGTTTTTCCATGAGTGCTCCCACTGCAAGCTGATGTCTCTGTGCTCTGTGTCGCCAGTGCTGCCCAAAAAGAAAACCTCAGGTTCATCCCTGAATCACTTCTTTCCTTTACCCCCATCCTATCCCATCACAGCCAGTCAGTCATCAGACCACTTCAATCCTAACTCCAGAAGTGTTCCTATTTGGGAACTATTACCTGCTGTCAGTTTCTCCTCATTTCTTAACCGGATGGTTCCCAGCCCCTATCTGTCTGACTTGAGTCTCTCACCATGCTTATCTCCTTCCCACCCAGCACTGTTATTTTTCAAACATCAAATATTCTCCTCTTCACTTTAAATTTTTAGTGATTTATATACTTACTTTTCTCACAGCAAAATACACTTTGTGAAGTAAAACTTGATGAAATAGATAAAAGTCAGCTCTAATTTATTTTAATCTTGACAAATTACTTTCATGAGTTTGATGCATGTTGTTCTCAGTATAAATCAAAACCCCTTAGCCTGGTGTTCAGACAAATGGCCATCATCTGTATCCTAGACATGATCTCCTACTATTTTCCCCATAGATATTATAATTTGGACACACTGAAATTTGTGCATTGCTCACTAGTGGTGCCTTTAACAGTTCCTAGAACACAGTAAGCACTGAATAAAATGCTTGCTCAATGGATGAAGAAGTTGTTCTCTGCAAAGCCCTTTCTATGTTCCCTGTTTGCCTTTTCACATTCTACTCTCTTTACTTGGAAATTCCTTTCTGCTCTTCTGGACCTGGCTAATCATCGCTACCCTTTCTGCAAAATCTAGCTGACATTTTACCTTTTGATTAATTATCATTAATTAATTCAACAAATGTTTATTGAGCTCATACCAAGAGCCTGATGCAAAGGATACAAGAGCCACAATTTAGTGTGCAAAACATATAAAGAATTACAAAGCAATTGCATACTTCCTTGCAGCCTTTCCTATATATTCCCACATATGCATTTGCCTCCTTCTGTCTGCTCCACATTTTTTATATCACTCAGAACTACTGCATTAATTTAGAAAAATCTCTCTCCAAGTTAATCTGATACACTGCCAGACTACACTTTATTACACTGTACTCTCCTTGTTTCTCCTAAAATGAGCATAATTTCTAGCAAATAGTAAGCCACCAACAAATGGTGGTTATTTATGTAATTATGCTGAGGGTGCAATATAGTAAAATGAGTCTATGCTTATGATCAGATTGCTGAGTTGAAGTTCAGACTGATTTATGTAATTAGGATCTGGAGTGGATCATTTAACTTTCCTGGCCACCTTAGCACCTTGTAAATCAGGTGAGACAACACCTACTTCATAAAGTTCTTGTAAGCATCAGGTGATGAAATAAGATAGACTACGAAACTGGGACATGTTGAATGCTTGTTAGTTGTTTGCCTAATTTAGGAATAAAAAATATGATAAGGTAATGAAAGTTTAATATGTTGGATAAGTAGAAGAACGCAGACAAGAACAAACAACTGAGTTAATAGGTCAGTTCTTCCTAGATTGAGAAGCTCTCAGAGGGCAGCAGCAGAAAAAAAATACGGAATAGGTAAACTCATGTTTTAGTCCAATTGGAAAAAGGAAATTTAATAGTTCCTTACTTAAAAGGAGCAGAAAGGTGATATCAAAATATACTGTACATCATTTTGTTAGATATAACTTCTCATAGTAAACTGTATGAGATTTTAATTTCAAAGTTTAGTTAAACAAATGTATTTGTTGTTCTTTGAAGTTGATTTTAAAAACACTCAAAGATATAGATGCTTGGCCTACATGGGCCACCAAATCAAATTTTCTGGGGCTCTCAAAGAGCAAAACCAGGGAGAAACTCCCCCATCTCTCTCTTCCAAGGGTCTGCCTCAACGTAACTCATTTCTGCTTTTACACTTAGTCCGATGAGCTCTGATTCCTCTGGATTCCTTTGGCAGATATTTAACTGATGACTGATGGAGTGGACAGGAAGAGAGCCTTCATCAGGTCAAGACTTCAGGACTTGGTGAAGCTGAGATTGAAGGACCTTCAAAATCGCATTTTTATAGACTACACGGACCACTCAGACCTGAGAACATCGCTCTCCAAGATAGTTTTTGCATTTGCTTTAAGACAAGGTGAGCTCCTCTTCACATATGAACTCTAAGAACATTGACTGACATCAAACCATTCAATATTTTCCAGAACATAGATTTTTAACTACAGGGTATGTTTAGAGGACAAAGTTCAGCTTCAGTTGATTACTTACAATTCTCATGGTTTTTATTTGCCATGTCTCCGTCTTCCTTTCATCCCTTTAAAGAAATCCGTCTTCTTGACCTGATGAAACTGGGAATGATGAGCAAATTTCCAAAACCAAGCTATTTACTGAAGCAAAGAGCAATTTTTGTAAAATCCTATGTAATTTCAATGTAAAAACTACCTTGAGAACCAGAAAATACACAACTTTAAGAGAACTACCCCAAAATAAATAAATAGGGAAGAAAATTGGACATTTTTGAATGGCTATCAGTTACTTAGGGAAATTGTAAGGAAGAAGATTAAGTTTAATTTGTCCATTATCAAATATGCTAAAATGCAGATACAGGATTTGAACAAATATCCAAATCTAGAATATTTACTCTTTCTACAATATTTTACTATCCACAGAGTGTACTTTTTTTTTTTTTTTTTGGCTGCGTTTGAGAGCTGCACTGCTGCTCTCTCTAGTGGCTCGTGAGCTCTAGAGCGCAGGCTCAGTAGTTATAGCGCACGGGCTTAGTTGCTCCGCGGCATGTGGGATCTTCCTGGACCAGGGCTCGAACCCATGACTCCTGCATTGGCAAGCAGATTCTTAACAACCGCACCATCAGGGAAGTCCCAGAGTGTACTATTGTTGAACTCTAGGACCAACTTAAATTCATGACCAAAAAAAAAGAAAAAAAAATTGGAGTTTTATTTTTAAAGAGAGGTTAAAAGCATATGAAAACCTTTTTTTTTTTCTCTTCTAAAAATCGAATCATGTACTAGTGAGTCAATTTACAATTGTCCTTGGTTCATGATTTTGTAAATAAACATGGCATCGCTTTTGGCAGTGTGTCAGTCTGACTTGTTTTCGCAGCAGAAACTGAATGAAGTCATGGAGTAGCTTTTCTGGCCAGGTCATAGCAATATAATTTACAGCATATTAGCCTTTTCATATCATATTGATTTTTCATGCTGAAGGGCTTCCAAAGCCACAATAGAAGCTAGTTCTGTGCTAAGGAACAACAATATCAAATTAAACATTAAGGCATGTGCCAATTCGAAGACTGAGTTAATATTAACAAAATAAACATTTGCTTCTTCTTAAAAACATTGCATTCACCCATGACTAGAGTCATATGATAAAAGAATCTTAAAAAACAAAGATGAAAACCAAAAATAATTACTTTCCAGGGCCAAGAATAAGAGCTTTCACCGAATTTTGAACTTGGTTATCAGCACGAGAAAAAGTAATCACTTGAAATAATTCAAAAAGAAATTGATTATATGAAATAAAGTAAGGAAAAGTGTAAGCCAAGATTCAGGAAATATTTACAAATCATTTGTTCCTTAGACTGTGGAAAACTTTGTTCACAGAATGTTTCCAATGCTGAGTTCCACATAAGGATCCTTGTTCCTCACTTTAAACACTATTTGAAAGTCCTGAATTTATTATATTAGGTTTTGGAGTAGAAACTTCTTGGTATCAATCCCTGATTCCCTCAACCCAGATTCTTACTTTTTAAAGCAAATAATGCTTTAAAGCCAAAACAAATTAAAAAGACTTTAATCTGCTTTATTCCTTTGTTCCTTAAACCAAATTCAATTTTAGGTTTTTATATTTGGGTCAAGAAGCACAAACTAAATTTTAGAAAAATTTTTCGTCATTTATAAAAGTAATGCTTTTAATTTAATTTATTTACTTATTTATTTTAGAAAATGTTATTTCCAGTGTACTTTTTTTTTTTAATTTATTCATTTATTTTTGGCTGCACTGGGTCTTCGTTGCTGTGCACGGGCTTTCTCTAGTTGCAGCGTGCAGGCTTCTCATTGCAGTGGCTTCTCTTGTTGAAGAGCATGGGCTCTAGGAGCGTGGGCTTCAGTAGTTGTGGCTCAGGGCTCTACAGCGCAGGCTCAGTAGTTGTGGCGCCCGGGCTTAGTTGCTCCGCAGCATGTGGGATCTTCCCGGACCAGGAACTGAACCCATGTCCCCTGCATTAGCAGGAGGATTCTTATCCACTGCGCCACCAGGGAAGTCCAGTAATGCATTTTAAAATAATTTCAAATATAAAATATTTTTACTACATTTGCCTCGTCACACAAAATATTTCAGATTCCTTCAGAAAAAGAACATTATATATAACTTCCACCTAACCTCCAAATGAAGTCAACATTGTTTCAACATTCTAATCCAATCCACAGACTCCTTTAAATTTGGCCAAATGTCTCAATGGTCTGAATAAAAATCATCCCTTTTCTCCATTCTGGACAATCATCTCCTTTCTTCAACAGGGAGCTGTTCCTCGGACTTGCCATCACATTCATGTCCTTGACAGATTCGGAGTCTAGGTGACCTTCAGTGCAGGTTTGTCCATTGTTCCTTCTCCTTGAGCAGACACAGGTGAAGCATCCCCATCAGGAATATCCCAGACACTATGATGTGCTCTTCTCAATGCCGCTCATCAAAAGGGACACAAGGTGGACACCTCATCACCACTGGTGATATAACAGGATACATGTAAACATGATGGGTTACATTTCTGCCAGTGTTTTCCACACACAAAAACATGCTTTTCCCTTTGTAATAAGTGGAATTTTATGGGAAGATATCCTTAGATTATGGCAGTATCCTATTCCTATTTGATTCCACTGGTCAGTCTTGGTATCCCTTGATTCTCACCTAAAATACCCACCACAGTGATTGCCAAATGGTGATTTTCCATTTCCATCACATTTAATACTTGGTATTTTACCATAAAAAGTAGCTTAATATGTTCATGGACACATTTGTTCATATCAGCATGGACACATAATTTTATTTTAGTCAATGGCTTGTAATCGGTTATAATTTGGATGTTCAAATTTTTCTAGATTTGTCCAGTGGGATCCCCTTCAAGTTAGTTCCTTTGCCCTTTTAATAGATCCCTTTACCCCCTTTGTGATATTGTTGAAAACTGGACATTTTCAGATAATATATTGTAGCAACTCTGGATATTGATTTCTCCCATCCCTGGAGAGTTGATGTTGTCATTTGTTCACTTGGTTGGTTGATTAGTGACTTAGCTGAACTGACTCTGAAGTCTATCTCCTGTAATGTGCAGCTTCTGATGTCCTAAGATTTGTTTTCTTATATTTATCTTGTAGCCTGGCTACCTATCATTTGTCCCTGAATCAGCATAAGCCACTTACTGGTTGAAGATTGTACTTAATCCCCCTTAGGAATCCAAGTTTTACTCATTACCATTGGATATGTGTGTGGCTGGGAGGCTGCTTTCTCAGTTCCAGGAATGCACATTTATGACCCATTTTCAGACAGAGACTAGTAGTTTGTATCTTTCCTTTCTCATCACTCCTGAGAGGGCCTGCCTATCTGGCACACAGCTTTTGCACCCTGAGGCTGGAGGCAAGAGAAATACTTGTGGTCTTTCCCTTCTGAGAGGAAGTAGCCCTAGACTGAACGTTGGGAGTGGGGGAGAGAAGGAGTCCCTGTCTTATTACAGCATCACCTAATTAGAACTCCCAGAGTAGTTTCAGAAAGACAGAGCCCGGAATGGGAGAGCAGTCATATTTGAAATGCTGGGGTCTCTCCCTGTTTTTTCCAAGATTTAGTCAATTTTCTGGAATGAATATTTTTCCACTTCCTGTATGCTTTGAGAACAAATTCCAAAGAATTTAAGTGATTTTTTTTTTATAAATTTATTTATTTATTTATTTTTGCCTGCGTTGGGTCTTCGTTGCTGTGTGCGGGCTTTCTCTAGTTGCGGCAAGCGGGGGCTGCTTTTCATTGCGGTGCATGGGCTTCTCATTGCGGTGGCTTCTCTTGTTCTGGAGCACGGGCTCTAGGCATGCGGGCTTCAGTAGTTGTGGCTCACGGGCTTAGTTGCTCCACGGCATGTGGGATCTTCCCGGACCAGGGCTCGAACCCATGTCCCCTGCACTGGCAGGCGGATTCTTAACCACTCTGCCAGCAGGGAAGTTCTAAGTGATTTTTAAAATATTTTTTCTATTAAAAGATTGTTGGGGTAAGGATCTACTGCACTCCTCCATAACAAAAAGCTAAATTGTGATCCCATTTAATAGAATAGCTTCTAATACACAAGGCCAACTTTTAAAAATCTCTGTTAATTATACATATGATTAGATATATTATTTAGAACCAAAAATCCACATCTATTCAATACTAAATATAGTTGGTATCTACTATATGCCTGACACCATTAAGTGCTTGTTCCTATAAAGGTGAATAAAATATAGACCCTGACTTCAGGAGACCCACGGTCTAAAACAAGACCTAAAAGAAAACTAAGATTTATACATACATCTTCAAATATATATATGAATTATGTGTATATGTACATATATATGAATGATAATTTTAAATATTTGAGATCAACAAACTCATATTTAACCTATTCAGCTTTCCTTTTTTTCCTTTACAGCTAATTTACCTGGCTCATTTATTTAATAAACACTTGTTATGTGTATTGATGTTTAATCCCACCCTTTCTCTTTCAAGTTTTGATCCAACTGAGAGCAAAACTCAAAATCAAATGGAGAGAAAAACAGTTTTATTACTGATAAAAACTGGACTAGCTGATACAAATTAAATATCTGGCCACAATCAGACTTTCTGATACTTTCACTGATTTAAACTTGGCCACTCAGAACTGTTGGCCATCCCATGCCCAGTTCCCACTGGAGTGGAAGCTGACTTACACACATTGAATGAAGGAGAAAAGACAAAGGAATGCATGGGTTTAGTAGGAAGATTGGTCCGAAGGAGAAAGCCTAGAAGGAGTTGAGCCGCATATGTTTGTTCTCTCTCCCAAACTCAAGAAACAAGTAACTGGACTGGACGGGCTTTTTGCATTTTAAATCTGTGAGTGTGTGTGTGTGTGTGTGTGTGTGTGTGTGTGTGTGTGTGTGTGTGTTGTGGTCGTGGGGATCCAGAGTGAACAATGACTCAAGGAGCACACGGTCTAATGACACTTCCTTCCAGGGTACCATCTTCACTAGCAACTGTATGATTCACTCAATTTAGTGACTACCTTACTTGGCTTGAGTACTCTTAAG
Organism: Balaenoptera acutorostrata; assembly: GCF_949987535.1. Lineage (NCBI taxonomy): Eukaryota > Metazoa > Chordata > Mammalia > Artiodactyla > Balaenopteridae > Balaenoptera > Balaenoptera acutorostrata. The sequence goes on along the minus strand of NC_080066.1, from coordinate 160,340,726 downwards.
TACTCAAGAGTACTTAAGAGTAAGTACTCTTAAGTAACTGATAAAATGATTAAAAAAATGAGTAACTGATAAAAATTATGTTTAATATAAAGTGCTTGAAAATGACCCTTCTTTGGTGTAGCAATGAAATTGCCTCATTGACCAAAAAGAAATACAGTCTCCTTTGACCATGACTTCCCATAGCTGTCCTTCCAGGATGTTGTGTTGTGTAGCATGCAATGTGGACAGTCATATCTTACATTTTTTCCCCTGCCTTCTTGGCCATTTCCCATCTTATTTCAGAATAAAACCACCTGCTGCTGTCATTATGTCTAGAACATGTATTTGCTGATCTAACCAGGTGCTCGATTGATGTTTAGAGAGTTACCATCTGATTTATGGCACCATGAGTGAGGTTATGAGTCAACCAACCAACTCTGGTACTTGATAGGAATCTAGTATTCTGTCTACATCTAAATTAGATCACAAGCTCTTTAGGGCAAGCACCTTGTCTGTGCTGCTTTATGCTTTGCTAAGTTCCATGCACACTTACCATATTCTATAAATATTCTCACGGAATATTTATGACAAGTCTAACATGGCAAGCAATTTTACCAGCGTCACTATACCCTGGTAGATTTAAAGTTCCTTAAATTACATTAGTGACCTACTTTGCGATACTTTATCTAGAAAAATCTAAGTTCCAAAGCAACTGTCAGATTCTATTCAATTTTTCTAGCTTCCTTGAAAAAAAAGATCTCAGAAATGGCTTAGTGCTCTTTCAAAGTCTATGAATGTGAAAGAGCACCACTGTAAGGGTAAAATCACTATGAATTAGAATCCAGATTTGAGGCAGATATATCTGAGTTCAAATCTCAGCTCAACCACTTTCTATTTGGCCTCAGATTTCTCTAAATCTTAGTTTTCTCATCTATAAAATGGGTATGATAATAATTATACCTACTCTCTAGGGGTGTTGTGAAGATTAAATTAAACTTGACACTTGGTTTACACTCAGTACTTGTTAGTTGGTAGAAATCGTGGTAGTAGGAATTGTGATAGGAATAATGGTGACATCAACAACTACAGAAGTAAAATCCATGCTGATGGATCTGGAAAAACTATAAAAGGCATTGTAAATAATTACAAAGGGAAAAGTAAAGGAGTTTTGGGAAAGCCCAACTGTTTTCATAAAAATATGGACTCTGGAAGCAGGATTGGAATATGACTGTAGTTACACCAAAACCTAAACGATTGTATGTTCTCAGTTTAAAGAAAGATTGTGTTGACAGAATGAGTGCTGTTTCTAAGAAGTCTAGACAAATGAAAATCCATAAATGACAAATTATTAATGTATCTTTAGCATTAATTAGAAGAGGGTATTCTGACCTGATAGCAAAATTTGTATCAATTTGGCAAGTATACCCTTACCCAGGAGATGGATACATCAAGCTGTCCAGCTGAGCTGCTTCTCATTATCCAACTATCTCCCATTTCTGCAATGAATCAGGTATACACCAGAAGAAACTTTGGCAACCAGTGACCATTTCCTTTTAGGAAGAGAATATTTGGCTCCCTTCTACAGTTCTAATTAACAAGGTGGTAATTTAGTTTATTCACATCAGTCTTTTGTGAATTTAGTCATCAATTCCACAGGTATTAACAAACTCTAGATGCCCTAAAACAACAGGGTTTTGGAGACAGAGAAGCTTAAAACCAGTCCCTGGAATATCATAATGATAAGAGACATGTCTAATCTATGACTTGTTGTCTAGCCAGACATTGACCTTACTAGATGGCACCTCTCTAAACTCTTTCATTATAACAAAGTCTAAAATTGAGACAGAAAATCCACTTCCTACAATCCTCCATAAGAAAAACGTGCATTGTAAAACCAGGATGTGGGGCTCTAGTTAAGAACATGCATAATTATCATCCATTTCTTACAGCAAAAATCTCTGACACATTATATTCTTGACACAGGGGAAAACAAAGAGAAAAAAGAGAAAAAAGAGAAATCAGAGGAGAAAATTAATTAAACATAGACTCTGTGTTGATGCCCATATCTTAACTTTCTACATGTTAACTGGAAAAAGAGATAAGAGAGATAATCCTGGAGTTAAACTTAATAGACTAAATAAAAGCTTAGATATAGTCTTTCATTTTAGTTTCTGCTTCTGTGAAATAATACGTTCTGCTTTATGTTTGGACCCAGCCTTTTCTCTGTGAATTACTTGAAATAAAGGGTGTCTCTAACATATTCAAAGAATTTGGTGCTTTCTGTTCAACAAGAGTACCCTCATCAAGGGTAAATACCATGTGCTCTCATACACCACGCCAGTAGGTTAATACAAAGACATCCATTAATTTACATAATTTACATAGTGGGGTCTTCATAATTATAGGATAATTTCATTTACAAGCTACAGGGACAACCTCCCTTTCCTACTTAAAAAGCATTCTATAGATTACTTAAAAATTACTTAATAATTCAGTTTCCTGTAAAATATAAGCTTTATAATTTGTGTTTATAACCTGCTTCAGCATGAAACGTGACATTTCTAGGAAATTAAATAAAAATATTTTTCGCAGTTTCACATCTCAGGGAATTCCTTTATGTTTAGTTAACACTGAACAAAAGTTCTTAATTCTTTAAAAAGAGTTTGCATGGATTTAAATGTAAATATTCACTAACATTTTGCCTTTACTACTTCTTCTAAGAAGGGTAAATAGCAAGCACAGGATTTTCAAAGAGGTTATATTCACAACCAAGTTATTTCCTCTTAGGAGTTCTCATAAGATACTATTGGGGTAGAGCAGACTTATGGTTTTATTTCATACTTCTTTTGGCCACAGAACGCCTACATGCCATTGAATCAGAAACCAAATTTAGTTTTATTCTCTTCTTAGTGGGTTTCCACCCAGACCTATTGTCAAGTATCCCTCAGAGACAGAATTTGTGTGTGTGTGTGTGTGTGTGTGTGTGTGTGTGTGTGTGTGTGTGTGTGTGGACGTGTCATGTGCATGTATCCCATAGGGTAAGGAGATGTTCTTCATACTGACAGGGACTTTAGATAGATACTGGTGAACAACGAAAGAAAAATAAGCCATTTAAAAACTTGTTTTGGGGGCTTCCCTGGTGGCGCAGTGGTTGAGAATCTGCCTACCAATGCAGGGGACACGGGTTCGAGCCCTGGTCTGGGAAGATCCCACATGCCGTGGAGCGACTAGGCCCGTGAGCCACAATTGCTGAGCCTGCGCGTCTGGAGCCTGTGCTCCGCAACAAGAGAGGCCACGATAGTGAGAGGCCCGCGCACTGCGATGAGGAGTGGCCCCCACTTGCCGCAACTAGAGAAAGCCCTCGCACAGAAACGAAGACCCAACACAGCCATAAATAAATAAATAAAATTAAATTTAAAAAAAATAAAAAATAAAAAATAAAAAAAAATAAAAACTTGTTTTGGTTGTATAAATGCAATGTTATGTTTTATGTGCACTGCTCTCATTTCTGTATAATTTCCATGCAGAAAATAATTGGATGTATAACTATACATGTGTCAGTTCAATTTATATAAATTTCATTTGATTATATCATCAAAAATCTGTTCATATGGTCATGTATACACCATTTTTTATAGGTTATTGCTCATGTAGCAAGGCCATCTGCTCTCAAATTTTAAAAATAGGAAGCAGATTCAGATTATAGTCAGGAAAAAAGGTTTTCTACAAAAAGAAAAGAAATACAGAAAACAGTAAAATTACTTGAACACAAATGAGGAGTGTAGTTTCATCTTTAAAAATATATTCTAATTAAGCAAAATACATTATTTATTCTTTATTAATTCAGATTTCAACAAGTATGATCCCAGCTAACCTGTGAGAAATTATACAATGGTTATGAATAAAGACTTCAGTGACTGCAAAGAAAATAAAACTTGACTCTCTTACTTCATCAAAATAGTGGCTTTTGTTGTTAGGAGAACTGAGTACATAAATGACTGAATTCATTTCAATCACATTTTTAGCATGTATCTATAGTAATAGGTGGATTCTATTAACACTAACACATGATACAGGGAAGAATTTGTTCACTTTACTTTATTACTTATTTATTCAACACATATAGGTATTGTGCCTAATTAGTATTAAGTACTATTCTAGTTGCTGAGGATACAACGGATAATCAGACACAGAAAGATCCCTGCTCTCAAGGACTTTCTATTCTAGTGGGAGGATGATAGAATTTATAAACGCCCTTTGGGAGATGCAGAGAAGGTGCTTCAAGAATTCAGAAAGGGATGAGATCATTCCTGCTTGGCATATGGATGGACAAGAGAGCTTCATTAACACGAGTTTCATGACTTAACCATATCATCTGCTACACTGATTCCTTTTTATCTAATCCTGCTGTACCCTTTTCTTTCCATGTTCATATGTTAAATATTGGTTATAACCCATGAAATTCATTTAATGACCCTCTGGTGGTAAGTCATTTGAAAAGCACTGCATGTTTTGACTGTGGTGATAAGTGGTGAAGGTAGTTTAGAAGACAATCATTGGGAGACAGGGGTCAAGGAACTGACAACAGAAATAGAAGGTTCATCCAGGTGAAGAATTATGACAGAAGGTAGAGAGTGCAAAAATCTTCTGGAAAAGTTTTTTTATGTCAACACTAACCCCTCTATTATCCATCTACATCTTTGACTATCCTTATCGGCCACATATGTGAATTCACCTCTTCAGTTCTCATAGTAAATTTAGTATCATTCAGGATTTGGCCTTAGAGATCTTCTCACTGTAAATGCTTACTCTGGGAAGTCTTAAGTGCAACCATCCAACTACCATTTGTATAGCAATTTTATTTATTTATATACATACATTCATATGTAAATGATTCCTTTAAGACCTGCAACTCTCATTCTGGTACCTGAGCTGCAGTTTCATACATTTAATCTTTTCCATCACTCATTTCCACATCTCCAAACTTGAATAACTTCAATAAAACTGATCTTTCCTCCTGCAAGTCTCACCTTAAATAGCATGTAAGAAAGAAAACTCCCAGTTTCTTATACTTCTCTTTTAATAAGTCAGAAAGAAGGTCTTCCTGGGTTGATCTCCAAAACATCATCTGAGTATGTCTTTTCCCCTCTCAGATGCCACAGCCTCACTCAAGACTCTCATTACACATCTGGTTTATCTTTGGCAGTAACCTCTTGTATCTCTCCCTCCCTTGCTCTTTCATTCACTCAAAGTGCTGCCAGTCTAATCTTGTTCATTAAAAACTGGGAGTTGCCTAACTGTCCAGTCTCACATCCACCACTCTCTCTGCCCATTCCCTACTCTCACATGTGCTCTATTTGCAACCAAATTATCAGCTTATTCATAGTTTTCCAAAAACACACCATTTCATGCCTCAATGCCTTGTTGGATGCAGTGGCTTCTGTGTGAAATGACTTCCCAATTCTGCTCTTTAAGCATCATTTTCTCTGTGAAGGTTGTCCTTAACTCCATATAGTACTGCTTAGTCCTTCTTTCTGCTTCATCAGTTCCTGGAATTGAGCTTATCACATTACGTTTTGTTTTTAAGTATGTCTCATTCTCTTCCTATACGTTGACCTACTTGTAGGAAGGCACGAACATTTTCTTTTCATCTTTGTATCCCCGATACCTAACACACATGATTACCCAATACATGCTTATTAAACTAGTGCAAAGTAGAAAATGTTATAGGAGCAAGAACTAATCTAAGATCACAGTGAATGGAGAGATTTTTATTGTCCTGTGTATATTAGAGAAGTCTTCTAGAAGAATAGAGCATTTACACTGAACCTTACTTAAATGATGGGTAAGATTTCAAAAGATGAGGACCAATAAAAAAGTCATTCTGAATATAGGAAAGCATGAGATGGAAAGTAGGATGCAAGAGGGGAAATAAAGAACCAAGATGTGTATAGAAGATTGGAATCATAGGTCTTCCACTGATTCTATAAAAATCTCTAAAATTACCTTATTCAAAAGATGAAACTTTAAAAACTAACTTAAGCTGCATACCAGAATATGTGCAGACTAAACTACACAGATAGAAGTATAGATTATACTGTGTGTAAAGGGTCACTATTGATTAATGGAGTACGTTATTCTATACATGACTATGTTATAAACACTCTGGATAAAAACTAGCTCTTGGGCTTCCCTGGTGACGCAGTGGTTGAGAATCTGCCTGCCAATGCAGGGGACACGGGTTTGAGCCCTGGTCTGGGAGGATCCCACATGCCGCGGAGCAACTAGGCCCATGAGCCACAATTGCTGAGCCTGCGCGTCTGGAGCCTGTGCTCCGCACCGAGAGGCCACGATAGTGAGAGGCCCGCGCACCGCGATGAAGAGTGGCCCCCACTTGCCGCAACTAGAGAAAGCCCTCACACAGAAACGAGGACCCAACACAGCCATAAATAAAATAAATAAATAAAAAGAATAAAAGAACAAACAGCTTTTAAACAGCTGTTGTTTAAAAAAAAAAAACTAGCTCTTACTAGGAACTATTATTTACACATTTTACCACACCTTTCAGGGTATACATCACATTGTTAAATCAATTATCTTAATAGCTAAAGAAACTTACCTGATAAACATCAACATCCAGGAGTAAATAAGAAATTCTCTTATCCTTATAAAGTCTATCTACCTTAACCCGTAGCATGCATCATATGGAAAGAGAGAAACTTTAGAAACATCTCCTTTAAAGTGGCAAAAAGATATGGGCACCTTCTCTTCTTTACACTGCTTATCATATAATTAAATATTAGAGTCAAGCAAAACAAGAGGAAAAACCAAAGACATGTATAGATATTTGCTTTCATTTGTCATGGCAAATACAAGAATATCAAGAGACAAGACACTAAAACTAGTAGAAGAATTTAACTTGACTACAGGATAATATGTCAATATACAAACTAATTAAGTTTTTTACACCCCAGTAATTACCAATTGAAAATACAATAAAATAAGACAATAAATACCATTTACAATATCTTTATCCTCCTATCCATCTAGAGTTTCTAGTAATTAACCAAATGAAGATGGCTTTGAACTGTATGGAGGAAAATTTCAAAATGATGAAGGGAATAAAAGAAGAACTAAATAAATGGTCAGCTATCCCCTCTCCATTGGGAATGGGTTACCATTGCAAAGATATAAATTCTCTCTAAATTTCTTAATAAAATTAAATCCAATTCTAATTAAATTACATTTATAGGCTAGGGGAGAAAAAATGACTAAGATTTTCATGGAAGAACAAAGTTTAATACAGAGATAAAATAATTTTTCAAAGAAGAGAAAAAAGAAAAACTTTCCCTATCACATGTTAAGTCATATAACAAATACTTAGAATTTAAAACAGACCAGTTCTGGAACAATATTAATATAACAAGGAGACATAGCTGAGAATATAGAAATGTGAGCATTTATATGGGAACATATAAATGTACATAACAATTTGAAAAAATGAATTATTCAGTAAATAGTATTGGTCAATATATAACACAAAAATTAGATTCCTACCACAATTATATTCAAAAATTAAAACCAAATAGACCTAAGACATAAATGTGAAAGAAACAAATATAAAAACTCCTACAAGAAAATGTAGGTGAATATATTTGTGATCTTAAGATTGGAAAAATTTTTAAAACAGGTGCATGAAAACACAAGTGATTAAGGGAACAATTAACAGATTAAGCTTCATGAAAATGTAAGATATAAATAACCATGGAAGGTGGAAAGAAAGCATTCTCAAAACACGGGTGTGGGTAACTACTGGGGTTTGAGCTTGGGGATAAGGAATAAAAGAGTAAAAATGCTAAAATAAAGGGCTGTACACAGACTGCTGAAGACAGTGTACCATGAATTTTGAAATGTCATCAACTCAATTTTGTTCATCTGAGCTCTTTTCCAAAACAAAACAGACAAAACAAAGCAACCTAACCCACATACACCCTATAATGCAGAAGCCATCATAAAAAGCAAGTTGTGAGGCTTCCCTGGTGGTGCAGTAGTTAAGAATCCGCCTGCCAATGCAGGGGACACGGGTTCAACCCCTGATCCGGGAAGATCCCACATGCCGCAGAGCAACTAAGCCCGTGCGCCACAACTACTGAGCCTGCTCTCTAGAGCCCGCAAACCACAACTACTGAGCCCAACGTGCCTAGAGCCCATGCTCCACAACAAGAGAAGCCACCTCAATGAGAAGCCTGTGCACCACAAAGAAGAGTAGCCCTTGCTCGCCGCAACCAGAGAGAGCCCACACGCAGCAACGAAGACCAAACAGTCAAAAAATTAATTAATTAATTATTTTTTTTTAAAAAAAGCAAGTTGTCTGTTTGGGGACTGCAGAGTACTAAAGTACCCCCAAGTCTCTACAGGTTCAACATTGGACTTTCAAAAAAAATAACCTTATTGAGTCACTACTCTATGTATAAAATAGTCCTCATCCTCACAGAATTTACAGATTATAGGGTGAGGTGGCTGGGGTAGAGAGCTGATCTTAAGTAATCTCACAAATTATTATAAGGGCTTAAATGAAAAATATTATAAAAGATTTATTTATAATAATAAGCAGGCCTGGTTTCATTAGGGGAAGTGGGGTCACTGGAATACAGACCACATTTCTAAGGATTGAGCATATAAGTGAGACAGTGGTAAAATCAGAGTTAACAGGAATAAGAGTTGGGTAAGAGATTTCCAGGGGGTGGGAACCACATGGGAAAAATACAAAAACTGTGGAATATTTTCAGAATTAATGAACAGCCAGTATAGCTGGAACCAAACAAGCCAGAGGACAATTGCCTCAGGATTGGAAAGGAGGTACACACTAGATGTTTGGGCTTTGTCATACATGTTAAAGGCCTTGGATTGTATTCTCAACTGCAACAGAAAACCATTTTTTTGATCTGATTTTTATAAGTTTATTCTAAATTTTTAAAAAGAATGCTTGCCCATGTTCGTAGAGACTTATCTAAAAATATGTTCACCACTATGTTTGTAAAAAAGTGGAAATGGAAAATAAAATCTAAACATTTATTAATAGAACAGTAGTCAAATAAAGCAGGTAACATCTGTATTAAAGAATACTGTATCAATTTTTAAGCCAAGATGGAGACATAGGAAGATCCTGAACTCACCTCCTCCCATAGACACACCAAATCAACACCTACATATAAAGCAATTCTTCCTGAAGAACTGAAACCTGATTGAAAAGCCTCTGCACAACAAACTATAGAGGGACCTCAAGAGATGGGTAGGAGAGACAGAAACACAGTATCAACAGGAACCCCACCCCTGATGTGGCGACCTGCAGTAGAAGAGAGATTCCTGAGGAACATGTGTATAGACTCACCTGCCCTGGGGCACAGCAATAGAAAAAACTGGCAGTTTAAAAGGCACCTAGAAGATAGGTGAAGAAAAATCATTTATTAACCTTAGAGCATCTGCCAAATGGACTGCTAGAACTCTCTCCAGGGTCAGAGATGCCAGAGAGCACCATTTTCTTTGCTTTTTTGCTTCACCTTAATGTTAGCAGGAACATAATCCAGGCACTCTAGCTGGCCTACCAAGGCCACCCCAGCATGTTCAGCTTCTTGGCCCATACCAGCTCCAACTATCCCCCAAGGTGGCCCACTGCAGTGTGCCCTGGGGTATCCTGACCTGTGCCTGCTCTAGTTCCAGTTATGCCATTATGAAAGCCCTAGGACAGAGTGCCCTGAGACTACCCCTCAGGCCATGCCTACTCTAGCTGTCCCACCAGGGGAACCCCAGAGTGCAACACCCCAGGACCCCCTAGCCTGCACTCATTCCAACTCCACCTGACCGGCCAAAGTCACCTGCCACAAACAGTTTACATAAAGGATGTTCCTACCAAAGCTATACCTTCAAGACAGGGGGAGAGAGCTGTTTTGCCTGATTCATAGAAACAAACACAGAAAGTCAAACAAGAAGACAGGGGAGTATATTCCAAATGAAAGAACCAAATAAAACCCCGGGTGGGGAGAAACCATAAATTACTTACTTGTTAAAGAATTCAAAGTAGTGATCATAAATATACTTACTGAACCTGGGAGAAGAATGGAAGAACACAGTGAGAATTTTAATGAAGAGCTAGAAAATATAACAAAGAACCAATCTGAGCTGCAGAATACAATAACTGAAAAGTACACTAGAGGGAATCAACAGCAGATTAGATGACACAGAAGAACAGATCAGTGAACTAGAAGACAGAATAGTAGTACTCACCCAATCATAACAGTAGAAAGAAAAAGGAATTTTAAAAAATATAAGGATAGTTTAAGGGATCTCTGAGAAAACATCAAGTTGACTAATATTTGCATAATAGGGGTCCCAGAAGGAGAAGAGAGAAAGGGACAGGAAATATATTTGAAGAAATAATGGCTGAAATCTTCCCTAACCTGGGGAAGGAAACAGATACATAGTCATATACCAGAGAACCCCCATAAGGCTGTCAGCTGATTTTTCAGAAAAACTTTGCAGGCCAGAAGAAAGTGGCATGATATATTTTAAATGCTCAAAGAAAAAAGCTTACAACCAAGAACACTCTACCTGGTAAGGTTATCATTCAGAACTGGAGAGAGTTTCCCAGAGAAGCAAAAACTAAGGGAGTTCATCACCACTAAACTGGCTTTGCAAGAAAAGTTAAAGGGACTTCATTAAGTGGGAAAGAAAAGGCCATAACTAAGAGTAAGAAAATATATCAAAGAAAAAATTTCATTGGTAAAGGCAAATACATAGTAAAGGCAGTGGATTAGCCACTTAAAAAGCTATTCAATAGTATGAAGGTTAAAACATAAAAGTAGTAAAACCAACTATAACCGCAATAAGAAGTTAAGAGATACCACAAAATAAAGATGTAAGATATGACATCAGAAACACAAAATGTTTTGGGGGCTGGTGGTAGTAAAAATGTAGTGCTTTTAGAATGTGTTTGAACTTAATGACCATCAGCTTAAAATAAAGCGCTATATGCAGGTCAATGTATATGAGCCTCATGGTAACCACAAACCAAAAGCCTACAATATATATACAAAAAATAAAGAGAAAGGACTCCAAACACAACAGTAAAGAAAAGCATCAAACCACAAGAGAAGAAGAAAGGAAGAGAGAAGAACGGTAAAAACAACCAGAAAACAATGAACAAAAGAGCAATAAGTACATACCTATCAATAATCACTTTAAATGTAAATTAACTAAATGCTCCAATAAAAAGACGCAGGGTGACTGAATGGACAAAAATGTCGGACTGACGTATATGCTGCCTACAAGAGACTCACTTCAGATCTGAAGACACACAGAGACTGTAACTGAAGGGACCGAGAAAGATATTCCATAGCAAATGAAAAAGAAAAGAAAGTTGAGGTAGCAATACTCAGAGTAGATTTTAAAACAATGACTGTAACAATAGACAAAAATGGCATTCCATAATGATAAAGGGGTCAATCCAAGAAGAGGATATAACATTTGGAAATATTTATGCAACAAACATAGGAGCATCTAAATATATAAAGTAAATATTAACATAAAGGGAGAAATTGACAGTATAATAGTAGAAAAATTTAATATCCCACTTACATCAGTGGATAGATCATGCAAACAGAAAATCAATAAAGACATATCAGCCTTAAAAAAGTCATTAAGCCAGATGGCCTTAATAAATATATACAGAACATTCCATCCCCAAACTGCAAAAATCACTTTCTTTTTAAGCGCACATGGAACATTCCTCAGGATAGATCAGGTCACAAAACAAATTTAAGAAGACTGAAATCATATCAAGTATTGTTTCCAACCACAATGGTATGAAACTAAAAATCAATTACAAGGAGAAAACTGGAAAAACCACAAATACATTAAGGCTAAACAGCATGCTACTAAACAACCAATAGGTCACTGAAGAAACCAAAGAGGAAATCAAAAATACCTGGAGACAAATGAAAATGAAAACACAGGACTAGAATAAATAGTCTTTAAATTGTATGGAACCACAAAAGACCCCAAATAGTCAAAGCAATTTTGAAAAAAGAAGAACAGAGCTCTGATTTTAAACTATACTACAAAGCTATAATAATCAAAACGTTATGGTACTGGCACAAAAACAGACACATAGATCAATGGAACATAAGAGAGCCCAGAAATGAACACATGTTTCTATTGCATATTCAATTAATCTATGACAAAGGAGGCAAGAATATACAATGGGGAAAAGACAGTCTCTTCAATAAATGGTTTTGGGAAAACTGGATAGCTCCATGCAAAAAATGAAAATAGACTACTTTCTTACACTATATATAAAAATAAACTCAAAATGAATTAAAGACCTCTTAAATGTAAGACCTGAAACCATAAAGCTCCCAGAAGAATACACAGGCAGTACACTCTTTGACATTAGTCTTAGCAATATTTTTTTTTGATATGTCTCCTCAGGTAAGGGCAACAATAAATGGGACTAAATCAAACTAAAAAGCTTTTGCCCATTGAAAGAAACCATCACCAAACAGAAAGGCAACCTACTGGAACAGGAGAATATATTTGTAAATGGTATGTCCAGTAAGGGGTTAATATTCAAAATATGTAGAGAATTTATAAAACTCAACAGCAAAAAAAAAAGAAAGAAACAATTCAATCTAAAAATGGGCAAATTACATGACTCAATATTTTTCCAAAGATGACATACAGGATGGCCAAGAGGCACATGAAAAGATTCTCAGTATATCAGCAAGGAGATGCAAATCGAAACAACAATGAGATATCACTTCACACCTGTCAGGATGGCTATCATCAAAAAGACAAGAAATAACAAGTGTTGGCAAGAATATGGAGAAAAGGGAAGCCTCCTGCACCAGTGGGATTGTAAAGTAGCACAAACAGTATGGAGGTCCCCCTCCCAAAATTAGAAGTAATACTACCATATAATCCAAAAATTCTACTTCTGAGTATTTATCTAAAGATAACAAAAACACTAATTTGAAAAGATATATACACCCCAATATTCACTGCATCTGTATTTACAATAGCCAAGATATGGAACCTATGTCCATCTATAGATGAATGAATAAAGTTGTGAAAACATAAATGAACCTATAAAGTATTATGCCAAGTGAAATAAGTCAGACAGAGAAAGCCAAAAACCATACGATTTCACTTATATGTGGAATCTAAAAAACAAAGCCAATGAACAAACAACAAAACAAACACATTCATAAGTACAGAGAACAAACTAGCAGTTGCCAGAGGGGAAGGGCTGGGGGATGAGTAAAATAGGTGAAGGGGACTAAGAGATATAAACTTTCAGTTACAAAATAAGTCAGAGGAATGTAATGTAAAGCATAGGAAATACAGTAATAATATTGTAAATAACTGTATGGTAAAAGATGGTAACAACTTATTGTGGTGATCATTTTGTAATGTATAAAAATATAGAATCACTATGTTGTACATCTGAAACTAGTATTGTAAGTCAATTATAATTTGATAAATAAAGTTTAAGAATAAGGCAGATAAAACCAGATCAAAACAATGGATTGATGAACATAAATATTAACATGTAAGCTCCCATATAATCTAATACATATATCTCCACATAAAAGACATATATCATATGTTTAACTGAAGTAACTTTGGAGAGAAAGGGGCAGTCAGAGATGGAGAATAAAGGAAGGACTTTCATGTTTCATAATATTTACTTGCTTAAAGCATTTATGATAAAATACATTCATATGTTATCTGGTTAATAAAAACAGGATTGGAAAAATTAAGAAAACAGACTAACAGACAAATTAAAATTATTGGAATACTTAGTTTATGTAATAGTCAGGGGGAAAGATGATAGTTATTCAGTATTGATGCTGGAGGAGAGAGAAGTGAACAGATTTTGGATATACTGTAGAAATTGAATCAACCAATAGAACCAATAGATGGATTAGCTGTATGAGATAGAAATGTCTAGAATACACCTATTTTCCAGGAATTAAAACAAAGTGGTTAGAGACACTATAAAATAAGATTGTGGGAACACTGGAACAGGACTAATTTGGAGAAAAAGATAGTTTACCATTTCTGTAACTGTTACGTTGAGATACCTGTTTATTCATGCCAGGGGAGACATCAAGGAGGCAACAACTTCAGCAGAGAGGCCTGTTCAGGTGTGAAGAAAATAAGGAAGGCTGCAGTTTGAAAGTCCCTGACCTATATTATCTACCAAGTACACCATTTTGCTGTTGTCATTTGAATTTTTATCACTATTGTCATTTCATCATTAACATCACTAGTGTCAACACAAATAGCATTTCCTTCCTTGAACTTATATACAGGCGTGTGTGTGTGTGTGTGTGTGTGTGTGAGAGAGAGAGAGAGAGAGAGAGATTAGCCGTCTAGAAATTCCATTAGCTTAATACTAGAAACCATCTGGCTATAAAGAAATATAGCCATGTTGTTTACTCAAAGAACAGCCAAACACTTTAAGAAAATAAAAGTTGAAATAAAAATAAAAGCCAACAATTGTGATACATTCCTATTATTTATATGTGAGGAGATTAACCCTTTAACATTTTTTTTTTTTACTTTCTGTATGACCATCTAGAGCAGTGGTTCCCATTGTATGGTCCCCAGACCAGCGACATTTGTATCACCTGGGAAATTATTTGAAATGCAAATTATTAAAACTCATACCTGACTCAGTGAATCAGAAGTCTGGGAAGGGGGCCCTGCAATCTGTGTTCTAAGAAGTGCTTTCATGTGAATCTGAGTACCTTCCCTCAAGTTTGGTTTAGATAAAATGTTACCAACATCTGTACCTTGTTTACATAGAGCACTGGGAGTATTTGCCAACAGTTTGATGATAAAGTCATAGAGCTTGGATTATTTAGTGAGGGAATAAAAGCCAAGAAGCTATTTCATTTAAGTTTAGGCAGAAGTTAACTTTCATTCTGTACATGAATTTTGATTGGCACTGACTCTGACCTTTTGGAAGTGTGAAGTTCCTAGCACAAATACTTTTAATCTAGTACAGATTTTTGACCTCATCATTGACAGAAGGTTGGCATTTCTGATATACAGAGACAAGACTATCTGACCTTTCTGAATTACAATGATTGTCATGATTGGCAGGGCTTGGCCTCTCTTTTGAAGAGTTGTGGCACTTGGCACCCTCAAATCATATAAAGAACCTCCGTCCTGTCCTCTAAAGCCTGAGTATGACAGATTGCCCCATCTGGTGATATCCTAAGATGCTGCGGTTTCAATGCCTCTGGGGGTGACTCTCAGCTTCCTGATGATGACAGTGTATAGGTTGGCAGCTGCCATTCTGATGTCCTTAGCTTGCATTGATACTGCTTTGACAGCCAAGACCTTTGCTTGAGCAGCGGTGTGAGTTGATTTCAACTCAGCAAGGAGATAACTTTGGAATCCTTCATCTAGACTGCATACTTCACGGCAGACTGCTGGGAAAATAAGACAGGCAGAAGGCAATGCAGGAGATAATACTTTCTTCATTTGTGAAATCCAAATAGGTTAGAAGGTAATGTTTTTATCTAACCTATACCACCTTTTCCATCAAAAAGTTATATATATTTAATATTTTTTGAAGGACTAGGTAGTATAAGTTAGATAAATGTGTAAATAATCATTGCTTCTTTAGCCAAGCATGTTGCAAGGCACAAGAGGAAGTGAAGTGACACAAAGAAAAATAAGATTCATCCTTGGATGCATACAATCTATTTGGCAAAAAGATATACATAAATTCACATCTAAAGAGGCAGCTTATGCTTAGCTCCAGATTATTATGAGAATGACCAAATATTCCCATTTTACAGCATAAGAAGAGAGGAAATTTGCTCTTCTTCCTCCTTTTTGTTGTATTTGGGCCCCTCAAAGGATTGGATGATGCCCACCCACATTGGTGAGGGTGGTTCTTTTTATTCAGTCTACTGCATCAAATGTTAATCTCCTCCAGAAATGTCCTCACAGATACACCCAGAAAAAATGTTTGATCAGCTATGTGAGCCTCCCTTAGGTCAGTCAAATTGACACATAAAATTAACCATCACAGTAATCAACTCTACAAATTATGCTTGTAGTTGAATATTCCATCTCTCCACCAAAAAAACTACTTCAGGACAGGGACCATTCTTTTTCCATTTATTAAATATGTTTTGGAATCCCACCTATGTATCAAGACCTTTTGAATGTGCTGAAAAAATAGTGTTGAATAAGGTAACTGTCATGTAGCCTACATGATCAATAGCTCATCTTTCCTCTGGCACCTATTATCATGCCTAGCAAATCAAAGATCTATAAACACTTGAAAATAATAGTGAAAATTAGGAAAGATTTGAGCAAGAAAATGAGAAAAATAGAAACAGGAGACCAATGATATTGTCAGCTATTTGAATACTGAAAGAACCATTACTTGTGCAGAAATAAAGCACTCCTTTGAAGTAAATTTTTTTTAAAAAAACTTTCTACCATCTTTTATAACTAAATTATCAAGGTCAGGGAAGTTTCACATACAAAAATGGATATGTAATGATATTCACTTTTTAGAGACTTTTAGAAAATAAGTGGTTACTGTAGGATGTAGATACATCCTGTATCTATGGATGTAGCCACTAGTTTCACCTCCATTTAGGGGATATAAATTAGCTTTCTAAAATCCTAAAGTGATTTGTTCAATATTGAGCCTAGTTAATGACAAGGATCTGTAAAGAATGTGGGACTTTTGCCTGGACTTAAGTTCCTAATCTAAATACTTGGGCATTTTTTTATTATAAAATTATAGCCATTTCCAGTCCTAAATAATTTGGGCCAAATAGATTTTACATGTGATATTTATGACTCATGTACCCTATTCTGTAAAACTTCCCCTAAAGACTCATGTAAATGTGTTTTATGTGAATTTTTCCCAGCCTTGCACTTTCATTAACTGGAAGGAAGAGAATAAGAGCCTGCTTACAATGCCACCAGACCCATGCCAAAGCCCTCCCTTGACGGATGTCTTCCTAATGAATTATATATATTGTAAACAAGTAGTACGTGCCAGCCCAAGGTTTTCATTAATTTTTCATTAATGAAATGCACCACTTAGCTTGTTTGACATTTAAGTGAGCCACATAAATTTAAACTAGAGGCCACCATAAAGAAAGCATTTGCAAGTGTCACTGAAGGAACAAGCTAGCAGCTGCTCCACCTCTTAAATCAAATCCTGCCCCAAACCGTGTTCAAGTTTACCACCACCAGATTAATAGAATATGTAACAAGTAAATGATACTATAATTACCTGCTAATGACTGATTTGAAATTGAGTGTTCCATGCTATTATTAAAGAATGTTGTATGTTTTTAATAATTTCTACTTCAGTTTTTGTTCCCTCATGGACAACTTAGAAATCAGATGTCTGGCAGATATCTTGGTTCTGAAGGATATAGGGTGTGTATTTAAGTCCCTTCCCACTCCCCAATATATAGCGTCTACCATGTGCTTCAGGTTTCCAAAAAAGAACTCTGAATTAAGGCAATGTGGCAGAAAAATACTCTAGAATTATGGTTAAAAATACAGTAACAACAGGAAATCCAAATGCTTACATGATCCAAAAAGCCCAAAGATGTCATACAAGAAAATTCCCAGAAATGTGAAATATAGCTGTACTTTAAAATATGTTTTTGAAAAAGAACGCTCTTTCCTTCTGCTCTTGATTAACATACAGGTCCAGCTCACTCAAAGCATATCAATTCTAGAGCAACACATATAACTCTAGACTCTTCAAATTGATACAGATGTAGCTGCTGTCTTTCTTACCTGATCAGGATTGGCCTGGGATCCAGGTAGAGCTGAATTTACAGGGGAAGTTACATCTATCTAGAGTTCTTTGAAGTTGAAGAAGGTAGAGGCCAACAGAAAATCATTTTTTTTTCTCCCCAGGATATATATCGTCCACATAAAATAATAGCAAAACTGTAAAGAATATCATGAGCACACCTTATGCTGGTCAGGAGGTGGGGCACATTTTTAATTGCAAAAACATTTATTATGCTGTACCCGATACCATGCTAGGCACAGAGAACATATAGGAGTATATGAACTGCTCCTACATTCAAAGATCTCATTTTAGTGGTGGATATAGACATGTAATCACACCATGTTCATATAACCAGGTAGTGCAGTAAGAATACGGTATTCTTAGGCTGTTTCCTCCCACCATAAAGTCCTCTCAGACACAAAATATTCCCAAACTTTGCTCTCAAATGCAGCAGCACATTTCTGAATGAAAAAATTTAGTAACAAATGAAGGGAAATAAGAACAAATAATCCTTGTCTAAAAGGAGCATGCATCTCTTGCAATTCTGTTGTAAGCACTCTGGTTGGACCATAGAGCTTTCTCTTTGGTTATAATCTGACCATGAACTTTCTATTGCCAAGCATGTTTCTCTCTTCTGGTGGTCCTCCTGGGGTTCATTTATTTCCTTCCCTCTTTCAATCTGTCACCGTTCACTTTTTTACCTAGAGTTTATTACTTCACATCAGCCCGCTCCTCTGCAATACTTCTTCAGAGGGATCACCATTTCCCCAGCCTCTCCTTTCCTTGCTAGTCCTCAGAAGAACAACACAAAAGATTTGCTTCTGAGAGCAGCTCTGCTAATCATTTAGTGAGGCAGACTAAATGACAACAACAATAAACTTGCCCCAGAGCAACGTTAAGGAGAGAAGAAAACAGCCCAAAACAAATCTGTACTGGTGATCCTCACTCGAAGAAAACGGGGAGGAGACTACAATACAGAGCTTAGAACAAGACTTTTTAAAGCCTCCAACTACTCCTCAAACATCTTTGCATCACCTATTATTGTTCCCACTTCATACAGCTCATTCTGGTGCCTCTCTTTCAAATGAGAAAAAAACTCAGCTTCTAGCCTGTGAGGGTTCTTTCCAATCACCTCGCCTCTTACCCTAATAACTTAGTTAAAACAGCATGTGTGTTTGTGTAATAAGACTTCCTCTTTTCTGTTTGCCAAGTCTTTGACACTGAATACCCCAATATCCTTTAGTTTTTATATTTCTCAAGGCCAAGTTCATTAAAGATGTACCCTGCTTCAAAACCTTCTCCAGGTCCTGAAGACGCCTTCCTCCTAGAAAGCCATTTCCACCCCATCACGCAACAGACATGCAAGTTATTAGGACATGGGGAAGAAACAGAAAGTGGGAAAAAAATTGAAATGTATCCAATTTACATATTATTATTTTCATCTGGAGAACTATAAGTCAGAGGGGATCCACCTCCTTTCCCCATAACTCTCCTCATCCTCTGATCAATTATAGGATTATTTAATTCACGTAATAGTTAAATAATGAACAGATATCCTTGTTACACATATGTATTTAAATTACTAGCTTATGATGGCAAAAGCCTAAGATACCAACACAGTGGCTAAGGAGATTTCCTTTCTTAGTGTCTTCAGCCATTCTGAATAAGAGTATATAGCAACTTGAAGATATCCTCATCCAATAATTTAAAAAATCCCTCCAGGGCTTCCCTGGTGGCGCAGTGGTTGACAGTCTGCCTGCCAATGCAGGGGACACGGGTTCGAACCCTGGTCTGGGAAGATCCCACATGCCGCGGAGCAACTAGGCTCGTGAGCCACAACTACTGAGCCTGCGCGTCTGGAGCCTGTGCTCCGCAACAAGAGAGGCCGCGATAGTGAAAGGCCTGCGCACCAACATGAAGAGTGGCCCCTGCTTGCCGCAACTAGAGAGGGCCCTCGCACAGAAACAAAGACCCAACACAACCAAAAATAAATTAATTAATTTAAAAAAAAATCCCTCCAGAATTTATCAATAAAAATTCGAACAAAAAGAAATGGAAGAAGGGCGAACTAAAAGGTCATGAAAGTGAAGGCTTATTGTTGACACAATAAATAGTATTTTCATCACATGGCTTCTAAACACAACTAGAAATAAAACAAATGTAGTGGAATGTGAAGTTCAAAATATTATCTTTATTGATGATTAAAAGTAGAGGTTTTGGTTTAGTGTTAAAGTTGAAGTCTAAGTGACCTGCTACATGAATCTCCCACCCAATGAAGGACATATTGCAACCCCATAAAATACCTCAAGATTGTGAGCAAAATAAAATAGCTGTTTTAAGTTACTATGTTTCGGGTTAATCTGTGTGACACAGTGATGATAATAGGTATAACACCTAATGAATGACAGAGGACTCAAGAATGGTATAAGGATAGAAGGATGGCAGAAATAAAAAAACAATAGGAAAGGAAGAGGAGGAAGACTATTTGTTGTTTTGGTTTTTACAAAAATTCAATTCCATGGATTTGAATGCATTTCATTTCTGGTTCTAACCCATTTCTCTGATAAATACATTTCTCTAGTTATACGTATTTATGTGCAAACCACTCTTGATGTGATAAAGACCAAGAGACTCCCCCCAAAATCTTCTCTTGCTATGTTTTGTAAAAAAAATTCCTATCATTACAAAAACTAAGACTAGGCAAAGATGATTAGCAGGACAAGTACACTGTCTAGCTCATTTGTGCAGAGGAGACTCTCCAATGCCCAGCTCTTAAATGTTTCCCTCATGTTAGATGATTCCCCTGCTTGCTGTCAAAAGACCTGTAGATTCATTACAGTGAAAAACAGTAAAAAGGAATTTCCTTTGTAAACCAATTAAACTTAGAAATTCAGTTTTTCTAAAAACAAATAACACATTCTAAAAAATAACAACATAACCTTCTGCTTTTCTTCTCTACTCCCTATATGTCTGTTTTCCCATCTTGATGGCCTACCTAGACTAATGTCCTCGTTCCCAGTGAAAGATGTCATCCCTATCTAGCTCCGTATCAAATAAAAGGGAAAGGGAATTTTATATCCCTGCTTTCCCATCACCCAAATAAATTAAGAAAACTTAATTACTTCTTAAATTTGTATTGAATCCATTCTTGCTATCCTTGCCATTATGGTCTTCCTCTAGGCCCTCATTATCTTTCCATGGCTTCATTTAAGTGCCTCCTCAAAGCTTCTGTTCTCAAACTATGCATGGCCATCCTCTCTGCTACCAGCACAGGGCTCTTCTAAAATACAAATACGACCATTTCAGTCCCCTGCTTAAAAGTGTTTAATGACTCTCAGTAACTATAGGATAAACACAGGGTTACTTGATATTATCTTCATGATTCTGCTCCTATCTATATTATCCCATTTTTTACCTTAGCACTTGTTATAGGATATACATGTACTTCATGTTCAAGATACACTAAATAGCTTAGAATTGTCCAAAGTTCCATACATTCTACATCCCAAATAGAAGTCCCCTACTTGCCTCCAATTATCATTTACCTCGAAACCTTATTTTGCCCCAAACTATGACAGAAGATATTTTCTATAAAGTGCTCCCTAACACTTCAAGATAGATTCAATCACTTCTTCTATGAGTTGTGCCCCACTAGTGAATCACAAATTAGGAAAGAATGTATAAGATAGGGTAGGGTAGGATAGGATAGAAAATAGTTTATCACATATAGTAAAGATAATACCGCACTAGAAATTCTTCTCACACACTCAGAAGAGGCATGTGTATGCATGTGTTTTCATGTGTATGTGCACACACTATGTCACATACTGGAAAATAATGTATAAAGGATTTCTTGCTGAGGGCCATGGTTAAAAAAAATTGAAAATAATTATGCTAAACTATAAGCACATTGAAGCCAGGGACTAATCTCATAATAATTCAAATTAAACAATATCATCTGTGTATGAGTATCTGCTTAGAAACAGGTTCTGGCCTTTCTGCTATAAATATAATTGTTAATATTTTGACCACCACCCTGCAAAATAGATACTATCATCCCCATTTTACAAATGAGGATGCACATTTATACTCTATTTTTGGTTTACAAATTTAGTTCCAGTGATTTGGATGCACATCATTTTTTGTACCATATATTTTGGTAAGTACATTAGTGTGTTTTTTTCCAGTCACATACATCATATGCAAATCATTTGATATGTTAAAGACCAAAGGATTATTCTGTGGAGAAGAAGTAAAACTGAAAGTTACATCAAATCCATTTGGCCCCCAAAATCTATACTCTTTCTACTACTGTATACTACCTCTACTAAGGTTAGATGACCCTGTTGGATTCCTAGCACCTGACATACTCATTCAATCAGAGCTCAGTGAAATTACATTAAGATTCCACGTGCATCATGGTAGTTTTACAAGCTAGGAATAAGTAAGTTACTAAAGCACATTTCTTGCCCTCTAAAAGGTCTACACTAATAAAAAGACAGTAATACAAATATATGTCCAAAAATATGCAATGGCCAAAAATATGGAAAATGGCCTCTTGGCAAAGAGGCACAGGGAGAAACACATGGGCATTCAAAACCATTAAAAGTGCTGGCTTTGGCTACTAATAAGCACTATTTTATTATTATTTTTTTAAACCTACATACCTATGTTTATTTTTATTAGGGATTATTCAAGCATAACAAAATGTATAGAGACTAGTAATAAAGGATGGTACCCACTGGTCAACATTATCAAATTCACACACTTCACCATCCTCTCTTTAGGTATTTTCATTGCAATAAAATATAGGTAGATTTGCAGCCCAGCACATTAGGTTTTTGTACAATTTCAATTATTTTCCTTCCCTAAGGAAACCACTACACTAACTTGATATACAGTATACCACTACACTTTTTATTGTATTTGGTATTATTCTTTCATTAGCAAAGGCTTTTTTTTTTCATTTTAAAAAGCTATGCATAGGCAGAATCATATTGTGTATCATTTACAATTGTTTTTTTTTAACATCTTTATTGGAGTATAATTAATAAGCACTATTTTAAAAAGCCCTGTCAAATCAGAAAATGAGCCACAGACTTTCTCTACCTTTATAACTCAGTAGCACCAAGTACAGGCAAGTTTCCAAATACATTTTCTTGTTTTGTTTGACAGTCTTATCTCAAGTGTAGGTAATTTCAAGTTTGTTTTGGCAATAGCTTTTTAAAAATATGTTGACATTTCAGTTGGTGGTGAATTATATTTACTATTTTACCACATTTGGTGAGGTCTGTCATTTTCCTGATATTAATTATATCAATCTAACCACTGCTGCAAGAACAGGCTTACTCTTACATTTAATATATTAATACATAGGCATATAAAAGCATAAATAGATATGACTAGTAAAACATAGATGTAGATGAAAAAATATGCCCCTCCCTGGCGTAAAGGCCCGAACAGAGAGATGTCTACTTCTAATTCAGACTAAAGGGAGGAGGAGCTAAATTTTGCACACCTGAGAGTACAGCTCTTAGAATCAAGTTGCCCTATCTGGCTTAATGTTGAAGCTCCTTGCCTTTTTCTCCAGTAGCTACATGACTGTTTTACATAATCATTTATGTCTTCAGTTTCCTTAAGTGTAAGGTAGAGATATTAATCTACCTCCTAGGACTGTTCTGAGGATTAAAGGAAATAGGATAAAGATTGTAAGAGACCTGGCACTCATCAGAACACAAATAACATCTACTGATAAGATATGATGATTTAGTAGGTGGGGAGAAGTGGTTAGGATTTCATTTTGCAGAAGGATTTGATGAGAAATTCTACTGTAAACCCTTTAAGGTTTGAGAACTGTGTCTGTTCAGCACTTTATTCTCAGCAACTGGCAGAATGTCTGGCATATAGAAAGTTTAATAAATGTTTCGGAATGAATGAAAAGATGAGAATAATACAGCACAGTTGATCACTGCTCCTGAGGACTAAAACTCAATTATTTGGAGTAAATAGTAACTATCCCCATAATACCAGCTCCTGCTCCCCGTCAATTCCATCTCCCAAGCAATACTAAATGTTAGGTAACACGTGGCAGAAATTGATGCCAACAAGCTTGATTTCAGTGGAGGAGAAAGTGTCAGTGAAGGATGGAGGTGAATACAGCATAAATTATTTTCTAGTCTCATATACACTGCTCATCGCCATTCTCCCCGCCCCCCCTGCAACCCTGTCCCTCATCCTACTGTTTGTTTTTCCAAAGTTTCTAGTCCAGGCCTCTCATGAATCAAAAGAGGAAATCAAACACAAATGCTACTATTGGAGACAATGCAGGAAAATGAGAACATATTACTCTGCTGTGTTACTTAATATATAATGAAGTTTAACACAATGGGAGGGCATGGTCACCTCTGCCCGCCCCCCCCCCCAACAAGCAATTTTATTTCCAGGAATATGAGAGAAATTGATGTGCACCTTTAGGCCAACATGAGAGATCTCGCAAGGCAAGGAGAGGCCCCAGTTTCCTTCTGAGATCTAATGTCAGAATATGGTCTTATTATCATTGATATAGTTCCTGTCACCCAGTTCTCTAGGTTAGCGTAGCCAGAAAAAAAACGTGGCATTGGGGCTTCCCTGGTGGCGCAGTGGTTGAGAATCTGCCTGCTAATGCAGGAGACACGGGTTCGAGCCCTGGTCTGGGAGGATCCCACATGCCGCGGAGCGGCTGGGCCCGTGAGCCACTACTGAGCCTGCACGTCTGGAGCCTGTGCCCCGCGACGGGAGGGGCCGCGATAGTGAAAGGCCCGCACACCGCGATGAAGAGCGGTCCCCGCACCGCGATGAAGAGTGGCCCCCACTTGCCGCAACTGGAGAAAGCCCTCGCACGAACCGAAGACCCAACACAGCCAAAAATAAATAAATAAATAAATAAATAAATAAATAAATAAATAAATAAATAAATAAATAAAATTTAAAAAAAAAAGTGGCATTGGTATATATATATATATATACCTCTGTTTTCATATACACTGCACAGAAATATAAAATTAAAACATTCAAATGTAGAGGTATAATAAATTTCAGTAAATAAAGATGTACAAAGCTAAATGTCAATAGTCACTCCCACGCTTAGAACAAAAATAAGTTAGACACACAGTAAATTTAGCCCAGAGGAGACAGGATGCAACATTTGCTTATCTGAGGCAAACATATTTTGGCACTGGAAAGAATTCAGCTAGAATAGTTAACAAACAGGTGGGAGCCCCCCCGCCCCAGATATACAGGGAGTGTGCCTGCTCCTTAAGCGTTTCCTCTAGGCAGCTGTTTTTGGGCACTCACAAAATCTTCGGCAAGAATATTAAGAAAGCGTTTCCTTATGAGAATAAGGAAAACAGCAGGCACTGCAGGAGACACAAGAAACCCCAACCTGGACCCTCCTCTCCCCTATCTTCTCTGTAGAGCAAAAGACTTAATCTGAGGAGCAGTGCATTAACAATACTGTCACCCTTAGGCACTAATGAAAACACACTGCAGGTAGGGAAAGGAAACTGTGACAGCATGGAGGAAGGCCAGGAATACTGACTAGTCCAGAAATCTGGAAAGCGGGCAGGACCTCTGAGAAGCTCGTTTCCCAAAGATGTAAGGTCACAGGGCTTACCTGAAATGGATGTTTAAATAACAGAAAATTCTTCACCTGAAATGCCCAGCATCAGGCTAACAAATATCAAGTAAAACTGAAATACTGCTGGAAGAATTGTAAGAACATAGGAACATATCCTTTCTAAGGTCAAGCACAAAGAAAAGACCTGAAGTAGAGGATGTAGTAGCCACTGAGTAAAGTCCTCTGACAAAACAGCTCATCCTAAGCACAAGGTATCCTAGAGGAATCTGAAGCCTGTGGTGCACTGAGTTTATTCACAGCACTAGTCAACCTTAAACCCAGCACAATTCTGAACTCTATTAGTCCAAATCTTGAAACTAAAGTCTAAGTAGAAGAAAAGACATGCTCATTTCTAAGAATAAGAAACTACCTCTTTTTTTCTAAATTTATTGAGGGATAATTAATAAATATAATTATATATATTTAAAGTATATGACAGTGATTTGATACACATACATGATGGAATGCAAAATACATAAGATATATGAGAAATTTTAATAGAAATATAGAAACTATAAGAAATAATCAAACGTTGGGGGCAAGAACACTGTAACAGACAAAGAATGCATTCACAGGTTTCATCAGTAGCCTTGACACAGTTGAGAAAAGGATCAGTGAACTGGAGGATAGGTCAACAGAAATTTCCCAAACTGAAACACAGAGAAGGGGAGGGGAGGAGGGTAACAGAGGAAGAACAGAGCATTCAAAAGATGTGGGACAACATCAAATGTTCTAACATATGTATAATTTGAATCCCAAAGGAAGAGAAAAATAAGGCAGACTAAATATTTATAGAGTTAATGCCTGAGAATTTTCCAAAATTAATGACAGACAAGTAACAGATTTAAGAAACACCAAGCAAGATAAATACCAAGAAAAACAACCTATTCAAACTGCTATCCCATATTCAAATTGCTATCCCATATTCAAACTGCTAAAACACACACACATACACACACATACACACACTGCTATCCCATATTCAAACTGCTAAAACACACACACATACATGCACATACATACACACACACACACACACACACACACTCCTTCACACACCTTATACACAAAGCAGGTAAGGATTACAACAGACGCTTTAACAGAAACCATGTAAGCCAAAAGTTAATCAAGTGACATCTTTACAGTGCTGAAAAAAAAACAGTAGTAAAGCTAAATCCAGAAATATATAACTTATTATTTAAATGAAGAAACAAAACTTTTTTTCAGACAAATAAACAGAGCATTTATGGCCAGCAAACCTACACTATAAGAAATTCTGAAGTGGTAAAGGAAGTTCTGAGGCAGAAAGAATATGGGGCCAGGCATAAACTTGGATGTACACAAAGATATGAAGAGCTCTAGAAATGTGCTAACAAAAGTTTTCTTTCATCAATATCTCCCTCAGGCATATCAGTGCAAAAATTCCTCAACAAAGTATTAGCATATCAAACCCAACAATATCTAAAATGGATAATATGTCACAATTGAGTGGGATTTATTCACAAGGTTGATCCAACACTGGAAAATTGATCCTTAGGTGTCTGTTAAAACCCATAGACATTTATGGCACAAATAATGAACCTCAAGGAATATTTGATGTCTTTCAACTGGTAAACAGATAGGTAAACTGTCATACTATGGACTGCTATTCAGGAAGTAAACAAAGGAACAGACTACTGGTTCACATAATATGAACTCCAAATACATTTTGTTGTGAAAGACTATATAATGTATATGATTTTATTTATATGACATTCCAGAAGGCAAAACTATAGGGACAGAGTACAGATCAGTGGTTGCCAGGAACTGGGCATGTGGGATGGGGTTGATTACAAAAAGGCAGTAGGGGATTTCTTTGGGTGCCAAAGTTGCTTTCTATCTTAACTGTGGTGGTGGATACACAAATCTATCAATTTGTCAAAACCCATGGAATTATACATGCCACAAAGTGAATTTTATTAAATGTTAAGTTTTTTTTAGTGCATAAACCTACGACTGGAAAATCCTTGAACTCCTTCACAGATCTTAGAAACTACTGCAAAATAATCTTTATTGAAGAGCATATTTTAAACAAATTCCATACTCTCATTTGGCCATAGTGTCCAATTATGTATGGTAAAGGATAAGAGTACTTAAAAGAGAGAAATCATTTCAGAAAACAAGGAATTCAGGGTCGAGATCTCTGCGACTCATCTAAGTACAAATTTTAAATGGGACTATATTGTTGAGTCTGAAATCAATCTGTTTTTAGTGAATGATTTTGACTTTGCATGCTGGTCATGAACATGTTTTGTGTTAGTCTGTCAGAAGTGCAAACTGAGTAAATTCTGGGAGTAAGTATGACTTCATTTTCTTTTAGTGCTGTATATTATACTTCAACTGCCAATTATTTTAGAAAAATCTCAGGTAAGGTATATGTGAGTTGATTATGCATGGGAAAATATCATTATCCTAAAAATAGCACCAGTGTTATTCCTATTCCTTGTTGATCCTTAATCTGTATTTACAATGATAAACATAAGGGCAATGAAACTAAGAAAAATTAAGTTTACTATATTCAAACTGTATGCAATTTTTCAAAACAATAGAATCAACTTTCTATACCATAACATGTAGTTTAAAAATCTAAGAGTATTTACTTGTGCTGTGGAAGAGGGGAGAGAATTAGATATTACTTTAAAGTTGGTGTGAGTTTTTCTATAAATTATTACCACTGTTATGGTAAGATAATAATCTTTCATTTTTTATATCTAAATAAAAGCAAACATGAAGATGTATGGTTACAGTTTGCTTAATTTTAAGACATTTATAAACTATATGATCAGAATAATGAAAACATTAAAATAGGGAAATGATCATGCATCTTTTTTAGAATAAACCCTAGAAGTTTAGAAATGCAATTACAAATATTATAAATATAACAGACCTAAAGTTTCTAAATCTAAATGCATCAAAATGGAGTCCATGAGAATAAGAATTTATAAAGTTCTACATTGAACACTCATAAAAAATCAAGATAATGAATGTTTGAACTTTTATACTATGTGCCTAGTCCCATCTGCTGATACAAGCATGATCATCTGTCTTAGTTCAGGTTACTATAACAAAATATCAAAGACTGGGGGGCTTAAACAATAGGAATTTATCATAGTTCTAGAGGCTGAGAGATCCAAGATCAAGGTTTCAGCTGATTCATTTCCCCAGTGAGGGCTCTTTTCCTAGATCGTGGAAAGCCAGTTTCTTATAAGGTCCTCATGTGGTGGGGAGACACTCTGGTCCTTCTTCCTCATCTTATAAGGACACTGATGTTATCATGGGTGCCCTGCCCACAAGATCTCATCTAAACCTAATTATGTACCCGAAGACCCTACCTCCAAATACCATCACATTATGTGTTAGGGCTTAAATATATGAATTTTAGAGAGACACAAACATTCAGTCCATAACACCATCCTATAATGGACTATTCATCTATATACATAGTAATGTATTTAGAAGACTGGTGTGGTAGTGGAGGTGGAATACCATTACCTATGATGGTAAGACATGCTACTAACCAGAAAAGGAAGAAAATTTTATAGACGGAGTTGAAAGCAATCAGAAGAGTCAAAACTTGCAATATATCAGCTTGTAGAAACAAACCCTTCCGTGAGACATGAAAGGCAGCTCACTAAGAGTATTTTAATAGAATGAGGTCTGGGAACGTAGATTTTAATAAAATTCAACTCACTTAATTAGGTCACATCAGTAAAAATATATGCAAATTTATGGGTTTTCACTGAGTTTGGCATTAAAAATCTAATCCATCATTTGTAGAAGCAACACAATTGTGCACAATGTGTGTGTGTATTTATCTCAATCCCATCATTATACGACATTCATATTTCCATAGTAAGACTTTAATTTCAGATGACAGTGATGACGGTTTTGCCCTTTTGAAGTAACTTAAAGGAAGGTGGGAAAGGAGAAAGAAAATGTAAAGGGAACTTGGGTCATAAAATAGCAGCATCATTATTGCTATCGAGAGTCAAAGGGACTTGACCTGAGAGGCTTCTGTTTAAATCAATCTTTTTTCTAAATGTGAAAGAGTCATCTTATACGAATTTGTTGGATAATATTTTTGATGTCCACATGTAAAAAAAAATTCACATTGTTACAATCAAATCTGTATACTTGTCTTTTTTGACATATATATGTGTGTGTATATATATGTATATATATATATAATGATAGTCATAAATGTGATCATATAATCCCTTACTTCAAATTCTAATCTCACCCCTCTCCCCTCCCCCCCAGGCAGAAAAAACAATACAAAGTCTCTCAGGCTGATGGAAAAACAGAATGCCTGCCTGGCTAGATCAGAGAGAGCCAGGGCAGAGTAGTACGGGAAGAGTTCTTAGAAGTTGGGTAGACATACATACACACACACACACAGGCCATGGAAGGACTTTGGATTTTAAGCAGAGAAGTCAATGCAGACTTTTACAAAGAAGATAAATAAGACAGTTTATATTTTGAATGATAATTCCAGTTGCCAAGTAGTTTATGCATTGTAGACGGGAACAAGTAGAAGAAACCAAGTCAGAAAATTACTGCATTAAACAAAACAAAACAAAAAAAAAACAAAAAGCAACTAATACTAAACTTTCTTTGGGTTATTTGTATGGAAATATGTTAATATAAATGTTTCAGACATTACATGAAATTTCGAAAAATCTTGTATGTTCTGGTATAATGTTATAAGTCATAATTCTAGATATTATTTTAAAATGTGTATCTCAGAAATAACTAAATTTCCTTGTCAATTGCATTATTATGAACTTTCATCAAATCTTTAACCATGGTCATTTTTAAGTCTTTTGTCATTTACAGACAGTTCTGGGTGTACTCTGATGCTTTTGCAAAAATGTTCCTATAAAAGGTTTTCATCTTCAAGGAATTCATGGAAAAGACTCTGACAAGTACAGGTTTCTGGTAACTGACTATACTGCTGAACCGAATGAATAAGCATTTTCAGAACTCTAATGGAAAACTGATGAATTCATAAAAGTGCTAACACAAGATCAAGATGAAAAAAAAATTCCATGGGACTGAGTGAGCTGATGAGGATGATTATAATTTTTGTGACTTTGTTTGAATAAAAAAAAAAAATCCCACAAGGACTCAGAGGCAAAAAATATACAAATCAATTTTCACTGCAAAGTAAAGGAGCTGTTACAGTGGAGGATTACTGGACTGAATGTCAATATTATGACATAGTATGAGTGTGTTTCGTGTTTGGTAATTGCAATCATTATTGCTTTTGTTGTGGTCATCCATTTACAATGCTTGGTGTCAGTTTATTTATCTCTTGCAAAAATAAAACACTGTGTGTGTGTGTGTGTGTGTGTGTGTGTGAAAAATAATAATAATAATAAAAAAAAAAAAAAAAGAAAATTACTGCATTAATCCAGACAGGGCTGGGGTCAGTGTGGAAGCAGGAGATGTGATGAAATTTGAAGACAGAGTTCATAGGATTTGCTAAAAAACCGAATGTCCCACCATTTTATCTTTATTCACACTGATGATCTGACTTAAATGCTGCTTCTAAAATGTCTGCCTACATGAATCTGATATACTCATTAGTATCCAGCTCAAGTTCCCTTTGCGTGATTCCTCAGACTACTCCCTTCTACAATAATCATATCTTCTCCAGAACTCATAGTTTTTCCTTTCCAGCATGTCCCAAACTGCTGATAAATCCCAACAGCCAAAGACCAACAAGAACCAATCGAGAGTCAAAAAAGTTATTATTAACTTGCTGCAAAAAGGGAGGATACTCCCAAAGAAACCATAAAGTACCCTATCAAATAAAAAGAGGACATAAGGATATAACAGGGTATTGAAAAAGGGAGAGTTTAGGTAAAATTTAAATGATGCAGTGTTTTGTTTGGAACAAAAAAAGCAGCCCTTATGTTTAAAGGTTTAGACTAAGACTGAGAAGCAGGACTCAGGGTCCATTTCCTTGGAAACTACAAGTTAGGGAAATGTGGAATTTTGTGTCCAAAAGCCTTTTATCTGAGACTCTAAAGCTGGCTGAAAATCAAAGCTGCTTCTCCATATCAAAGTGACCCAAATAGCTAGGATCTTCCGAGCAAGAATGGGATGTTCCATTCTCACTGATATGATTTGAAACAGCAAAGTTTATGGTAGTTTATGATTTTTAGATATTTTTAAGACTATGTCTTATTAATACCTAAAAGCAGTTTCTAGAGATTTACACTGTGTACTATAGAACCCTGATATTCAATGGGAGGTTATTAGTCATCATTTTTTCTGGGAGTGAGGGGGCTGCTAATTATATTTCTCATAAAATTTTTAGTAAACACATTTTTAAAAAAAATATGTGAACCTAGGAATAAACCTACCTAAGGAGGTAAAAGACCTGTACTCCAAAAACTATAAGACACTGATGAAAGAAACTGAAGATGACACAAACAAATGGAAATATATACTGTGTTCTTGGATTGGAAGAATTAATTTGTCAAAATGACCATACTACCCAAGGCATTCTACAGATTCAATGCAATCCTTGTCAAATTACCAATAGTATATTTCACAGAACTGGGACAAAAAAATTTTAAACTTGTATGGAAACACAAAAGATCCTGAACAGCCAACGCAATCTTGAGAAAGAAAAACAGAGCCAGAGGAATCAGGCTCTCTGACTTCATATTATACTACAAAGCTACAGTCACCAAAAGAGTATGCTACTGGCACAAAAACAGACATATAGGTCAATGGAACAGGATAGAAAGCCCAGAAATAAACCCACACACCTATGGTCAATTAATCTTCAACAAAGGAGGCAAGAATATACAGTGGAGAAAAGACAGTCTTCAATAAGTGCTGCTGGGAAAACTGGACAGCTACATGTAAAAGAATGTAATTAGAACATTCTCTAACACCATATACAAAAACAAACTGAAAATGGATTAAACACCTAAATGTAAGCCTGGATACTATAAAATTCCTAAAGGAAAACAAAGGCAGAACACTCTGACATAAATTGCAGCGATATCTTTTTGGATCTGTCTCCTAGAGTAATGGAAATAAAAACAAAAATAAAAAATGGGACTTCATTGGCAGAGAAATGGATAAAGATATGGTACATACATACAACAGAATATTACCCAGCCACAAAAAAGAATGAAATAATGCCATTTGCAGCAACATGGATGGACCTAGAGATTGTCATACTGAGTGAAGTCAGACAAAGACAAATATCATGATATCTCTTATGTGTGGAATCTGAAAAAATGCTACAAATGAATTTATTTACACAATAGAAATAGAGTCACAGATGTAAAAAAAACAGACTTATGGTTACCAGGGGGAAAGGATAGGGGGAGGGACAAATTGGGAGATTGGGATAGACATATACACACTACTATATATAAAATAGATAACTAATAGGGGCTTCTGTATAGCACAGGGAACTCTACTCAGTACTCTGTAATGACCTATATGGAAAAAGAATCTAAAAAAGAGTGGCTATAGGTATACACATAACTAATTCACTTTGCTGTACAGCAGAAACTAACAACATTGTAAATCAACTATACTCCAATAAAAAATTAATTTAAAAAATCAAATGGGACCTAGTTAAACTTAAAAGCTTTTGCACAGCAAGGAAACCATAAACAAAAAAACAACCTATAGAATGGGAGAAAATATTTGCAAACAATGTTACCAACAAAGGATTGATTTCTAAAATATACAAACACCTCATACAGCTCAATATCAAAAAAAATAAAAAAATAAAAAATGAGCAAAAGATCTAAATAGACATTTCTCCAAAGAAGACATATGGATGGCCAAAAGGTACATAAGAAAATGTTCAACATTGCTAATTATTAGAGAAATGCAAATCCAAACTACCATGAGGTATCACCTCACACCAGTCAGAATGGCCATCATCAAAAAGTCTACAAACAGTAAATGCTGGAGAGGGTGTGGAGAAAAGGGAACCCTCTTGCACTGTTGGTGGGAATGTAATTTGATACAGCCACTATGGAGAACAGTATGGAAGTTCCTTAAAAAACTAAAAATAGAGATACAATATGATCCAGGGATCCCACTGCTGGGCATATATCTGGAGAAGACTATATTTTGAAAAGATACACATATCCCAATGTTCATTGCAGCACTATTTAAAATAGCCAAGACAAGGAAGCAACCTAAATGTCTATCAACAGATGAATGGATAAAGAAAATGTGGTGTGTGTGTGTGTATATATATATGTATAGGAATATTACTCAGACATAAAAAAGAATGAAACAATGCCATTTGCTGCAACATGGATGGACTTAGAGAATATCATACTAAGTGAAGTAAGCCAGATAAAGACAAATATCATACATCGCTTATATGTGGAATCATAAAATGATACAAATGAACTTATTTACAAAACAGAAATAGACCCACAGACATAGAAAACAAACATGGTTACCAAAGGGAAAGGGGAGGGGGGATAAATTAGGAGTTTGGGATGAACATATACATGCTACTATACATAAAATAGATAACCAACAAGGACCTACTGTATAGCACAGGGAACTATTCTCAATATTTTGAAATAACCTATAAGGGAAAACAATCTGAAAAAGAATAGATATGTATATGTATAACTGAATCAGTTTGCTGTACATCTGAAACACAATATTGTAAACCAACTATACTTCCATGAAAAAAATTATGTGATAATATGAAATTAAGAAATAGAGATATACTAAGAAATCATGGTCTAGGTCACTGGAGACATGAACTTGCGATATTTACCCACAAGCTACTAGTCAGTAGGTACCACTGAGCATCTTTGAGTGTATGTTATCTATTCCAGATATTCCCTCCCCAAAAAGATCTTCAGATTTACAGTATTCACATCCCTTAGAACAACTGTTAAAAAGATATACAAACATGGGTCCCACTGTGGATTTACTTGAACTAGATTCTACAGACATGTGACCTTGAGTATAGATAGTTTAGTTTCCCAGAATTGCTGGTTTATTCAGTGCTTATTGATCTGTTATGTATATTAACTTCATAGGGCTGCTGTCACAAATTATCACAAATGTCATGGCTTAAAACAATGGAAATTTATTGTCTTTCAGGTCAGGAGACCAGAAGTCCAAAATCAGGTTGTCAGCAGGGCTCTGCTCCCTCCGGAGGCTCTAAGAGGGATTGTTTTTTGACTCTTCCAGTTTCTGGTGGTGGTGGTGGTATTCCTTGGCTTGTGGCTGCCTCTGTCTCTGCCCTATCTTCACATTTGTCTCTATATAATCTTCCTTGTGTATCTGTTTCAAAACTCTATCTAATAGAGGGAAACATATTATATTTGTATTTAGTGACCAAATACATAATCCAGGATAAACTCTTTCTTTTAAGATCCTTAATTTAATCCCATCTTTGCCTTAAGATTTACTCTTTGCTGTACCAGGTAATATTTCACAGGTTCCAGGGATTAGGATGTGACATATTTTGTGATACCATGTAACTCACTACATAGAATTTTCTTAAAAATTAAAAATGCAACTATGAACTACTAAAGTTTATTGTAGTTTTACTATTTAAATTGTAATTTGATCACATTACCTTATCAATTTTCCAAGAATATGCTTTGTGCTCACTATTTCAATTAAAGCATATGTTAGATCTTACAAACCATCACTATTGTTCTGTTAATACATGTTCCAAATACTTATTTGGGAAATGCTTATGTTACTACAACTCACAATTGGCAATTACAGTTATTTAATATGCAGCAATGTGCTTTTGTTCTGGTGCTCAGCTCTGAACACTGAAAGCTGATTGTTTATACATGATGAAGCACCTGTATCATACATAGTGTATAACTACAATGATTTCACTTTTTCTTACATTTATATCCAACACAGGGTCAAAGGCTCCTTCCACATCTTCTTTATTCTGAGACCAGAGCTCAAGAAACAACCACTATTAGGAACATACCCATCTTGTGGCAGAGGAAAGACAGACTCAGAGAATGGTTCCAAGGGTTGCTACTTGAAAGTGACACACATTGCTTTTGCTCACATTCAATTAACTGCAACATGAAACATGGCCAACTTGGATGGCAACAGGTCCAGTCTGTATGAGAGAGGAGGGGAGACCAGTATGATCTTCTCATATGGATATACTGCCCATATTTTTTAAATTAAAAACAACCATATCTAGCTCCTGGCCATTTGTCCTATCAGTGGTGTGAGGAAAATACTGATATTGCCTCAAAAAAAGCTCACTTGTATGTGTTTTGTTCTTTAATACATCCTTTCTGATAAAGCATTGGCCCAACTGACTGGGTCATGGCAGACTGACTATGCTACAGTACAAGAGTAAAGGGAATGCTGAGTATCATTTCTTGACTAGTATATTAAAGAAAGAAAAAGTATAGAACTGTTAGTAGTAAAATTTTACTCTATCAGAATATAGCACATTTACCCTTCGTTGTTTGCTAGATTCCGTATCCAATTTATCCACCATTCAAAACTCCTAGACTGGTGGGTATGTTTTTCCATTGTTCTATCCACAATACTTTTACCTTTACCTCATATAATTTTATGTGAAGCAATAAAACACATGGAGGAAAAAAATTATTGAAAGGATCTCATAAAAATTAGATCATTAACTAAGAAGCACCATTGTGGCAGGTTACAGTTCTAATGATGGAAGACATGATTAAAAAAATAATTCAATTCTATAATACATTGCTAGAAATCTATTTCTCTCTGTGACCACCTTACCACAGATCAATAAATATTCACAAGACACCTGTGGATATGCGTTGCAGAAATGCATTAAACTTCTAAACACTAGAAACATCGCAGCAGGATTGCTTAACGTAGTAGCTTTCTCTAAGTCTCTACAGTGCACCACAGCAGGAGATGTTAGACCAGGTAAGAATGAAGCAGAATGAATTGCAAGATACACTATTAATCCCCACTGACCATGAATTCCGGGTTAACAAGAGATGGACAAATTAGACTAAATGTTCTTTAACTCAAGGGTATTATTTCTAGCTTAACTAGCCCATTTGATCAGACATGACATTAATCCTCTCTGAAGAAAGGCACCACAGGCCTTTCAGTGACAATAAATAGATAGGGCGCTTTCCAGGTGCTAGTTTTTGTAGGGTGCCTTCTGGGGGAGACTGGTAATAGAATTAGTCATATAATAATTTTACACTCAAAAGTGAACATATCTATAATGTTTTAATAAATTTCAGAATATTTCCCAAATATTAAATTAGAAAAAACTGCCATCTACAATGTTCCGATTACTCATGGACAAGATGAGAGAGATGTGACTAAACAGGGGATTGTAAGAGAAGGATAGATAAGAGTTGTTGGATTTAATTTCAATATGCAGCAACAGTGTGATATGCTAGTCAAACTTAATGAAATATTAGGTCACAATAATAGGAGTACAAATTCTGTAACAAGGAAATAGATACTTTGTTCTACTCTAAAGTGTTCAGAAAAAGTCTGGGGCATAATACTTTATTCTGGGCATGGTATTTGAAGAGAAACATAAAAATACAATATTGTATGGAATCCAGAAGAAAGGAAAGGATGACAGAGAATCTAAATCATTCCATATTTATTCACTCAAAAAACAAGCACTAAGAACATGTGTTAGAAGAAAGTTAGAAGGAATCACATATTTATAGTTAAGTAAAAGCAGATTTAGAGGCAGAATCAAGAGATGATTCTTAAAATTATTAAATCCTTCATAGGAAGGACATTATAATTTTTCTGGGTAGCTTCCGAGAACAGAATGAGGACTGAGGTAGTAGCAATAGAGAAATAGATTTGGACTTTGTTAAATCAGAGAGACGTCTAACAGTTAGATTAAATCAAAGTATAAGGGAGTGAAATAGTCTGAACTTCAGGCATGCATGGCAGAAAACAACTCCCTCTTCTTGCAACCTTCAGAAGCTGGGAATCTTTTCTTTGGCTGAAATATTGAGCTATATGGCCGAGAGTCTTTTCCAATGATTAGATTCACTGAATTCATGATAAGTTCTGCAATAGCTTTTACATTTTACAAAACAGCAACAGCAACAAAAGATCAGGATATGGAGGGCACGCAAGTGGCAGCAGCAGGATGAAATCACAGAAAGTGAAGGCGTAGGTTTGAGTTTCATTTTGCTCAAGCTTGTCAGTAATTTACACTTCACATGTGCTACTGTAAGGGATGAAATGCTCCCCATGGATATGCAGCCCAGAGTTGGGAAAGGATTACAAGACCATATGAGAATTTTGAGTTCATGTGTATAATGATACATCACACTTTTAATCTTTGTGTAGTTAACACCCTAATTATTACAAGCTATCACTCACACAAATAGGAGAAGTAGGCCAGAGTAGATAGACAATATTTCTCCACTTGCAAGCTTGCTTTCAAAATACAATCTAATTAAATATTGAACAATACAATGTTAAAAAAGACAATTTGTTATGGAAAGAGAATCACACAAAGCATTCATTTTGTATATGTCCTTAACACTGTTGATAGTATTTCTAGCCCAGAGTCATTGAGTTTCTAATATATGTCCTGCTTCCAGTACATTTCAGTCAATTCTGAGTTTGCTTTTTCTACCTCTAGTTCTTCCAGGCACAACGTCTGGCTCTCTCTTCTGTAATGTGTGCTCAATTTTGTGTCGTCCTCCTCTGAATCATCTCTGTACATTTACAGTATTATTCCTAAAAAGAGAAGACTGCTCAGTGAATCTTCCTGGTTTCTGTCTTCTAACACCATTTCTGAGAAATTTTCCCTGGATTTCAAAATCAGGAAGGATATTTTCACCTATGGTCCTCCAGCACCTACTTCTGAAAACATCCTTATCACATTCATGTTGCATGTACATTATCTCATTTAAGTCTCACAGTGTCCCAACTTTATAAATGGGAAAACAGACAGAAAAGTTCAGTATCTTGCCCAAGACACCACAAAGCTTTCTCTGGGAATCAAGCCCTTGTCTGATACCATAAACCATGAAAGTCAATATGTATACATATGCAAAGAAAACAAATCCCAAGCCGTCAACATAGGTTTCATTATGAACTTTAAAATTTTTCCTCTGAAAAGCTTTAATGCAGTTTTTCCCATCTAGGTAGGTAATTTTTTCTTTTAAAGATATAGGAATGAGTTATTAACAGCCCTTGATAACTTGTCAGTGATAGAGATGTTGAAAGTTCATTCCACAGCATTATCAACTTGCTTTAAAAAAATTTTTTTTGGCAACTCAATGTTTATGAAGCTGCTGTATAAGAAACCACAAGGAAACAAAGCAGGGGGAGAGGAGTGTAGATTCACTGAGATATGTTTATTTTAAATACTAATCCTTGGAACTCCATGTAGCCTAGGACCACAGGAGTTAGCGCTGCATAAATGAACACGGATGCGCCGTTATGGCTAAAACTGTTACTGAGGATTATGGGATATTAGAGAGCAATAAAGGAGATCTTGGACAGACCACAAACTAGTACTGTTTCTGGATGAAAAATGGCTTTTGTTTGAAAATTAAGAATTGCTAATGGAAAAAAAATACTACTCCTGAAACTCAATGTGACTGTTGCTTCTATGTCCCAAATGTTGCCAAAGTGTCAGAGTTTAATCCGTGGTGTTAGGCTGCCCCAGGGTGCTAAACATGAATGATGCAGGATATCCCCATGGATATGATCAATCTAATTAGAGTAGGACTGGGGTGTAGGTTTCATTAGTTTAAATTTAGTGAGTCCAGTTCTCACTGCCAAGCACAGCTTCCTTGGTGAGTACTGAACTACAGCAATCATGGCTGAAAAAAGTCTTCCTTACTCCATGACACTGACCTAGGTTCATATGTGTCTAGCATTCTTTATACCCATTACCAATGTCAAAAGCAGAAACAGGAGACCACCATCCCTCCAGTCCTATTTAATTGGTTCTCTCCAACTTTTACAGTAACGAATTTATAAAAAATATTTATGGGGGCTTTCCTGGTGGCGTGGTGGTTAAGAATCCGACTGCCAATGCAGGGGACACGGGTTCGAGCCCTGGTCCAGGAAGATCCCACATGCTGCGGAGCAACTAAGCCCGTGCGCCACAACTGCTGAGCCTGTGCTCTAGAGCCCGTGAGCCACAACTACTGAGCCCGCGTGCCACAACTACTGAAGCCCACGTGCCTAGAGCCTGTGCTCCGCAACTAGAGAAGCCACCACAATGAGAAGCCCCCGCACCACAACGAAGAGTAGCCCCTGCTCACTGCAACTAGAGAAAGCCCGTGCGCAGCAACAAAGATCCAACGCAGCCAAAAATAAAATAAATTTTTAAAAATTCTAAAAAAAAAATTTATGATTGTGTTAAAATGTTAAATGTTAAACATTTTCAATAATTTGTAAGTAGTGCTCCCTTCATTCAAAATAACAGCATTACACAAATTTCTAGTTCATGCTATAAACTTACCCAAGATACCTGTCACATGACCATAAATTTAAGCTCAAATTAGAAATTTTTCCAGATTATCACATAATATATTATTGTGAACCTTTCAACAAGAGGTTTCCTGTGGTTTAGCAAGGTTTTCCTTAACTTCGAGGTTGTCAGTTATAATCTGAGGTTTCTAATTAGATTTGAGGCATTTTCAGGAAATTCTGCCTTTACCATTGGAATCATTTTCCAAGGTTAGTTCACATAAACACTTATAATCATGTAACATTCACTTGGATTCCTTCCTTCTCAAAATATTATACTTCATTCATCTACACTCTCCTTTAAAAACCGCCACTGTAAAATATTAAACAAATCAATGTATAACTTCAGATTTTACATTTGATGTCTAAATAAGGGTCGATCAACTTCACTTTAAGGAAGAGGTTTTTTTTCTGTTTTTTTGGGGTTTTTTTTTTAAAGTTTTATCCTTAACTGAAATAAATGTAGAACTACTCATCAGCATCCTCCTTAGTTATACTCATGGTCCCAGCCACATGAGGGCAGTTAATAACATGTTATTGACACTCTTACATTCAGGCTTATGTTTAGACTTTACATATTGGGAATCGCGTAAACTTCTTTTTACATGGCCTCAAACTGAAAAGCAGTCAGTGTTTGAAACAAGCTAAGGTTTTGACCTAGAGGTTTTGGTCAAAGAACATTACAAACTCAGAATTCACAAAAATCTCCAAATGCTTTAAAAAACAAAAAACTCTTTTCTGTGAAAATATTGATGACTTTCTAGAAGACTATTTCTCAGACTAAACTTCCACCCCAAACCGAGCATGCCCCCTTTCACCAGAAGAAGGAACTACGTCATTTTCCCCTTTGTAAATAATTACTTACCAAAGTGTGTGGCATGTACGAAAAAGTGAATGTGAAGGGCTCATCTGCAGCTTTCTTCTAGCAAATAAACTGATCTGTACATTAATGTTATGCCTCTATTCCTAGCCCCTAAAATTATGAAGTTGTACTTGGAACAAAGTGCCTATAAACTCATTCAAGTCTTGTCATTTCAATAACCAAATTATGAAGCCTAGACACGGCTACCAAACCATGCATGAAAGCTATAGGATTCAAGTTTGCTCAGTGTCTTCAGATTACCTCTAGTGTGGAGATCTATGTTTGATTTTTTTCATTCACCAAGACCATCAGTCTACTTTTATTTTCTCTGGTTTATAAATACTCACTTCCAGTATGACACTAAGTGTAACCTCCCTCCAATTTTTTCTCCATCCAATCATCTTCTCATAGGTTTATACTCACTTTTGAAACTTGACCTGTTGGTATTATCTAGTCAAAGCGCTGTCAAACTGTAAACAGCCAGATAATATTTTTAGGCTGTGAGAGCCAAATGGTCTCTTTCACAATTACTCAGCCGCTGCGGTTATATCACAAAAGCAGCTGTAAATCATATATAAACAAATGAATTTTACTGTATTCCAACAAAAGTAAATTTACAAAAATAGAAGAAGCTAGAAAGATATTACTATTAATAATGAAACTGAGACTAGGTTGTGTGTGTGTGTGCATGACGGCACATCACTACTAGTTGTTAGATGAAAGAAAACTACCACTGGGATTGCCTATGAGAAATGCAATTAAGAACCATCAAAGCCATCAAGAGACCAAATGTGTATAGAATACAAATGGACTACAAAGATTTACAAGGAAATGGTTCCACAGAGGGAGTCTAGAGACACATAACCACCAGAGCTCAGGCTTTAAATGGTTTCTAATTTTTATTAGAACTCTCGGATAGAATTAATTCCGTGTAAATTACTGCAAAACACCCATTTTGTGTTATAACTTGGAGATCTGACACCACATGTGAGCTTTTTTGTATTAAGACATTTAAAATAACTGAAGCGTTAATTATTGAAGGAATCATGCTAGAAATTATTAGAACCATCCCGGGGAACCAACTGCAGGGCTCTGGATGGTACAACTATTAGGCCCTAAGTCCCATGGCTTCAATAGGAGAGCTTTACCAGAATGATAGCCACAAAACATGATCCCATATTCAATGTTTCCCTAACTGAATTTGTTTTAACTGTAATCAACAGCATCCAGGAAATGGCATGTTAGAGTGTCCTTTAAATAACAACTCATTATCTCTCCAATATCAAATGGTTTGTCATGATAATCCCCAGTTGTAAAACTGTAGGCTTAAATTTTAAAAAAAGAAAAAAGGAGAGGGGAGAGTATTAGTCTGCTAGGGCTGTTATAACAAAATATCACAGACTGGGTGATTTACCACAGAGATTTGCTTTCTCGTGGTTCTGGGGGCTGGAAGTCCAAGATCAAGGTGTTGACAGAGCTGGTTCCTCCTGAGGCTTCTCTCCTTGGCTTGCCAATGGCCATCTTCTCACTGTGTCCTCACATGGCCTTTCCTCTGTGCACTTATATCCCTGTTGTTTCTTTGTATGTCCTGATCTCTTCTTATAAGGACACCAGTCAGATAATCATTAGGGTGGGCCCTAATGATTAAGTTAAAATGATGCTAATTATCTCTTAAGTCCCTATCTCTAAATACAATTGTATTCTAAGGCAGTAGGAGTTAGGGCTTCAACAAAAATTGGGGTGGGGGGAGGAAGGTGGCACAATTCAGTCTCTGATAGGGAAGAACAAACAAAAGGAAGAAACCTAAAGCCATTAGGGCAAAATGCAGTGATTTGATTTATGGGAATTGGCCAAGTATGACTGGGAAATAGTAACAGAAACTACAGGACATAATAATCCATGATGAATTCAGCTACCTACTGCATGGATATACCTTGTTATGAGAATAAAGACCACATTTATAGCATGATCTACATGGCCCTGCACTATCTCTGATTAACTCTCAGGAATTATTTCTTACTATTTCTGCTTCTCTCTTAAATTCAAGCTACACGGGGCTTCTTTTCATTCTCTGAACAGGCCATGCTTCCGTCTTCATAGGACCTTTGCTAGTGCCATTCCTTCCACTTGGACATACTGCCATCTATCCATCCATCATTCTTATTTTACATGTCATATCTTTGAACTCTTGTGTCCCTGACATCGTTCCAGTTTTCGTGTTATACCTTCTATATAGCACAATGCCTTTTTTATAGCAATTATTACAGTTTATACATTTGTATGTATATATTTCAATGAGAGTTACGTTGTTCTAACTCAAGAAAATGGTTGATTATTAATAATACAAGTTATCTCTTATATGGCACTTTAATGCTAAAAAAGACAGGATTAGTTTTATACCTGTTAATTCACTTAATTTTAAATACATCTTAGTTGTTACAAGAATTAATAGTATCATCACTCACATTTTATCAATGAGAAAACAAAGGAACAGAAAATATATAGATTGCTCAAGGTCATATACCTGAAAGAAAGCTTGAACTTGAATTCAGGTAGCTATGCCTTTGTAGTCTGCCCTTAACCAATATCCTATTCTGTATAGTATACTCATTACTAATTAGGTGCCATACCATTCCTGTTACATTGTACATCTCAAAATGTGTTTGGATATGATGATATCAAAGCCAAAAACATTTTAAAGCTGCATATGTTTAGACTTATCATAGTGGAGTAGAGAAAGTCATGATACATTTACCTCAGTGGAACTGAGACAAGATCCAGTTCTAACTCCATAAAATAATGTTGGCAAGCAGTAAACACACAAAGTTTGGGACTCTGACAAGAATCTTATATTTGAAAAAAAAAATTAAGATCAAATTCTACTCTAAATAACTGCAACTGGCACATAAAGGAATCAAAAAGAACATACTAATTGAACATCCAAATTATTCCAGTCACATGTAAAATACATACAACACACATAGCAGTTAATGGTAAATATCTGCTAATCTGTCTGTTCTTTAGAGAGCATCAGAAATGTTCTTTGGACAAGACAACAGAACTTTGACTCCCTGGGACCTCCACTACTACTTACTCCGAAGAAGTAGAGTGTAACAGTTAAGATACTAGATTCTGGAGCCAAATTAGATGGATTCGAAAGAATAACTAGTTGTGTAACCTCAAGAAA
This sequence comes from Balaenoptera acutorostrata, assembly GCF_949987535.1. Taxonomy (NCBI): domain Eukaryota; kingdom Metazoa; phylum Chordata; class Mammalia; order Artiodactyla; family Balaenopteridae; genus Balaenoptera; species Balaenoptera acutorostrata. Next base: position 160,296,676 of record NC_080066.1, on the reverse strand, counting down.
GTTAACCTCCTTCAAAATATAATGTACTTATCTTTTGGTGTGGTAGTGAAGTTTAAATAAATTACTATACACAAAATACTTAGAACAATACCTAGCACATGGTAAGTATTCCAGGTATTAGGTATTTTATTCTCTGATCAAGAAATTTTAATGTATTGAGTTCATCTATTTTATGACTCTTCTCAGCATCACTCTAGATTCAAATGTGAATTATCTTTTGAACCTAAGGATATTTAAGGTGGTGCCCAACTGTGAAAAACAGGGCAAAAATCTCAAAGTTTCATGATTTACAGAGATGAATGTGCAAACATCCCAAATGAATCTCAAGGTGTAAATAATATTTTGTTCATCCATTATTTTTTAATTTGCTTTCCTATATCCCTACTTCTCATGAACCACTAATCCACATATGCTGATGCTGACTTGGAAAAGCAGACATTTCCATAGGGTATAACTGTTAGAACAGATCTTATAGCTATTGCTGCTGGCTACTGACCTATGACAATTTATACGTATATATATAAATATATACTATATATAAATATATGTGTATATATATGGTGATCCAAAACCTTTAACCAATAATTCATCACCTTGCCCAACCAATAATTTGAGATGATTACTTTTATTTCAACTTTTAAAAAATATTTTTCATGTTTCTACGTAAAGTATGTACTTTTTTTTTTTTTTAGTGGGAATGGTTTTGATAGTACAGAAATAGAAGAAGGATAGATGGGAAAAGGAAGGAATTAAAAGAGCCAAAGCAAAAAGAAAAACAAAATCCTCAGGAGATAAAAGCATTGCAAGATGAGGAGAAACCCAACATCAGCAGGGAGAGAGTCTCAAAACTGTAGATAATTATTTCAGGTAATTGTTAGCAGCAACATGATTTTGAGATAACTAAAAATACACAGACTTCAGCAAGTGAAGCAAGAAAAACAACAAAAGTCTAGTTAGTCCTGAAAGGAAGGAAGCTATAAGAAATAAGATTACATGTTCAAATATAATTAACGTCCATAAATATTTGTTAATCATAAGCATGGGCAAAATTCAGCACTAAGGGGCACAGTGGAAGAGACGGTCAAGTACTAGGAAGGTGATTACAATCATTTGTCCATCCCTTAGCAACTTCCACCCAGTAGGTAAGATACATACACATAGAATTGTTGATGTATGACCTAAGTTTATTTTCTCATATTTTTTTGCCCTTGAAGAAATATAACACACACACACACACACACACACACACACACACACACACACAGCTAAGTTCAAAAGCCTAATAATCAGTAAATATAAATGGACAAGACTGGCCAATAAAAGATAGTAAATGTCATACTGGATGGAAAAAAATCAGTTTTATGATATTTACAAAAGAATACCTAAAATTCAACATTTCAAATATACTTACGTGTGGAATCTAAAAAAATAAAACTAGTGAATATAACAAAACGAAGCAGACTCACAGGTATAGAAAAAAAAACCAGTGGTTACCAGTGGGGAGAGGAAAGTGGGGAGGAGCAAGATGGGGTAAGGGATTAAGAGGTACAAACTACTATGTATAAAATAAGTAAGCTACAAGGATATACTGTACAACACAGGAAATATAGCCAATATTTTATAGTAACTATAAATGGAATATAATCTTTAAAAATTGTGAATAACTATGTTGTACAACTGAAACTTATATAATATTGTATAGCAACTATACCTCAATAAAGGAAAAATTGAAAGCCAAACAAATTTTAAAAAGGATTAGAAGGAAAAAAAAAAAGACTATTGTAGATGATAAAGAATCCCCCAAAGAACTACAGGCAAATTGAGAAATTAATGAGATTACAAGATAACCACATAACATTCATACCAAAAATCAGTTGCATTTTTGTATATTAGCAACAAAGAAATAACCTCACCACCATCACAAAGGTAAAACAAAAGAAACAGAGTTATATAAGGTGTTTAGGAAAAAATCCAATAAAATATATATGATATTGATGGAGAAAAATTTTTGAAGAAACATAATGACTAAATAAAAACAGTAATATACTCCATACATTGAAAGAACATAAAAGAACCCCTAAACAAATAGGTAGTGTACCATGTTAATTAGTATGAAACAATACTGGAAAGATGTCAAACCTCTCCAAGTTACCTACAGAGTCAATGTTATTATAAACAAAATCTTAACAGGATTTTTCTTCCCTGAGGGGCTACATAACAAATTATACTAAAATTTATTTGGACGTAAAAATAAAAATCTAAGAAAAAACAGTATTGAATTAGAATAGAGTCTTGCTGTTCCAGATATCAAGTCTATATTCTTACTAAACTGCCGTAATTTCCACACTATGAACAATAAAAACACTGACCAATGAAGTGGAATACAGAATATACAAATAGATTCATACTCTATATAAACACTTGAATTACAAAATTGATATTTTAGATTACTGTAGAAGTTTTGGACCATTCAACAAATAGTTACAGTTGAGATGGTTAACCATATGGAAAAAATGAAATTCCTATCTCACATTTTAAACAAAACCCAACTATAGATGTATTATAAAGCATAGTAACGGCATGATATTGGTGCAAGAACAGAAGTAGACCAAAGGGATGAAAACTCAATACAGACTAATTCATATATGGATATTTGATTTAAGAATAACATTGTACTCCATGATATAGTTGAGAGAACAATCTTATAATAATGGTTCTGGAATAAATGAATATCCACATGGGGAAAGATGAAAACTGATCTATTTCACATAACACACACACAAAAAAGTCGGCTGAAAGTAGATGCAAACCTGTATGTGAAAGTCAAAAAATTATACCCCCGAAAGGTGTAAGTATACATGTAATATTTAATATACAATATGCTTCATGATATATGATATGTAACATAATAACCACTGTCATGTACTCTCAATCGGAACAAAAGCATTAAGCATTAAAGAACAGATAGATAAGTTTGACTATGTTGAAATTAAGTTTTATTCATCAAAAGGTACCATTAAGAACCTTAAAGTGCAAACCAGAGTGTGGTAGAAAACTTACTTTCAACATATAGACTGATATAGGACTTGTATCCAAAATTTTTAAAGACAAACAAGTCAGAGGTAAAAGCTAATATAAAAATAGCTGAGGAATGTGGACAGTTAAGAGAATACAGAGCACTAAGACCTCTTCTGCAGTGCTGGATGGAAACTGGTACTAAACTTTGGGAAAGTTTTATTCCTACATACTTTTCATGAAAAAAACATAACTATGTTCATCAAAACACATGCAATAATATACATACCAGCATTTTCCCTAATAGTCCCGTGATGGTTAATTTTCCATGTCAATTTGGTTAGGCCAAGTACATAATCTTTGGTGAAACACCAATCTAGATGTTGCTGTGAAGGTATTTCAAATGTGATTAACATTTAAATCAACAGACAGAGTAAAGCAGATTACCCTCCATAATATGGGTAATCCTCATGTAGCCAATCGAAGGCCTTTAGAGAAAATTTAGAGATTCTCATAAAGGAAGTAATTCTACCTCCAGACCACATTCAGACTCAAGACTGTAAGGTCAAGTCTTCCCTGGTCTGCCCTGCAGACTTTGGACTTGTGAGCTCCCAAAGTCACATGGACTAATTCCTTAAAATCTCATATATACATACACACACATATATACAAGTATACACACGTGTATACATATGTATGTACACACAAACATATATGATTGTGTGTATAAACACACACACACACACACACACACACACACACACACACCTTATTGGTTCTGTTTCTATGGTGAACTCGAATACAAGTTCCAAACTGGAGATGATTAACTATTTAGATGTCTATTAACAAAAGATACCTAATTGTGAGAGTCATATGGTGGAATACCGAATCAATGAAAATGAGATGTGTTTAGTGAAACACGGATTAATTTCAAAAACAAAATGAAGGAAAGAGTCAATTACAACACCACACATATGATATGGTTCCATTTAAACAAAGTTCAAGAACAAGTAAAATGAAGTTTTAGTATCTAGGGATGTGTTTTTAGGTGGTTAAATGATAAGCAAAAGAAGAAAGTAGTCACAATTAATGACATGTAATGGTTATTTTTAGAAGGGGGAGACAGAAGAGACTGCAAAAGGGACACAAAATAGCCTTCTAGGGTATTAAATTGGAATTTCTTGACTTGGGTGACTATTCTGGGATCAATGAGCTACCCATTTTTGTTTGGGTTGCTGATGTGTGTGCAATTTCACAATAACAGTGCATTAGCAAAGAAGAATAGAAACAGCTTCAGAGGTAAGGGAACGAGATCACACATACAGACTTGGTAATAGTCTAGTTTTTAGGTTCTGTTAGACATTAATGTGGTTGCTTAATTTACTACTTAGCAAGGTCTCATGTTTTGACTTCTGGTTCATTCCACAAAACTGAAAAGCAAGAAGACCGAGATTAGGATGGCCTGCTTTTCCTGAACTGGTGGCTGAGGACCCTACAGAGGCAGATGTTTTTAAGAAATCAGTTCTTGCTGTGATAGTACTATCAGCCTGCATGAAAGACTGAGCATTTGGAATGATTGGTCCGTGTTGTTTGCAGGCCACGTGGAAGCTGAGCTGAGCTGAATCAATGATCCAAGGACACAATGTTTGGAACTGATCACATCCTGAATACCTTTTTCAGCTTTCTGCAGCCAGTTGATTACCCAACACTGCTGTATCCATACAGTTTTGCTAATACACTTGGTCTTAGCTGACCATGGTGCTGTTCTATAAGACATTGCTAATATTCAAGACATTGTATAAGAAACTTTGCCAGATCCAAGGTGGCAGGTTAGAAACATATAGCTTGTGATTTCTGAAATAGACCAAGGATAGGGCAAAGAATATACTCTGTCAATTTCCATGTACCATGTTAGCCGAATGTTTATTCCAATCAGCTCAACCCTATTTTCCCTTAACTAGAAACATTCTATTTATAACACTCTCAACTGCCAGTTCAATGGATAAATTTTACTGGGACCAAATAGCATCTTCTTTTATAATTTAACCATGCCCATTCCACCCTGCAGTCTTGCTTGTATAATCACAGTTTTTATGCTGCTCTTTGGAAATCAGGCAGTTGAATCCCCCATGAACAAAAATCACCGCATCTTTTTAAATAAATAAATGAAATAAAAGAGGACTCTGCAAGGAATACAGCAGCAACAGAATGGTCTGAACACTGAGAAGCACATCTATCAACACTGTTTTCTTTTGTTTGGCTTGTGAAATCATAGCAACCTAAACTTCTAGCTAATGTGCAAAATCCATACCACCTGTATGGGTATAACCTGCTGTCTCTAAGTGTTTTTATTGGATAAAATGTGATTGCTGTTGTAAGTAAGTTTCTTTATACCCGCTGTCTGATGCCTTTAAAATATCACACTCACATGATGTTTGCTAGGATTTAATCTTTCCTTTGCTTGAGGATACTAGAGTCCAGACTTATTTCCTCTCTTTATGATAAAAGTCTAAATGGCACCAGGCCTCTTTCACTAAAAACTAATCTCTAATAAAGGGACCAAGGGGTCCACTGATATCTGCATTAATGACAATAAAAAGAATCATGATGGGGGCTTCCCTGGTGGCGCAGTGGTTGAGGGTCTGCCTGCTAATGCAGGGGACGCGGGTTCGTGCCCTGGTCTGGGAGGATCCCACATGCCGCGGAGCAACTAGGCCCGTGAGCCACAATTGCTGAGCCTGCGCGTCTGGAGCCTGTGCTCCGCAGCAAGAGAGGCCGCGATAGTGAGAGGCCCGCGCACCGCGATGAAGAGTGGCCCCCGCTTGCCACAACTAGAGAGAAAGCCCTCGCACAGAAACGAAGACCCAACACAGCCAAAAATAAGTAAATAAAAATAAATTACAAAAAAAAAAAAAGTTAGTTTAAAAAAAAAAAAAAAAAGAATCATGATGTAATTCAAATACAATTTTTAATCTATCTCAGTGTTTTACTTGGAACTCAACAAGATTGGGGCACAGTGAATTTAAAAAATGAAAAGCCGTTCAATCCAGTTATAGCATGATAATTTGAGGTATTAATTTGAGTCTATTCCATCTATATTTCTTCTTTTCTCTCCCAACACATGACACAAAACACACACACACACGACACACCTCTTCACACACTAGAACACCCATGTTTTAAGAAGGTAGCCAGGCCCATTGCAATACCTTGACTCAGATCACACAAGGCAGGGAGCAGATGATGCTAGAGTCTCCCGCTCTGATAGAAGTCTAAACGCAGTAAAGAGGTTACTTTAGGTGTCCTGGGCAAGAAAAGGATTTTGAGATATAGGAAAGAGATGGGAAATTTCCCTGGAATCTGAAAAAGGTATGTACAGCAGGGGATACCTTACTAGCTATTAAGGAAGGAAAGGGCTGCATGGTACACCTCGGTAGAAGATAAAATCCCAGCATATTTATACCTCATATTGAAAAAATGAACATTCAATCTTTTAAGTAAATCTTTCACTCGGGAAAAAAATGCCCTTACTGTAAAATTCTAATGATCATCAACAGGGTTTCCAACTCCTGAAAATATCCCCATAATGTCAAGCATGACACAGAAGCCTAGTAAAATTAAGAATCCGGATATAGTTCTTCAATCTCTTGCACCTGTCAGTTTATGTCAGGGACCGTAACCTGGCCTCCTCTTCCTCCTAAGGAATACAGAAAGACAATGACCAAGGTCCCAGCATACGTGGTATCAAATGCACATGCATCTCCCATAGCTGCTAAAGAAAACATCTATTCCTGCTCTTCCAGACATTTAACCTTTTACCTTTCCCCAATCCCTGTAAACTTTTTATCACAGTCTGCCCTCTGTATCTGTGAATGTGGAACCCGCAGAGAGGGAGGGCCCAGTGTACTATGCCATTTTATATAACAGACTCTAGCATCCATGGATTTTGTGGTCTGCATGTGCCTTGGAAACAATCCCCCCCAGATACTGAGGAGCAACTGTATCCTCAATCATTATAATGTTGACCTTTGGGAGTCCCACAGTCATGAAACCACTTATGGCATTTTCCTGGTTTGATACTAAGGGCTACTCTTTGTACCAGAGTACCGAATAGTACCAGAAGCACTTAAGGCTCTTTACATTCCATCACTTCTCAACATGAGCAATTTTCCAAGGGAGTTATTATTGCCAGTTTTTCTCAGATGAGGAAACTGAGGCTCAGCATGGTTAAGTGACTCACCCAAGATATGAAACTGAAAAGGTGGCACTAGGATTTGAGGGTTGTCCTGCCTGGCTCTTTCTACCATGTCATATATCCCATCCTCAGTGAGTTAACAAAAGTACTGATACCTGGATCAGAAGATCCAACTTTTTGTTTAGAATCTTATCTAGAAACTGCATGTAAACAGTTACTCAAAGGGATATTTAAGCATTATTTTGATAGTTGAGATTTAAATAAAATCAATCTGAGAGGACACAATTGCTTTTCAGTCAGCATTAAATGATTATACAAGAGATATTGCCCAGACTGCCTTTTGATTGGGGCAATTATCCTAATAATACAGAAGTAGTGCAAAGGGACAACTGTTATTGAAGGGTTGGAGGGAAGAGATTTTGAGTTTCTGAGGTTTAATTCTTAAGGCAAAATATTGATATATGAGTTAATTTTCTAATTCACAGGGGTTCTGAAAATCTAAGGGAAAAGTCCACATATACTAACTAGACTGAGAAAAGCTATTCATTCTATTTAAACTAAACACACACACACACACACACACACACACACACACCCTAAGCATTTAAGCCTTGGGAAATTGAGGGGAAAAAGACTTTTATATGAGTATAAAATTCTCATCCAGACCCACATCCTCCGATTTATACTTAAAGCCCCTGCCCCAGCTCTTCTTCTCAGATTACTGGAAAACTTTGTCATGTGAGTAGCACCAAAAGAGTGTAGAACAAGGTGAGAAAACCTGCCTTGTGCAAGGAGACATCCCAAGAATATCAACATCAGGCCCAAGTTAACAGGTGACACTTCTCAGCAATATAAACATAGTAATTTCAGATGCTTTACTGCCAATCAGTGATCACAATCACTCCGTTTATAGCACTTTTCCCATAAAGTGACATAAAAAGATGCCACTGGAGAGCTGTTGTGATGCTGAATACATTAGTTATAAAATATACAAGAAAAAGTCAAAACTGTTTGCAGATTAAGCCTATAATATCAGCAAAAGTATGGATAAAAACCGAAAGTAGAGTCAAATAGCAATTTAAGAAAATTCAACTTTCCTCACCTTTCCCAGAGAATTTTTCTAACCATTTGTAATGACATTTCCTTTCTTGTGTTTAAGTTTCTATAGCTCTTACATTATACGAGCTACATTACATTGTATCTTAGCCAATTATGTCTTACTCTAAGGTCTTTTTTCTCTTCAAACATGATTCAAGCTTTTGAAAACGATAGACTGAGTTCCATTTATTTACTATCTCCCATTGCTCCAAGTATAGCATTTGACAATTAGTTAATATTGTTCTGTTGATTAACTTCTGGAAAGACAGACATGGAAAATGAGAACTATGGTTAGGGACTAAGAATGTAAAATAAAACTTAATCCTTTCCCTGCAGGAATTCACAATCCTGTGAAATAGGAATTAGAATTAGAATTAGAATCCAGGTGGGCATATTTGAAACAAATCCACCTCACAAAGACCCTAGGGAATATGGAAAGCATTTTTTTTTAACCTACTCTGCAAAACTGAGACAGTTTTCCCACAACACAGTAGGTGATCACTATCCCCAAATAGAAGATAAATTCTTTGGAGGTAAAAAATTATACACATACACAGCTCAGAAAGGTCACATGAAAATAATTCGACTCAGAAAGTGAGTTGGTAAAATTGCTGCAAAATTACCCAAATAATTCAATTTTGCTATGTGTCACTGATAAGTATTTTCTAACAGTCATTTCATTTACATGTGCATTCTTATTGTTTGGAGGAGAAAGAACTATTGTTCAAAACCTTCTGAAATAATATTTTTTGAAAATGAACCTAAAATTGAGAATCAAAGTATATACATTCTTTTTCCAAAGGCATTATGTAGCATTCAAGCTTCATCTTTAACCCCAAGCATGTAGGCAGTAATGAAAATGTCACACAGGTTGCTAGAGTGTATTATTAAAAAAACTAAAATATAAATCAAAGGAGGTAGGAATATTACTCTAGAATTTACTGGCTGTAAGCTGTGTCTCGTATTACTCATCAAAATTGAAAAAGTCATATTTACTCTCATAGGAAATTAAGGAGACTTGAAATGACTTAATGCAAGTTATTTTAACTTACAGGGCAGTTGTGCAAAAGTGAACAGATTAAATTCCTACTTTCAGAGGAAGCCACAATAGAAATGCAGGTAGACAGTAATGGAATAATGAGACAGCTTGAGTGCTTGAAAAGTAATTCTTTTATACGACTTTATTCACTAGGTCTTTCAGATTCACAGATGTTAGGGTCAGTACCAGTAGGTCAGCAGCAATCAGAGGGCTGGCCTGGCAGGTCACCCTTCTTGAGGTCAAGAGAAGAATGGAAACCAACTGGCAAGAGCAGGCAATATTCACCAGCTTATCACTGACGCACAGTTTATGATTATTCAAGAGAAGCTCCTGGACCTGGTCCACCACTAAAGATAGAATAAAGTAAATGGCCCGGGCCAAGGGGTCTCAAACCATCACACCAAATTAGGTATTAAAAACCTACCATTATCACCCATTCAAAATCCTGAAATACAATTCATACATGATATAATTACTTAAAGATATTTTTATTGTAAATTATCCTTATATGACTTTTAGGTCACTGAATTGAATTAAAAGTATCTTTCCAATACATTAATCATCCTGGCACAACTCCCCTAGAATAAATAATGAAGTAGATAGATCTATACACAAAACAAAACAAATTGAGTACTAAAGCTATAAAAGCAGATCAATACAGATATGTCTTTATGTAACCTACGGGGCAGAATAGTCATTAATGCCACTTTTCAAAGTAGTGGAGAAATCTTAGGACAGTTTTATCCTAATAAGTGAAAACTTTGCACAAATGCTTAAGAGTTACATACCTGGAAAATTCAGTGTGTTTTAAAGCCACGCAAAAATTATGTTTGTATGTAGACTAGAAATGGGTAATAGTCTCAGATAGCTATAAATAGGTCTAGCAAAATACTCACTTGCAGGTGTTCAAGTATATCTGTCCCCCAACTACTAAAGCCGATAGTGGCCTCCAAACCTTATAACAAACCAAAACCCCCTCCAACAGATATCCAAATTTGCCTTAGGAAGTAGTACTTTTCCAGTTAAGAATTACCATCCTAAGTCTTGGAGAACAAGATTAGCAGCAGACGTCCTGAGAGTAGGGAACACAAAAGAAAACAAGAAAAGATAATTGAGCACCTACACTACGTAGTTAGTGTACTATGAACGTCATATAAAACATTTTACTTCATTTTTCCAATAATTCTGCCGAACAGATGAGATTATACCCACTAAAAGATGTAGAAACCAAGTCCCAGAGAGGGCAAATAACATTCCTCCAATGCATAGCTTGTAAGGAGCCATAAGGTATTTGAAGCAAGTCTCTTAGAGGCCTATGCATTCCATTCACCACGTTCTTAATGGTTGGCAAGAAATGCAACTTTAACAAGAGAACATCATTTATATGAGACTAAGAGTGACATTATCTTCAAAGGATGTACTGATATCTATATGAGAAAACTAAATTCTATAAGTACATCAAGATTTATGTTGCAATATGAGAAAACAATAAGGCTGAGTTACACAAATTCCAAATTCTGGAATGAATTAGATATACATAAGCATAAAACTGATCACAATTAGAAACAGAGACAGCTAGGTCTAATGTAAAAAAAGTCATGGAAGAATTTCTGAAGTCACATTTATGCTATATGTTTATTTTCTTATTTTTCTTCTTCTTCCCGCCCTAGTTCAAAGTGATCTAATAAAATCTCCCATCTACTCAAATTTCCTACACACAAACTCATGTGCAAACTTTTGGTGCATGAGTTTACGTGAAAGAGAGAGTAGCCATGCTTAGGTACTTCTATGCACTTTGCAAAACACATTGTAATCATGATTAAAAGCTATTTTTAAAATACAATGTGGCATTAAGTGTGAAATTTGAATAGTTTCAGAAAACAAGAGATTGAGAATTATCTCTAAATTATTACACTATCCCTGAGAAGAAATACACTTCTGAAATAATGTAAAAAGAAAAAAAAATCAGATAAAAATTCTATTTCTGTCCCTAGAGCAAGCTACTATTACCAATACCACTGTCATAAGGAATTTAAATCATTTTTCTAATTATAGTTTTGTAACATACAATTTAATTATCTAGTGGAAAAGTTTATTCCACAATATAGGACCAGCCATTCTTACTTTTAGATTTGCAAAAATCCTAATTTTAAAGAATTCCTTTAGATAAACAAAGGGCAAGTCAACCCAGCTAAATCTGCAAAGTTTTTCTTCCACAATAGGCAGGAAAAACCAAGTACCTCATCACAGTGATTCTACCTACTCACTCTCTCATCTTTCCCTTGTCCATACTCTTGGAAGCTATTTTAGTTTAAGCCCTCATCATTTACCTTCTCAATCACTGCAGAAACTTCAACTAGTCTTCTGATTCCAGTTTTACCCCATTTTAATATGTCCTTCTTACTGTTATCAGAGTGCTATTTCCAGAATTAAATATGATCACTCTCCTGCTCACCATCATCCAGTTTTCTCCATCATTATCAAGATGAAGTCCAAATTCTCTCAACATGGCCCCTTCTGGTTTAGATCCTCTTTAGTTCTCAACTTTCACCATTCCTTCAAAATATACTCCATCATGGAATCACAGTAAACAATCTGTAGTTTCCTAAATGAATCAGGTCTGCCCCAACCCTTGCCAGTTTCTCCTATATGTTGTTCTCCATTTCTAATAATATATCCCTCCAGGATTTGCTTCAAGAGCTTATACTCATCCTTTAGGAGTTAGCTGATGCTTCATGACCTCCAGGAAAATTGTGGCTAAATTTCTCTCCTCTCCTCCATACATATCCTATTATTTAATAATGTATAATTGTCAACTGGCTTATCAGCCCCTACCATCATTAGATTGACCATCACAAGAACAAGGATTTTATATGTGATTTGTGTCCCCAACATATAGCACATTTTGAAAACTAAAGCATTCTTATTGAATAAGTATGAAAAATAACATTACCCTTTTTATTCCAGAATAAAGCCATACATACCACTCTAATATTGACTCATTATGAAGTTTACAAATGTCATTTATATTTTTAAGACAGTCAGGAAATACTGCAAGCAATAATTCCAAGAAGTTGTATAGGATGATACTCTAAGTGTGTAATAAGATATATACATTTTTGGTGATTTATGATGAGTTATGTCTCAACTCTAATAAATCCACAAAATAAAAATGGACATTTGAGAATAAGTCAAGAATACTGTTCTACTGTTATGACAAAATACAGATTTCCTATTATAAGGCAAATTCATTTCAAAAGCATGAATGAAATAGTGCTTTAAAAATAATTCCAACTGGTTAAATTTAGTCAAAATAAAATATTCTATCACCTCTTGATTCTGATTTCATTTAAATTTTATTAACCCTAAGCCCTTGCCTTTTATTATCTCTTTTTGAGATAATACTTAAACCCAACCATATAAAAAAATTATACTAAATGTAAATGGCCTGAATACTCCAGTTTATGGGCAAAGATGGCAGGCTGAATCAATAACCGGCAGGCTGAATCAATAACCAAGATTCAGCTACATGATGTCTACAAGAGATGCACTTTAAATACAGATAACATAAATAAGTTGGAAGTAAAAATTATAAAAAGAAAGATATGTTCATGGTAAGCTTAAAAAAGCTGTTGCTACATTAATATCTAAACAAGTAGAACAAGAAACAAAGTATTAAGCAGGTAATTTCATAATAAGTTAGATAATCAGGAAAAGATAACAGTAACTTTAAAATTCATGAAATAAAATCTAACATAACTAAAGGGGGAAATATATAAATTTACAGAGTCAGATATACTATTGATTAAAGAAAATTAGAACAGCCTTATCAACCTAATTGACCTGAGTTCATTTAACACTGTATCTTAAACAAATGAAGATTATACACATTTCATTTGCACTTGGAATGTTCACCAAGACAAACCACAAGTCATAAGATAAGTCAATAAATTTCAAAAGATGAAAACTGTAAAGGTATGTTTGTTATCTGACAAATGGAATTGAATTAGTAATTAACAACTATAACACATACAAAACTCCCTGAATATTTGTAAATTAGGTACCTCACCTCTAGATAACCTATAATTCCAAAAAGAAATAAAGGGAAGTTATTATTTCATACTAATGATAATAAAAACTCAGTATACCAAAATGTGAGGAATGCAATGTTTAGAGAGAAATTCATAGTTTTAAATGGTTATATTTAAAAAGATAAAAGATATGCAATTAATGACCTAAGTTTCAGTCTTAAACTAGAAAAACTCAACTTAAAGTTGGAAAAAATAATCAGGGCAGAAATAGATAATAAACATTAAAGAGGGGCTTCCCTGGTGGCGCAGTGGTTGAGAATCTGCCTGCTAATGCGGGGGACACGAGTTCGAGCCCTGGTCTGGGAGGATCCCACATGCCACGGAGCGACTGGGCCCGTGAGCCACAACTACTGAGCCTGCGCGTCTGGAGCCTGTGCTCCACAACAAGAGAGGCTGCGATAATGAGAGGCCCGCGCACCGCGATGAAGAGTGGCCCCCCCTTGCCACAACTAGAGAAAGCCCTCGCACAGAAACGAAGACCCAACACAGCCAAAAATTAAATAAATAAATAAATAAAAATTAAAAAAAAAATACTAAACACAGTGCCTGGTGCAAAGTAATTACTTTAAAAAAAAATTAAAGAAAATCAATAAGATCAAATACTGTTTCTTTAAAATGATTAATAAAATTAACACCTTGCGAGCATATTAATTTCCTAGGGATACCGTAAAAAACTACCACCAACTGGGTGTCTTAAAACAAAGGCCAGAAGTTCCAAATCTAGGTGTCAACAGGGTTGGTTTCTTCTGAATGTTCTGAGGGAGAATCCATTCCATGCCTCCCAGTTTCTAGTGACTGCTGACAATCTTTGGTATCCCTTGCCTGGTGACTGCCCTCTAATCTCTGCCTCCATCTTCATGTGGCTTTTTCCTGTGTCTTCTTTTCTTTCTCTTACTAGGTCACTAACATTGGATTTAGGGTCCACCCTAATTCAAAATGATCTCATTTTGAGACCTTTAACTTAAATTACATCTGGTAAGATCTTTATGACAAATAAAGTCACATTCTGAGGTTCAAGGTAGATATAATTTGGGGGATACCGTTCAACTTACTATAAGGCCAATCAAGTAAAAAATATAAAAAACAAATTAAAATATTAGGAATAAAAGTGAGTTTATTATTCTTGAAACTAGATATTAAGAGAATATAGGGATTTATGATACCAATGGATGCCAATAAATAACTCCTAAAAAATGCAGAAGTGAACTGAAGAAAAATAGAAAATATGAATAACCATGTTTATTGCTATATTAATATAATTAATATCTAGTAACATATTACAGTGAATTAATAATGAAAATCTTCCCTTGAAGTACAGATCTACATGGCTTCTGTGGTGAATCCCATCAAACCTTTAAAGGAAGAAATAAAACCAATCCTTCACACACTCCTTTAAAATGCAGAGGTGTAAGGATGACTTTGTTTTCTGAAGCTCTGTTACTGAAAACTGGCAAAGACATTATTAGGAGAAGGGCAGACCAATAAATGCATGACTCCTCAAAATATAAGCAAATTCAGTTCAGAAAAACAAAAAAGGATCCTATATTAAGAACATATAGGCTTTATACAAAGAAAGCAGATATAAAGGGAATAAAAGTGAAAACTGATAAAAGTCAACACCCATTCATAACAAAAACTCAGAAAATTAGAATAGAATAAAACTTTCTCAACCTGATAAAGGTGTCTATGAAAACTTAGAGCTAATCTCATGTGCAATGGTGAAAAACTAAGTACTTCCCCCATATGACTGGGAACAAGGCAAGAATGTATATGCCCACTGCATCTTTTCAATAATGTTACTAGAGGTCCTAGCAAGCACATTAAGGCAAGAAAAATAAGTAAAAGACATATGCAAAAGCACATATATTGAAAAAAATCTGTTTGCATATAGAGAGAGATATATACATTAAAAGTTCTAAGGAATCTACCATAAAAACTTACTAGGATTATTAGGTGAATTTATCAAGGCCATAAGGCACATGGCTAACGTAAAACAAAAGAATTGTATTTCTTTATGTTGTAGTAACAAGCAACTGGAGAAGGAAATAAAAATACTATTTCAAACACTATTTTTAAAAATTAAAATAAATTTAACAAAATATATGCAAGACCTCTAGACTAAAAACTACAAACATATCTGAGAAAAATGAAATAAGACCTAAATAAATGGAGAGTTTTGTCATGTTTATTGACTGAAACACTCACTATTGCTAAGATGTTCATTTTCTCCAAATTGATCTATAAAGCCAATTCCATTCAAATCATAATTCTAGCAGGATCTTAAAAGAATTGAAAAGGTGACTCAAAACTTTATATGAAAATGCAACTAGCCAATTTATTTTCAATAATTAGAAAGCAAACATAAAACAGCAAAGACTTGGATGACATTTCACAAAGGATATATAATTGGCTTATATCCACATGAAAACCTGCTCAACAGCATTAGCCGTCAGGGGAATGCTAATTAAAACCATAGTGAGATACCACCTCATACCCACTAGAACCATTAGAATGGCTAAAATTTGAAACACCTATAATATCAAGAGCAGATGAGGATGTGGAACAATTGTAATACTGGAAGTATAAAATGTCACAACCACTTTAGAAAACATTTTGGCATAGTCTTATGATATTAAACATGTACCTTCCATCTTACCCAGCAATCTCACTCCTAAGTATTTACTCAAGGAAAGGAAAAGAGATATCTACTTAAATTATTGTACCTGAATTATCACAGCAGCTTTATCCATAACAGCCAAGAACTGGAGGCAAACAAAACTGTTGCTTGTTGCCCATCAACAAGTGAATATATAAACAAAATGTGGCATATCCATACAATGGAATACTACACAGTAACAACTACAATAAAAGCAGAGCCATGTAAGTAACATGAAACATTAAAAGAAAAATTGCCTTGAGCAAAAGAAGCTGAACACAAAAGTATACAGACTGTATATTTTTATATAAAATTGTGGAATTTACAGAAGTAATCTATAATGATAAAAATCAGATCATTAATCTGTCTGCCTGAGACAGAAGTATGTGGAATAACTACAAACGTGCACAAGAAAACTTTCTAGGACAATGTAAATGCATATCTTTATTGATGTTTCAATTATACAGTGCACATATTTACCAAAACAAATTGTGCACTTAAAATTGTTTTTTGTAAATTACTTCTATAGAGTATCAAAATAAGTTAGAATGATTAAACAATTGTAAGAACAGGTTTGCGCTAAGGTTTACATCACCCTCTTACTCATTCCTAGTATCCCAGAGGAAAGATGGAAGTAAATCGGCAGCAGAGAGAAGTTACAAAGAAACAGAGAAAATAACTATGGGTGGATAGAAGAAAATGTAAAAACAGAGAAAGTGGATGAAGAAATGAATTAAAGAATAGGAAAAGCTTTGGGGGGTATAGAGCACAAATTTCTAAAGCACATAATCTGTAGCCCTGGTGTAAATAATAGGAGGGGACTAGGGTGACTGGTGAATATGATTTTCAAAAAATTCTAAGTGTCAAAATCCTTTCACCTATTCATAGGATGACCTCTGATTTAGCTACTTTCCTTCCTTTTTTTCAATCAAATGTTAATTTAACATCTACTTATCCTATGCATCCTGAAATATAATTAAAAAGTGACATTTCATTGCCTTGAAGTAGCTCATGTTCCAGTGGGATAATTAAAACATAACAAGAGCAGAGACAGATACGTATGTATGTGATGTTTATTATTGGAGCACAATGGAAAGGCATCTTACTTAACTTGGAGAGGACAAAGGTTTCTGAAGGTTTCCCAGATAAGTCAGAGAAAGGATGGTGGAAAAAAAGAGAAAGAATGTTCCAGCTGGGAAATTAGCATAAAGAAAAGCACACGATCACTGGAATACAGAATACCAGATTTGGGATATACATAGATTATAATGAAGAGATTAGAAAGGACCGATTGTGGAGGGCTTCCTATGTTACATTAAGCACCTTGGACAGCTGTTTTGTTCATTTGTTTTACCGGTTTGTTTTTTTGACAGATCCTATAGAAGCAGGGTGAACACTTGGCCAGGTTTGCCTAGCACAATCACAATTTATACCTACCATCTAGTGTTATTGATAGTAGTCCCTTTCACTCTCAAAACTGTCACAGTTTAGATAGAGGGGTGAATATCTTTTAAATAATTTTATATAAAGTATTAACAGGACAATTTCTGTTTCAGGTACAACATTCCAGGTTGCAGTGTGAAGAATGCATTTGAGAAAATAGGACACTAGAAGTTCACTAATGAACGTGATGTAATAGTCCAGTTAAGAAATGACATGGGATAAAAAAAAAATTTTTTTTTTAATTAAAAAAAATTTAAATATTTTTTTTAAAAAAAAGAAATGACATGGGACTAAAATCCTAAGGTGGTAATGCAGTTTGTGAGAAAGGAACCACTTTAGAAGCTATTTTGGAGGTAACGTCAGAATGTGTAAAGTCATACAAAGAAGAATCAGTAAATACTCTTAAATATTTGCAGCTAGGCCAAAGAGAAACACAAAGGAAGTTAAAGAGGGAAGAGAGAAAAAAGAAAATTTAGAGCAAAACAAGCAGAGTGGTGATGTTTAGGGAGAGTGATCAAGAGCATTAAATTCAGCTGTGGCCCAGTAAGGCAAAGTAGATACAGCATCAGAGGAAAGATGCAGAATGTTTAGAAAACTGAGCAGAGTGCAGCTGAGTTTTGATGTAAGAAAGGACAGGGTGAACTAAGGAATGGTAGATAGTGACCCATATTCTGAAAGTTTCCACAGGCCACTTGTTGGAGTTCAGCTGTATCCTGGGGGAAATAGGGGATCAGCAGAAATGTATAAGGTAGGTAGTAAAATTATCAGCTTGGTATTTCACATACAGTGCCTTGGCATAATGAGAGGGTCAGTATTTTATAGGGGACTGTACTCAAAATGACCTTTGGAAGGGAAGCCTATCTCCTAGCACCACTATATCAAGGATATTTCTGATCTAAAGAAAAGATCCGGTCCTTTTATAATGTGACGTGTCCTTTTATTTTATCATATATACATGGTCTAACTGCCAAATCAGCACCCAAGAAATTCAGCTCCTAAGATCTTAAAAGGTCAAAAGCTAGGGAATATCAAGAGTTTCATGTCTTAAAAATAAAAGAGTAGTGAAGAGTTTGGAGAAATAGGCTCAAATATATGATTGCATTGGGTCCTGGCCAATTAGGGAACATGGGGAGATATGGGAAGATCCTGCTACACAAAGAATTTGTCCTAGTTGAGAACTGTTAGTTGTCTTTTACCCAGAAAGTGTCAATATGGCCAAGAATAGAGGGTGGTAAGGAAGACATGCTATTGAAGCTTGGCAACACTTGGTATGATTGCAGAAAGACTCAGCCAGTTTATGGTTAACCCCCTTCCTCCTACAAAAGAGCTAGATAACCACAATAAGTTAATAATTCCTAACCTGAAAATGTGATTTAACTTTACTGGTTATATCAGAACCTATGTTGTCAAAGTACATCTCAACTCTTTATAGAGGTAGGTGGCCAAATCAGATAGGAAACTCCTATAAACAACAAAGGGGATATATTTGCTGTGTTAGAAGATAAGAGCTTTCTCCCTTTGATTTTCTCATTACACATCTACCTAGTTCAGCGGCTACCATAAACATTGCACACATAATGATCACACAGGCAGGCACACATTTGGTTGAACTTGTAACTTCAGAGAACAGAATAAGGAAGGCACCAACAAGTTTGTTCTCCTCTGCATTTAGAGGTTTGAATATTCCACCACCGAAAGCAAACTTTTCATTGCACCATTTGTGGTTATAGGGAGTCTGGAAGGCTTTGTGCATTCTACTACATAGAGTCAGAGAAAAAAAAAATGGAATTTAGGAATTTTCATTCTTCTTAAAAAGAGAGAACACAGTTAATCTAAAAGCAAGAATCAACTTAATATTTCAAACTATAAGAGAACATGAAGTGATCTTTAAAAGATATATAAGAATGTAAAGCTATTGAATTTACTGCGCAAGGTCACACGCCAGTCACTGACACAGCAGACATCCACATACATACTATTTTTGCCTTTCTACGTTCAATCCAGTTTTAAGATGGATTGCAACTGAGTCAAGTCACATTCAGCATTTCAAGGAATAAGGCTTTCTTCATGTCGCAGGTAACAATTTCAACCTAATAGATTTCATTAGACTGTGAGTTTTAGGTTGAAGCCATTTCTAAAAGTATTGCTATGGAGTAAAACACAACACAGTTAAAAATGTTGCTCAGTAACCTGTCCTTACTTTGTATAGTCTCACTGTTTCCGGTTATGCTCCTTTGGACAACCCTAAAGCCTCGTGCTCTTACTTGATGTTTACATCCTTTCAATGACTTGAATTTTTTTAGTAAAATCTACAGGAGGACAAGACCTTTCTTACTATGTTAGCATGTTTAACCTCTGGGGAATGTCTGCTTTCACATAATTATGCACAGATTTCATATTTATACAAATATTTTGTGCCTACGGGAGGTATAAAATGGCTCTCCCTCATGAATATTCAACACTGCCATTTCTTCAAGTAAGACACAGACATCTTTCTTTGTGGATACTAAACACTAGGCTGTCTATGTATTTCCCCACTTCATGCTGTTTGCATAAGCCTGATGAGATTCAGGCGCTGCCAAAGCAGACCTTTATTTTCCCAGGTACCACAATATTCTAATACCTCCATCCAAATAATTCAATAGCATTTTTCAGATTCAAATTTTCAGTATCATATGGGCTGCTCCATATATAATTTTAGATGCACAAAATAAGATGATGAATTTTAAAAACTTGGCTTTGAATTGTGGTAGAAAGGAGCTAGCAGGGACAGGGTACCTGTATGGCAGTCCCTTTGTGGAATGAGTTCTTGCGAGACAATCTTCTGCATGCTCAGATTTCAAAATCTAATAGCAAAGAAAAAGGCAAGCGAATGACCTCGGGAAATAAATTTGGAAATTCTTTAAAGTGAGCAATTTCCCTTAGATAATAACACTGTTCACACATAAAGAGTTGTCATCCATTCATTTATACATTCAATAGATGTTTTGAGCATCCAGTATGCCAGGAACCATTCTAGGCTCTGAGAATACGGTAGAGAACAAAAGAGATAAAGTCCCTGTTAGGATTGAGCTTACATTCTAGAGGAGGGGAGACAGAACATAAATAATAAATGATTACACAAATTAATGGGAAAATGGATGAATGAATGAGTATATTTAGTGGTGAGTATATAAAGGTGCTATGATCATTTTAGGAAACTATTAATCTGACACATTAACATACTTGTCACAGACGTGTGTACAGTACTTTACAGATTACATGTGCATTGTTTTATTCTTACAACAATAGCATAAAATTTAGTATGGGTTCTGTCACTTTAAAGATTAGGGACAAGAAAAGATTAACTGAAAAAATCACTTGTCCAATAACACAGAGCTGCTATGTAGCAGAATTGTGGATTCAATGTATAGTGATTGATTCTAGCTTCAAGTGTTTCCCATCACAGGGACCATGATCTTAGATGGTTCTATTGTTCACCCATCTCACCATGATTCTCAAAAATGACCTGGAGACGGTCAAGATATAATTAAAGTATAAAAGTATGGTTGGAAGTTTCTGGACTAAACATTAACATGCAAAAGGGATTTTAACCACAGCAAAAAAAAAAAAAAAATTGTAGCCAGCTAAATGAAGACTGTTCAGGGTAAAATAAGAAATAAATCTTAGAGGAAGGGAAATAATAGTCTTCCCTAGGATAGAAAGAGGGGAAGGTATCCCGTCCCTTCTCTACCAACTTCAAAGGAGTATATCACACATGTGGGAAAGTGGGTGCTTCAGTGAGAGGTTGAAGGAACATGTAACATTAAGAAATTAGTGGAAGCCTGAATTTAAGGCCTCCTTCTAGATTAGTCCAACCCAGATGATGCAAACAGAACTGAAGGTCATGACCATGAATAAAGATTATAAATTTTCCTTGTGTTTTGTTTATGTGTTTGTGTGTGTATATGTGTATGTTTCCTTCTGGGGAAAGGGAGTGTGAGAGATAGGATTCCAAAGCGGGAATGAAGGCTCATCAAGGTGCTTCAAACAATCAAAAGGGTTGGTACAAAAAAAAGGTCCTAGAAACGCTCTCCAGAAATTTGACTATGTAGGGCCTGTGTTTTTGCAACACTTGCTGCCATGGGAATGCTTTCACAGATTTCTTTGGGCCCTTTGCTCTCTAGAGTGAGTCAATTAGAATGGGTTTCACAGGCTTTGTGTAGAGATGAATGACTTTCTTTTGCCAAGGCTCTGTCCTCCCCAAGTGGCAGAGAGGGGGTGATAATGCATAAATGTTGATGTGTGCTCCTTCTTCCTGAGTACCCTATGAACCAATAGAATATCACATCACATTGGCAAACAACAACTTGGAGATAATCTAGAGGAAGCTTTGCGATCAAATGATCAATTCTAACCCATTGGTTGTGGTCCCAGCTGTGACTCTGGCCTCCGTACTTTCCCTACCCACTTGGAAGCTCTTGTTGGGGGAGGGAGTCATAACTACAAAGACTGTGTCATATTAATTCTTCCCTGATAATAACAGTGAGCTTTTGCCTCCTGACTCAGAGCTCTTTTTTTCCTCCCTCAAACAGCAATGCCATTATTTAAACAGCCACCTTGAAAACCACAGTGCTTTCTCTAGCAATTCTGAGAGGGGAGTTCTTAGATTTCTTAATTTTAGCATATTCTTTATCCATTCTCATGAAAAACTCCTTAAGGTTACAGATAGCTTTAAAATAATTCCACCACAAGGTCTTTGTAGATATTCAAATCCTTTCAAATCTGAAACCACCCTGAAAAAGCATGCAAAGAAAAGTAGACTAGATGGCTCACTGAAATAGACCTTTTCCACCTCTACAAGGAAAGAGTTTTATGAGAACAATGAAAAAGCTGTAGAGCTGTGATTTAAAAAAAATAAATAAATAAAATGGGTTGTTGAATCTGTCCGTCTAGCTTCAGTTAGCTTTTAAGAAACCCAGAGAGGGATAAAACAACAAGAACACAAAGCGTTAGACTGAAGGGCTTCCAAATACATATTAGTGCTCTTTGGTGGATGGTCATGAGATATTTTTTAAGATTTAAATTTTATCAGCACTCTGACACTGCAGTCTCAAATACTGTATACTTCTGAGTGAAATCTTGAAATTCAAAGAAGAGTGATCTAGAAATTAGCATTCTGGGAAGTGAGATGAATGATCTAGATTGACAAACGATTTAGATGAACTTATTAAAAGTTAAATTTTAAATAGACATTGTAAAGAATTTAAGAGGTACAATAAAAGCTAACCATCTCAGCCATCCTGACCTAACATCATCAGGGAGGTGTCTTAGTCTGTTCAAGCTGCTACAACAAAATACCACAGGCTGAGCTCATGTATATTGAGAAATGTATGTTGAGATCTAGGGGCTGGGAAATCCAGGAAGACGGTTCCAACATGGTCATGTGAAGGTTTTCTTCTATGTTGCAGACTTCTTGTGATGTCCTCAAATGACAGAAGGAGGCTAGGGATCTCTCCAGAGCTTCTTTTATAAAGGCACTAATCCCATTCATGAGGGTTCCACCCTTATGACTTCAGTACCTCTCAAAGGCCCCACCTACTCAGACCATCAGCTTTGGGGGTTGGAATTTCAACATATGAATTTGGGGGCAACATAAAGATTCAGACCACAGCAGGAGGAATGGCTGTCAAAGCTGGAGGTAGAAAAGGTTTCAGG
Organism: Balaenoptera acutorostrata; assembly: GCF_949987535.1. Lineage (NCBI taxonomy): Eukaryota > Metazoa > Chordata > Mammalia > Artiodactyla > Balaenopteridae > Balaenoptera > Balaenoptera acutorostrata. The sequence goes on along the minus strand of NC_080066.1, from coordinate 160,273,442 downwards.
TCAGTCACTCTTTGGAGTACCTCAATGATAGAGCTGGTGAGAATGTGCTAAATGGGATCTTACATGCTCATCTTTTAGTGCGGGCTGCACTTGAATGCAACAGTGTTAAGTAGCTGGATGGACTGCACTGTGGCTCAGGAGGACTTGGGTTACATCCTTAATTTTCCAGTGGCCATGTAGCCTTAAGCAAATTAATTGCATACTTCTGAATCTTAGTTTCCTTACCTGTACAATGGTGGTAAATATCACCTCAGAGGAATATCAAAGCATCTGTGATACAGACCACTGTTTTCCTTAGTCACAGAAGACTTAAACTTACTTGCTTTGTGGTCCAGCATGTGATCTATCCTGGAGAATGTTCCATGTGCACTTGAATGTGTATTCTGCTGCTTTCAGATGGAATGCTCTATAATCTGTCCCATGTTTTGCTTCCTCAGGATCTTCCATGAGATGTCTCGGCCATAAAGCAGGCAACCAGACATCAAAATCCATGAAGCCGAAATTTCTGTTCTTTATAAGCCACCCAGTCTATGGCATTCTGTTATAGTAGCTCAAATGCACTAAGATACTAGCCCTAAGTTGTATATATATGTTTCCATTTATGTGCAAGAGAATTAACTGTCTTGTTTGTGTCACTGTAATTTGTGTTTTCCATCAATTACAAGCCATACTAATGTTTTTAAAATGTAAAATGACAGAGTAAATGATAGGAAAAAATCATAGTAATGATATGGATTTACTGCTTCTTGCCACTTTGAGCAAATCCCTGCATGAGACATGAACTTTGGCTTGAGCTAGCTAGAATTGTATGCAGTTTCTGCATTTGGCCTAAAGTCTGAGTTAACTGAGAGTCTGTTACATTTGAATTCTCATGGAATTAAAAAGGTCAACTTCTTTGTCACCCAAAGCTGAAACAGTTTAAGCAGAATGCCTTGAAGAAATACTTTGAACAGAAGATAAAACTGTGGCCCCAAGATTTTCCAGCATTTTCTGTTAAGAATTCTTTGCCAGACAGCAGAAGCCATCTAAATTATAAAGATCAGATTAAAGAAATTGCCTTACCAATAATGCAACCCATTATTGCAGATGATATAATAGTCATAGCACTGTTCACCTTAGATGCACATAGTAGGCTTGCACTTCTCCATTCTTTGTGAAGTTAGGTGGCCTTGAGAGTTACTTTGGCCAGTGAAATGCGAGTGTAATTAACATATGTCATTTCTGACATAATCATTAAAACCAGTCAGTGGTTCAGTATATTTCCTTCCTTCTCCAATGATCCTGGAAGCATGTGTTAAAAAGCAACTCTGCTGGCCCAGGTCCCTAAGTTACTATTATGATAAGAGTTTCCTGCCAAACCTTTACTTTTTTAGGCTACTGATTTTAGGCTTATCAGCATCAATCAGCATAAGACAGGAATGGACATCTTCAGGAGCCATTACATGAAGGTGCAGGGGAATGGGTAAAGCTCAGATACTAATAAATCAAAGACCAGAGTAATTTACTTTAAAAACTATGTAGAGGGATAATCTGGCTATGGTTTACATGAAACAAATTGAAAGCCTACTAATTGTTTTTTCAAGGAAACTGCAAGCTTGACTTAAAAACCTGTCAGTATTCTATTCCCAATGGCATCCCTGGGCCCTCTAACCTGCACCAGCAGGAATTGGGATTTGCAAGCTGTGTAGATCTAAGAGACCAAATGTCTAATATCCACCCCAGATACAGTCAGGAAGAATGATATATAATGAAGGATCCCAAAAAGACAGGGCCAGGGACTACAAAGATCCCTTCCAGAAAGCAGGATGAGAGTCTTCCAGAGAGGCTTATAAATAAGTTCTCAGAAAAAGGAATGGCTATTACTTTGGCCATACAACATTTTATCCTCTTTTCTGAATAGAAATTTTTATGTTTGTGATTCTGTCCCTGTCCCACCATGGCATGTTGTGAGTGTGGGGGGCAAGTACCTCTTTTACTAGTTTCCAGAGCAGCAAGAGCCATATCTAAATAATCTCAAAAGGATTATATATCAGAGACCCCAGACTTTGAGATAGATGAGTGGTAAGATTAAGGTGTAGGTTTCTTTGGGGAAGGTGATGAGCAGCTCCAGGAGCAGGAAGAAGGGTTTGTAAGGCTATTTAGGAGCCAATGGGATGAACTGTGTCAAAGACACCAACTTGTCCCACAATATGTTATCTTCTGTTGTAATAAAAACTTTTAGCTAAGCTTGTACTTACCTAGAATGGAGACTTGAAGACTATAGAATATATTTTAGCTTCCCTTACAGCTATGGTAAGATTTGTGACAATGGAATATATGTGGATTTCATGCAGCAGGATCTAGGAACTTTCATTAAAAGACAGTGGGTACTACTCTTTCCCACCTTCTTTTTTGTCCCTTTCTATATCAGTGTGCTTGGATACGGATACCATGATCTTGAACCATGAAGACAGAGACCAAATCCTAGGGATGATACAATGATAACCTAGGGAGTCTGGTCTGAATATTATGGAACAGAGCCATCATACTGGCCATGGACTGCTTACTTCCAGGCTTCATAAATGTCAGCAAAAAATCAACTTCTCTTATTTAAGCTAAATATTCTTTTAGGGTTTTCTGTCAGTTAAACCTAATCTTTTTGTAACATTTAATGACATTATGATTATAGAAGTCATTGCTATAGTAGAAGTTGTTCAATGCATGTGTTGAGTATATAAGGAAGGAAAAAAAGTGTTGCTGCTTGTATGCCTGACTTATCTTCTCTGTAAGTAAAAAAATGTCTCATTAACATGATTACTCAAATTTCTACCAAATTCTGAATCTTCACCTGCTTGGCTTAACACTCTTCTACTCCCCCTTACACACAGATGCCTCAGAGTCTCCCCCACAAGAATTCAAGAAGTTCCTAGTGTTGGAAATACCTCCCATGAGCTCAGGACGAAGTCTGTCATTGTTCTTTCCATTTAATCCCATCCATTAAGAGGCCCAGTAACTGTGTCTACTCTCAGCACCCTTTCAGGACACTGTTCTACTGAATATAGCTACCCTCTAGCTTCTTTACCTCTCATTGTTAACCTCTATCTCATGGTAGCTCAGAAACAGTCTGTTGTTTTGTGGTATGTTGCAACACTTGACTCTGGTGTCAAAGAAAAATTTCACCAGTTAATACAGGCAAAGAGACTTTACTCAAGACTATTGCAATAAGAGTCAAGACACCTGAAACTAACAACATTGTAAATCAACTATACTCCAATAAAATTAAAATATTTTTTAGAAGGCTATTGCAATAAGAGTCAAAACCATTGCAATAGGGTGTTAAGATTGAGTTCAACTTTGCTGAAACAAAAGATAGGAGAGTTTAAGTGCTGAGGTGAGCTAGTGGAAAAGTACTAGAGCACACTGGTGAGAAGGTTGATCGATGTGATTATGCCATCTGTGTTAGCTACTTGGCACTTATCTAAGTTAGGCTCCCACCCTCCAGCAGAGACTGGGAGATAGGGATAACATCTTTCTTGATAAAGACATTTCAAAGGGTTGGCTCCCAAGTCCTTAAGAAAGATACCCCATGGTTGTAAAACTGGCAAGAGACTGAGGGAAGATTTCTCTCTCAAAGGGGCAGAGAAAATTTTACAATTACATGTTTTCTAAAGTAAATTTCTAAGAAAAGTTAGGTCAGGGACCTAGAGTCAGGAAGAAACCTGACTGGCTGAGGGGAATGTTAAGTCCCTTCAGTCACTAGATTGGTTAGAAGAGTCCATATAACTACTTCCACTAAAAACTGGCAATGTATTTAGCCAAGGATACGTAAGTTTACAGAACATAAGTGGTCACATATAGTAGGAACAAGAGTTGCACATTGCAGAGGAGTTACTTTTGACTCCTCAGATCCCTTTGGGGGGTGGGGGAAGGGGGAGAAGACAGGTGGCACAGTTAATGGTGACACTGTTCCTACACGTTAAGATTTTATCAAATCTAAGAAGAGGAACTTTGTGCTATAGGCTATAGCCCTTTTTAAAAGTAGCAGCTACATTATTATTCAGGAAGAATTTATACATCTAACTTATGCCTCAGTAAGAGATATTTATAAACATTTGGAACCATTAGGCTCCTAAGCCAAATACAGTGTCCATAATACTACGTATCCTACACCCCAGGAAGGAACGAACACTGTCAGGGCCCAGCCATCTCAGAATGGCATTGTGGACTCCGGATTTCAAATCATACTAAAAATTCCTTTCCAAACATGCCTTCACATCTCACCTGCTATGTTCTTTTGACATCTCACAAAAAAAGTAATTCTTAACTCTAGTAGTAAAATGCAAATCTCTCAACACTGGATCGCCCATGTAAACGAATACTTGGAGATGGGAGGGGAACTCCCTGCTTTGCTCCAGGCCCCTAAATACAATCCAGCTGAATTGGTCAGCTAAAATATGCTTAAGAATCGCAGAATATCTGTGGCTTACATACAAGCATTCATTGATTCTGCCTTTGTGGATTGGCTAGAGTTTTGCTGATTTAGTTTGAGCTTGATTCTAGGATATGAGTTCAGTTCAGGCCAGCTCCACAAAACCTGTCTCACACCCCTTGGATGAAAGGCTAGCCAAGGCATTTCTTTTCACAGAGAGAAGCAGGAACGCAAAGGGACAGTCCAAACTTACTGGCATATTCCAAGCCTCAATTCAACTCCCATTTTCTAAGTTCTCATCAAATAAGTCACATAGCCAAGGCCAACAGCAAGGGGGAAGGAAATGTACTCTTTCCACAGAGGTCAGGGAAAGGGAATGAGTATTTCTCAACAATAATCCAATTTACAATAGAAGCCAAGCCCCCCAGTTGTATCTGAATTTTCTTCAAGGAGACAAACTAAGGTCCAGTAAAAGCTTTGCTGAGGCCCCTCAAGTTGTAGATAGTGAGTTCCAATATTATCCTCTCTCATCCTACCCTACCTGGAGAAGTCACTAGATTCAAAGGAGAATGAGATCTCTAAGAGTTTAGGGATTTGCCTATTATGAATATGAAAGACTCTGCCATAAATTCCTTCTTTCCAGAGACCAAAAGACAGGCCAAGAGGCATTATTTATGCCTTCCATGTCTGAGGGCTGGCTAATGTAGAGAAATAACACTGAAGATCACACAGGAAGAATTAACCACCCACCACTCCTGAACACAGGCCAACAGTCTGGATTAGATTAACATTCTTTATTGCTACTGCTTAGACTTTTCTCACAAATGCTAATGAAGTAATTTCAGAAGGCTGGAAGGTGATTGTTGGCACAGTGTAGGTAAACCTTATTTAGGGATGTGGTAAACAGAAACTAGATTTTCAGATTTGCAGACTCAATACTTGATGAATTGAAAGCAAAGTGCCTGGCTACTGGTTCTCTTCGGCCCACCTTTTAAGCAACCCTCTTCTCTTCTGTCACCTCATTTATTTACTGTGAGAATTCCAGCAAATGTGATCTCTCTTCTGTTCATTTACTCATGCTGTTTGAATTGATGTCTCAGATGTGCTTCTGTGCCTGCTCTTCCCTTTAGCTCAAATCAAACTTTATTTCTTCAAAGCCAGAAGCTTCCACAGAGAGCTAAGCAACCATTTCTAAGCATCTAGAGAATTGTGTTTTTGTGCTGTAAAATTTGGGGAAGGGAGTTTAATTGGAACTGAAGGACTTTCAACTCAAAAAGTCCTATTCAGTTAAAACTTCACTCTTATGTTTCCTTTTGGAATATAAGCAGTAACGCTGAGCCAAACTCACTCTAGTTGCAGTGACGTCTTTAGTTATAAGAATTCAAACTACCCACGACTTGGTTAATTGGAATTTAGGCTAAACTTAATATCAAGCAATATTTGCAAGTGGCAAGATCAGAAGTCTGTATTAAATTTTTTCAAAAATCCACTGGGAGCCTTAAGGTTAAGGCAGATTAAAATCTTATCCTTGTCAGCCTCTGGATCTGTTCCTACAAACAAGAGCTTAAATGATTCAGCTCTATACAAATGTTAACAGTTTATATATAAATGCATTTACAATAATATGCACTGGCAATATTTTTTCAAATATCCTGAAGTTGGCTATATCTCCAGCAATAATTTCTCCTAGTTACTGTGGATACCACAAGCAACTTTCTCCAAAGACTCACTGATGAGGAGTATGCCCTTCAAGATGTTAAAAGATATTTACTTTCTCACTGATTGATGGTCTTTACCACTTATTTCTACCACCAGTTCATTCAAGGTTCTGGCAGCTTCCCAACCAACATAAGAATTTCAACATCAAGCATGGTAGTCTTCCTTGAAAACTTTTATGCCACCTCTGCACAATATAATCTACACCCTTTCTCAGCCATTGTGAGTCACATCTGTACATGAGATAATCAAGTAACAGTCCAGTTAAATGAATGCTAAAGTGGAGCGAACTAGTGTAGTACATCAGCAGTGAAATCAAATGCAGAGACGTACAGCATTTAACAATGGCTCCTATTCTCCTGGCGTACAGGCTTGGAAAAATATACATTATAGTTAGACTCTTTAATACTAAAATGGGAAATTATATATACATATATATGCACACATGTATATATCTCCCATATACTATTTCCAAATTAAACTTTATACCCCATAACTGATCCAGGGCAGTGGTAATCAAAGTGTGTTCTCACGAACTCCATCTGGTCTCCTAAACCGTGAAGATCAAAAGGTTAAGTGCCTCCTATTCCCTTGTGTCCCACCCATTGTTCCAGCCACTGCCCAGGGACCACTTTTATAAAGCCTTCAATCAGCTTCATACAGGCATTCTAGAAGTCTAGATTCTACACCCACATGATATAACTCTCGCTTTGCTTCAAGAATTGGGAAACTGCCAGGAACTTGCTACACATACCTGAGCAGCCCAGGAGTGCAGGTGAGTCGATTCCTTTGGAGCCACTGTTGACCAGTGAGGATGGAAACATTGGCTAAATGTTTGTTTCCCAGATAGACAGTTTTGAAATGCATTTCATAAGAGTCCTCAGGAGGTCCTGCAGAATCTGACACCAATCACCCATAGCAATGATCAGCTCAAAAACATCCTTGTATTGTCTTCCCTGCTTTCCCTGTTTTACCTTCCCACTCCTGTTCCCCAAGATGGCTTCCTAAATAAACTCCTGCATGGAAGCCTGGGTCTTGGGCTCCGCTTTAAGAACACAGGCTAAGAGGTAAGCCTTTGGAATGAAGCCAAATATTGAAGACAGACCTAATGATATTCACCGCACTGCACTTGTCTAGGCAGCAACAAACCTTTTAGGATGGTTTTCAAATATTAAGAGATAAAACAAAAGTAGCATTTTTTGAGCCTCTCAATTCAATTAGATTTTCACTATTTAAGGTTTCACTTTGTAACAGATATTCTGTAGCAATTTGATATTTTATTCAGAATCAAATCTTTCTCTAAAAGGGTAGACTTGTAACATTATGCAGAATGCTAAAAGAATGTAACCCTGGCATCCATTTACCCCTTTTCTAACTGAACCCCATCCAGTAATTTGGAGATGATGTGCTCATATCCAGGACTACATTTCTGTCTTCTATGTAGCTAAGTGGGGCTGTGTGGCCAATTCTGGCAGGTTCTGGCCAATCAGATGAAAGTGGAAGAGTGTAGGACTTCCAGGAGTTCTCTTGAAAGGGAAGGGAAGATGGGCTTCTCAGACTTCCTTGCCTTTCCTCTTGATGCTTGTCTGTAAAATGACTCTGGACATCTGGTCAACACAAGCAATTCAAACTATGAGGTGACTTTAAGAAAGGAAGGCAAGGGCATTCTCTGGTGGTCCAGTGGTTAGGACTCCCCGCTCTCACTGCAGAGGGCCCGGGTCCAGTCCCTGATTGGGGAACTAAGATCCCACAAGCCGCATGGGGCAGCCAAAAAAACCAAAAAAGGCGAGGTAAGAAATGCAGGAAGAGAAGTTTGAAGAACTCTGGGTCCCTGATGACCATGGCATTGCCATACTAGCTCCAAATTGCCCACCTTCAGATTTCTGTTTATATAAGGAAAAATAGTCTGTCTTTTAAAGTAATCATTATTTGGGTTTAATCTGTCACATGTAGCCAAAAATAATCCTAACTTATAAAACCCTGCATATAGAAATTATAGGCAAGTGTTCATTAAGGTTGTGGTTCTCACTAAGGGTGATACTGTCCCAAGGATCATTTGGAAATGTCTGGACATTTTGGTTGTTACAACTTGAGTACTGCTACTGGCATCTAGTAGGTAGAGGTTACTGGTGATGCTAGCCATTCTATAGTGCACACAACAGTCCTCACAACAGAATCATCTGGCCCAAAATGTCAACAGTGCCAAAGTTGAGAAATTATGCATGAACTAAGCCAATTTACTCCCTCCTCTTAATACAGAATGATTAGTCCATACAAGAAGTTGCCCAAGTAGTCTTGGATAAAGCCCCTTTATTCCTCTGGTTAGCTTTATTTGGAGTGAAAAAAGTTACACCATGTAGCAGGGTTTAAGGTTTCCAATATCATAAAGAACATATTCCCCTGCCTTTTTAACTTTAGAAAGATCTCAATGACAGAGCAAAGTGAGAATTTGATTTTAGGGCAGCTGGATGAAATACCAGATATAACCCAATTCCACCCACTTCACTGTTTTCTTCCTATAGCTGAAGACATTTGCCACTGTGGGAGGTGAGGTAACACATATTCAATTATTCTCCTTGCACTTCATTTAAACTTAAAGATATTTTCTGTTCACTTTCTTGTTAAAAAGAAATGAGAGATGTTCATCATAAGGGCATTTAGAAATTACTATTATTGAGCAAAGGGAAGAAAATTACAGCCATTCATAATCCCAACAGACCCAGAAAAACTACTAACTCTGCAATGTATAGGCTTCTAGATCTTTTCTATACACATATATTCATACATTAATGAGACCATATCAACCTATTCTTTATAACCAGCCCTTTTCCCCCTACTTAGAAGTATCACACTTTTATATCAATAGTTATCCATCTATCTTTCAAAAGCCCAGAGCCCACCCGCCGCCTTTTAGAAGGACAAAAATGACCTGTCACATTTTTAAATGTGAGAGTTACACACAGATTTACTCCATTTCAAGGATGCCTCCCTGAAACTATGGGGAGTTCTCCTTACACACTAGCAATCAAGGCCATTCTTCCAACATTGTTTGTAGCATCGCTTATTGCCTTGGAAATTATACAATCTATCCATTTATCTCCCTCAAACATGCAGTCACAAGCACATGTGCATAATATCTTCCCTAGATAAATATAAAACATGAAATTTTCTCTAATACCTTTCTCAGTGAAGCCTGGGAGAAGACATGCCTTAAAATATATAAGTAAAGCTCCAACTAGCAAGATAACCTCCCAGTTTGCTACTAATTTAAAGAGTAAATTGAAAGCTGTTAAGAGACAGCTTAGCAGAGGAGCTGCCTAGCCTGGAGAAACAGGAGGCTAGGAATATAACTGGCACTTAGCACACTGAAATGCTTCTTAAAGAAGAGAAAATCATAAGGTTCAAAACCTGTAATTTTGTGAACTAACATCAACCTCCAAAATATTTTGCATGAACTCACCAGGGGATGATCATTGCAGTAAGAGAACTTCAGCTGGTCTGAACACTGCCCAACGAGCCACTCAGATTTGCCTTCACTGGACTATCGTAACGAGCTACACCTATGTGTTCAGACAGTAAGTAGAGAGGATTTGGGTGGGTTCCGAGTTTACCTGAATGTGTTTAGTGAAGAAAGAATTGGGCTTACTCAAGCTTGAGTCTAGCCTACTAGCAAAGACTTAAAGCCAATATTGAATCATTTTGTTTTTTTCTATTTTGAAAGATATTAGCATCTATTTCCCTAAATGCCTGTGACTGATCACAGTTTATTCATGTGGAACAAGCACTTGTGACTTGTGAATTATGGTTTCACTTTCTGATGTGAACAAGGCCACAGACTTCTCTGGAATACGGTCTCTTCAACACCAGAGTAATGCTCTAGTCTACTAATCTTGAATGCAGAGGCATGTATTATTTTTATGATTAACAGTACAAGATATACTAAAAGTGGTTGATTGAACAAAACCAATTTGCATTTAGATATAGGGAAAAAGTTGTGCTTCATTAGAAAGCTATGCATTGTCTCTAACATACTTTTCAATGTCATCTGATTCTATGGGAGCTATTTTACATTTAAGTTGTAGATAACTGATATCAATGGAAAATTGTGTATAAGCATGAAAATGAATCTTTTGGTGGAAGAACAACTTTTCCCTACCCCCATGGAAAAGATAGTTTTGACCCTTGAGCTGGAATGGGTTAACTGAGCAGGCCTGAGTTACCCAAACCCTGCACATTCCAAAGACCTGTCTTTAGGACTGGCTCTTGGTCAGTTCCAGGGAGATAATCTCTGGGCCCTTTGAACATTCTTCCTGATAAGAATGTTCTGTGCACTTTTTTAATGCTTTGGGCCACTCTATACTAGATAAGTTTATCCTAATGGTGTGATATATGGTGAAAGCCTTTTTTGTTCTGGGAGGCGGGCTAGAGTCTGAATAGCTGAGGTCAGCTACATGGGCACTACATGTTTACATGACTGACACCCTTATAAAATCCATGGACACCAACAGTCAGGTGTGCTTCACTTCACACCTGTTGTCACATCATTACTGGAAGAATTAAATGCATCCCTGTGTGACACCACTGAGAGGAGACACCTGGTAGCTTATGGCTGGTTTCTCCTGGACTTTGCCCTGTATGTCTTTTACTTTGCCAATTTTAAAATGTGTCCTTTTGCTGTAATAATCCATAACTATGGGGTAGAGTCCTGTGAGTCTTCTACCAAATCACTGAGCCTGAGGCGGGTCTTGGGACTCCCAACCTACCTCCATTTGCATATTCTTTTCAATACTCCATATTTGTGTGCCTGTTCCTAGGGTTTTCCTTTGAACCAGTTATAACATCATCCTGATTCTCTCATTAAATAAAATCTTTAACATGTGTTCATTTTAAAGCTATAAATTATGATTTTACCTTTAAAAAAGGTTTAGTAGAGCAAAATTTCTTTAAATAAATATCTACTCTAGGAGAGGTTCCTAATAAGTACAAAAAGATATCCCTCCCTCTCACAACTTTGCAACCAGTATGTTAAAGCAAGTCTAAGACTAAACTCCTCTGTGTACTATATAAACACTTATTAGCAAGTGGAAACAAACGAGAGTTAGACCACATTTTCAGTAGCTAAGCTCTCCTGACTAGCAGGCTCATGAGAGGCTCTCAGAAAGCAGACTCAGTAAGACTCTGATGAAGAGTCAGTCTTTAGGAAGCCTGGGTGACAAGGTTCTCCATGAAATAAATGGTCACAGGATCCCAAAAGTCACACTGATACTCCACTGTCATGTTTGCTCATTCAAGCAACTGCCAAATTCTTATACCTCATTCATGCAATTGCCATGGGGAATATACACGCTTCCTAAGCCGCCACCCAAGTTTAACACCTTTATTTCACTGATGAAAAGTTATTTCTAACACTACTTATGCTAATAATAAACAACCTCTCTTGTGTAAATTTTCATACATGAGTGCTAAGGTACCATCTTCGAAGCTGTTGATTTCTGATTGGGGTGCTTCACATGATATGCTGTTCAACCACCTTTGAAGTGTGGATTCCTGAATAAGGTACTGTAAACAACAACTTACCTTAGGGTGTAAATTAGAGTTAACCTGCATACACAAACATGTATCCCACTGTTAATACTAAAATAGCCTTAAAATAAATTCTACACAAATAGGAGTGTTAGGAAGAAAACAAACTCAGAACGATCATTATCTTCCTTTCTTTTCATCTTCCTTTAGGCACACTTTATTTCTTAAATAATTACTAATCAAAAAATCTTTTAGAGCATCTACTACATATGAATAGGATTGTGTAGGCAATTGACTAATTTGAACAGGATTAAGTCTTGATCTCTTCAAGTAGAATAGGAAAAAAAACTTACCAAATGTCCTAGCATGTAGTACTGACTTTATAAATATTATATTTAATTTTCACAATAACCTTGAAAGCTCTTATCTCTTATCAATGGTGATAAAACCCAAGTCAGGAAGGTAACAAATTGCCACACAGTGAAACCGAGATTGTAACCAGAATGAACACCTCTTATACCCCATGCTCTTGTTCCTAGAGCACAGTAAGTCTCCCTCTTTCCTCTCAAAAGTGACCTTGGGCTAACACAAATACATAAGCATCAGTTCCTAGACAATTTCATTATGAAGACAATTTCATTATGAAGACAACATTCAAAAAGTGACTTTTATGGCAGCCACTATGTTAACTATTGTATATTCCTTATTTTCTCAAATTCCAAAAAGCTTTGATAGAGTAATACAAAGTTAGGAAGATTAAGTGGAAGATAAATGATAAAGTAAGATTTGAACTAAACTTTTTCACATACTTTCTATATTCTGTTGTCTAGTTGACAATTATTGTTACTTTTATTTTTTCCCATTACTTATCATTAGGTATAAGGGTGGGTGGGGTAAGAAATACGAGATTATTGTGCTCTGGATTGATCTAAATTAAATCCATAAGGAATGTTATATTTTGTTTGAGCATTAAATATTGAATATTTACACATGTGAAAAGCAGAAAGTATTAAAGTCTCAGAATTATAAAAAAATACTGAATTGATTAGCATGACTGGAGCTAGACTTTTTAAAGGAAAAATATGCAAATTCATGTGGAAAATACTTATTCAATAAACAATTATTGAGTAGCACCCATAGTTCCAGGTACTGGAGGCACAGCAAATGAACAGAATGGACAAAAATACCAGCCCCCTCAATGTGCTTACAATCTAGAAATGCCAATTCAAACAAGTGAGGAGAGGGTGGATTATTCAATAAATGTGCTGGAACAAGTAGTTGACAATATGGGGTAAATATTAAGTCAAATCTCTACCTCACATAAAATACATTTTAGGCAGATTAAGAAAGTAAAACTTTAAAATTTAGAAAAAAAATTTAACATTCTGTTACAGAATATTTTCATGATATTGGATGGAGAGATTAAACTATTCACATAAACCTCAAAACAGAAAAATATTGACAATAAATTTATGAAAATAAGTCTTTTGTATGGTAAAGCAAAAGACATCACAATGTGTGGGCATATCAGCAGGATGATCTCATGAACTGTGGTCATAGGTCAGAAAAATTCATGAGCTATTAAAGACTCAAATTTTAAGCCTCACAAGTGTTGTGGTCCAAAGAAAAAAAGATCACATTAACTAAGAAGGACTTTTGCATGAATAAAGTACAGTTACATATCCTAGAATCCCATTATTTCAAACAACTTAGGTGTTATATTAGTATATATCTTGAGCCCCAAATATATATTTTTTTAATGTTGTCAACCTGTATAGGGATTGTAGATTTCTGTATATAGACAGAAAGTTAGGTAATATGAACAATTAGACCAACGTCCTTCAAGTTCATGGGTGGGACACCGTAATTAAAAATGGGGCTTACTATGATTTGGTGCAGGGAAGGGAATCACACTGCCCTCTGCTGCTCCTAATCTCCTGCCCAAACAAAATCTCTGGGAGAAAGTAATCTCAGTTTACCATATGGTGTCTTCCTTCATTAGTGAAGAGAAAGCCCCAATTGAGATGGGGTTTATCTTTTTTTTAAGTACATACACATTTTAACTCTGGGAAGATAATAGAATTTAGGCAAGTGAATCAAAACCATAGTGTTAATATGGAATCTATGTATATTTTGTAATTTATGTACTTCTAAATTTTAAGAGACTTTGTCCTATAAGTGACAGTCCTGCTCTTCCAATTTAAAATGCATAGTTGACTTAGAATTTTAAATTGATAACCTAAGTTTATTTTTCGAACAAAGAATTTTAGGTTCACCATATTGTAAGTGTAAACTGCTGTATACATTGGAGGATTTTTAAATTTTTCAACAAACGTTTTAGATTTACAAAAAGTTATATAGTACAGAGAATTCCCACGTGTGCCACATTATTTCCCCTATTGTTAACCTCTTACATTAATCTTGTACATTTGTCAAAACCAATGACCCAGTAGACCCACTATTGGTACGTTATTATTAACCACAGTTCATAATTTATTTGTATTTCACTAGTTTGTACCCAACATCCTTTTTATGTTCCAGGATGCCATTCAGGGATTACATGTAGTCATGTCTTATTAAGTAACTCTAGACTGTGGGCATTTCTCAGGTTTTTGTTTTTGATGACTGTAACAGTTTTGAGCAGTACTGGTCAGGTGTTTTCTACAGTGTCCCTCAACTGGGATTTATCTGATGTTTTCCTCATGATTAGACCCAGAGTGTGGGTTTGGGAAGACCACAAAGTAAAGTGTCATTCTCATCACATCATACTATCAAAATGACTTGTCACTGTTGTTAACCTTGATCTCCTGGCTGAGAATGTTTATTCAGGTTTCTCCAATGCAAAGCCACTCTCTCCACAGGTACTTTCTCTTCACTCCCTTGCCCACCTGGGCCCCCTTTTCCAAATGATACTCTTTGAAAGGAAGTCGCTATGTGCAGCCCACATTTAAAGACTGAGGGATTAGGCTCCACCTTCTTTATGGGGAAATAGCTGTATAAATCATTTGGGATTTTTCTGCATGGCAGATTTGTCTGTTCTCCCTACTTACACTTGTATTTGATTATTTAGTTCAGTGTGGAATCCTGGATGTTTATTTTTTACCTCAGGTTATAATCCAATGCTACTTTGTTTTGCTGCACAAATTGTTCCAGTTTTAGGCGTTGGGAGCTCTTTCAGTTAGATCCTGTGATCCTTTGATGGCCACTGGCTTGTGCACATGTATGTATGTCTTAATAAGCATGTCCCTACTTTCTGGCACTAGCAGAGTCTGCAGGTTCATTCTGTATATGTCATGTCTGGTCCTAGAATCAGCCATTACTCCAAAGACTCATGGTTCTTTTTATCAGACAATGGTATGAGAAATGAACATGTGGGCACTGACTGTGTTTATTGCTACTGGGGCATAAGAATTATCTAAGCACTTAGAAATGTTTTGTTTCTTAGTTCAAACAACTACATAATAAAGTAGTACTTATATTAAATATGTTTAGTTTACAAATACACTTCAAAATGTTTGAAAAAGTTTAACTTAGTTGTAAATAGGACTAAGCATTATTCAAAAGCTCTATAAAAGTGATTAAGAATTACTAGACATAAATGTATTGATGAAATTTTTACACTAACCGTAAAGCCCAAGAAGGAACTCAGTTCTTTAGCTTTAATTTTACAAAATTATCAGTTTACAACCCCCAAAAACTTCAAAACAGTCTTGTTCTGTAGAAAAAAAGCAAACTGAAAAGCACTTTAAAACACAATTCACGTAACTGAGAAACACTCCCCGTCTGAAATATTTCTAGAACTGCTGTACGTCAATTTTAAAAAAGACAAACACGCTGATACAGGAACGAAGAATGGGGAAGTACAGCACATTCACAGAAGGAGAAACCTGAATGCCCAACAAATACGTGAAAAGATGTTGACCTTCACTAGCATGTTAGTTTCTATGGCTTTTAAAAACTACTACGAAATTAGTGGCTTAAAACAACACAAGTTTCTTACCTTACAATTCAATAGAAGGAAGTCTGACAGGGATCTCACGGGGTCAAAATCAAGATGGCTGCAGGGCACACTGCTTCCTAGAGGTTCTCCTTACCTTTTCCAGTTTTTAGAGGCCACTTGCTTCCTTGGCTGGTTCCCTTCTCTCTTCAAAGCCAGCAATGCCGGGGCAAGACCTCCTCACACAACCACCTCTCTGCTTCTCCTCTCCTGCCTTCTCCTCCTTTTAAGAACGCTTGTGATTAAATTGGATCCACCTGGATAATCCCAGCTGCTCTCAATGTCAGCTGATAACCAAAGTAATTTCACCTGCCACCTTCATACCCCTTTGCTACACAATTTAATAAATATGGATTCTGGTGATTAGAACACGGACTTCTGGGGAGGGGGTCCATATTCTTCTTACCACAATTAGCAATCATGGGAACTAAATTAAAACAAGGCCAAGTTTTCTCATAACCTGCCAAACGGAGTGTAAATCAGTTTAACCACTTTGAGTAGTCTTGAAATTTGAAAATTCAATCATATTTCTAGATAGAGAAACTCAAGCAAGTGGTATCAAGGTGTCTATTATCATGTTCATTCTTTTGAATAGCAAAAAGTTTTAAAACAAGCTAATTTCCCAATAAGCAAAGAATGGGTAAACTGTGATGTTTTACCATATCACAATATATCATGTAAAGATTGAAATGCATAAAACAGAGCTACATATACATATCAATATGGGTATGTCATAAACATAGTATAAATTAGTAACATGCAGAAAATTACATGATTTATGTAACTGTTTAAATACACCACACATTTATCTGTGTAGTTTACTATATAATATGTGGAGCCTTTTAAGGAAAAGAATACAAAATTACAAGTGAAAACTATAACTTAGATACACAAATATTTATTTAGATTGAAAAAAGAAATCACAACTAATTACTCAAGTCACTTTTTTTCTGAGATACTTGTAGGCAATATATCAGAAATGCTTTCAAATTGCCACCTGGCTTCCCCTTCTCCTCCAAAGCATTTAGAGAGCCAAGTTTGGGGGGAGGAGGACTCTGGTACTTCATTTCATTGGCTTCAAGAAAAATCCATCTCTTTACTTATATATGATGTATAAGTATAAACCCATGGATATCTATTGAAGCTGTAACATTATCTTTCTTTAAAATAAATGAATATTTTCATTTAATAATGAATGAAAGAATAAATAGATAAATACAATATTCAAACAACTGAATCACACATTTTCCTCATTACAGACTTGGCATCTTAAACTCAATAGTTTTATCCCCTATTCATTACCTTTCCAACACAGCCAGCTCTCCCTCTTGAATCCCTCTTTACTGACACCCCTTCCTTCAGAGCACCTGGATTATTGTTCAGCTTCCCAACTGATCTCTCTGTTTCCATCCTTGCTCCCAACTTATATTCTGGACAGAGCAGCCCAGATATTCTTTCAGACTGTAGATCATATTGTATCACTTCTGTTTGCCCAACTTTCCAATGGCTTCACATTTCACGTAGAATAAACTCCAAGCTTTTACAGTGACTATGTTGCTGTCCCAGTGTTCACACTTCAAGCATGTGGTACTTGAAGCCTTCCCTAGTCAGCTATGTGGCTCATTCCTTCACTTACTGGGGCCTCCCATAAAATGTCAATTATGAGAGAGGCGTCTCCAGACCAAACCACTTTATTCAAAACATCTCAGCACTACCTCCATCTTTCAGCCTCCTTCCTCTTCCTTGTTTTCCTTATTATTACCTATCACCACCTAACATATATTTTGTTGTTGATTATCTGTCTCTCCCAAAAGAATATAAGCTACAGGAGAGCAGGGACTCCTCGTTCGCTGAAGAAGCCCCATACACATAACAAGCACTCTATAAATATTGATTGCATGTGAACATATTCAGTGACTAAATGAAAAATCCAAGTTGATGTAAGTGTGTTAAGGTTGTTAAAAGAGGGCTTTGAGGAAAGAGAGATTTCCAGATATGCAAGGAAAGGGAAAAGAGAAAGGAAAGCAGCAGATAATGTGATTTACCTGTAAGGGAGAGATGAAGAGAAATAGAAGATCACTAAGTAAAGGCAGCAAGAGACATACAGTACTTGGAAGACAAGCAGACAAAGGAAATGAGTGTAGCTTGGTTTCTCTGGGGTGTCAAGTTTGCATAAAGAAACAAGTCTTAAAATCCTTTCAGGGTTGGCTAAAAATAGGTTGTGCGGCATCTTAAGTGCCGAGATAAGAAGTACATATTTACTCAATTGTCAAAGGTTGATGTTGAAGATATCTTAAAAAGACGATCATACAGAGACATGCTTCAGAAGCATTAATATACAGTTGTGTGAAAGTGATAGTGAAGCCATGAAAATCAGAGTTGAGTTGGGAAATTATTTAGGGCAAGAAGTCATAAAGTCTTCAATTATCTATAACTTGAAGAGAGACTCAGCAGAGGTAAAGTATACACAATTAGTCATGTTAACCCTGGCTACATGGGTAGGAAAAGGTGTTAAAACTTGAACTTTGGGGAACATATCTATTTTAATGAGAGAAGAGAGATTAGCAGGCCAGTGAGATGAGGAAAACGTGCTTCTTAATGTATTTACCATGAAATTTTTGTGTGTGATCATTATACTGCAGAATATTAAGTAACTAATATATGCAAAAGGTGCAAGTAAGCTCTTTGAAGGCAGGGACCATAGACATTACACTTTCTTTGAAATTTTAACCAACATAAATCCTAGCATATTAATATACACACAAGGTTTAGTCAATTAACGTTCAATTAACCTTTTTCAAGTGAATGACTGGCTGGATTAATAGTTAGGAATGAAATGGGAAATAAAGCTGTTTCTGTCATTAAGATCTAGTTTGGAATGAAATACACCTATCCCAGGAGCATGCAATAATCTAGTATAGGCTTAAAGATGGAAACAAAACAGCAGCAAGCAGTTTTGTTTCATTGTTTAAAAAAAAAATAGTGGGGAGAGGGAAGGTTAATAGTATGATTTCTATTTAGTATGGCATGAAGTAATTCAAATAGCTTAACAGTGATACAGGGTATTAGAATAGAGGCCTGGTCTGAAAGGACTTGAGAAAATTATAAAACTGCCAAGCTAGAAAAACAGTAAAATATAAAGAGTGCTTAATGCTTTATTTCCTGAATATCCTTGTGTTTTCATGGAATATTTCTTTCTACAGTAATCAGTGTATTTGGTGGAATGTGTCTTACTTGAAAATGCAGATGTTGTACTGCTGGCAACTCAGCCTCAACTGGCCTTGTGGTAGGTTATACTATCATTAAAAAAGGAACTGGTTGTAAAAATAAGTCTTCATCTCCATAGAAGAATTTATTGCTCCAATAAAGGGAAAGGCCCCCAAGGTTCACTGACTCTGCTTTACTGAAGAAAGAGAAAGGAAAGCTTAGGGATTTTTCTGTATCATATGATGAGTTCATTGTAGCAAATGGGAATGGAGGTGGTGAATTGCTGAAGATATCAAAGGAAGTTCAGCCTAAGGGGAAAAATAGAGGATGGACATTTAGGTTGTTGAAATAAAAATGAACCTACCTCATTTGGGAAGGTGCAAGCGAGAAGTAATTTGAGTCTATTTTACGCTATAGGATCTTAACTGGATGTTTCTACCTCCCCAGTAAAGCACTTATTGAAACAGCCTCTTTGGGCAGTATGTTATTTCCTGTTGCTGGTGAAACAAATGACCACATATTAGTAGCTTAAAACAACACAGATTTATTATCTTCCAGTCCCGGACGTCAGAAGTCCAACCTGGGTTTTGCTGGGCTAAAATCAGCATTGGCTAGGGTGTGTTCCTTCCGAGGCTCCAGGGGAGAGTTCATTCCCTTGCCTTTTCTAGCTTCTAGAGGCTGCCTGCATTCCTTGGCTCATGTTCCTTCCTCCACCTTCAAAATACAACAATGGCAGAATTGCCTTTCCCATATCAAATGACTGAGACACTGATTCTCCTGCCTCCTTCCTCCACATATAAATATCTTTGTGATTACTTTGAGTTAAACAAATTATATAAAATAATCTCCCCACCTCAAGATCCTGAACGTAATCACATCTGCAAGGTCCCTTTTGTCATGTAAGGTACCATATTCACAGGTCCCTTGGTTTAGAGTGTGGATATTTGGGGGGAGAGCATTATTATCACTACCACAGAGAGGTAATATTTTTTTATTTGAATATGTATGTTCTACAGTAAACAGATTCATAAAGAGTTGAGCATTGTGAAACTTTCCAGGTATGAATGATCCTTTTAAAGTGTGTCTGTGTTCTTTCTGCTTTGTGTCTCACCAGCAGTAATAAAGATGACAAGTAGCAGTGATAATTTTACTTACTCAAAAGGCAAGAGAGAAGCCATTTTAGTTCTTTTATACACTCCAAAGCTATTGAAAAGTCATCAGGACAAAGACCTTACTATATCCCTAAATACAAAGCTGCATAAGAAGAGATGTGTAGTGGAAGGGGTAACATTTTACCTGGTCTCATGTTTTACTATCATCACTCTTTATGAAAAGAGTGGCGGTGGGGGAATCTCAGAGAAGCAGAACTGCAAGAAGAGAGACAAGATGAAACCACTCACATTGCTGAAAGGAGATGGAATACTAGTAAAATCACTGCAGCATCATCAACAAGGAGAGAAGGTTTGAGCACAATAATTAAACTTGGCAGGGTGCATAGTGTATAGCAGTGTGTGTCCAAAAGGAAACAGGGCAATAGGACTGCAGATGGATGCTTAGTTGGGAGGGAGTACGAAAGTAGGTGGTATTGAAAGAATGGAGGGGAATTTGTGAATGGATCACTTAAAATAGAATACCAAGTATGGTTCCAGGCCCTTAACGGTTGTTAAATTGATAGATGAGATAACCAATGATGATGGTCTTTTGATCAGTGAAATGTCCAGACTCTTGAGTTGCAGAGTGTACCCAAGCTCTCAGGTGAGAACCAGGATGTGTTAATAAAAGGAGCACATATAATGAGAGAAGATGGGAGTGTGAAGGGGAAAGAAACTCAGAAGAGACAGCAACATCCATTTTGTTAATCTGGGACCTAAGAGAATATAATCAGCACAAAAGAAACACAATTTCAACATGAAAGGCATGTGGTGTTAGTAATATCATAAAAAGAAATTAAAGTAGGAAAATTAATGCTTCAAGAGGCAACCTGATAGTGATGTCTCAGATCTTCACACAGAAGGCTCTGTGTTTGAAGTAGTCTCAGTTAAAACACTCATTGTAGATTATTTGGCAGGATCAGTGTGGGCTGAGAAAGCAGACTAAGGGCAGAATAAAAAATGTGACATAATAGAAACATTATCTGACATAAAACCAAAACAAACAAAAAATGTTTTGTTTTATTTAAATGGCCCATGGCCCATGAGCAGCAAGGGAAGGCAAAATAACAGAAAAAATGTTTCTGTTCTCTATAAAATTGAAGGGACTTGAACATGTTTTTGTCTGAGAAGCTTTGCTGGTATCATAATATAAATGTGCTCAAGTCTTCATTCCACAAAAGCCAAATGAGGAGAAAATGCATTTACCCCAATTAGCGTCCATAAGCCTGTGGAGCAGTAAGGAAACCTGAGAAGACAAAGCCAGGGGCCTGAGTTCCGGACTGTCACTGTAGCTCACAATCTATGTGTTTGTATCACAAAGTTTATGGGTTTCTTTTTTGTGTTTGGTTTGTTGGATTGCTAAATTTTTAATTATAAAATAATATTTCTATGTTTGCTCATTAAACAAAAATTCAAGTAAAAGTCTTTAAAACGTTCCTTTCCACATTATTTCCAAACTCTCCAATCTAATACCATCCTCCCCAAAAGTAAACATTGATAAGACTATAGAGTGTTTCCTTTCAGATAATTGCTGGCATATTTATGAATATGAAATACATATACAAGCACAGGCATACCTTGTTTTATTGAACTTTGCTCTATTCGCTTTGCTGATACTGTGTATTTTTTACAAATTTAAGGTTTGTAGCACCCCTGCATTGAGTTAAGTCTACTGGCACCATTTTTCCAACAGCATTTGCTTACTTCGTGTCTCTGTGTCACATTTTGGTAATTATAGCAATACTTCAAACTTTTTCATTATTATTATATTTGTTATGGTGATCTGTGATCAGTGATCTTTGATGTTACTACTACGATTCACTGAAGACTGAGATGACAGCATTTTTTAGCAATAAAGTATTTTTAAATTAAGGTATGTACATGGTTTTTTTAGACATGATGCTATTGCACACTCGATAGGCTATAGTATAGTGTAAACATAATTTTACATGCCCTGGGAAACGAAAAAATTCATGTGATTCCTTTTATTGTGATATTTACTTTATTTCAGTGGTCTGAAATCAAACTCACAATGTCTCTGAGGTGTGTCCATAGTTAGGATGATTTTTAATGGACTTATGCATATTGTTCTCCTTTCATTTTATTTGACAATGTATTAAATACCTTTTCATCTCTGTCTTTCTGTCTTAAGCCTTTGTATAGTACTCTGCAGTACCATAAATCATTTAGCTATTTCTCTCTTGACAAACATTATTTAGATTTTTCTAGTATTTTGTCATTATACAAAAAGTGCTTGCTATGAATGTACACACACACACACACTATTTTTTTCCTTGCAGGGAAAATTGCTGGAAGTAGAGTTGTTACTTCAAAGGCTGTGTGCATTTTCTTCTCCTTAAAAAAATGTTTCTCAAATCACTTTCTGAAATAACAGTAGCTGTTTACATTTCTGCCAGATGAGAATAAGCATACCTGTCCACCCAAGTTCTTATGAGCACTGATTATCATCCATAATTTAAATTTTTCAAGAATGATGGGTAAAACATTGCTATATCATTGGAGTTTTAATTTGTAATTACATAACTAGTAATGAGGTTTAGCATCTTTTAAATGTTGATTGACAGTTTGCCTTTTGTTTTCTGAAAATGGCTCACTATTTTACTGATTTTTTCCCACTTATTAGTATTTCTTTAAAATTATTATTAACGGCCAGTTTCTTTCTGCTCAGGCTGATACCATAGACTGGGTGGCTTATAAACAACAGATATTTATTTCTCACAGCTCTGGAGGCTGGAAGTCCGAGATCAGGGTGCCAGCACAGTTGGATGAGGGTCCTCTTTGGGTCTTCGACTTCTCACTGTATCCTTCCACGGTAGAAGGGTAGAACTAGCTCTCTGGGGCCTCTTTTAAAAGGGCACTAATGAGGACTCCATCCTCAGGACTTAATCACCTCCCAAAGGCTCCGTATTCTAAGTTCATCTTCTTGGGCATTAATTTTCAACACATGCATTTTGGGGAGGACACTAACATTCAGATCATAGTAAGGAGAAATCTTAGTATATCATAAATATGAAATACTGATATTTGTTACAATTATTTTATTCATTCTGTCACATTTTAAAGATACTCCCTTCCATATTTACCCTGCTTGCTGTTTTATTTTAAATTAGTATTGCATATTGTATTTCATCAGATATTTTCTCAGCATCCATCAATTAATGATATAGATTTTCTCATTTAATCTGTTACCATTATACCAATCTTTTTTTCCTGAGATAAACCCGCCTATTCCAGTTATGACTGCTGAACAACAAACAATGCCAAACATAGTGGCAAAAAACCAACACGCATGTTATTATACTCACCAATTCTGTAGGCTGAAAGTCTGGGCAGGACTTGGTTGGGCAATTCCTGTGCTCCTTGTGGCATCTGCTGAGTGGTACTCAGCTGGCAGATAGGCTAGTCAGGAGGTTCCAGAAATGTTTCAACTCCAAGTCTAGGGCGATGACAGTAAGGCTGAACTGAATTGGGACTATTAATTGTGTACCCACATATGTTCTCTCCGTCACGATAGTTTCAGAGTTGTTGGGATTTCTTACATAGCAACTGGCTTCCCGCAGAGAAAATATCCCAAGAGAAGTAGGAGCTTCTTGCCTTTTTAATGACTTAGCCCTGAAAGTAATACAGCTTTACTTTTGCCATATACTGTTTTTACCAACAGTCACAAGCTCCTCCCACCTCTCTACACTTTAATTCCAGAAAGGAGACACAAAGCCCAGCTCCTCATTGGAAGAAGTATCAAAGAATATGCAGACATTTTAAAAACTTCCATACTACCTAATCATGATATAATTTTACTCTACTATTAGAGTCATTTTGCTTATACTTCATAAAATATTTTTGCATCAATGTTCCTTTGTAAGAATAGCACTTGAGCTGCTAGCCCTGTGGCATTATGACCATAAAAGCTGCATAAGGGGGGGCTTCCCTGGTGGCGCAGTGGTTAGGGGTCTGCTGCCAATGCAGGGGACATGGGTTTGAGCCCTGGTCTGGGAAGATCCCACATGCCGCGGAGCAACTAAGCCCGTGAGCCACAACTACTGAGCCTGCGCGTCTGGAGCCTGTGCTCCGCAACGGAAGAGGCCGCGGCAGTGAGAGGCCCGCGCACCGCAATGAAGAGTGACCCCCGCTCACCGCAACTGGAGAAAGCCCTCGCACAGAAACGAAGACCCAACACAGCCATAAATAAATAAATATATAAATAAATTAAAAAAAAAAAAAGCTGCATAAGGACCCAGGAAGAGGTCAAAATGATCCAAGGTCATAAGGCCCTGGCTTCCATGGCAGTTGTCTCACCTCCTAACAGCATCAGTTGCCTCCTTTCCTCCAGGAGCAAATATTATGTTTTGATATGCCTTCATCACCCCCACCTTTGTAGAAGCTGCAGCAGCTGTAGCACTCAAGATGTGACCTGCACTCAGATCTGACCTGGCCACATTCACAGAAGCTCTAAGCACCCCACTAACTGCCAGAAAAACCACAAGTATGGAGGACTTAAAGGCTCAATAGAGAGGATTTTAACTAATGAGAGATAGGAGCTGGGAAAGACTGGGAAGGTATATGAGTTGCCCTTCCTCCCCGTGAAGGACTGCTCCCAGACACAGTAGCTTCAGTCAGCCAGTCTAAGAGCATCCAGTGCAATCAAGCAAACAGCAGTATTGTTTCTGGACTGTACTGAGGTGGGGCAAGCCTAGTAGCACGCCACCTTGAATTTGCTTTATCTCTTTCCCACTTCTCCCTTTATCCTTTGTTCCCCTGGTATTATATTCTCAATAGAGCACTAGCACATAAGTTTTGGCTTAGGCTCTTACTTCTAGAGTATTCAAACTGAGACACAGAATTATACTACTATTATAAAAGTATGTGAGTAGTTTTACATTTTTTATTTGCTCTGGAACAGTTTGCATAAAATAGAAATAGCTTATCTACGATTTAAATTTTTTGAGGGAGTGCAAAAATTGGTCTTCTTGGGTTTTAAACTTCTTATTGATTCAATGTTTTGCAATTTATATTTTTCTAGAAAATTGTCCTGAGCATTTCCATAAGCAACTAGTTACCTGTTAAGTACATTCTTTTCGATAAACTTCTGGGGAAAAAATGACCAATATTTATCTACACTTCATCATGAGTGAGTTTATCAGGTAAGACAAGTCAACTAGCCACTGTGGGTTTTGGTTCAGTCATCTGTAAGGTAAGAAATTTGGACAAGAACATTATTCTTCTCCTCCTGGCTCCAAAATCATTAATGCTGTATGATGTTGGGTCCACCTTATGAGAGAAGTAACACTAGAGATCTGGATATTTTATGCCACAATTTAACCATCTCTGAGAACTAGAGAAGATAATTCATTTGTCAAATGCTTAATGTTCTCAAAAGAAAAGACAAAATTGAAGCAGCTTGTCAGCTAGAGAAGTCAGTGCACTTCTAAGGGACATATATCAGAATCTTCACCATCAGATTCTAGTATCATTCTTCATGTGGCAACACTTCCCTTTTAGAATCACTGCCATCGGGGGATATTAGGACCATTGGAAGTCTCTTTGGAGATGTGATTTTACAAAGAAAAGTATTTGGAAACCATAATTTATTAATGATAATAATGAGGAAGGAGAGGAGGAATAGGCGGAAGGGAAGAAGAAACTGTTATTAGTAAGAAGTATCTACTATTAAGGTTGGACTATAGTATTAACTTATTTAATTCAAAAATAACCCCCATGATATAGATACTACATGAGATTATCTTTTTAGGATCCCTTCAAGTTTTTAAATTCTAACAATACACATTTCAAGAAGTAGAAGAATAAAAGCAAGTTTCCACCACCAAACTTGAAACAAATTATCAGATGTATATATATTCTTTATCAATATTAAAAGAAGGAAACAGTGTTAATCATATGTTAAAACTTTCAACCAAATACAGTGCAGACTGTATTTAGGGAAAAGGCTTAAAAAAATCATCAAGAATAGAGAGAAAAAGACCAGAAATGAAAGTCATCAGAAAGATTGTTAAAAATAAAGGTGTAAATCTATGTAATTTAAATGC
The DNA here is from genome assembly GCF_949987535.1 of Balaenoptera acutorostrata. Taxonomy (NCBI): domain Eukaryota; kingdom Metazoa; phylum Chordata; class Mammalia; order Artiodactyla; family Balaenopteridae; genus Balaenoptera; species Balaenoptera acutorostrata. The sequence continues at coordinate 160,247,375 of NC_080066.1, read as the reverse complement.
AAACAAAAAAATTATAATTTTAAAATTATAATACTAATATCAAGGTAGATTGAAAATAAAATCATTTAAAGGACACAAAGAAAGAACATTCCATTGTAAAAAGTTTGATGCAGAAAAAAAAATCTGTACAAACCTTTATGCACAGCATGAAAACAAACAGACAGAAGCACAACTAAACTGTTAAAAATACAAAGGGAAATTGACAAAACCATAACAGAGAGGACCTAGCCTAATTATCAAAGTCTTTTTATATTGTTTTAGAAAACAAGTACATTGATGATATGAATAATATAGCCTCAAACCAAGGCCATCAAACCACCGAAAACTAAAGATAAAGAGCAAATTTAAAAGCAGTCAGATAAAAAGACATATTATATAGGAAATGTAAAGGGCCAGGTATGAAGTTTGAAGTGTAAAATAGTACAATATTGACTCTAAATTGACTTTAATAATTTTAGAATGTGTATTGTTAGCAGGGTTTCTCAGCTTTGACAGAATTGACATTTTGAGTGGGATACTTCTTTGTTTTGGGGGTCTCTCCAATGCATTGTTGGCTTCTCAGCATTATCCCTGGCCTCTACCAACTAGATGCCAATAGCAGACCCCCACCCTGCTAATTTATAACAACCAAAAATGTCTTCAGACATTGACAAATGTCCCCTGTGGTGGCAAAATCATCCCTGATTGAAAAGCTCTGCCCTAGAGCCATCATTAACAAAATAATAGGTGGTGTAGAACCCCATAGACAAATAATATGGGCTATTAAAAAATGCCAAACAACTCCAACAAAGTCTGGAAAGAAGCAACAGTTGGTCAAAACATAAAAGAAAAAATTGAGAACAAATAGCAAAATACTATATTTAAATTTAAATGTCAGTAATTACATTACATATAAGTAAAATAACATGTCAATTAAAAGTCAGAAATTGTTACAATTATATATTGGTAAAAATTAAGATCCAGCTGTATGCTCTCTACATGAAAAGCACTTTAAATATAAAAAGCCAAAGAACTTGAAAATAAAAGAATGGAAAAAGATACCCCATGAAAACAGCAAGCATAAGAAAGCTGGAGTGGCTATGTTAATATTAAACAAAGTAGACTTCAAGGTACAGAATAATGGATGAAGAACATTTAAAATGATAAAAGGGATAACAAATGATAATAACCCAAAATATGTATGCACTGAATAAGACAAAACTCTACGATGACAGAGCTCATAGACCTAATAACACAAAATTCATCAACTGTAAACTCTATAATTACTATTTCTACCTTAATCAGTACCATATCCTCTCACACTGATTTGCACATAGTAAATGGCCATCAATATGTCATTAAATTTTAATGTATCATAATTGATTTAACATTCTCCTTCAGATTTAAGTTTTTCCAATTTTAAATGGGTTTGCTCTGAATGACTCCAGAGTTCATGGGATATATTTCCTCAAACCTTTGTCCTTGATAAATAGGCCATTTTCATGATCTTTTATAAATATGTTATTTTGGTCATGGAGCCTGTACTGCTTACTTTGGTGCATATCTTTTGAAGGAAAGAAGCCACAAAGTTCTTAATTTTTTTGTATTGCACAGCTGCACTCTATTTTTTTCCTTATGTTCCTTAAACATAATGTGCAGGACAGAAATATTCCTAAGAACATTACTTATAAGCTAACAAAATTGAATCTTATTTTCTTTTAATATATTAAATAGAAAGGCATTCAGAAAGCTGGAGAGAGCCTTTCATTCCCCACATATATAAATAAAAATATAAATGTATGAATAAAAAAATGGGAGAGAGTTAGATGTAAGACTGTTTTCTCTATGTTACCATGACATCCCAGCAATGGTAAGAGTACATTATGGCACTCAATAAAGCATTAGAGAAAGAGCACTGGTCTTGGCATAAGAAAATTCAGATTTCTGTTAGTTTGCAAACTGGGGAGTTCCCCAGGTGAAATTCAAAACTGGCCCCCCATACACAGAGGGCAAGGAGAAACTGAAGAAAGTGGCAGACCACTCCAGATTGGTAGGTGGCAGGTTTAATAATCAAAGGAACTTACTACATATGAGGCTTGTCATAGATGGCCCCAAGAGGAGTAGATCTCCATACACACTCACCAGAATCTTAAAAGTATATATAGAGGCCTTAACAGGGTTTAGTCACATAACCAATCCAGATGGTCTCAACAATACAGTGTTCTCTCAAGGATGCATCCTTGAAAGCATCTCCCACTGTGGGAACACTGGGCAGCGCGTACATTCCGAGGACAGGGGAGGGGGTGTGGAGCCTTTGACTGCCTGGGTCTACTTCTCAGGTCAACTGGCAGTCATGTCCTCTCCATGACCCACTCCAACAGTTTCAGCCCACCTCTGCCATTATTAGCTTTGGAATTTTGAGAAATTCCCCAAATATCACTAATTTTACATTTCCTATTTTAAAAATTGACAGGATAACTTATTTCTGAGGTCTATCGTGAGGACCAAAAATGAGTTTCTGGGAATAAATATACTTTGTGAATTTTTATCAAATTATAAAATATCTTTATGGGATTTATTTTATTTTGATTTAAAAATCAGAAGGGCATTAGAGTCTGTATAATTCAGGATTACTCTTAGGTACACATAACAGGAAACTCAACTAACAAAGGCTTTAAAAAAAAATGGGTTTTTTTGTCCTCGTATACCACCTGCCCCTGAGCAGGCAGTTGTTGGTGTTGTTTCAGGAGCTCTGTGATGTCCTGTAGGGCTAAGACGATTTCTCTATACTCCTTTATCCTCCACAGGCTTGCTCTCAGCCTTGTGCTTGTAAGGGAAGGCTGAAAAATTGCTGCCTCAGCTCCAAAAAAATCACATCACTGTTCAGGGAGAAAGGGGAAAATGGTGATGCCAGCCATCTCTAACCCTTCTATCAGGAAAGCAAAAGCCTTCCTCGTAACCCAGTGGTCCCCAACCTTTTTGGCACCAGGGACCGGTTTTGTGGAAGACAGTTCTTCCACAGACTGGGGGACGGGGGGTGGGGGGTTCAGGCAGTAACGCCAGCGATGGGGAGCGGCAGATGAAGTGTAACTCACCCACCCGGTGCTCACCTCCTGCTGTGCGTCCCGGTTCCCAACAGGCCGCAGCCTGGTACCGGTCCATGGCCTGGCGATTGGGGACCCCTGTCGTACCCCTTTAGCCGATAATGAATTAGGTCTCACTTATCACAACAGTGTCACACATCCATCTCTAGATGCATCTGCTGGGAAAGTGGGAAAGATCAAGCGTCATCTAGTGACTGCACCTGGGCCCATTTCCAGCTCATTCAAAACTGAGATTCTGTTAGCAAAGATGAAGGGGGAGCGGCTACTGGAGACCAAAAATGTCTGCACAGATCTTCAAGATGAGAAAACATCTCTCTCTTCAGGCCCTTACCCATTCTTAAACCAAACATCCCCATCCATTAAAAAATGTTTGTTTGTTTGTTTTTTAACTTGGATAAATTTTGAGCTTCAGTTCAGACAACTCTTTCCAGCTCACCTCTTTATATCATCAGGACTACTTGAAAAACCTGGATATTATTTAGAATCTTTACATTTTCAGTCAGTTGGTCTTCAAGTACCAAATGGATTCACTACTTTTTGGCATGAATGCACCCATTGGATCTTTTTACAGTAGATATTCTAATGTAATATCTAGGTAAGAAGTAGAATAAAATTCAAAACCTAAAAACGATGACAACCATACATAGTAATGTCATCTTGTAACGTTTCTGAAAAATTCTTTCTCAGAATAATACTAAGGCAAACTTTATTAAAATTAGAAACATGGAAAGCTTTACACTATGCCCCAGGAGGCCTTGAGGCCACCCCTACGTCCAGCCACTGCCACCCCACTTCCATATCTTCATATGGCCCAGACTGACCAGTGTCTTTTATTATTTACTCTATCCTGGGTATTGAGCTAACATATGCTATCAGTTTACCTCTCGCAACCTCAAGAACATGGAAAAATACACAATACTTATTTTAGGCAAAAGGAAACATTTTAAAAAATGAAGTCTTATAGAAAATTCAATTAAAGTTCAAGCAACTTTAATCAATAAAAGTTATAAAACCAAGAAGAATTCTTACCCATGTCTTCCTGAATCCAAATGGTATTTCCTTGCTACATGCATTCATAGGAGGGAGGTATATAAGATATATAGTTCCATATTTCATGATTTTTACATTCATATTTTCTTAAATACCTCAAGAAGGTTTCCATTTACAAAAATGCCATTGTATCTAAAGTTGATTGCATGAAAAGAGGTTAAAATGTCTTTGAAGTCAGAAAAACTTAAATTGTAAAGGCAATACTTGTGACTATTAACACTTACTTACCAAGACTGATATTTTTATCTATAGAATTCATTATTGCACAAACCAGGATAATAAGAACCTTGAAGAATATTTGACATTACTAGAGATTTTCTGAAACCTTAAGAAATATTCTCAAACCTCAATAGCTATGCTTATATTGTGAGAATTGTGTTTTGTAAGTGAGTTTAAGTGAATATTTTATCCAGGAAGGCTAGTCAATAGCCAGATTTCTAAAATCCCAAAGATTGAATACCTCCAGAACAGCTACGACTTCATTTTACAGTCCTTTTTTGCTCATAGTCTAAAAGCTCTGAACAATAACAATACATTTTCAAATGTGACAAGTACAGTAAAATCCATTAAAAAAAAAAAAGCAGAAGTAAGCAAAACTGATTTCAGATGTAACTCAAAGGTGACTTGCATAGCTAGCGAAAGGTAAAAAAAAAAACATTTAATACAAAAATCCAAGACAAGATATACTGCAACCAGCTTGTATTGGAGACTGCTCAATTTAGCCAACTTGGCTTTGCCATCTCTTACTGGCCAAGTCTGGAATTTTCCACTCCCGCATACCTTCCCCAGTTTACCCCACTCTCTGACTGTGGTAGGACAGATGCAGAGGGTAGAGCAGAGTGGAGTGGATGAGGTTCATCTATGAGACATTTATACGCTAAGGGAGACTCTAAAGTGGGAGCCAGTGGAGGTAAGAAGCAATCTGAAAATGGAAGTAATTAAAAAATGATGCTGTTTTCACTGAAAACCATTCAGAGAAATAAAATGGTGTAAAAGCTTTCACTTTTTAACTAAGGTGAAGTTTGCACATAGAGAACTACTAAAATATTTACATCTTTAAGTGCATGTGGATAGATTTTTTCCTTTTGCCTCTGTCCCCAGAGAAGGAGAGAATATTCTGGAAGCACACTAATACAGATGATTTCAATTTCCTGAGGCCACCCTGAAAATAACACCAGAGGAGGAATGGGGTGGAAAAATATGGTCAAAAGTCATCCATCCCTCTTCTGCCCAAACTGTGTAAAAAAGAGACTTGTTATGGCCCTTGAAACAGAAAGATTTCTTTGCTACTGTTTATCACATCAGTGTAATCAGAAAGTAATATCTCATAAATAAAGCCAATTTGCCATGCTTTGGCACTAAAAAATTACTTGGTCCTGTACACCTCAAATTAAATAGAAAATATATATTGCTTCTTAGAATGAGCTTAAGATGATCTGACTGTTCATCAGGCCTTTTAACCAATATATTAATTAGCAGTTGCTTTAAGTAGAATTACTAATAAGTATCTATTTTTTAGCAATATAGCATGTGTTAATTGTATTTGTCTATATCTTACTTTTACATTTATATCCTTAAAAGAAGATATTCATTCTCTTCTAAATAAGAGGAGCAATCAGCCCAGAATTCTGTCTCACTTCTCTAGAAGACTGATTCTGTGTCCATGAGTGAGAGCCTGAACAATACTGTGTGAGCAGTGACAGGTCCAAAGAATCAAATTTGATCCTCGTGGGCCTGTCAGAGCCATCCTCATCCTGACCCTCTTTAAAACTGAATCTTTCCTTCAAAGCTGCCGATAGACAAGTACAAAAATATCAAGCTTTGCCATTCTTCTGCCTCATGTGACATATTCAGAAAAGATAGCACAGAAGTCACTGTTTGTATTTCCTAACACTGTGTTGTAGGTACTGCTAGGATGTCATCTACTGATGTCATATTTCAAAGGAAAGTCATCAGCAGCAAAGCATGACTCTACATTCTGCCTCATAAATGACTCCCTTGTTTCTCCTATTTGCCAGACATTCTCTAATGACCTTTCTACCTAATGATCTTCCAACAAGTAACAGTATACCAAAAAATTTCAAAGATAAAGTTTCTGATCATGACCAATTTTCTTTGCTCTTGAATAGGCATCCTCAGAAGCCATGGTTGCAATCAGGTATCATGTAGGCCTTGCTGATATTTATCATGCAAATAGCATTTTGACATCTTTCTCTTGCAGTTTTTATACTCATCTTAAATTCTCTATATGAAAACTCCTTTACTTTCCAGCAATCTCTTTGTATCTGCTTTTTGTTCTCCTGCAGAAGTACTCCTTTGAGAGATTGCTTTGGCAGAAGTCTCTGTTGGATTCTCTTGAGTACCAGTCATCTCATCTCTACCATTTGCATGTGGACAGCCTCAGGTGTCTAAATACAAGTTGATCCAGTGTTAAGAAAACTATGAATTGTTTAGAGCACACCATTCTTGGTTATCTGATTGTAGCTTTTCATTGCCTTTGAGCTGTTTTACAACTCTATAAATTGTAGACAAGGAGTAACAATGCAGAATAATCTTGTCTATAGAAATGCAAATAAATTCCCTCTGGGGGAAGTTAAATTGAAGTCCCTTTCCCACTTGCGGAAAGAAGACAAACAGTTTTCTTCTGTTTGTAAATTTATTTCACCATTGCTTTATTTCATATAAATTTGTACATCTTTGACTTTTTTGAACATCTCTCTGATTCCCTCATTAAAAGAGTTAAATAAAATCTCTAACTTGTGTTCATTTTATACCTGTATGCAACTCAAGATTTTACCTTAAAAAAAAAATCTTAAACACTAGGATTCACAATCCAACCAACACTGTGCATCTTGAAGCCATAGACTACAAAGAGACGAAGGGGAATACACTTATCTAAAATTTATTACACTAGGCCTATGTGTATGAAAATGACTGAAACCCTTTTTAAATTTTTATATATAATTTACAAAGTGCTCAGAAGTGCCAATAATTCAAGATGCTGTCAATTAAAAAAGGTAAAATTTTAAAGTTTGAAACATTAAAACAATGAAAATGAACTATTTAATTCTGTCTACCATTTTCTTTTCTTCCTTTTTATATTCTTTGACCTACAAGACTTTTTTTTTTTTAAATTATTAAGGATAAAAAAAAGGGCCAAAGTTTCTTTTGATGGTATTTAGAAAGAAAGGCTAGATAGAGGAATTTCACTGGGTCTATAGCTTTTCAAGAAAGCATTGGGCTTCCCTGGTGGCGCAGTGGTTGAGGGTCTGCCTGCTAGTGCAGGGGACACGGGTTCGAGCCCTGGTCTGGGAGGATCCCACATGCCGCGGAGCAACTAGGCCCGTGAGCCACAACTACTGAGCCTGCGCATCTGGAGCCTGTGCTCCGCAACAAGAGAGGCCGCGATAGTGAGAGGCCCGCGCACCGCGATGAAGAGTGGCCCCCGGTTGCCGCCAACTAGAGAAAGCCCTCGCACAGAAACGAAGACCCAACACAGCCAAAAATAAATAAATAAATAATTTAAAAAAAAAAAAAAAAAAAGAAAGCATTGCATTTGGCTCTTCTAATTCCTTACTGGGTGAGCTGAATGTGATGAACACGGGTTCCATCTTGGGATCCTGGGCACATGGAAGGCAGAATGACAGAGGTCTGTGCCTCCAGATTCAGACCGTGAGTTCAGATTCTGGCTGCATGATTTACTAAATGTGTCAGTGTTGTCAAGTCATGTAACTCCTCTGAGTATCAGGTAGCTCGTGTATAAAACTATAATATTAATAATAATAATGATATTGCTTTACAGATTTATCTGAGGTTTAAGTGAGAAAATACCTATGAAGTGCCAAGAATAAGGCCTGTCATGTGGTAGCCACTCAATAAACACTATTATTATTATTATTTGATGTGCTACCAAAGAGTCACTTTTTAATTTGTTCCTAAGCACCAACATTGCCAACTAGATTCAAGAACTACCTAATTTAAAGAATGTCCCCATCAGGTACTTGCAAAAACAGAAGGAAGATGTTTTACAAATATAAAATCAAGAAATAAAGCATCTATGACAAAAAATATTAAATTACTTAAAATACTCTCATAAACTGAATGTCAGGTGGACATGTAAATTGATCAATATGGTACACTTCTGTAGCAACTACTCTTATAATTAAAGACATCTCACCTAAACAGTAGACTTGACTTGTGTTAATTCAGGAAATCAATCTAAATATAACTTCCTCTTTCTAAACTTCTTTTTATTCAAAAATAGTATGTACCCTGCACTGGGTTTAATCTTCATTGCACTTAAATAGAAAAAAATCTCTCTCTCTCTCCATATACACATATATATACAGACACATATATATATATTTTATATCCACCATTGCAAGCAGAACATCTGCCTCTTAGATCATTAAAAACTTCAAGGAATACCTTAGTTTTGCAGATAGGACACAAGATCTAATTAACTGCATTATTTGGGGTCAGTAATGAATTCACTCTATTTTAGTAGCCTCAGTGGTAATAAGAATTCTAAGATGGTCAATTCCTTTTATACAACCATGTAGTAAAGATAAATGAGACAAAAGTATGAAAAAACAAAACCCACAATCAATTTGGAAGATAGTGTGCTATATAAATCCAAGTAGGCACTACTCTGAAGAATACAAATTTAAGCACTTCAGATGCAACTAGATTGTTGATACAAAGAAAACTCCTTTTCCACCTGTTTTTTCTTCCTCTGCACTTTCCAGGTGTTGCTGTATAATTTTTCTCATAACCAGGCAATTACATCCAGTGAATTGTGTGGTTAGTCAGCTAACCATCTGCTTTCCAAGAGCAGTCCCATGCTGTGTTCACAATTTTCTTGATTCAAACCATAAAGAGGATTTAGAAATCTCACATGCAATATTTGAGGCGTTCTTTATTCTGGAATAATGAACTATAAGAACAGAAAGATTCAACCAGCTTTCCTTGACTTGCCTGTAATGTCCTTAGGGCATTGGAGACCAAGGTTTGGGAGGCAAGGAAAGGAGCAATAATGATCACTTAATATGTAAATATAAATAAATATATATGACTATTTTAATGTTTTTCTTGATTGCACTTCCTCCCAACACCCCAAACTATGAACAAGCTGTAAATGTATGCCTCCAGACACCCAGACAAAGGCAGCAATCTTAATTAGCCAAATTAAAACAGTAAGACACATCCGATTATCCCTTTTTAGTCTAAACCAGCTTCTAAAATGACAACTGATGTGAAAATAATTAAAACAAGATAGACTGGCAAAAGAGGAGAAATAATGTATTTAGATTTTGAAGAGAAGTAATTAGTTTTGGCAGGTTATTTATTTATGTAAATTGAAAAATTAGCTCTACTAGTCAGAGGCGATACATTCAAGTGTCTGCATTTCTGGTGCAACATGGGAGAAGAAAAGTTATAATGAAAAGCAACAAGATGAATTTCAAGCAAGGAAATACTCTTTAAATTGTTAGTTTTTTTTCAAGGGAAGACAGATTCTCAAAGAAAATAGAATTCATAAAATCTTTCTCAATAGCTCAGTATAACTATGGAGGAAAAACAATCTTACTAATTTCTAAGATCGCTTTTCCTCAATACGGATATAGATTTTTTTAATTTAAACAGCTGTCTTTGCTTTTGTCATTCTGTGTTACATTCATAAGTTATTCTTCCTTCAAATTGTCGTTTTTATATAGCTCTACTTCTTCATTTCAGCTGCTTCATTTCCAGTGAAAATCTAGACCAGTCCTCACTTCATCCTGAACTTGTTATATGCCATGCATATGCTTCTCTTGCTTGGGTTCACTCACACACATAATTTCAACCATCACAGATAAATTGATGACTCCTAAATCCATGAGTCAAGCACAGTCATCCACACTTAAATACATATCCACTACACTGTACTTAAATATACCGCTCTTCTTGTGTGCTTCAATGTATCCATCACTCCTTCAGAAACTATGCAGTGCTCTGATAGAAGAATGAACAGAATACATTGGAGACACAAAGAAGAGAATGAATGGTAAATTCTACCTCTTTTAGAGTGCAGGTGGGGAGGAGCCATGATTAAAGAAAAGGTTTCTTCAAAAACAGCTTATCTTCTTTCCCTCCATGCTCTAATAACAGCAGCTACCTTAATAAAAGAGAAGCTGTTTCAGATAAACGAAAATAAAGTATACTTGCCAGCCTCAATTAACTGCACTAGTGAGATGAGGCCACACACATATACACACATTCCCGTACACACATGTAGGTAACTAAGAAGAAACTAGTACAGTTGACCACTGACAAACATGGGGGTTAGGGGCTCAGACCCTCTGTGTGGTGGAAAATTCAAGTACAGCTTTGTAGTCAGCCCTCCACATCTGCAGCTCTGCATCCATGAATTAAAGCAACCAGCGGATTGTATATTATGACTGCACTTTTTTTTAAAAATCCACATATAAGTGGACCTCTATAGTTCAAACCTGTGTTGTTCAGCAGTCAACTTTAATTAAAATGAACCCACTCCTTTCCTAACCAAGACTGTAATTAATTATTGATGCATGATTTCCCATCTTTATATCTAATATATATACAGAAGTTTTAATATAAATGATGTTATTGAGAATGCTTGGCATTCTATTATTTATGTATGCAAATTGGCATGTCCATTTACGGTCTCAGCATAATTCAATAAATGTATTGGTTTCAAAATTTCCTTAAACAGTACTTTCAGAAATCTCACATCTACGGTTTTCTTCTATGCAATGGGGAGAGCTTGAAGAAAATGAACCAAAGGAATAAGAAAGAGCTGTGATCTGATACTTATAGAGAAACAATGTATTTACCACAGGGTCTCCTCTTTCTCTTCACACAGGAGAGCTATATTTTCCAGCCTTCTTGGAGTTAGATTGATACCATGGTTCTGAAATTTCATTAATGGGAATATGAGCAAGAAAGGCAGTTAAAAGTTGGTGTGTGTCCTTCATGCTATCCCTCTCTGGTAGCAAAGACTTTCTGCATGGTAGTGTTGTAGGACTGAAGTAGCCCAGACCCCGAGCCATAATTTGAGGAAAACACCTGACCTATAATGTAAATGAGAAATAAACCACTTTCCCCATAAGCCACTGAGATTTGGAGATTTATTTGTTACTATAGCACAACTTAGCCTAGCCTGACAAACATAATATTATAAGAAACTGTTTGACCAACCTTTCTTCCTAAGTGAAATGAAGAAGCAATATCAAAAACTATTGATGTCTTATCAATTGTACACAGTTAATATGAATGAAAATACTGTATAGAGTTAATATTTAAGAACTAGGGCTTCAGGACAAATGGCTTGAGTTCAAATTCTGACTGTCTTTTATTAGGTGAATGATGTTGGGCAAGTGGCTTACCCTCTCTGTGCTTTAATAACCTTATCTGTAAAATGGGGATATTATCACTATCTACCTCATACATTGCCATAAAGACTAAATGAAATAATTCCTGTAAAGAATCTTCTATAGTCCCCAGCACATAGTAAGCCCTATTGATAAATATTTACTATTGTTATTGCTACACTTAGATGGAATACTTACACAGTTCTGAAGGAACATGCTTTCCAAATTTAAACTACTATTCAGACAATTGGCTAATATGTGTTGGTGTCCTTTACAATAGCCTCTATAGAGGATAGCTGAGGTGTATAATCATGTGACAAGAGATAGATGTTTCTTTTGCTGAGTCATGAATCTTTCTGACAGTGTCTGACCACACAGCTGCAGAGACTTTACCTGGGCAGCCATGTAATGCACTAGATACATGGCGAGATCCCTCTAATGACAATGAAGTTTTATGGACACTGGCAATGCCGATTTACAGCCTCAGTAAACCAGTTTACAATTCTACTGATGCCTCTTAATTTGTGTATTTATGACAATGGAATGGCTCATGATGACAGGGAAGGGCAAAAGAAACAATTCAAGTTGCCACAAGGTTAATCTACTAAGAGCTTATGAATATAACATTTTCTTAAATTCTATAATGCATTCATGCAATTATATTCATATGCAAAAGAGATGTATCCTGATTTCCAATTCAAAGAATCTCAGAGTCTGTATACACAAATGATCACACTAACATATGTTTTAAACTGGACAGATATTCAAATGTATGGATTTATGAACAACTACTGCCAAATAGTTCATGATATTTTTAAGATACTCCTGGACAAGAGAATCAAGTGTACGTGTATTAGAACGTACCTCAGCAGAAAGGAAACCATTTGTTCAAGGCACCTTGAACGTGTTCCCCTATTCTTTTCTATATATACCTAGATAATACCCGTTTTCCTAATTTTTGGTTAAAATTATAACCCCATATAAGAGCTCACAGTCCTATTAATAAACACAGCGTCCTTCTTTGACCCTGAGCTTAGCAACACTTGATCTGAAATATTCCCATATTAGTAACAGTGATGATGATGATGATGATGAAAAGATTAATAATGAGTAAAGTTTATTAAATGTTTACTATTTGCCAGATGATCCGTTAAGCTTTTACACGTCACCTTCATTTAATCCTGATAATAACCCTGAAATAAAATATTATTATCATCTTATGGAGAAGAGAAATATGGTTTAGAGAGATTAATAAACATACTGAGATCATACAACTAAAGGTCAGACATGGTAGAGGTGTGATTTGAACCCAGGATTCTAGCTCTAATCTCTGCCTACTTAACCACTACAATACACAACCTCCCATTTCCTCTATCTTCCATTTTCCTTCTGTTTTAACATATTTTTTGATGCATAATAGTTGTGACATGTCTACATTATACAAAGGGCTTATGAATTATGTCTTCATGAACATACTATTTCTTTTTTTTTTTTTTTTTTTAATTTTTATTTATTTATTTAGGACTGTGTTGGGTCTTCGTTTCTGTGCAAGGGCTTTCTCTAGTTGTGGCAAGTGGGGGCCACTCTTCATCGCGGTGCGCGGGCCTCTCACCATCGCAGCCTCTCCTGTTGCGGAGCACAGGCTCCAGACGCGCAGGCTCAGCAGTTGTGGCTCACGGGCCCAGCTGCTCCGCGGCATTTGGGATCTTCCCAGACCAGGGCTCGAACCCGTGTCCCCTGCATTGGCAGGCAGATTCTCAACCACTGCGCCACCAGGGAAGCCCCATACTATTTCTTAATTCAAGTAATAGCTCTTTCACTATGCTCAGTAAAAAAAAACAAAAAGAAAAATTGCAGGTCACATCTCCTTGCCTCAGTTTTCTCATCTGTCAAATAGATGAATAATGCCTTCCTTACTTATGGTTTTTTTTCATTTTATAAATAAATATTAATCAACAGCATACCATAGATTGGCTAGAGGTGGAATAATTATCAGTATTGAAAATTATCCCAAAGTAAAAGATAAACCATCATTAATTTAATGAGTATTTGTCCAATAACATCTATCACTGTATTGATACTGGGGTAACAGAAGTTAGGATGAGGGTAGGACTAATGGAAATGGATAGTAACAAATGACGACTGGAGATTTTATAAGGGAAGATTGGTTTCATCTATAAAATTAATTAAAACAGTGGTCTCTGAACTTGTCTGATCATAATGACTGGATCTGAGAATTCAGATCCTTGGGTAGTAAGGTCCTAGGCTTTTGTGTTTTTGTTGATTCCAATGATTCTCAATTGATTCCAGTGGCATGCACTAATGTTTGCGATTCACTGGGCTGAAGGAGTCTATAGGGTCATTCCAACACTAATACTCTACGCATTTTTGATTCATCATTTATTTTGATTCTACTGCAGACAAAGGGAAAGGAAAATCTCAAGGATAACTATGAGCTGCCTAGTGACATCTCTGTGAAATGTCTTCAGCTTGCAGTTTTCTCTGGAAGTTAATCATGGAGATAGGCTTTTAGCATTTTTTAATCTTAGTTTCTATTTCTGATGTTTTATATTTGTGTTTTAAATCCAGCACCTCTATTATTAATTCTAAGTTACACCCACAACCTTATCCTGCTGTGATGCAGTTTTAATAATGCTGATTAAGAATAGAGACAGAAAGTCAACAGTGCATGTATGGGGATGATTCATAACATTTGTTTTACAATGACCTGGTGAGGAACACACACACACGCACACAATTTATTATAACTCCCACAACCTCCATTACCAGCTGCACCCCTAATATATACAGTCATAATAATTGTAGACCATCGTAGACCCCCTTCCTACCAACATGTATCATTAACTACCAATCTGGAATAAATTCAGCTTCATTATTATTGACCTTATACATGATTGAGCACAATAATGCATAGGAAAGTATTTGGTAAACTGAAAGGCATCACATGACATACATTACTCTTATCTTTAATTAGTGTGCATTAAAACTTTATTGCTTGCACCAAGTTTTACAATTTTGAAGCTTTAAAGCTCTGGGAAAAACAATTGTAAAAACCCTTATAGAGGTAAGGACTATCTTTTCAAGGACAATTATACAATAAACAGTTTTAGAGTATCTCCTTTCTGGGTAGAGAGCAGATTTGTTTATTGTCCAGGGTAGTAAGATGTCTCCCTCCAGCACAAAGATGGGGCAGATTTGCTAACAGTCCTTTATAAAACTGAGGGCTCACTAAGCTTAGGGTTCCTCATCTGGGATATGAACCCACTGTGTGTTTACCATTGATCTTGGACCACCTCTTTGTTGCCTCTGTGGAAATTGGAGGGGGTAGGAAGCAAAATTGCTGTGAGTAATAAGTCCCTGTCTGTGACCCAGGAATCCTGTGTCTTCTGCCAGCATCCATGAAATTGTGACAAGCTAAATTTTAGTTTGTAAGCAGGGTAAATCTCAGACCTTTCACAGGGTCTTGACAGGGTGTAGGTGTATAATCTTCTTATAGAACAGAAATGGATATCTGGCAAAAATAGAAAATAATGCAATCTGCCATAAAGGTTGACTTCCTAAAACTATTTTTTAAAAATCAGTTTAAGTCAACAGTGCAGGGAAAGACAGTCCTCTGTCTTTCCCTTCCCCTCCCTCTTACGCTTCCTCACTTTCTTTCTCCTCTCTTTCTCGTTTCCCC
The DNA here is from genome assembly GCF_949987535.1 of Balaenoptera acutorostrata. Lineage (NCBI taxonomy): Eukaryota > Metazoa > Chordata > Mammalia > Artiodactyla > Balaenopteridae > Balaenoptera > Balaenoptera acutorostrata. Next base: position 160,232,154 of record NC_080066.1, on the reverse strand, counting down.
TCTTTCTCCCATCCTCCCTTCTCTCTGCTCTTGGCACTAAACTTTCTATGCTGGTTAAAGTCTGTTCTACAGTTCTAACATCTGTCTGCATTAGCATGCTCACTGTTCCAGGGACAGCACGTCCCTGAAAATTTCTGCTGGATATAAAACTTTCAAGCATAACTAATATGACAGCAAAATGAATTTTATTTAAATGAACAATACATTTCTTGGCCTTCATGGGTCAAGGTTAGTGGAGGGAACTGTCTTTGTTTACAATCATTTGTCATCCATCCACAAAAACCTAGTTAGCTTACAATGCCTGTGTGTACACAGGAATGCCTTTCTTTTTGATAGCATATTGTCTTTGGAAAACAAACCAGAAAAATCACAGAGATGACAATTTATAGTTCAGATCAACTGCCTTAGTTTGTTATTATAAATAGAAGGCATAGTAAAGTGATTACTAAATTAACAGTTTTCAACATTTTAAGTAAATCAGAAATATAATGAAGACAAACAGCAGTCCACTGGTCAGAGGAACTCAGTGGGAATTGAGGACCTCAGTGGAAATTGACCCCAAGTTCTGGGGTTATTGACTAAACCATCGCTGACTGCCTGATTGGGCACACTTCTCTCCTGGCACATAAATATACTACACCAGGCTGCCTCCCTGATAAATATCATTGCTTTCTCCATCTCTTGCCCCTGCAAAGGAGAGTGCTGTTTCCTTATAAATCTTTTTCCCCCACATTTTCTGTCAGGGGAAACCAAAGCTATTGGGTGTCATATACCAATCCCATCACTCCATAAAACTGTCAGAGGAGCAGCAAATTACTACCAATCCCTACATTTCACTATTTTCCATTCATTCATCCATCCATCACTCAACTGCATCCTGAGCCCCTCCAGGGCACCAGGCATTGTGCTGGCTCAGACAAACAGGTGATCCAAATATGAAAACCAAGAAATTACACTCTCGGAAATTTTAAAGTGATATTATAAAGAAATGTGTGGAAGAATAGAAAAGACATAAAACAGTCATTTCTGAGGCAGTTTAGGAAGTTTTCACAAAAAAAAAATGGCAATTGGTCTGTCTACTGGAGAACAGTTGGGCATTTCCTTAGATGAATAAAAGCATTCTAGAGAGAACAGCAGGCCAAGGTCCTTATATCCCCATGGAAGGAGTTGGAATGTAATTTTGCAGGCAACTGGCAATCAGTAGTCAAGAGTGGCTTTTGGAACTGGAAAATTACATGATCCTATTTACTTATTAGAAGATCATTCTAGTGACAGTATGGTGAGTGTTGGGAGGAGCTAAATAGAAGCCTGTGCAAGTTTTCAAAAGTTAGACAATAATCAGGAGAATGTCATACTTGAAAGGTATTGTGAAGTAGAGTTCCTATGACTGCAATTTACTGTGGAGCGTGAGAGTAAAGATTCAAAAGTGGCTTTGTGTGTGGAGGAAAGTGAAAATACAAGGAATTCAGTGGCTTTTATGCCAATATTTGTTGAGAATGCTATACTTCAGTAAAAAAACACTTAGTTGGCAAATATAGTTGGATATGTGAGTATGGGGCTCAGAAAAAATTCAGATTTGGAGATGTAATGTGGAATTGTGAATCATATGTAAAGAAGTTATATCCCCTCATCTGTTGATGGACACCTAGGTTGTTTCCATATCTTGTCTATTGTAAATAATGCTGCAATGAACATAGGAATGCAGATATCTCTGAGATCCTGTTTTTATTTCCTTTGGATATATACCCAGAAGTGGGATTGCTGGATCATATGATAGTTATTTTTCTAAATTTTTGAGGTACCGCCACACTATTTTTCATAGTAACTGCACCAATTTACATTCTCACCAACAGCGCACAAGATAGCCAAGATCTGGAAACTACCTAAGTGTCCATCAACAGATGGATGGATAAAGAAGATGTGATTCTTTATACACACACACACACACACACACACACACACACACACACACAGTGGAGTATTATTCAGCCATGAGAAAGAAGGAAATCCTGCCATTTGCAACAGCATGGATGGACTTTGGGCGCATTGTGCTAAGTGAAATAGGCCAATAATTGTTAAATTATTGGTTTAAATAATGTTCTTTAGGGAAATAGCAGAGATTTGGAACAATATAGAGCCTAGGATGGACTTCTAGGGAATGAAGATGTAGTGAGAGGGCAGAGGAGGAGGTAGGACAAATTAAATAGGAAATATCAGTGGTTATGAATGTAGAAAAGAGCATCCAAAAAACCAAAGAAAAGAAGAGCATCAAAATGTTGACTAAAATAGTCAAGTAGTATATGTCATTGGCTTGCCAATTTTGGGGTCACTCATGACATTAATAAAAGGAATTTCAGGAGAGTGATAGGGAAAGTAGCCAAGGCTTCTAGGCGGAGAAGCAAATGGGAGTCAAGAGAGTAGAGACATTAAACACCAACTATATTGCAGGCTACCACATGTGTGATGTGACCTGCACAGGCTGATGTGGTCTGTGGGTGAAAATCAATAATCACCTGTGTCCGCAGCTGCTCTTGTTCCCACCATCTACTTCAGCACCACAATTAGGGCCCATTTCTGGCATGGGGGAAGGAGAAGAGAGAGAATAGGAGGAGGACCATTTAGTATGTATGTCATACTCATAAGACTTCCAAGTTGGGTTTTGTTGTTGCCCCTGAATGAAGATTTACTACAATCCAGGAGGGACACTAACAGGACTGAAAGAAAAGGATACTGTAAAACTCTATCCAAATACTGGGCCCCATTATCATTGTAATCTATGAATTATCGCTTTTTATAAAAATATTATTTTTTTATAAAAATTAACTTGCAGATGTCAGAATTAGTTTTACATTATTATTAATATTCTAAAAATTATTATTTGTATTTTACAACTTTTGAAATTATGTTTTAGCATTTTTTTTTTAGCAAAGGGAAAACTGAATGGGTCTCTCTTACCTCTGAGAGGTCCTGACCCCAAGTTTCTGGTAATTTCTTCCTCCTTGGATGTTTCTATGCATCTCTACAGCTTTTCTGCATTTATGGGCCAGTCTGCTACGTGTACCAAATGACTGGATTTTATTCTCTCTTCTCTTACTTTTTCTCCTCTTCAGCTGAGCTCCTTGGGTCATGACCACTGCTTCCTCCAAGCAATGGTGACTGACACTTCGACCAAAATTTTCACCAGATACTCAGCTGTCTTTCCAATTTGTAGCATCTTATCTTCTCCTTCTGAGCTCCAGTGTGGCTCTAAAGTGTCCCAACTGGAAAGCGTGAGAGTTGGGAAGGATATTGCCCTCCCTCCTTGAATTTCATTCTATTAGAAAAATAGCAAATATTCCTCTACCCTCCTCCCCCATCCATCCACATTTACCATAGGATTCAGACATGGAGCCTGAAAGCTTGGGCTGACAGGCAAATCCTAGTGACAAACACCATAGCATACTCAATATTGCCTTGCCCTCCGAGAACCGAGGTTTTCTAATTGGGCCAAAAAGCTTTTATGGTTTGTCCCTTCTCTTGGTATAAGTCCTCTTCCAAATGGCTTCTTGAGTTCTTGGAATCACTCACCTCTGAGGCCAGTGCTACTCTACTGGCATCATTAATGCCCTTTAATCCCCCTATGCAGTTCACTATAATAATCATAGCAGTTAAGATTTATTGACCTCTTGTTATGTATCCAGAATCGCACAAGTGATTTAATTGGCTTATTTCATTTAATTCTCACCAAAAAATTCATCAAATATTAATATCTCTATTTTAACAGAGGAGAACATTGAGTTTTAGAAAGTTATATAAGTTTGCTAGCAACACATAAAACCAGGCCTTGAACCAGGGCCCACATCTGCTGGGCTCCAAAGCCCACGCTCTCATCACCATGTCATTCTCTAAGTGCCTTCAAGGCAAGTGCTCTGTCTGCCTCATTCTCCATTCCACCTGCAATTCCTAGTGCAGGAAATGGCACAGAGTGGGTGGGGTGTCAATTAATATTTGTTGAATGAATGAATAACAGTGGAAAATAAATCTCTCCCTGCTGCACCGTTCATAATTGACTTTGAAGTTTTCTTTGGGATGCAAGCTCAGACATATTTAATGAACCTCCAGCCAATCAATTATTTAGCCTTATTCTGCTGGGTTTTGTGAAAGAAACAAAGGAGAAACACAACCCCTAACCTCTTAAGGTCTACTAGTTTATAGGAAAAACACAAACAAATAAAACCTTTATGCATAGCCAGAGCTTCCCAAACCTCAACCAGAAGCTAGAAGTCAGGGAATCCTGAGATGTAATCAGTAGAGGTAGACAGAGCAGGGCAGAACTTTGCTGAGAATGGGTCTGGGGAGAGAAGAACCTTTAAGAACAGTCAGCACACTGCCATAAAGTATTCACTGCACAATGACTAAAGAGCTCTAGTTCAAATGCTTGGTTTTTTTTTTTAGACTCTACAGAATAGTTTACCCAGGCCAAACTATCAACTTTTGAAGCTCTGGTGGGTGTGTAACGAGCTTACAATGGAGATCTCCTCAGTCTAGTAATCAAGACACTGCCAGTGCTCCCAGCCATGTTGGTAGTGGCTACGGAGATCAAAACATACACAATGTGCTGAATATCTTCAGTTTGCTCCTGCAGCTCCACTCTCTGCATTCCTCCATCCTGCCCTGGGAGGCTCGGAGGCTGGGAGGCTGGGAGGCTGATCTCTGTGGATCAGGAGCCTCACTTATCACTGACTTCTGGTTGCTTCTGCTGATGGGCAGCACCTGTAGGAGTTGAAGGGTGAGAGTGAGGAGAGTAAATTCAGGGCATATATTACCCCGGATCTCTCTCTTCTGTGTCTACCTTAGTTGAACTTCTCCCCTTTGCGCAGAGTTCTCTCTCTCTCTCTCTCAATATCTCTCTCCCTCTCTCGCAGCTGGTAACTACCCCTTCAGGGGGAGTGTGTGTGTTGCCCCGTTCCTCTCTCCTGAGTACTGCCCCATCCTGTATTGCTTCTTTATACTCTGTCCATATCTTTGTAAATAGCCCCTTTAGTAAACATTTACCAAAAGACTCAATTTGAGTTATATTCATCTGTTTCCTGCTAAGACCCTGCCTGACTGACAAACCAATATGACAAACACATGCTTCATTGAGAGAATGTAAAAGAAACAGTCTGCCCATAGGAAATGAAAATAGACTTGTAGAAGCTTAAGAAGCCACCCCTTTAAGAAGCTGTATAATTTGAGTAATTAAGGCATGAAGTCATAGAAGCTGTTAGATTCTAGATACATCTTCATGAGTAGAGTTGTACCACGTGTAAACCATAAAAGAAATTGAGTCATTCTCTTTCCCTGGTCCTGGAATCTTGTGCTTTATCCTTTCTTATTTTCTGAGACAGGGGAAAAGTCTTCATTTTTTGCAACTGCCACTACAATCATATAGCGAAAGAACTGATGAAAAATGTATGCACATACTGGTCCACAATCTCCTAAAATTGTTTAATAGAAATCACGTGCCATTTGTTACACACAAGCACTCTCTTAAGAGCACCCCGGGGAGTTATTCATAGGAATGTTGTGGCCAGGTGAAGGTTTACAACATCTTATTGAGGTGTAAATTGGAATGTGTGAGATATGCAGTTTGGGGTAGCCAAAAATATGGGGACTAGGGAATTGCCCTAGTAAATCACCAAGAAATAGAAGAAATGCTATAAAAATTATGGCCAAGTCAAGGGATATCCACTGTCCTCCAGGGTGCAGCTTTTAAATTTTGCCTTGCAAATTCAGCAATTCTTAATGTATTCTTTGATATGTTTATACATAATTATTTCTTTATTGCACAATCCATGTATTTTACACTTAACCAGATGTTTTCTCCATCCAAAGAGACAGCTGTCTTCTACCTTTTCCTTTCCATGATGCAATGGAATTCAGCCAGGTGAGCAAGAAAAGGTCTGTACTTTCATCCTTATACGACTGTGCTCCCCACACCATAGGCAAGAGCTGCACATTTACTATTTCCACATCTTAATTGAAACAACTTCTATCTGGAGAAGTTTTAAGAAAAGTACATTTAGGTGACACGTGTGTAAACATTGAGACTGCTTTGAATGGGCAACGGTTTTCATGGGGTGGGAGGTGGGGTCAGGAGGTGTTTTGTTCCAGCCATAGTAAAGACAACTTAAAGATAACAACCTGTATTGATTGCTAGTCATGGACTAGATACCTCTGAAGAATTTTCTAAAGCATTTCAATCGTTCAAAACTCTGTTAAAATATCAATAACAAGTCACCATGTAGGAGAATAGAGGCAACACAGCCTCAGATTCGTTGAAGTTGGAAAATTAGAGTTTACTGAGTTTGATTTATTAAGACCAATTTGTTTCTTTATGACATTATAACCATAGACATGACAAACTTCATGAAGACTAATGTCATTTAACTATGTCATATCTTAAATCCTAAGGTATGAAAATTTATCTTCAATTTTAACATGTTTTAAATACTTTAAACTTCGGGGAGACATTGTCCCTATTTTATCTCTACTTTATAGTGTCACTTAGGCTAAGTGACTTGGCTAGGAACACACAGGCAGTAAGTGTCAGGGACAAAATTCAAAACCAAGCTTTCCAAACCTAAATTGTGTCTCATTTCACCATGTAGGCAATTTCTCATTTATGTCGAAGTGCTTATCTTCTTGATCTATACTTTGGAGAAGTCATGCCATCAATCCAGATATAAGTTCAACACAATTATAGGCAAATAGAACCTCATGAATCTTTAGGACATTACTGAAATGTGCAGTTTGAGTGAGATGTAAAGGGCTATCATTTCACTCTTTGTCTTCTCTGCTCGTTTTCTCACACAACTCAAAATAAATTCTTTTGGTCTAAGTCTACTCTTTGAAATAAAATAAAATATGTGTCCTGTGCTTTAATCTTGGGGGGGGAAATAATAAAATAAGAACATGGAATTATAAAGCCCAGATGCATACTATTCACTGTTTCAAAAGTTCAGTTGCTCTCTTAGCTACTGTCCTCACCACATTGAAATGCCTTCTACAAAGATGGATGGTTCATCCTGAAGTCATCTATTGCTTGCTATGGCTTATCATTATGATTCCCCTGGGTAAAATGCATTCTTGAAGTGCATCTTTCCTCTCATTCTTCCTTGCAAATGTGTAAGTAGGTAGCTGCCTACTTGCCACTAGAGTATGATCTTATTCTACCGTCTCTGAGCTCCAGGAGAACTCAGGAATCTCAACATTACAATAGGCATTGAGTGAAGGCAACAAAGCAGCCGAGGTGTTAGGGGAAGGAGAAGAGAAGGAAGGGCCACTTTAAGATGGACAGCTCATATCTGAAAACTTTAGCAGTCCAGTGAGAATTTAAGTCCAACGATGCCTCTTCTGCTTTCTTTCCAGGAGTGGTAAAAGAACAGGGAGGGTTGGGCCTCTCATAACCAAAGGACACTGGTATCAAAATTGAAAAAGATTGACGCATCAAGAGGGAACACAATAATGTGATCCAGTCAAATGTTCAGTCCTACTTCAAGGTTTTAGTAACTCAGATTTGAAGCAGTTTCTAGGGAATGTGTTCCTTTACTTATGGATAAAAGCCATACTAAAGACAAAGGATAAACAAAAAACATAAGGTAAATTTTTAATCAAAAGCCAAGACCCTCATATGGGGATATAGGTTTGCAAACAAGTAGTGGAAAAGAAAAGTCAGTGGCCTTTTTGAAATAAGAACATATTAAGGCCAGCTTTTGGGTTTTTTTTTTTTTCCTTTCTGCTTGTAGAGACAGCAGGAAATTGTTCTTTAACCTCCAGTGCTAAGGGTTCTTAATAATTCTCAGGACTTTAGAAAATAAAAATTCAACCCAAATCCAAAAGAAAATGGACAAATGCCCTGACATTTAAAGGGTTTGGGGGCATCCACTGACAAATCACACTTAAAATATTAATAAATAACTGCCACTCTAAAGAATATTGGAGGACATCAAAGCTGGAAAATGGCATACAGGCTTGTGTGTATAAATATATACAGCATAGACATGAAAAATGGATGGATATGGATACTATCCAAGAAACCGTGAGAATATAGACTCTTAGCAGTATCCCTTACTCCTAAAGCATTTCTGAAACCCTCAGCAAATGATGATTCAAGAAGCTCCAAAGAAGTGTTATTGGTTCCAAGCCATACATCCAACAGGTGTCAATAAGCCAGGGAAATAAGCAGAATCCTCTCTCTGCTTCAGTATCTTTCCTTTCTAACCACTAGCTTCTTAAATACAGCAAGCTTAAGTTTTCCCCTACCATGGTGTTTGCTTTTCAGGCGAATATAGTTTGAGAAGTATAACAGAGGTGTAAAAAATAGAAATAAAGAAGGAACCATGTCACTATCCAAAATGGAATCCATGTATTTCAACATATTCCTGGAGTTGCTTTCTAGTTGATAAGACTATATTATCAAAGTCAAGCTCAAAGGAAAAGTATTTTATAAGCATTTCTTCTTTGTCTATACCACTTGTAATTATTAAAGGAGCATTTATGCATTTTTTCTGTCCTAAAAGTAATTCATGTTCATTTTTTTTTAATTTGGAAAATACTATACATTCTAATGAAAGAAATAATGCAATGTATAATTGCAATGGTTACCACTGTTGATATGTGTAGTGCTTCCTTCCAGTGTATTTTTTGCATATATATATAATCAGTATATTGTGCTTCACCAGCTTGGAAGTTTACAATCCTTTTAACATGACGAAATAACCCAGCCACCCAACCTAGAGACTTGGGACTCATTTCAGATTCTTCACTTTTCCCTACACAACTCACATTCAATATATCATCAAATACTGTAGATTCTATTGCCTTTCAACCTATTATATGTCATTTTATCTCTCTCTAGCCACAATGCTACCAACTTAACTCAATCTATATCATCTCTTACCTTGGCTATGGAACTAGATCTAATTTATATCTCTACTTAGTCTAACATTTCAACTCATTTTTTACATTACTTCTAAAATTATTATTTTTAGTGCATCAAGGTTTGTATTACTCTCCTGCTTTGAAATATTTCAGTGGTCTTCCATTTTCCTGAAAAGTGTCAAGCTCCTTAATGTGGTATATACAGCAATCCATCTTCTGGCCCCTCCTACCAGTCTTTACTCTGGCTTCATTCCCTCCTTTCTACTTTCCTATATGCTCCAGACATTCTGAGCTGCTTCCATTTATCCAAACTACCAGGGTAACTTATGCCTTGCTTAATGCTTTTGTTCACTCTATTCCTCTACTGTGGATACCCATCACTTTCCAGGTAGCATAATCACATCTCCTTTATGTCCCACACTATTTGATACTTCTATCTATATAGCTCTGCCTTCACCTTCTATATGTTTTTCTCCTCCTCCTAAAACTATACTCTTCTTGGTGTCAGAAACCTTACCTTATTCATCTTTGTGCTCCCAGGATCTACAGTTCAAATCCCAGTACAAAATAGATGTTCAAGTATGAATAATGATGAATAATGAATAATAGGGAAGAGTAGTACTCTGATTTGTTGGTAAATACCAACCAAAAACCAAACAGTTGAACAAGCATGTTCTTCCCATTCCATGTCATCTTCATTTCTCCACATTTGTCTATTTTTGACTTTGTTGAACAACCACAAATGAAGGACAAATTCAGCCTATTTAAAATCCCCATGGAATGACAATTCATAAAATTCTATAAAGAGATGAAACTCAGCAAACACCACAAAGCCATTATGAGAAAATTGTCATGCACTAAATCTGCTCAGGACTGCGGGGTGCTTAACTGATGGTCACATTTGTTTTGGGATGTTTGCCTAGAAATGTTCTTTTAATAAATGTACTAAATAAGATGTATAATTTAGCCCCTTCTCTGTAGCTTGCTGGCCAGCTGCCAGACCTGAGTTTCTACTCTGCCTCTCTCTTTTCTTCCTCCCTTGATCTCTCACCATCTCTCCCTTGGGTTTGACTCAGCACCAAAGTTACCTGCTGGCCTAGTAAAAACAATCTCATTAAAAAGCCATCACAGTTCTGCCTGATGGCTTCATTTCTCCCTCAATGGCTCAGCTTACATCTTCCTTTGGAATAAGTAGAGAGCAAGTTCTCTCCAGAATGACTTTGTCCAGCTGTACTATATGCATACTGACAGATTGCAGGAAAAAAGACTGGCAATTCTTGCCTTTATGGGGTTGGTAAAAAAAGGGACTTCCTCTGGTATTCCTCTACTTATCACCATGGGATTTGTTAAAGTTCTACTTTCCTTTGGAAGCTATGATGGTCAGTGTTCAAGCTTGCTTTTCTTTCTCCTCTGCAGCCTCAAGAAAAACTCAACAAGCTGAGAATCAGAAGACCTTGTTTCAAGACAGACAATTGGAAAACTATTTGCTGTTTAATGAGTAGCATAACTTACTTTCCTTATCTTTAAAAATACATGAATATTATAAAAGAATCACTGCCAACCCATTTGGTAGTGTATAAACACACACACACGCACACACACACACACAATCATTTGACCTCCTTATGAGACCAATATGCCAGAATAGTTCCAAACACCATTCTCGTTCTTCTTTCTAGTTGAGGATGTGTGCATTCCTTGAGTCTGGCAACTATGAAAGTCCCTTAGCCTTTTCTCCCACATGACCCACTATAATCCAAGTTCCATAAAAGTGATGAGCTTGGAAGATTAGTCATATCCCAGGTTTAGGATAACATCTGGGGAAAAATCTTCACAACTCTGCCAACCCAATCCTTTATCTAGTTAAGAGAATTGGGCTCAAACTCTGGAAATCTACCAAGGCTGGCTATAATAATGATATAAAGTAAATATCAGCTTAATATTTAATAAAACTAATATTATTAACTGTCACTTATGGTAAAAACACATTACGCTTTACGTAATTTAATCCTTGCAGCAACTCTATGAAGAAAACTACTATTTTCAGCATCTTGCAGTGGATGAAACTGAATCATAGTAGGTGTGAGATTTTGGCTATGTTACTTTGCTTCTGCAAGTTCCAGAGCTAGAACCCAAGCCTGCGTTTATCTCCCTCAAAGCCCATTCTCCTAACCACAGCAGCTTCTCTTATCCACACCTAAGCCATATCTGGCTTTAACAACCAGGAGTACAGGGATAAAGACATGCTTCTATCAGATACTGTCCTGTAATGAACGGTATCAACTCAGTGCCTATTACAGTACTTGTTTCCCTTATGTTTCTCCAGGATGGTGAATCTTCACCTCCATCTCTCCTCACTGGATTGTGGCACAGCCTTGGCTTGCCATGATTTCTTTCCCAGCAGCCAACCTTGTACACTGTGGCACTGCATGCTGTCTGGCTGTACCATGGAGAGAAGGCTGTGCAAAGCATGGCATCTGACAAAATGCAGGTCATTTCTCTGAATAAGCATTATTCATTTCTGTTGATTAAATTCAGAGGCAGCAGCCTGAGTTTCTCCCACTGGGCTGCTAAGAGGAACTGTAGAGCTTGCGGAGACATTTTAAAAATCAAAATACTATGCTCAATTCTCCCATGTTGAGAAGGGCATGTCAATGCATCTTAGGAAGACCTCATGGGGCAGAAGTTTTGTAAACACACTCCAGTGGTCCCTGTGTCCTAATTTAAAATGTTTCTGTTCTGTTTTATACCAGGTACTTGCTTTTTTTTACCCCCTGAACCAAACTCATGGTTTGTATTCAGTAGAGAAGGGAGGGAAAACATGGCCATTTAATATTTATTCTTCCTTGAATAATAGTCTCAATCTTAAAGTCTCCTCAAGTTGGAGAAGGGGCAGGGTAAAGAAAAATTCTCCAAGATATATTCAACTACATTTATTTATTTATTTATTTATTTATTTATTTTATTATTTTTTTTTAGCACACCACCATCCCCACCTCACCGCAGTTTTCCCCCCTTGGTGTCCATATGTCCATTCTCTACATCTGTGTCTCAACTTCTGCCCTGCAAACTGGCTCATCTGTACCATTTTTCTAGGTTCCACATACATGCATTAATATACGATATTTGTTTTTCTCTTTCTGACTTACTTCATTCTGTATGACAGTCTCTAGATCCATCCACGTCTCAACAAATGACTCAATTTCGTTCCTTTTTATGGCTGAGTAATATTCCATTGTATATATGTACCACAACTTCTTTATCCATTCGTCTGTTGATGGGCATTTAGGTTGCTTCCATGACCTGGCTATTGTAAATAGTGCTGCAATGAACATTGGGGTGCATGTGTCTTTTTGAATTATGGTTTTCTCTGGGTATACGCCCAGTAGTGGGATTGCTGGGTCATATGGTAATTCTATTTTTAGTTTTTTAAGGAACCTCCATATTGTTCTCCATAGTGGCTGTATCAATTTACATTCCCACCAACAGTGCAAGAGGGTTCCCTTTTCTCCACACCCTCTCCAGCATTTGTTGTTTGTAGATTTTCTGATGATGCCCATTCTAACAGGAGTGAGGTGATACCTCATTGTAGTTTTGATTTGCATTTCTCTAAGAATTAGTGATGTTGAGCATCTTTTCATGTGCTTCGTGGCCGTCTGTATGTCTTCTTTGGAGAAACGTCTATTTAGGTCTTCTGCCCATTTTTGGATTGGGGTGTTTGTTTCTTTGATATTGAGCTGAATGAGCTGTTTATATATTTTGGAGATTAATCCTTTGTCCGTTGATTCATTTGCAAATATTTTCTCCCATTCTGAGGGTTGTCTTTTCGTCTTGTTTATGGTTTCCTTTGCTGTGCAAAAGCTTTGAAGTTTCATTAGGCCCACTTGTTTATTTTTGTTTTTATTTCCATTACTCTAGGAGGTGGATCAAAAAAGATCTTGCTGTGATTTATGTCAAAGAGTGTTCTTCCTATGTTTTCCTCTAAGAGTTTTATAGTGTCCAGTCTTATATTTAGGTCTCTAATCCATTTTGAGTTTATTTTTGTGTATGGTGTTAGGGAGTATTCTAATTTCATTCTTTTACATGTAGCTGTCCAGTTTTCCCAGCACCACTTATTGAAGAGACTGTCTTTTCTCCATTGTATATCTTTGCCTCCTTTGTCATAGATTAGTTGACCATAGGTGCGTGGGTTAACCTCTGGGCTTTCTATCTTGTTCCGTTGATCTATGTTTCTGTTTTTGTGCCAGTACCATATTGTCTTGATTACTGTAGCTTTGTAGTATAGTCTGAAGTCAGGGAGTCTGATTCCTCCAGCTCCATTTTTTTGCCTCAAGACTGCTCTGGCTATTCGGGGTCTTTTGTGTCTCCATACAAATTTTAAGATGATTTGTTCTAGCTCCGTAAAAAATGCCATTGGTAATTTGATAGGGATTGCATTGAATCTGTAGATTGCTTTGGGTAGTATACTCATTTTCACAATGTTGATTCTTCCAATCCAAGAACATGGTATATCTCTCCATCTGTTGGTATCATCTTTAATTTCTTTCATCAGTGTCTTATAGTTTTCTGCATACAGGTCTTTTGTCTCCCTAGGTAGGTTTATTCCTAGGTATTTTATTCTTTTTGTTGCAATGGTAAATGGGAGTGTTTCCATAATTTCTCTTTCAGATTTTTCATCATTAGTGTATAGGAATGCAAGAGATTTCTGTGCATTAATTTTGTAACCTGCAACTTTACCATATTCATTAATTAGCTCTAGCAGTTTTCTGGTGGCAGTTTTAGGATTCTCTATGTATAGTATCATGTCATCTGCAAACAGTGACAGTTTTTCTTCTTCTTTTCCAATTTGTATTCCTTTTATTTCTTTTTCTTCTCTGATTGCCGTGGCTAGGACTTCCAAAACTATGTTGAATAATAGTGGTGAGAGTGGACATCCTTGTCTCGTTCCTGATCTTAGAGGAAATGCTTTCAGTTTTTCACCATTGAGAATGATGTTTGCTGTGGGTTTGTCATATATGGCCTTTATTATGCTGAGGTAGGTTCCCTCTATGCCCACTTTCTGGAGAGTTTTTATCATAAATGGGTGTTGAATTTTGTCAAAAGCTTTCTCTGCATCTATTGAGATGATCATATGGTTTTTCTTCTTCAATTTGTTAATATGGTGTATCACATTGATTGATTTGCGTATATTGAAGAATCCTTGCATCCCTGGGATAAATCCCACTTGATCGTGGTGTATGATCCTTTTAATGTGTTGTTGGATTCTGTTTGCTAGTATTTTGTTGAGGATTTTTGCATCTATATTCATCAGTGATATTGGTCTGTAATTTTCTTTTTTTGTAGTGTCTTTGTCTGGTTTTGGTATCAGGGTGATGGTGGCCTCATAGAATGAGTTTGGGAGTGTTCCTTCCTCTGCAATTTTTTTGAAGAGTCTGAGAAGGATGGGTGTTAGCTCTTCTCTAAATGTTTGATAGAATTCACCTGTGAAGCCATCTGGTCCTGGACTTTTGTTTGTTGGAAGATTTTTAATCACAGTTTCAATTTCATTACTTGTGATTGGTCTGTTCATATTTTCTGTTTCTTCCTGATTCAGTCTTGCAAGGTTATACCTTTCTAAGAATTTGTCCATTTCTTCCAGGTTGTCCATTTTATTGGCATAAAGTTGCTTGTAGTAGTCTCTTAGGATGTTTTGTATTTCTGCGGTGTCTGTTGTAACTTCTCCTTTTTCATTTCTGATTTTATTGATTTGAGTCCTCTCCCTCTTTTTCTTGATGAGTCTGGCTAATGGCTTATCAATTTTGTTTATCTTCTCAAAGAACCAACTTTTAGTTTTATTGATCTTTGCTATTGTTTTCTTTGTTTCTATTTCATTTATTTCTGCTCTGATCTTTATGATTTCTTTCCTTCTGCTAACTTTGGGTTTTGTTTGTTCTTCTTTCTCTAGTTTCTTTAGGTGTAAGGTTAGATTGTTTACTTGAGATTTTTCTTGTTTCTTGAGGTAGGCTTGTATAGCTATAAACTTCCCTCTTAGAACCGCTTTTGCTGCATCCCATAGGTTTTGGGTCGTCGTGTTTTCATTGTCATTTGTCTCTAGGTATTTCTTTATTTCCTCTTTGATTTCTTCAGTGATCTCTTGGTTATTTAGTAACGTATTGTTTAGCCTCCATGTGTTTGTCTTTTTAACGTTTTTTTCCCTGTAATTCATTTCTAATCTCATAGCGTTGTGGTCAGAAAAGATGCTTGATATGATTTCAATTTTCTTAAATTTACTGAGGCTTGATTTGTGACCCAAGATGTGATCTATCCTGGAGAATGTTCCGTGCGCACTTGAGAAGAACGTGTAATCTGCCGTTTTTGGATGGAATGTCCTATATATATCAATTAAATCTATCTGGTCTATTGTGTCATTTAAAGCTTCTGTTTCCTTATTTATTTTCATTTTGGATGATCTGTCCATTGGTGTAAGTGAGGTGTTAAAGTCCCCCACTATTATTGTGTTACTGTCGATTTCCTCTTTTATAGCTGTTAGCAGTTGCCTTATATATTGAGGTGCTCCTATGTTGGGTGCATATATATTTATAATTGTTATATCTTCTTCTTGGATTGATCCCTGGATCATTATGTAGTGTCCTTCCTTGTCTCTTGTAACATTCTTTATTTTAAAGTCTATTTTATCTGATATGAGTATAGCTACTCCAGCTTTCTTTTGATTTCCATTTGCATGAAATATCTTTTTCCATCCCCTCACTTTCAGTCTGTATGTGTCCCTAGGTCTGAAGTGGGTCTCTTGTAGACAGCATATATATGGGTCTTGTTTTTGTATCCATTCAGCAAGCCTGTGTCTTTTGGTTGGAGCATTTACTCCATTCACGTTTAAGGTAATTATCGATATGTAAGTTCCTATGACCATTTTCTTAATTGTTTTGGGTTTGTTTTTGTAGGTCCTTTTCTTCTCTTGTGTTTCCCACTTAGAGAAGTTCCTTTAGCATTTGTTGTAGAGCTGGTTTGGTGGTGCTGAATTCTCTTAGCTTTTGCTTGTCTGTAAAGCTTTTGATTTCTCCATCAAATCTGAATGAGATCCTTGCTGGGTAGAGTAATCTTGGTTGTAGGTTCTTCCCTTTCATCACTTTAAGTATATCATGCCACTCCCTTCTGGCTTGCAAAGTTTCTGCTGAGAAATCAGCTGTTAACCTTATGGGAGTTCCCTTGTATGTTATTTGTCGTTTTTCCCTTGCTGCTTTCAATAATTTTTCTTTGTCTTTAATTTTTGCCACTTTGATTACTATGTGTCTCGGCGTGTTTCTCCTTGGGTTTATTCTGTATGGGACTCTCTGCGCTTCCTGGACTTGGGTGGCTATTTCCTTTCCCATGTTAGGGAAGTTTTCGACTATAATCTCTTCAAATATTTTCTCTGGTCCTTTCTCTCTCTCTTCTCCTTCTGGGACCCCTATAATGCGAATGTTGTTGCGTTTAATGTTGTCCCAGAGGTCTCTTAGGCTGTCTTCATTTCTTTTCATTCTTTTTTCTTTAGTCTGTTCTGCAGCAGTGAATTCCACCATTCTGTCTTCCAGGTCACTTATCCGTTCTTCTGCCTCAGTTATTCTGCTATTGATTCCTTCTAGTGTAGTTTTCATTTCAGTTATTGTATTGGTCATCTCTGTTTGTTTGTTCTTTAATTCTTCTAGGTCTTTGTTAATCATTTCTTGCATCTTCTCAATCTTTGCCTCCATTCTTATTCCGAGGTCCTGGATCATCTTCACTATCATTATTCTGAATTCTTTTTCTGGAAGGTTGCCTATCTCCACTTCATTTAGTTGTTTTTCTGGGGTTTTTTCTTGTTCCTTCATCTGGTACATAGCCCTCTGCCTTTTCATCTTCTCTGTCTTTCTGTAACTGTGGTTTTTGGTCCACAGGCTGCAGGATTGTAGTTTTTCTTGCTTCTGTTGTCTGCCCTCTGGTGGTTGAGGCTATCTAAGAGGCTTGATGGGAGGCTCTGGTGGTGGGTAGAGCTGACTGTTGCTGTGGCGGTCAGAGGTCAGTAAAACCTTAATCCACTTGACTGTTGATGGGTGGGGCTGGGTTCCCTCCCTGTTGGTTGTTTTGCCTGAGGCAACCCAACACTGGAGCCTACCCGTGCTCTTTGGTGGGGTTAATGGCAGACTCTGGGAGGGCTCACGCCAAGGAGAACTTCCCAGGACCTCTGCTGCCAGTGTCCTTATCCCCACGGTGAAACAGAGCCACCACTTGCCTCTGCAGGAGACCCCCCAACACCAGCAGGTACGTCTGGTTCAGTCTCCCCCAGGGTCACTGCTCCTTCCCCTGGGTCCCGATGCACACATTACTTTGTGTGTGCCCTCCAAGAGTCTCAACTACATTTATAAAATATTGTTCTGTTACCCACTAAACCTATTTGTGTCCCTTGCATTTCCATATGAAATTTAGGATCAGCTCCTCAATTTCTGGAAAAAAAAAAAAAAAAGGATGCATTGAATCTGCAGATCAGATGAGGAATAATGTCATTCTTAAGATGGTATCTACTAATCTAGGAACGAGGGATGTATTTCCATTTGTTTACTTCTTTTTTTAATTTAATTCAACAGTGTTTTGCAGAATTTTGTGTAAAAGTTTTGCAGCCTATTTAATTTATTCATACTTTAATCTATTGGATGCTGTCATAAAGAAAATTGTTTTCTTAATTTTATTTTCAGAATGTTCATGGCTAGTGAATAGAAATGCTATAAATTTTTGTATTGTATATTGAACTTGTATCCTGAAAGCTTGTTGAAATTGTTTACTAATTCTAGTCACTTTTCATGGATTCTTTAGAATTTTCTGTATACAAAATTATCATCTAAAAATAGAGGTAGTTTTACTTCATTTCCAGTCTAGATGACTTTTATCTCTTTGTCTTACCTAATTGTTATCTGAGAATAGGGATGGTTTTAACTCTCCATTTCTAATCTGTATGACTTGTTTCTTTTTCTTGTCTAGTCGCCCCCACTAGAATATCCAGTGCAATGTTAAATGGAAGTGATGAGAATAGGGCATCTTTTTCTTGAAGGAAAAGCATTCAGCCCCTTCACCATTAAGTATTATGTTAGCTGTGCATTTTCCTAGAAGTTCTCTTCTATTCCTAGGTCACTGAGTGTTTTCTGTTTTTAGGTTTGTTTTTTTGGTTTTCTTTTTTCTCATGAAAGAGGGTTTGATTTTATCAAATGATTTTTCTACATCTATTATCATATGGTTTGTGTCCTTTATTCTATTAATACAGTGTATTACACTGATTTTCACATGTTAAAACAACTGCATTCTTGTATAAATCTCACTTGGTCATTTTATATCATCCTTTTTATACGTTGTTGGATTCACTTTACTACCATTTTGTTGAGGATTTTGTGCTGATATTTATAAGGGATATTGGCCTTTAGCTTTCTTTTTTTTTTTTATAATGTCTTTGGTTTTGGTATCAAAGCAATTATTCTCTTCTTTGCTATTTTCCAGAAGAGTTTGTGAAGGATTGGCATTGTTTATTCTTTAAATATTTGGTAAAAATTATCAGTGAATTCCAGACTTTTCTTTCTAGTAAGGTTTCAATGTACTAATTTTTTAAAATTTGTTTTGAGGCTATTCAGATTTTCTGTTTCTTCTTGAATTTTAGTAGTGTATATTTTTCTAGGAATTGGTCCCTTTCATCTAAATTACCTAACACACTGGCATTCAGTTGTTCATAGTGTTCTCATAATCATATTTATATGATTCAGTACTGATGCTGTTTTTTAATTCCTAATTTTAGTAACTTGAGTCTTCTGTAAATTTTTCTTGGTCAATCCAGCTAAAAGATTGTCAGTTTTGTTGATCTTTTCAAAGAACTAAATTTGGGTTTTGTTGACTTTTTTTCTATTGTTTTTCTACTCTCTATTTCATTTATTTCCACTCTAGTCTTTATTATTTCCTTCATTCTTTTTACTTTGGCTTGGTGTTCTCTTTTTTATTGTTTCTTAAGGTTATGTTATTGGTTTGAGGACTTTCTAACTTTTTAATGCAAGCATTTATTTATTGCTACAAATTTTCCTCTGAGCACTGCTTTAGCTGCACTGCATAAGTTTTGGTATCTTGTATTATCATTTTCTTGTGTCTCAAAGCATTTTTCATTCACTTTTTCTATTTCTCCTTTGACCCATTTGTCATTTAGGTTATTTATGAAAGTGTTTCATTTCCACATATTTGTGAATTTTCCAAATTTACTTCCATTTTTAATCTCTAAATTTAGTCCATTATAGTTAGAGAACACACTTTATATGATTTCAATCCTTTTAAATTTATTTTGGCTTGTTTTATGGCATAATATATGGTCTACTCTAGTGAATGTCTCATGTGCACTTGAGAAAAATGTGTATTCTGTTATGGCCGTTGGATGGAGTATTCTTTATATGTCTGTTAGACCTAGATGGCCTATACTATTTTCACAACTTTTATTTACTTGTTGGTCTTCTGGCTGGCTGTTCTGTTTATTGTTGGAAATAGAGTATTGAATTCTACAACTATTATCATTGAACTGTCTATTTTCCCTTCGATTTTGTCAGTTTTTGCTTCATGTATTCTGAGACTTCACTGTTAGGTTCATATATGTTTAATATTATGTCCTCCTGATAGAGTGACCCTTTTGTAATTTTAAATGTCATTCTATCTTCAATAATAATTTTTACTTTTTAATCTAATATTAGTAACTCACTTTTGTTCTCCTGGTTTACTATTTGCATGGTATATCTTTTCCCATCCTTTTATTTTCAATCTATTTTTCTCATTGAATCTAAAGCATATCTTTTATAGACAGCTTGTTGTTGAATCATGTTTGTTTTAACACACTTCACCAATCTCTGCCTTACGTTTCTCATTCCTCATATTTTCCTCTGAACATTTTTGGCCAGTTTCTTATTTGCCTCAATTGCTCTAGCCATTCCAGCCATCTACAGTATTAAATAATTGCTGCTAACATGTTTCTTGACAAATGTCCTGGGGATAGGGCTTTCCTCATTGAGTGAGCTCTGAGTCAGGTCAAATAAAGACAGACTCTACAAATAAAGAAAAGATGGAAAGCTGCCAAATAGATCAAATAGTAACAATTCTCTGAGGATAGAGCTTTTTGAGGAGCTCCAAATCCATTCTGCTCTCTCCAGTGACTACAAATCTGCTGACTTTCACATCTATTATGATTCTGAGGTTATTTTTCAAGGCTACTAGGGGTAGCTTTTTACTTCCAACCCCCTTTTTTTCTGGGGAAGACTTGACCAACACTCATCCAAGTCGCCATGACACACACTAACATTTATCAAGTTCTAAATAAGGAATTGTTACCCCCCCCAAAAAAAACTGCCTGCTTATATATTATGCTCACTCAAGCTCCCTTGAAAGTGTCTTTGCCATCTCCAGTCAAATTAGATTAGCTAAATTCGATCTTATTTGTAAGCTGCATAAATTTAAAATTTTATGGACATAAATTTGTGTCCATAGTCTTCTTAGTAACTTGCACTCTAATTATTATGTGAGTAACACACTTTAAGATTATAAACTAGCAGAAACTAACACACCATTTTAAAGCAATTATACTCCAATAAAAATGTTAAAAAAAAAAAAAAGGGTGGGGCTTCCCTGGTGGTGCAGTGGTTGAGAATCTGCCTGCTAATGCAGAGGACACGGGTTCGAGCCCTGGTCTGGGAAGATCCCACATGCCACGGAGCGACTAGGCCCGTGAGCCACAATTGCTGAGCCTGCGCGTCTGGAGCCTGTGCTCTGCAACAAGAGAGGCCACGATAGTGAGAGGCCCGCGCACCACGATGAAGAGTGGCCCCCGCTTGCCGCAACTACAGAAAGCCCTCGCACAGAAACGAAGACCCAACAAGCCATAAGTAAAATAAATAAATAAATAAATAAAATTAAAAAAAAAAAGTCAATTCTGGCTGACTCTAGAGTTCATTAAAAAATAAAATAAAATAAACAGAAGAACTAGCAATATAAAAAAAACATAATGTCTTAGCTTCCTCTGTTTGTTTAAAAAAAAAAAAAAAAGGGTCATGTATCACAATGTTCATTGCAGCTCTATTTACAATAGCCAGGACATGGAAGCAACCTAAGTGTCCATCGACAGATGAATGGATAAAGAAGATGTGACACATATATACAATGGAATATTACTCAGCCATAAAAAGAAACGAAATTGTGTTATTTGTAGTGAGGTGGATGGACCTAGAGTCTGTCATACAGAGTGAAGTAAGTCAGAAAGAGAAAAACAAATACCGTCTGCTAACACATATATATGGAAACTAAAAAAAAAGAAAATGATTCTGAAGAACCTAGGGGCAGGACAGGAATAAAGATGCAGACATAGAGAATGGACTTGAGGACACAGGGAGGGGGAAGGGTAAACTGGGACGAAGTGAGAGAGTGGCATGGACATATATATACTACCAAATGTAAAATAGATAGCTAGTGGGAAGCAGCCACATAGCACAGGGAGATCAGCTCGGTGCTTTGTGACCACCTAGAGGGGTGGGATAGGGAGGGTGGGAGGGAGACGCAAGAGGGAGGAGATATGGGGATATACGTGTATGTATAGCTGATTCACTTTGCTATAAAGCAGAAATGAACACACCCTTGTAAAGCAATTATACTCCAATAAAGATGTTAAACAAACAAACAAAAAGATTATAAACTGTTTTTCCTGAATTTCCAGTTCTTAAAGGTTAGGGAATAACACTATATCCTAGAAAAAAGTATATGTTATGCTCTCCCTTTAAAAATGAATAACTAGGGACTTCCCTGGCGGTCCAGTGCTTAAGACTTTGCCTTCCAATGCAGGGAGTGCGGGTTTGATTCCTGGTCGGGGAACTAAGATCCCACATGTCTCGTGGCCAAACAGTCAAAACATAAAACAGAAGCAATACTGTAACAAATTCCATAAAAACTTGAAAAAAATACATTTAAAAAAATGAATAACTATCATTTAGTCTATGTATGAGTATAGGTCTTTGTATGTCTATACTTTCTTCCAATTTCATTGTTAAATGACCTATTATCTGATGTTAAGAAGTTTGGGAAACGGTGTTATAATAGTATCTTAAAACACCACTAGTATGTTAAAACTGGCTCAGCCTTTCTTAAAGTATACTTAAATTTAAAACTTAAGGATAATAAATGGGTGCTTATTCTTAGTTGATACTTGTACAAGGTGCATAACTTTTGTAATGAACAATAATAGGATCTATGACTTTTAGTAGTGCATAGAGCCATCTGAAATAGAACTACATTCTCTAGCCTTCCTTGCTGCTAGTAACTATATGAATAAGGCCTAATCAATAATTTATAAGTGGAAGTAATATGTGCAACTTCTAGGTAATAACATTACTGGGATGTGAAAGGAGGGTTAATATAATCATCCTTACTCCTTCCCACTAAGTGGAATATAATGTATATCATGGAGAGCTAACAGACAAATAGATTATGAGATTACCTGGAGAATATAAGCCACACATGCTTCAGAGTCATAAAATCCATGTTCCTGACACCATGAAGTCACCATAACCACCCCCAGGCAACTGCCAATTTCAAGACTTTTACATGACAGAGAAATTATTCTGTCTTATTAAGGCCACTGTTATTTGGGGTTTGAGACACTCCCAGCTGAATCTAATGTTATCTGATGGTACAGTTTGCAAAGCTTAATACTTACTTTCCTGAGCTTAGTGAAGCTATTACATACATCGTAGAAATTCAATTAAGTTACTCATTGAGGATTGGTACTGCTTAGCCAGAACATGCTTGCAGGAAAATCTCTGTAACGTGATAAAATGAATATTCTGAGATAGAATTATTTCGTAAACACTAAGGTACACTCACACTTACGCCAGTTAATTTCTTATAAAATTGAAACTGACCTTCACTGTGCCTTCAATCAGTTTTGTAAGGGTGTGAATATTCATGCATTAAGAATTTGTGTCTCTTTTACCTGGTAATATTATTTGTCCCTGTTCCATATTACTTTTTCATTATATTGATAGAAGCCAACAATCACAGTCTCTGAAATGTCTCTCCTGATTTCCCTAGGCAGAATTCTCCACCATATATCTGTATTCCCATAGTATTTTATAAAGAACTTCTATCATTTCAGGTAATGCATTATAATTATCTTTGGTGTTTATGCATCTGTCTTGTATACTATGCTCTAAACATCTCAAAAGAAGCGACAGTGTTCTATCCATCTTGTGTTTTCCATACCTCACACAGAGCATATAGTAGGCTCTATTAGTTTTCTATTTTTGTGTAACTATTTGCCACAAAGTTAGTGGCTTAAAACAATACTCATTTATTGTCTTGCACTTTTCATGGCTCCGAAATACAGATGGGTCTGACCAAGCTCTTTGTTTATGGTCTCACAGTCCAGAATCAAGTGGTCGATTAGGCTGAGCTCCGAC
Organism: Balaenoptera acutorostrata; assembly: GCF_949987535.1. Taxonomy (NCBI): domain Eukaryota; kingdom Metazoa; phylum Chordata; class Mammalia; order Artiodactyla; family Balaenopteridae; genus Balaenoptera; species Balaenoptera acutorostrata. The sequence goes on along the minus strand of NC_080066.1, from coordinate 160,208,782 downwards.
CCTCAGGAGCTGAGGATGGTTCTGCTTCCAAGCTCATTTAGGTTGCTGTCAGAATTCAGTTTCTTACATTTGTAGAACTGGTAGGTTGTCATTTTCTTGCTGGTTATAAGCAGGGGACCCTGAATTTCTAGAGGCCCCTGAATTTCTTGTCATGTGGCCCCTTGTGTCCATGAGCCAGCTATAGTGTGTTGAATTCTTCTCATGCTTTGACTCTCTCTGCTTTCCCTTTCTATCACCAGCTAGAAACAAAGCTTTTCTATTTTAAAGAGCTCATGTAAATAGATTAGGCTCACCCAAATATCTCCCTTCTGCTATATACTGTAAAATAATCATAATATCTCATCATTTTCACAGGTTCCACCCACACTCAAAAGGGAGGAGGTTATACAGATGGAGGAGCATTGGGGATCATTCTTAGAATTCTGCCTACCAGGTAGACATAAAAAATGTATCTAATAAGAAAATGACCCTTAATATGTTGAATTTTCTTAGCAAATAGAAATTTAAAATGTAAATGTTTTAAACTTTGTGTTAACATTTTATTCTCAAAGATCCATAAGCACATGGACACAATTTCCTTTTACAGTATGTTCAGTATTCAATAATCAAAGCCTTAGGAGCTTGAGTGACATGCCATTACTAATCTGATCAATAAATAAAGAAGAAATAAAACATATTATAACTTAAAAAATAAAACTAAGAAGGAACAAAGCTACAGATAAAACATATGGTGTTCTATCAACACATTCCTAGGGAATTAGATGCTTACTCACTCTACATGCAAATAACCAAAGGGCTACATGGCCTTTCTAGGACAAATAAGAGCTTCTCCAAGGAGACCTTCTGTCTCTGCCTCTACAGAGAGCAGCTGGTATCTTTAGTAAATAAACCACCCAATCACAATGGCAAAACTGTGTGTAGAGAAAAAACAAAAAACAGTAAACAGTGGTGGTGAATTATGTAAATGAATTATGATTAGGGAAAGGTAATTTTGATGTATCAAGATTTTATTTGCATCAGAGATCAATGGTATTTTGCAATGCAAGAACACAACTGCTTTGACACGTACATGTATAGGCAGAGTAGAAGAGAAGTAATCTGCCTATCACAGAAAGTGAACTTAGACTTCTTTCTGTCAAGGTCTAACTAAATTCTCCTGCCACCCACTTTCATTTTTGTCTAAATTTCTGCACAGCTGAATCTTTGGCTTTGTTCCATTTTCCTGACATTCTCAGATAAGAAATAGGTGTTATTTAACCCACAAGCATCCTCCAACCCAAGGCACTCTTACTCCTAGACTTTCGTTTTGCCTCTAAATCAAAGTTCCTCTAGTCACCATGAACATGTTTCCAGAGATAACATACTTGCTACTACACTGGTCCAGAGCCTAAGGACCAGTCACACGTGGAAACAACTCACTCACATAGTCACCTTCACCCCAGATTCTATAGGTTCTACTTCCCATATCTAAATGCTGCCCACATTCCAGGGTTCTGCTGAGATGACTCAGAATTCCCATTTAAAATCACCATTATGGCTGTCCTGACTTTTGGACATTAGGCCTAGCTGTGTGTTGGCCTAATCTCAACCATAATCTTCTGCTAATTCCAAACTCATTCATCCTTTTCTTTCTAACCTATTTTTTTAAATGGCACTCAAGTCTCAGAATATTACACTTGCTTTTCCAGTCCAAAATAGGAATATATGTAGTGTCACAATTCATACAATCTTTCAAGAATTTCTCCAGCTAATTCATTTATGGGCTACTTGTATGTAGTCTGCTCCCTTTTCCAGAAACATAGAATTCTTAAAATATGGGGGAAAAACAATCTCCAGTAATATTAAGAATTTTAGCTAAAAAATATACCTATACACATGTATATAAAACATTAAATGTGTATTTTGCACATCTATAAAATCAATTTACCTTACCCATAAGAGAAACCTGAGTGTGTGTGCTGTTTCCTAACAGAATTCCATGGAAGGTGTCATTGTCAGTCTTATACATTGAACATATCCTCATCAGAGTACATGATTCCCTTCTTTCCCTCACACAAAGCATACCCAGAATCCTGAAAGCAGCTAGAACACCTCTCTGAAGAATTGCCCCCTCTGCTTATTTTCTGCCACCAGCTCTTTGGCTGCTTGGGCTGCAATCAGCTGAGATTGCTACCTCCCAAGATTCCAGGAGTCTTGCCACCGTAAGTTGCAGCTCAATCAGCTTTTTTAATGTTTGCCAGTTCCATGCAGAAAAGGTTAATTTGTCGTTTTGTGGTTAGATGCCACCATTTCCCCAATTTTCCTGGATTGACCAGAAATTCATTGCATCTTCCCATTCTGGTGCCTAGGTCCCAGTCAATCCTCCAAAAGATTCTATATTCACTCAGTCCTTGAATTCCCTTCCTTTTTCTAGAGTTTTCTTATACAACTGTCAGGTTCCATATCTAAAGTATATTTTGATTTTGCTTAATGTCTGCCAAGAACAGCCACGTCAAAAAAAAAAAAAAAGTGGATGGCTTAGACATCTTCATCTGATCAACAGGTATTGTTGTTATGTTAAGTCACAAGTTGGACTTTTAGCCTTAGTCACTAGTAACTATAACTTATGATCATTTAACAACTTTGCCAAAACTCACATAGGTTGGAGCCATGAACCAGTCCCTGAGTTAAACACACTGTTCCTTTCATGGATATCCACAGTCATCACTGTAGCATATTCTAATTATTGTAATGACTCAGGACTCAGAAATATGAAATAAAATGCTCAGGTCTATTAGAGAATTTTGTCTGGCACCTGGATGAGAATACACTTCTTGAAATCTTTTTCCTCAAGGCTCCTATCATTTCCCACTGGAGACTGTCATTTGGAGACTTTTTGATATTCTATTTTCTCTTTAATATTATTTATTCCTATTACTTAGACCCTTTCAGATCACCCTCAAACAATTTTTCTACCATAATATTTCTAATTCATCTGAGGGTTAAAGGATGGTTTTCACTCACTTCAGCCACATGTAATTTCTCCTTGCTCTGTTAATTATTTCTTTGATAACAATGATACATCTTAATGTGTGAAAGATGCTCACTGTAAGTTAATTAAAAATTGCTTGCATTTATTTTCATATTCCAAATATGTTTCCTCTGTTTGGTCTTCAGGAGCCAGCAAAGAAAATTTTATTTTAGTCACATCCAACTAACTAACTAGTGGGAATCCAAAGGGAGAAATGGAGATTCTGCTTCTTTATTTTTCAAATTTAGCCTGATTGTGTAAAATAGAAAATACCTGGTTTGAGAAATACAAAGATATGAGTGGTTGAATGGAGATATCAACCTCATCCATTCATCTGGGTTAGATTTTTTTAGATAAAACTGAAGTAAAAACACTTTCCAAATAATGTATTTTTATGCATGAGAACAAAAAGAACATGTATTTCTTAGAACCAGATGGCAAATTTCAAAAGTGCATAGAGTATTGGTAAATCCCTAAGCTTCAAGCTTAGCTCAGTTGTGAAAAAGTACAGAATGTTCTGAAATTAAATATGAATAGAAAAAATGAGAAACTGAACAAAGTTTCAATAAGTTATGTGAGCTTGTACTGAACTGAAGAATAGACTCAGCACTTCTAGAATACATTACGTACTCAAATATTGGTGAAAATAATTCACAGCCATAAAACCTATTAAGCCTTTCACTTACAAGGGCATCCTAGGGACAGCTTTTAAAAAAGAAAATATCAAATGCTTCATTTCATAAAAAATACTGTTGCAAGATTAGCAATAAATTCTGAATCAAAAATCCACCTTTGGTTATCAATAGTTGGAAATGAATTTTAGTTTTTACCCCACATACTCAGCCTAACCAATATGTTTACATCATTACATCGTTTTTATAATTAATAAAGATAAATCTAAGAGGGGGTTGCACATATTTCTCTCAAGCTGTTGAAAGTTAAAAATTGGCTCAAATTTTAAAAAAGCATGTCTGTAGGTGTCCATGAGAGTCTGTACATGCATAAGAAAAACATTTGGCTTTGTAAAATTTCATAAATGAGAGTTTATGAATTTCTAATTTTAAAAACTACAGCAAAAATAAAATCCTGGAAGTGATTAAATAAAATTTGAAAGCAGCCAAACTTTGTTACACAAAATTTATGTAATTAATGTCATAATCTTTATAGATATAAGAATGTCTCTGAGACCATCTAGTCTTCATTTGGACCAAATTCTTCATGCCAGGAGATTTAGTTTCTAAGTTCACATGCATTAAAGGTAGCATACTGAAATGGTAGTGAGGTTGTTAGACACAGGCATACCAAATAAACCATGGCTAAAAATCAGAGTTTAAAATTGAGGGAAATGTCAGAGAATATATAAAAAGCAAGTACAGAACACTTCTCTGCATCCAGTAGTGGCTGAATAATATTCCACTATAGAACAACCTGTAGATGACATCTATAAATTCTGAATATAATACAAACTGGAGATTAAAGAGAAGAAGATATATTTTGGTTGAGAGTCTATAACTAGAGTAGGGGATTTGTAAGAAATGAGTTCCTATTTTCACAGCTTTTATCATTAGTCTCAGACAGTGAAATATTTACAGTAAGCAGAACAGTGGAAAACTGGAATCTTTCTGGTCTGGGGAAAATAGAAGACTGAATCTGGGGAAACTATGACCACTAGTCATAGAGAGGGAATCCCAGAAAAGAAAGACATGGAGAGAAGATTCCCAATTCTATCTACCCACCTCTTTGGCTGGAACCTAAATCACACGTTTGTGGAACAGACTGAAAGCCAAGACTGAATCAAGAAGAAACAGACAATTTGAGCAGACCAATCACTAGTAGTGAAATTGAATTTGTAATTAAAAAAAAAAAATACTCCCAGCAAACAGAAGTCCAGGACCAGACAGCTTCACAGGAGAATTCTACCAAACATATAAAGAAGGGATAATACCTATCCTTCTGAAGCCATTCCAAAGAACTGAAAAGGATGAAACACTCCCAAATTCATTCTACGAGGCCACTATTACCCTGATATCAAAACCAGACAAAGACACTACAAAAAAAAGAGAAAAATATAGGCCAATATCTTTGATAAATATAGATGCAAAAATCCTTAACAAAATATTAGCAAACCTAATCCAAATACATAAAATGGATCATACACCGTGATCAAATTGGATTTAGTCCATGGACGCAAGGATGGCTCAAAATTTGCAAATCAATCACTGTGACATACCACATTAACAAAAGGAAGCATAAGAATTACATGATCTTCTCAACAGAGGCAGAAAAAGCATTTCATAAAATTCAACATTCATTCATGATAAAACTCTCATCAAAATGGGTATAGAGGGAACATATCTCAACATAATAAAGACCATTTATGACAAACCAACAGCTAACTTCATGCTCAGTGGTGAAAAGCTGAAATCTTTCCTCTAAATTCAGGAACAAGACAAGGATGCCCACTCTCAGCACTTCTATTTAACATAGTATTGGAAGTCCTAGCCACAGAAATCAAACAAATATAAGAAATAAAAGGCATCCAAATTGGAAGGGAGGATGTAAAACTGTCACTATTTGCAGATGACATGATACTTTATATCCTCTCCACCCAAAAGCTGTTAGAACTAATAAATGAATTCAGTAAAGTAGTAGGATACAAGATTAACATACAGAAATCTGTTGCTTTTCTATACACTAATAATTATCAGGAAGAGAAAGGAAAAAATAATCCTGTTTAAAATAGCATTAAAAATAATAAAACATCTAGGAACAAATTTAACCAAGGAGGTGAAAGACCTATACTCTGAAAACTATAAAACACCGATGAAGAAAACTGAAGATGATACCAAGAAATGGAAAGATATCCCATGCCCTCAGATTGGAAGAATTAATATCGTTAAAATTACCATACTACTCAAAGTGACCTACGATTTAAAGCAATGCTTATCACAAAATCCATGACGTTTTTCACAGAACTAAAACAAATAATCCTAAAACTTATATGGAACCATAAAAGACCCCAATTGCCAAGGCAATTTTGAGAAAAAAGAACACAACTGGAGGCATCACCTCCCTGCCCAGACTTTAGACTATACTACAAAGCTATAGTAATCAAAACAGCACGATACTGGCACAAAAACAGACTAGAGAACCCACAAATAAACCCACACACTTATAGTCAATTAATCTATGAAAAAGGAGGCAAAAGTATACAATGGAGAAAAGAAAGTCTCTTCAACAAGTGTTGCTAGTAAAACTGGACAGCTACATGTAAAAGAATGAAATTAGAACATTTTCTCATACCATATAGAAAAGTAAACTCAAAGTGGATTAAAGACCCAATTGTAAGAACTGAAACCATAAACCTCCTAGAAGAAAACAGGCAGAACAATCTTTGACATAAACCATAGCAATATATTTTGGATCTGTCTGTTAAGGCTAAAGAAATAAAAGCAAAATTAGACAAATGGGACCTTTTGCACAGCAAAGGAAACCATTAACAAAATGAAAATCAAAGGAAATCATTAACAAAATGAGAAGACAACCTATGGAACTGAAGAAAATATTTGCAAATGATATGATCAATAAGGGGTTAATATCCAAAATACATAAACAACTTATATAACTCAATATACGAAAAACCCAACCCAATCAATAAATGGGCAGAAGACCTGAATAGACAATTTTCCAAAGAAGACATACAAATGGCTAAGAGGCACATGAAAAGATGCTCAACATAGGTAATTATTAGAGAAATGCAAATCAAAGCAACAATGAGATATGACCTCACACCTGTCAGATGGCTGTCATCAAAATGTCTACAAATAATAAATGTTGGTGAGGACATGGAGAAAAAGGAACACTTGTACACTGTTGGTGGGAATGTAAATTGGTGCAGCCACTACGGAAAACAATATGGAGGTTCCTCATAAAACTAAAAATAGAAGCACCATTATGTATTATATATATATAATATTTCATTATATATAATGAAATATTACTGTGCCATTTACAGCAATGTGGATGGACCTAGAGAATATTATGCTTAGTGAAATGTCAAAGACAAATACTGTATGATATCACTTATATGTGGAATCTAAAAAATAAAATAAATGAATATATATAGCAAACCAGAAACAGACTCACAGATATAGAAAACAAACTAGTAGTTATCAGCGGGGAAAGGAAAAGGGGGAGGGGCAAGATAGAGTAATGGGATTAAGAGATACAAACTACTATGTATAAAATGGATAAGCAAAAAGGATATATTGTACAGCACACAGAATTGCAGCCATTATCTTGTAATAACTTTTAATGGAGTATAATCTTTAAAAATACTGAATCACTATGCTGTACATCTGCAACTAATATAATATTGTAAATCCACTAAAATTCAATTAAAAAGACTAAATCAATAAAAATATATTGTGAGATAATAAAGAAAAAATAAATCTGAATTTATTTGCAGATGATATTATTGTCTATACAGACGGTCTTTAAAAATCTATAAAAATGGGAGTTCCCTGGTGGTCCGGTGGTTAGGACTTGGTGCTTTCACTGCTGTGGCCCAGGTTCACTCCCTGGTCAGGAAACTAAGATCCCACAAGTGGTGCAGCGTGGCCAAAAAAAAAAATTCTACAAAGAAACTGTTGGAAATAATAAGTAAATTAGCAAGAATATAATTTAGTATGGATACAAGATAAATATACAAAATCAATTATATATCTATAGCAACAAACAATCGGAACATACAATTTAATAAAAAACAGCAATATGATTTATAGTATCATAAAAATATTAAATACTTAGGAATTAATCTGATAAAATATATTCAAGGTATGTTCACTGAAAACTATAAAATATTGCTAAAAGAAATTAAAGAAACATAAGAAATGAGAGATATATCTTTTTCTTGGGCCAGAAGACTTAATGTTAATAAGATATCATTTATCCCCAAATTGTTCTATAGGTTCAATTCAACCCCAATCAAAATTCCAGTAGTTTCTTTTTATAGAAATTGAGAAACTAATTCTAAAGTCCTATGGCAATGCAAAGACTCTAGAATACCCAAAACAACATTGAAAAGAAAAGCAAATCTTCAGGGCTAATACTACCTGAATATCAGATGTATAATAAAGCTCTAGTATCAATTTATGTGATATTAACATTAATAACAGGAACCGAGAAATAGACACAAATATTATCAACTGATTTTTAACACAAATTCAAAGGCAATTCAACTGAGATAGAATAGTCTTTTGAACAAATGCTACTAAAACAATGGATATCCATATGCCAAAAAAAAGGAATTTTGATGCATACCTCTTTTCACATAGAAATATTAACTCAAATGGATCATAAACCTAAATGTAAAACCCCAAACTATTAAAGTTCTATTGATAGAAGCAAACATAGGATACAATATTTATGGTCATATGTTATGCAAAGATATTTTTAGAAACCCCACTAAAAACACGACCTAAAAAAATTGTTTTAAAAATGATAAGTTGAGCTTTGTCAAATTTAAAACTTCTGCTCTTCAAAAGACACTGTTAAAACAGTGAAAAGAAAAATCACAGACTGCAGGAGATTATTTAATAAAGGACTTGCATGCAGACTACATAAAGAATTCTCAAGGCTCAAAAATAAGGAAGCAAACAGCCAACTTAAAAAAAAATTGAAAGTAGACATTCAACAAGATATACCAATGGCACATAAGTACATGGATTCATGCTCATCATCACTGGTCATTAGGAGATGGGAAAATGCAAATTAAGACCATGATGAGATACTACCACACAGATATTAGAATGGCTGAAATTAAAAAGAATGACCATATGGAGTATTGGCGAAGGTGTGCAGTAAATGGAACAGTCATACACTAATGGAGGGAGTGTTAAATGCCACAACCAATTTGGAAAACATTTTTATAGCTTCTTAAAAAGTTAAGCCTAAAATTTAGCCATTGAAGTATTTACCCAAGAGAAAAGAAAAATATATGTCCAGAAGACGACATATACATAATGTTCACAGCTGCTTACTTTGTAATAACCAAAAACTGGAAACTTTCCATGAAAGAGTACGTGAATAAATATAATCATACTCTATCATAGAATAATACTAATAAATAAAACATAGAATAAACTACTCATATAGGCTACAACATGGAAGAATCTCAGAATATTATTCTGACTGAAAAAAGCCAGAATAAAAAGAGTACATATTTTATGATTCTATTTATAGAAGAACTCTAGAATATGCAAAGTAATCTAGGGTATAAGAAAGTTGCATGGGTATAGGGAAAGAGAAGCAGGATGGAGGGATTATAAACTGGCAAATGGTCAGGTAGATGGATATGTTCAGTACCTTGCTTATGTAATTATATAATGATAAATATATATAATATGACAAATATATGATATATATAACATATATAATGTTAAATAAATAAATATAAATATGTAAAGATATATTTTAAATGTGTGTAATTTGTCAGTTTTATCTAAATAAAATTGTTAAAAAATACAATGCATCAAAATTTTTAAATGCAGCTAAAGTAGTGCTTTGAGGGAAATTTATGGCTTTCAATTTACATGTAGAAAAGAGAAATGATATAAGTCAATAACTGAAATTTCCATCTTAAGAAATTAGGAAAACTAAAGCAAATTAAAATAGAAGGGAGGAAATGATAAAGATAAGAGCAGAAATTATTATCAATAAATATCAGGAATGAAAAATGGATATAACTAGAGATACACAAACATTAAATGAATAAGGGAATATTATGAACAACTTTATGCCAATAAATTTGAAAATTTGGATTCAAAAATTGTTTGAAAGACAGCATTACAAAAATGAATTCAAGAAGAAATAGAAAATTTTCATAGCCTTAAGTCAATTAAAGAAATTAAATTTGTAACTAAAATTTCCCCACAAATAAAACTTCACACCCTGATGAATATAAATATTAATATAACATTATATAATATTATATAAATTATATAATATAAACATATATTACATGTAATTTCTATATCAATAAATAAAAGCAGAGAAAAAAGAGAGAAGAGGTGAGGAGAAGAATAAAGAGTAAAAGAAAGGATGGGATTTTCATGTAATAAATTATTATAAAAAACTACTTATAAACCAGAGCACAGAATAAGTGACCAAGTTGTGATTCAACCCAGATGTTACATTTAATGCCTTACTCTTTGCATTTATTACAATCATATACGCCTAATTGCGGCTAAACACATCAGTAAAAAAAGGCATTCACCTATTTAAAATTCACCTAGAACCCCAGCCTCCACAAAACTAGAACCACAACAAAGTCATGAATTATTTTTCAGAATCAAGTAACTACAAATTTCATCCAATTTGTTCAAAATCTAATCAAGGTTTGCCAGTTCCAGAATGGGTTATTACACCAGGGCTCATTTTGGCAGTTGGCCCTTATAATATCAGGCACTCCCCCCGAACCATGGCGTTTTGCTTTCTTCACAGAAGCCACCTTATGGCAACAACTCCTTTTTTTTTTCTTCTCTTTCATAAACATTTAAGTCTCCAAAGGAAAGGGAAACCAGGATGTGGACTATCTCATGAGCTCTTCTACTCCATTTTAAAGGAACTTTAATAATGCATTATTCCTTCAGTTTGGATAACCAGATGGTTTCTCCAGATCATGTTACCACAAAATACAGGCTGCCAATTTTCTTGTAAAGTAACTGTCAACCTTTTAAATATGAACTATCAATACCATTTTTTCAATCTTATAGCAAAAAGCAATGTGTCAATTGTCAAGGCAGGTGTTGGACCCCATTGTTTTATTCTCTAATGCTTGACATAAATGATGTAATATATGCAAGTGATGTAAAATTTATTTTTTAAAAAAGTGCTTGTAAACAGTGAAATGCTACTCAAATAAAAGATTGTTATGGGTTTCCTCCTGTGGGTTTCATTGGATGTTAAGTTATTGAGCTACTAATAATTTTGGATACCTCTATTTTTTCCTCAAGAACATTTATTAAAATGCTTAGCTGTTGAAAAATATGTAAATGAGAAGATAATTTTATTAACCCAGACAGTGCAGTGTTAGCATATGAGAAGTTTAGAGAGTTGGTACTATGCTAAAATGAGATATTTGTTTATTAGATTGAGATGCTTAGCAGAAAACATATGGGGGAATATACATAAACATTGGATTAAGGTTTTGTAAAGACACAAATAATATTTCAAGAAGAAAATAAACATTAAGGGTTCTTGTTGTTGAATATAGGGTTCTTTCCATTCTGCCCATTTTAAAATCCATTTTATAGATTTTGTAATTTTTCAAGAGTTAAGACTTTGCAGTTTAATTTATGTGATTATCCAGAGAAACTAATTCAAAAAGTGGACAACTTTGTGGAAGTGACTTTATCGGGCTTAGGAAGGCAAAATTTAAAAGGAAAACTAATTTTGTCACAAATATCCTTCAGTCAGCAAAAGCTCTTATTTAAAGTAGTCAGACTTTCTAAAATACTTAGGCAATTAAAATCACTGATTTATTTTACATAATGGGAGGATCTCAAACAGTATGATTCATTTCAACTCATCCAGAATATCAACCCCCTTTCAATCTTACCTAGCTGCTAGCTGCAGTGTAGAACTGTAAAATGTTAATTGGCGAGAGAGAACATGTTTGGAACACTTGACTTTGAGTTTCAGACAAAGCCCTTTCTCATTTCTGAGCTCAGACATAGATGCTGACACATTTCTGGGTGGGCCAATGGAAGACTCTTTTCTAAGGGTTTTCCACCACCAATATTCATTGCCTAAAGTGTATTCAAAATGGTAATTATGAATATGCACATATACCAGGTTGCTCAGAAAAACTCCATTGTGAGTTTTTCAGAAATACATCTGCCCACTCATCTACCTTCTTTCTCCCACCACTCCCTTCCTTCCTCTACCAGCCCATTTTCTAAGGATATTAAGGTTGAGACTGAAGAACTCACTCCAAATCATTAGACAGCAGTTATAACAGTAGCCAAGAGAAAGGAGCCTCTTTCTGTTTAACATAAAACTGACAGGGTAGTTGGATCCCAACGTCCACAGTGGGAAATAAGACCCAACTTGTAGGTAAATCTGATTAAAGTGGGACATAAGGAAAAGAATCAGAAATGAAATCTTTAAGGAAACTCTTACAAGCTAAACAATACAGAAAGCATCATCTCTTCTTTTGTCAACAATACTCTTGTGTATGTCTATGTATTTGTATATGTTTCTATGCATGTGGAAAAATATGGAAGGATAACACCTCTGTATCACTTGAATCGCTAAACCAGTCATCATATAGAAGAAAACAATTGGGTACTAAAAATCATATACATCAAAAAAACTATATCAAATCGTTTCAATATTTACTTTAAAGTTTTTTTTTTTCTAAAGTGAGCATGGTAGAGTGGAAGTAGAAAATCGTATAAGTGGACTGACCATTTGCATTTGGATGTTGGTAATTACAAGCTGGGTGAACTTGAGTAACTCTCCTCTGAACTTCCCTCATTTGTGAATGATTGAATTGAACCAGGTAACCACTATGTTCTCTTCTGCTATCAAAACACATCTTGGTTTTACATAAGCAAGATTAAACATCTTACAGAAACATTTAAAGTTATTTCAGATAGCTAAACCATTTTTAAGACACCGTGTTAACTAACTATTAAAAAAAAAAAAAGATCTTTGTAAAACAGTAAACCTCAGGTTGGTACTGATGAAGTCCAAGGTGACAGCAATCTCCTTTTGAATACTATTGGCCTTTGAACCCCACACTGTTTGCTTCTTGGGACAAAGGAGCTTGTCAGGCCATTGTTTATTGGGCATGTTAGGTGCCCAATAAGTATTTGTTGCATGATTAAATAAATAAACCCTTAAATTTAAGTCTTTTTTACTCAGAGATCTATTTCATGAAGTGGAGAATTATTTGATATGGTTTAGGGGGAAAAAAAAAACCCTAAACAAATAAATAATAAAGAAACCTGTTTTTCTGAATTTTTGTTTTCTTGTTCAGCAGTCCTTGAAGATCTCTGTATTTTCTTCCAGGTAGGAAAAAACTCTTTCTTTTGTAAAGAATATCTGCCCATTTTATAATTGCTATAGGGTACACCCGTTCATGTGGCAGCACTGACGGATGTATTTCTCATATGAACTTGAAGCCTGAGATGTATGTACCTGAACAACAGATTAATCAGCACATGAACATGAGCTGTTGTGTCTTACTGATTAATTATGCTGAATGATGGATACAGGTTTAATCACTTTACCTGATAGATGTTAGGAGCTTGCAAATGATAGTCACCGTATCATTTCTCAATACATTGCTTTTTAACCAGCTTACTGTAGAAACTTCAGGTAGTTGATGTTCCAGGGGGAAAAAAAAGCACAGGATTTTCCATGCATCACTTTACATTTCTACTAATTTATCTTAAAGTTTGTTCTCTGACCAAAAAGTCATACTTATGTAAATACAACAGTTATCCAGGAATTCCACTGTGGGGAAATCTGTCTGTCTTATCAACTAGAAAACATAATTTAAAAGGTTAATAGAATTCATAACTGGGTTTAAAATGTTAAGGAAATTTCCTTAAGCTTTAAAACCATCAACTCATGGTTAAAATTACCTGTCTAAAAATGGAGAGAAAGACACGTAACTACATATTGGCTCTTCTGCTTTTGAGGGAAATGCTAGATTGGTTCATATAAGAAAAATGGAGGAGCTTATTGATCATTTCTGCAATTGAAAAAAAACCAGCATGTATTGTATAACTAATATTTTCCTCCTAAACAATTTAGTAGACAGTCCCTAAGGAGAAAATAAATAATATATGGACGATTGAGGTTTAACAAATTGAGAGAAACCCCTCCCACTGGCACTAAAGTTAATCTCTCTCTCCCTTTTTATTTCATTGCAATTTGTACTTCTATCACAGCTTATTATTAGCATAGATTTTCACCCTATGAGAATTTATTAGAGCTACCTATGTGCATTGCTCTCTTCTTCATTAGAGGTAGTGGTGGGCTGGAAAACAGTGGCCATCATATCTTATTTAGCACTGTCCTTCACAATGCTTGAATAGTTCCTTACAGGCAGTAGGTACTCAATAAAATCTTATTGAATTTAACTGAATAAATGTATAGATTACACAGGGGAAAAGGTTAGTTTGTCCATACATGATCTCCCTAACTCCTTTCAGCTATAGGTAAACTGCCTTAAACCTCAACCCCACTCAGGCTCTGACTGAACCTATACCCATAAAGGGCTACACTCTGATTAGTGGGTTGAGTCTAGCATTACCTGTGAGCGACAGGGTGTCTTCCCAGATGTACCCTCTCTTGCTCTCTGTCCTTTTTTACAAGACATTGGTGAGTCTTCTGCCACACTGATCCCTTATGAGTACTTCAGTCTCCCTGCGGGGTGTTAGACTGAGCCTCATAACCTAGCTGGGTAAACTTGAGGGGGCATTGCTATGGGGCCTAACTTCCTGCCAACACCCTCTGTTGTAATCCAAGCCTAGTCATGAACTTGAATAATTTCACCATCTGGAAACTTCAGTTGCCGACACCAGCTCTTATTTTCATACCAAAACTTAAACTCTTTCCACCATTTATCCTGAGTCTAAAGCAACCATGGTGGAGTTCCCACCAAAGTATCAGGATCAGAGCCAACGCATGGCTGGCTTGAGATTTCAACAGAAGTGTGAGCAAGTTTTCTGGAGCTTTCTCTGAAAGGTAGAAGAGCAGAGGCAGAGTTCCAAGTTGAAAAGGCCCTTTTGTGGCAATTACAAGGTTAGTGGAATCACAAATAATAATGTTGGGAGTCAAAGAACCTTGGCTTCCTGAGCCAGTTTCTTCTTAACTGCTCCAAGCTTCAGTGTCCTCGTCTGTCCAACAGAGATAAAGCTGGCTTGTTATAAGGCTTAAGTGGTGCAGGGAGAAAGAACATAAAGTGCCTAGTACAGTATCTGATTTGTTAGTTCTTAATAAATATTAACTACATTTAATTTTTTTCTTTTCATATAAGAAGAGCAAACAGCAGTTAACTCAACAAAAATAGGTTGGAGAAGTGGGCATAGCCCTGGAAGTGACCACTGACCTTGGAGGCTTCCAGAAGGCTTGAATTAATTCAACCCTAAATGGCCCTGATTCAAGTCATGGAAGGAAAGGAGACCTGTAGGCCCTCCTCCCAGGGGGGCTTAACCCTGACACACTTTGAGTCTTTTGGTGATAAACCTAGACCTATGTCTTTTGCCAATGCTGGTACTACAAAGCAAAAACTAGGCACATGGTGACAGCAGCACTTAAAGACAGGCCCAGCCCTAACACTTGTGGGACTCAGGACAAGGGTACAAATGGAGGTCCATGCATCTTATATCTAAGTATTTAAAAGTTATAAATAAGGCTATCAAGCCATTAAATAAAATATGTTTGATCCTCTGACCTTACAAATATACCTTCATACAACCAGGAAATTCAGGTTTGAATTTACAATTTTTGGACACATTAGAGTTTCCTGCTATAATGTAGTGGTGCAGGGGAGCTGTCTCCAGACCCTTGTCTGTCCCAGCTTAGGTCTTCATCGGGAGGGTCTGGCTACATACTTCCTTTTTCAAAAGGAGCCTCTTAAAAATCCCTTGGGTTTGGGGGTAAGTAAATTGGTGGCTTGGTCTACTTTCAAGGGAAGAACTCAGAAAGTAGGCTTGCACAGGCTCTGGAAACTGACTCAGGACCATGTGGATGTGGACGAAATACCGGGTACTCACAGTATGGTCTAGAAGGGGGAGGTACTGTCACTAGTGAGGACATCCCCTTGGTCTTATGCTCCTCTGGTTTCAGACACAGGGGAGCTAGAACAGGGCCCTCTAAAGCCCAGGGCCTGGGAAAGAAGTCCATCTTGCCCAGGTCTAAGGGCAAGATGCTTAAGTGATGGGTTTAGTAACAAAAGATCACACCCTGAATGTAGGAGTAGCAGCCCTTGGTTACAAAGCATGAGTTATGCCCAAGGATATAAAATCTGACCATCATTTGCTGATGTGCTATGACAGTGACTCAAGGAAATTTAGCATTCGGGGATTTTTTGAATCTCTTTTTTTCCTCTTTTACTTTTCCCATTTTCATCTCTTTTTTTTTTTTTTTCTGGCTTCTAAGTGTGTGCACTGCTGTTTTATTATAAGGAAATAGTTGTTTTTTGGTCAGTTAGCAGGATAGGTGTGTCGTCCTTGAGTCTTTATAATAGAAAACTTTAGAAAACTTTATACACAACTTTTATTTGGGTAATCAATCAATATCTTTATGTGAAAAAGCCTTGAATTATTCTTGCAAATGATACAACCCACCTAAGACCTTCTGATCAAAGTTCCATCTACAGAAGACAATAAAAGATTATATAGCTTTAAAATAAAGATTTAAAACTTCTAAAACTATATTCTATTCTTCCTATTTTCCACCCAGGGGAGCTCTTCAAAGCAAAGATGGAAAATTAGCTAGCTATCCAGAATTACTACATGTGGGAAAGAACTGTGAATGATAGGCAGTTACTTAGAAACTAATGTTTCCATTATTCAGATTATTATGTCACTAAGATTAAGATGATAGTCCTTTATAATGAGTACAATCACAGAAATTTAAAGTTGATAGGGACTTTAAAAATTTTCAAAATCACTGTGAAAAAATCTAAAAATTGAAGTGGTTTAGTAAGTTGTTCAAGGTCATAGGGGTAGAGATTGGACTGGGATCCAGATGTCATTTCTAGTTAAGTGGATGTCTTAGTTTTGGTTACTATAGCAAATTACCATGGAGTGAGTGGCTTAAACAACAAACATTTACTCCTCACAGATCTGAAGGCTGGGAAGTCCAAGATCAAGGTTCTGGCAGATTCTTTGCTGGTGAAATCCCCCTTCCTGTTTTGTAGGTGGCTGCTTTCTTGCTATATTTTCATATGGTGGGGGAGAGAGAGATCATCTCTCTCACGTTTCTTCCTACGAGAGCATCAGTCACATTCATGAGGGCTCCACCGATCACCTCCCAAAGGCCCAACCTCCTCATACCATCACATCAGGGATTAGGGTTTCAACACATGAATTTGGGGAGGATACAAATGTTCATAACACTGAGTTTTCCTCTGTAATGAGGTACTGACTATAGGACTGTGAGTACTAAGTGTTTCCAGATTTTCTTGGAAGATTTAAAATAAAGGTAAGAAATGGTGTTAATGAAAGAAGAAAAAAGTAAAGGAACAGGAACCTCCGTGTGCCTCAGGGTATCTAGAAAGGAGACTCTCCTGGGTCACAGGCATACAGGGAGGCTGTCATCTCCTCTGGACCCCAATGCCTAATCTGAAACTATTAGTACAATAGTCCCCACTTATCTGTAGTTTTGCTTTCATTGGTTTCAGTTACCCAGGGTCAACCATGGTCCAAAAATATTAAATGGAAAATTCCACAGAAATAAACAATTCACAAGTTTTAAATTGTGTGCCATTCTAAGTAGCAGTGATGAAATCTCCCGCCATCCCACTCTGTCCTGCTGGGGACATGAATCACCCCTTTGTCCAGCATATGTTGCTTGTTCGCCACTTAGTAGCATCATGGTTGACTGTCACACTACTGTAGTGCTTGTGTTCAAATAAACCTTATTTTACTTAACAATGGCCTCAAAGTGCAAGAGTAGTGATGCTGGCCATCCAGATATTCTCTTCCTGTGCCTAATTTATAAATTAAACTTTACCACAGGTATGAATGTATAGGAAAAAACATAGTATACATAGGGTTCAGTACTATCCATAGTTTCAGGTATCCACTAGGGGTCTTGGAGTGTATCCCTCGTGGATAAAGTGGGCTTACCATGTATCATTTTTCTAAGGAGACCGCCTCATCTAAAGACAGAAAGAAAAGAGGCAGAAAATCATAGCAAAGAGAAGACCACCCAGAAATTTGAAATATTAAACATCAAGTCTGAATTTGGTTTGAATCATCATCCTGCTCACTGATAAGTTTTCATGAAGTACAGAACTCATAAGGCACAGGAAGATGAGTCAAAGTCCTTTCCCTCCACAGAAATCACTTTCTGAGTTACTCTTTGGGGAAAAGAGCTCAGTTAAATGAGCCCAAATGCTTTGCATGTTTGATTTGAAGTGGATCTGACAATGACACACCAAGGAGGCATCAGTATTAGTAGCCAGAGCTGGTGATGCTGAGTGCAGCAAACTGGAGGCATAGAATCTATAACGACAGAGAATCAGTCCAAATAGGATTAATTTAGGACTGCCTGTCACTTGTGACTCTTGGGCCAGTTGTACAAGGAGGACTGGCTGAGATTGCGAAATGGCCTTGAACTTGTTTTTACTTGTAACTAGCAGCTGTATGAACTCGCCCCCTAAATTTAGCACATAGGAGGAGGAAGAGTTGAAGGAAAACTAATAGAAGGTAAGTGGATTCTCCACTGAGGTAGATTCCCTCTTACATAAGAGATCCCAAGGGCATGTGTTTCAAGGAATATGCTTACAATATTAGTTCACTTAGGATGGAAGTTTCCATTTTGAGGGTTCGTGTATTTGTCACAGATTGAATATTGACTTGGCATTGTCTCTAAAGCAACTCAGGTGTAATCCCTCAAGAAATGGGAAAGTCAGCACCATTCCAGAAGTAATGTTGGAAGTGGATTTCTGACTACTCTACATGAAAAAATATATGTTTTATATAAAATAGAGAAAAAATGAAAATCTCTCCCAGAATCAGAAAATATTAGATGTGGAAAGGATCCTCGAGATAATCTATTTTAATCTTCTTATTTAATAAATGAGGAGCAAAATTCTAGAGAAGTTAGAGGACAGACCAAGATTACAGAGCCAATAGAGAAAGGTAGTATAGAGCAGTGGTTTAAAAAGTGTGTTCTAGTGTCACACTGCCTTGGTATAAATGGTGGCTCCACTAATAACTGGTTATGTAACTTTGAGCACGTTATTCAAATTTTCTGCATGTCAGATATCCTATATATAAATGGGAGTCATAGTTTCTACTATACTGAGATTACTATGACAATTAAATAAGGTATTTTGTATAAAATGGTCTGTACAGTTGCAAGACAGATGGTAATCAATAAACGTTAATTATTCATAATAGTAATAATAGTATCATGATGACGATGATAACTTCATCATTTTTGTTACATGACAAGATAAGAATTACTTCAGAGATCTACATTTGTGCCCTCTAAAACTCACCAGAAATTTCAGAGTCAAATTTAACTGCAGTCAACTATAAGCTAATGAAAGGCTTTTCTACTGAAAGAGCTAAGTGCATTACTGATAGGATAAAGGCTGAAGTACTTTTGGAAGAGTTGAATAGACTGCGGAGGATACAACTGAAGAACTTAGTAACATGTGGAACAATTAAAAGTGAATGGACATGGATTTCTGGACAGATGTCAGCCTAACAAAGAGATCTAGTGAACTGTCACAGAACTCTGTCTTCAGTTTTATTCGAGATAACATATTCATAAATACCCTCAATATAGAGGACAATGCTTTTCAATCAGGAGGATGAAGTTAAATTGATGAGGTCAAGTGTTAGCAGTCCACAGCCAAAAGATAAGTTTAGAGAGAAAAAAATGAATAGATATATTTCAATTTTAAAAAAGCAACTGTGCAAGCAAAAGACAAAGGAGAAGTTTTAGCAGTAGCACATGTCAAAAACATTTATCAGTTTCAGCTGCCATTAAACCTAAAATGATGCAAAACCCAAAAAGCAGTAAGTTTACTGACAACAAATCCATGTATCAGTTGAAAATTCTGAGTAAATATTTTATGAATTTGAAAAGCTGGATGACTATTGCCTCTCTAGAATAATATCACAAGGTAGAAATCAAAATCCTCAGGAAATAAATGTTGAAAAAAGTGAAAGAGATGAAATCAAAGCTGACAGATCTCAAGAAAAGAGTAGACAAAAAGTGAAATCAATGCAGTCATAACGATGAAAATGGAATGCACACAAGAGTGAAAAAAAAACACTGAAGAATACATATTGGCAGAGAGGATAAAAATAAAGCATATTTACAAAAAGAAATGGAAGAAAAAATAAAGACGAATGAGCAAATGATAGAGAATTAGGGAAGGGAAATCCACCTAAGCAGGGTCTCCAAAAAAAGGAAACAACTTACTGGGAAAAACTATAGAGTCATAATTCAAGAAAGTTTTCCTGAAATAAAAGTGGGCTTGTATCTCCATGCTGAAAAGGTACATCTTTGCTGGATTAATTGACCCAGAATAGTGGATACCAAGATGTATGGAATTCAGAGTACAGAAACCCATTAGCAGCCAGAAAAACAGATTAAAATATGAATGGTAGGAAAATCTACAGGATCATTCAAACTTATAAGAAGATTGTTGATCTACATATAAAATTAACTTAAAGGAAATATAAGCCAAGGAAATTATATTAAGTCAAATTATTCTTTAGGTATAAAAGCTACAGGCAAATAGCATTATATAAATGAGAGCTGAGAAAAAGTTGTTCCCATGAGTCTTTCTGGGGGAAATTATTAGAGGGCAAAGTTCAGCCTCCAAAAATGACTGGGGGAAACCAGAGCAACTGGATAGGAGGGAGCACTGAATGGTTAATAGCTGGGAGTCAAAGGACATCATTTAAAGCTGACAGATTGAATAATAGAAGTATAAGAGCATTTAACTCTACAATGATAATAATCAAACAAGACTTTTAAATTGACTAAAATTGAAGGGTAGAAGTGAGAGAGAAGAGGGGAAAGGAAGTAGAAATACACTAATTACATCATCTCTTATCGAACAAGAGATTCATTTTTTTAAAAAGGACTAAGTTTGTTATAAAACTTTGTTATTTTAAAGGAATGCAATGCTTCCTAAATATCAGAGCTACACGCATAAACACACATGAAAATGAAGAAAATGGAACACATAGTAAAACATATACACAAAGCTATGAATACAATGAAAAACCATGAACAATCTTCATAGAACTAATGAAAAGTATATATATCATTATTTTATTAAAATTTAAGAGTAGATTATAGAACAAAGTCCAATGCTTTGCAACACACATTAATATTTCTATTTATGGACATAGAAATCTATTCATAATCTGATCTTATCTTTTATTACCCTCCTTTCACTGACTCTACTGCTAGCCTCCCTGCTATTGTGGAATAGGCCAGACCTCCAGCTACTGCCCCAAGGCCTCTGTAATTGCTGTTTGAGTTGCTTTCTCTGAAATCTTCCCATAATCAGCTACTTCTTATTCATAATCTCTAGGTCTTTATGTTCCCTTTCCAGAGAAAGAATTTCTCAGCCAATGTTTAGAAAGAAATGAATAAGGGAGAAGAAAGCATATTTATTCATGTGCGTGTGTGTGTGTGTGTATTGGCTTGTATATATACATAAAATTTTTCTAGAAGGTTAAATAAGAACTTAGTAATTGTGATCTTCAAGGGGAAAGGAAAATGAGCATCTGAGAGGCATTTATCGTTGGGGGGGGTGGAATTTCTTGCTTTTATATATTTTCATACTTTGGAGATTTGACCCATGTGTCTATATTATCTATTTTTTAAAAATTTAACATAATGATGCATTATGATGAGAACTAAGAGAAAGGCACAGAACCCAAAGAAAAGTTCTTAAGGTTTTCTTGGTGAATATGTATCCTCATATGAGTTTTAGACTAGAAAAAGGAATTAGCCAGGAGAGATGGAAGTGATGGATCTCCAGGTGGAAGACAGAACTGAAGACAATTTTAAAGTCAAAAATCAGCATTGTATGTTCAAAGGTACAAGACACTTAGCATAACTGAACTATAAAGAGCAAAACAGAGGGTGGGGAGAAGTGAGACTAGAGAAACAGGTCAGGCCAAGTACTCACATCATGTTAGCAACCTCGTATCTCATTCTGCAAACAATAAGAAGCCACCGTAGACTTCTAAGTGAAACCTTTAAAAATATCACCACCTATCAAAAGTTAGCTGAATTTTTATATAATTAATACCAACTGTTATAACTTTTTTTGAATTCTAATTAATTTTTATTGGAGAATAGTTGACTTACAATGTTGTGTTAGTTTCCACTGTACAGCAAAGTGAATCAGTTATACATATACATATATCCACTCTTTTTTAGATTCTTTTCCCATATAGGTCATTATAGAGTATTGAGTAGAGTTCCCTCTGTAGGTTCTTATTAGCTATCTTATATACAGAACTGTATATATGTCAATCCCAATCTCCCAATTTATCCCTCCCCCACTTTCCGTCTTGGTAACCGTAAGTTTGTTTTCTACATAAGTGACTCTATTTCTCTTTTGTAAATAAGTTCATTTGTACCCAACTGTTGTAACTTATAATACCCATACGATAGATTCAATTAAAACTCTGTGACTACTTTGGAGAAATGTCAATTTAGATCTTCGGCCCATTTTTTGACTTGGTTGTTTGGGTTGTTTTTTTTTTTGATATTGAGCTGCATGAGCTGTTTGTATATTTTGTAGATTAATCCCTTGTCAGTCTATTTGTTTGCAAATATTTTCTCCCATTCTGTGGGTTGTCTTTTCATTTTGTTTATGGTTTCCTTTGCTTCCTTTCCTTTCCTTTAAGTTTAATTAGGTCCATTTGTTTATTTTTGTTTTTATTTTCACTACTCTATGAGGTGGATCTTGCTGTGATTTATGTCAGAGAGTGTTCTATGTTTTCCTCTAAGAGTTTTATAGTATCTGGCCTTGTATTTAGATCTTTAATCCATTTTGAGTTTATTTTTGTGTCTGGTGTTAGGGAGTGTTCTAATTTCATTCTTTTACATGTAGCTCTCCAGTTTCCCCACCACCACTTATTGAAAAGACTGTCTTTTCTCTGTTGTAAATTCTTTCCTCCTTTGTCATAGATTAGGTGACACGTGTGGGTTTGTCTCTGGACTTTCTCCAAAGAAGACATACAGATGGCCAAGAGGCATATGAAAAGATGCTCAACATCATTAATTATTAGAGAAATGCAAATCAAAACTACAATGAGGTATCACCTCACACCAGTTAGAATGGGCATCATCAGAAAATCTACAAACAACAAATGCTGGAGAGGGTGTGGAGAAAAGGGAACCCTCTTGCACTGTTGGTGGGAATGTAAATTGATACAGCCACTATGGAGAACAATATGGAGGTTCCTTAAAAAACTAAAAATACAATTACCATATGACCCAGCAATCCCACTACTGGGCATATACCCAGAGAAAACCATAATTCAAAAGGACACATGCACCCCAATGTTCACTGCAGCACTATTTACAATAGCCATGTCATGGAAGCAACCTAAATGCCCATCGACAGACAAATGGATAAAGATGTGGTACATATATACAATGGAATATTACTCAGCCATAGAAAAGAATGGAATAATGCCATTTGCAGCAACATGGATGGACTTAGAGATTGTCACACTGAGTGAAGTAAGTCAGACAGAGAAAGACAAATATCATATAATATCGCTTATATGTAGAATTTTAAAAAACGGTACAAATGAACTTATTTACAAAACAGAAGTAGTCACAGATGTAAAAAACAAACATGGTTTGGGGGAAAAGGGGAGGGAGGGATAAACTGGGAAATTGGAATTGACTTATACACACTACTATATATAAAATAGATAACTAATAAGAACCTACTGTATAGCACAGGGAACTCTACTCAATACTCTGTAATGACCTATATGGGAAAAGAATCTAAAAAATAATGGATATATGTACATATATAACTGATTCACTTTGTTGTACAGTAGAAACTAACACAACACTGTAAATCAACTACACTCCAATAAAATTTTTTTAAATACAAAAAACAAAACAAAACTCTGTGACTCATTGTGGCCAGAATGTGGAGAAATTCAAACCTTAATACTGTGGTGGCTGTGTAAATTGGTCTGGCCACTTTGAGTAGCAATTTATCAATATCTATTTGATTTGAAAATGGGCGTTTCATACATCCCATTCTATGTCTAAGTTTATGCCCAAGGAAAATATTCATGTAAAAATACAAGGAAGTGAGTAAAGGAGGTTATTATAGGATGCTTGTAATAGCAAGCTATGGAAAGCATCTGTCTCCATAAACAGAGGAATAGATAAATACATTATAATAAAATACATTGTGGTATATTCATAAAATATTATTCACAGTTAAAATGAATAAATGAAAAGTCACCTTAAACTTGCACATGCACACACACACACACAATACTTAAGTCAATCTAGATGAGTGGAGTCCAAGTATCCTGCATTCCTATTGTTGCTGTAACAAATTATCACAAACTTATTGGCTCAAAACAACAAAAATTTATTGTTTTATAGTTGTGGAAGTCAGAAGTCCAAAAATGTTCTTAACGGTCTAAAATCAAGGTGTTGGCAGGACTGCCTTCTGGAGGTTCTAGGGTAGAATCTGTTTTCTTGCCTTTTCCATTTCTAGGCTATCCACATTCCTTGGCTTGTGGTCCCATCTTGTCTTATCAAAGCCAACACTGGCTGCTCAAGTCTTTCTCACACTGCATCACTTTGACACACATTCCTCTGCCTCCTCCTCTTGTCTTTTAAAGATCCATGTGATTACACAGATAAGCCAGGATAATCTCCCTATTTTAAGGTTATCTGATTACTAACCTTAGTTCCATCTTCAATCTTAATTTCCTCTTTCCATGTAATACAACATATTCACAGGTTTGGGGGAATAGGATGAAGACATCTTTGGGGGGTCATATTTGCACCTACCATATACCTCTGACCACTGATACTTTACTGCACTATGATTCACCATCATGAGATAAGGTCTGTTCAGTATAGCAGTAGGTAATTGTAAAATGCTCAGTTATGTAGATATTATAGAAAGTAACTCTGGAAATCAGAGAGCACAGTATAGCAATCTCATTACCACCACCTGTTACCTACCTGAAATTCAGGGTTTACTACTTTTGAATCTAAGGATCATAGAACTTAACTAGGCTCAGTGAAGACCCAAGATAACCTTATCAGGGACCTGCAACTGAATTGTAGATGTGGTCAACCAAAGCCAAAATAACATCCGTAAGTGAGCAATTTGCATTGATCTGTGCAGATGAGACTGAAAACAGCACAAAACACTTTTTTTCTTGAGTTTTCATGCAATTGAAGTCCAATTGCTAAAATCAAGTAGGTGAAGAAATCAATGCTTGCTGTTGATTTTCCAGGTTCCTAATACTCTAGGATGATTTGGGGAGTTGCTGTTCTATCAAACCATTCACAAATAAATGACTGGACACTCATTTCCATTTAGAATGTCTATTTAAATACTAATTTGACCTCTGAGTGTTCTGGGGGTTTGTTGAGTAATGCATGTAAAATTGTCATTAAAATTGCATATGAAGCCAAGTTAAAATGAAGCTATTATATCTTGTTGGCTGATTTTCTTCCCTGGAATCCTGAGAGGAAAGAAAGCAATGGCAGTAGATCATCAATAAGAAGAGACAGAAGAAGGAAATTTTAACGTTCGTTATAAAAATAACTGAGCCTTTCAATTCAGCTGAGAGAATTAGACCTCTCCTGCTAAAACCCTTTATGATATTTTTAAAAATATGGTATAAAATAATCCTCTTAAAAAATGAGACTTCTGAATGCCTTTCTGTTTTTGCACCGGAAATTAAGGGTGTAGAGCGTGTCATATAAACGCCTTTGGAGTTTCACAAGAAGCACTCAGTGGAAATCCTTTTAAATTTATTTGGTGGTTTACTTCCCACCCTGAGGGGTTGAAAATCTCAAGCACAGGAAGCAGTTACTGATTTACTGGTTGATCCACAGCCTTTAGTTTCAGTGACAGCTCATTTGACCCATTTCATTTCTCAAAATTGCTTTTTAATTTCCTGAGGATAGCAGCATTGTTGTAGTGTGTTGAGAGCATCATGTGTTTCAAAATGCTAAACCCTCTTATTTTACTCCATAATTCATCTCCACTGGAAAGGCAGATCTCCTTTAGAGGTGCATGAGTGTAGGTTTGGAGAGTCAAAGGACCCAAGTTGAGTCCCTGCTCTGTTCTTTACCAGTCATGTGACCTTGGAGACTTTAATTCCCATCTCTGGTATCTATTTAAATAAGGGATTGGACTATATTTTCAAAGATCCTTTCTGTTATAAAGTTCTATATCTTTTTTTTTTTTTTTTAATTTATTTTTGGCTGTGTTGGGTCTTCGTTTCTGTGCAAGGGCTTTCTCTAGTTGCGGCGAGCGGGGACCACTCTTCATCGCGGTGCGCGGGCCTCTCACTGTCGCGGCCTCTTTTGTTGCGGAGCACAGGCTCCAGACGCGCAGGCTCAGTAATTGTGGCTCACGGGCCTAGTTGCTCCGCGGCATGTGGGATCTCCCCAGACCAGGGCTCGAACCCGTGTCCGCTGCATTGGCAGGCAGATTCTCAACCACTGCGCCACCAGGGAAGCCCTCTATATCTTTAAAAGTTACCACTACGTGTGCTTAGCACTAGTAAAAATATGCATTATCATTTTATATACAATGGAAAGGTGGCTTTGCTAATTACAGGAATATTAGTTCAGCTATGCATGACAATTTTGAACAAAATAACATGTTTGGTCCTTAAACAGCAAATACTAAGAGGGTTTTATAATGACACATGGCTTGTCTTCTAACCTGCTAATTATATAGCCCTTTATTCTCAAGAGAAGATTCACTTATGCTAAAGACTCTGGGATGAAGCCTAACCAGCCACATGTTATAAAATGCAAAAGCTGAGACCATTGATTGTTTTTCCAACTCCAAAGCTTTTTTCAGACTGTCACACCTCATAAATTTCTCTCCTCTTCCTAGTTATCTTTTCAAACCTTATTCATCCTTGAAGGCCTAGATGGAGTTCAATCTAATCCATATAGCTCTGCATGAATAGCCCAAAGTTTTTATTTCCTGCATCACTATAGAATTTGATCATAGCAATGCCAATCAAAACCACAACTATTTATCAACTTGTATGTTTGTGTACAAATTAGAAGGTGTAGAGGAAACATAGAAAGGTAAAACATATTCACTATTTTCAAAGAATCTATAATATCATTAACATAAGACATAAGCACATATGGCTTAAGTGAATATGTGAGACCTGAAAATTACTGAATCATTTTAAGGTTACCTATTGTTAATTATAAAATTAATGATAAATGGTTTCAAATTAAAACAATTTTTTTTTTTACTCTTGAACTATTTTATCTTTACAAATAAAATAACTTACCAATATATATCAAATAAAGTTAGAGATGCTATGGTTCAAAGGAGAATAAAAAACATAGGTCTTCTCTCTAGGTGGCTTGCAAAGCACATCCTTATAAATAGAGCATCCTAAAGAATATGATTTTAAAACCACAGGGCAACAGGGGTTTGGCATTTTATGAATAAAAGAAATACAGCCTAGATGGTAAGAGAAGTCTTCTTAGAAGAGATGAGATTGAATCCAGATTTTAAAACATGCATGGATGTTGGGTAGATTAAAAGAACTGTGTGGAAGCTTTACAGACGAATGAAAAGAGCATGAGGAAAGCACTGAGGGAGGCAATTGCAAGGAGATTTGGAAATAAACAATTATAATAAGATGAATACTCTGCAAAATACATTATCCGTCTCTTTGCATGTTAATGCATAAGACTTTGTCTCAGTCATTCAGGTCTATTTCTCTACCTTGAGGGGTTGAGTTATGATGGAGAAACATGGAAGTAGAGAATTAAAACTTTTAGGACAGAAATGCAGAGAGAAAGAGTCTTTCAGGTTCTTAATACCAAAATGTTAGTTGTGAATCAAGATAATAGTCTTGAAAGCTAAACTTTGAGGAGAAGAAAAAAAAAAATTACATTCCCTTAACAACCATTAACACACAAAAGGCACATTTAGATCATAGACGTGTGTGTGTGTGTGTGTGTGTGTGTGTGTGTGTGTATGTTTCTGTTATCTTAGGATATTCCTTTTCCTCATGTTAGATTAGGTCATGGGGCGTTGGGGGCGGGGGTGGTGGTGGTGCCTGTTGGGCAGAAAAGGTAAACAAGATACCCATATGAGTTTTGGTAGATCAAAAATGATCAGAGGTAGTGGTTGTTCCCTGGGTATAACATGGGAGAGACTGAGCACCTAACTTCAGCACAGAAAACAGAATAAGAGAAATGGACCAAAGAAGCCAAATATACAGCAGAAAGTAACAGAACATTGTAAATCAGCTACACTTCGATATAAAAAAAAAAAAAAGAAGCCAAGTAGATGAGACTGAAGGTGAGTTTCTGGTACCCCATGGTCTGCGTATAGATGCTCAGAGAACCCAGAGAATCCTGGAGACCGGGATGGGACATGGAGGGTTGGACAAACGTCCTTCACTGTGAAGGGACCTGAGGACTGACAGCTAATGGCCAGGACACAGACCTAAGAGCTGTGCGCCAGCATAACACACACAAAAAGCCAGACAGGACCAGTTTATCTTAGTAGGGACCAGTCTAGGGAGAAGATCTAACTGGCCACTGGATAGCAGAGAACAGGAAGAACAGGAGACGTTGTATAGGTACCAATGATTTGTGAATTCATACCTCCCTCACCAGAACAAGAATGCTGTAAACACTTTTTAAACCCAGGTGCCGCCGAAAGGAGGGCAAAGAAGGAAACAAGAACTTTTCTGAAGCTTCTGATTCATCAAAAGAAGTACTTGGAATTACTGGACTTAGTCTTCACTAGCAGAAGGTTTGCATGTGATCACCTGCCCAGGTGCCCCCAGAGATGGTATAGGGGCTGGGGCAGGGGTGGGGCAAGGAAACGAAGATGAATTATAAAATAATGAAGACGTTGTATTTGGGAATAATCTGAGTAAAATGGACCATGCCACACAAATCAGTTTGAAACTAATCAAGAATTCATATGTATAAATAATGACAATGAAGACAGGAAAGATGGGCCAAGTTATGGAACATCCAAATGTGTTATACATTTAAAATGATGTCCCTCTTCTGCATCCCACTGCTTCCTCAGTCTTCTCTCTCCTTCCTGTCACAAACTCCCTCTTGGGAAGGGTAATTTTTCTACTACTCCAGTTATCTTTTTCCCAAGAATCCACCAAGTAATTTTTTGTCCTTTCCCTCATCAGATAAATGAACAGCCAAATGAAGTGTAAAAAAAAGACAAGTGAGAGGGGCAAGATGTAAAAAGCTGCAAAGGATCTGAGTGAACAAGTGACCTGTCACAGTTTCTTGGATACAGGTAGAAGACATGGGACCTCTGGGCCGGAGAAGAAGGACTTCATTACTCACAGCAATAGCAGCAGCTACAGGATTAGCATTTTTACTGCTTCTCCTCACCCAAGTTCCAACAGAGCAATGCAGAGGGCCAGGCTGACACCTACTCTCATAAGAGGATGCATTACAGGAGAGAAGCCCCAAGCTTATGGAACTCAAATCTTTTAAAATGGACAGTAAGTATGCCTGCCTTTTGCCCCAAAGGAAGCTATTACGTTTATTATATTACAGTAAACAAACTTTCGGTGGCTCTGAAGGGAGACACTATCTCTATTGTCCAATGCTGTTCACTACGCAAACATTCTTGGAAAGATAGTAAACAAAGATGGTCTGCTCTAAAGATGTACCGAAAAATAAGAGACTTATGGAGAACTGTCTCCCAAGATAAGACTGTGACCCTCTCCCCCACTAAATATTTATCTTATCACATATGATTAAGGTTATCCTCTACCTATCAGAAGTGGGAGTTATTAAAAACACTTGAGAAGAAGTTATTTTTTAAAAACACAAAGAGTAATATCACTTGTCTGAGTCAGTTTGGGCTGCTATATCAAGATACCATAGTCTGAGTGACTTAACAACAAACATTTATTTCTCATAGTTCTGGACACTGAGGAGTCCAAAATCAAGGCACCAGCAGATCCAGTGTCTGAAAAAGACTCTTTTCCTGGTTTTCAGACAAGGTTGATGTATCATCACATGGCAAAGAGCAGAGAGAGAGGAAGCAAGCTCTTTTTCTCTCTTTCTCTCTTCCTCCCTCCCTCTCCCTCTCTTTCTCTCATGTCTCTTCTTCCCAGGTGGGGGGAGGGCAGTAATCCCATGATGAGGGCTCCACTCTCATGAGGGAATTATTTCCCTAAGGCTTTACCTGCTGATACTATCCTATTGGGGGTTAGGGTTTCAGCTAATGAATTTTAGAGGAACACAAATATACAATCCATATCACTGAAGTTTGACAATTGGTTGAAAAAGAGACTAGAGAAAATGTGACATTTCATCCAGGTGAGAAGTAATATTTAAACATTATTTGTTACGTGACTTATGTTTATCTTAACTCCCTAACTAGATTTTTTTTCTCTTTAGAATCCAGACTACATATTAAACTAGCTATTTCCCACATCCCTCTCACAGGGCTGAGTGCATAGTAGGCACTCAATAAATACCTTGCTGGTACAATGACTTATTAATTTGAATCTGGGGGGTTGCTAAGAAGAGTGGATAGTGCTTTTAATGTCTGGCTGCAGCAACACAGCATAGAGAACGTGAATTTGTTCACGCTTCTTCATTACATTGTACTTATTTAATTCCCCAAGAAAAGTAATCATCTCTTTAATGCTACGTCCTTTTGGGGAATTTTCTCCACATGCAAGTTACGTTATATTTATAAAGAGCAACAGCTCAACTGTTTTGGCACACGACTCTTAAAAGTCAGCCTGTAAGAGGGTTAAGCTTTAGGTGTGTGGCAGTGCTGGTTTTTTTTAGGGACTTGGAAGCTGTGCTTTCTATAACTTGTATTTTTATATCAAGGGTAGCTAAACGGTGTAGCTGCTTTATAACTGCATAGGATCATTGCTAGAAATTGAAATTCTAATATGATGCTTCCTATTCTTAATGTTACAGTCATGTTTTCTTTTAACTAATTAGAAAAATAATGTTTGTAATAGGAAAAAGTCTAAAGCAAAATCTGATTCCAGGTACCAATCAAAGGGAGAAACAAAGCATTCAATGCTCATTGTGTGAAAAATCTCTGTTTTAAGGTCAAAGCAGCAGATGAAACCACCGTGGTTTTTGTTGTTTCTTTGCTTACTAGAGTCAGCATTTTTATTTACAAGCAAATGATAGCATCTCTTATTTAAGTGTAAAAGTTAGCCTTTGCCAAATGATGATAGAAATAATTAACAATATTATCTTAGTCAATTTAGCTAATTCTGCCTCTCTGTGATCTCCTTTGATTCCTTCAAAGGTTTTGGAACTTTAGAAAAAAAGAAAAAAGGAATTTTCCTGGAAGAAAGTTGCATAGCAGAGTTAAGGTGAAAGACTGAATAACTCCAGTAGAATAAGTCCTATGCATCTCATGGTGACTTATTACTTGAAGTGTTATGATACCCAGTACTTTAAGAATACAGTCAACTCTACAATACTGAACTGATGCTACGGCAAGTGGGGTTTGCTTTTGTTTTTGTTTTTCTCTATGACCTTCCCCCCTTTTGGATTTAGCTGTTTATATTCTAGTTCTCGTTTAGCCTTATCTCATTAAATTACTTAGCATTTCATTATTTTTAATGTTTAACCTCCTCCTTACATAACAAGCCATTATGATTTCTCTAAGCCCAGTTTTTACTACACATTGTGACTTTCCGTGGTAAATGCAGCAGAGTGAAGAGTGAATTATTACAACTTAGACCTTTATTTAACACCCCAACTCCTTGCAAATGTATCATTCTTTACCAATAAAGACAATGAAAATAAATCCTAAAAGATTTTAAAATCCCACTCTTGGAAAGTCACTCTGCTGGAAATGGATAAGCATTTCGCATGTCATCAGGATACTGTGCAAATATGTGTGTGTAATTTCTGTAACTTGGTAGGTAAGAAACAATAAAACTTCATGCAAATGAATTTATTCATAATGATATCTTATATAATGTGCTTTTTGTAGTACTGTTTTTTTCTCCATATCAATGTTACTGTTAATTCTTCAATCTCTGCTCTACTCTGAATGTTATTACTGTTTTAAATCTTGCTGTTTCCTCCATTTTTCCCTAGTGAGACGGCACAAGAGGTATGAGGAGTGTTCTCTTCGTTCTCTTGTTCTCAATGCATGAAATGCTTGCCACTGTCAACACGATCCGGTGCCACAGCCTCTGTCATATTCCCAGAGATCACTGCACACAATTTATGAGGTTTACATAAAGGTTATGTGGAATAAATCACTGGTCTTTATCTTTGCCTGGTATCCTCTTTGCATTATTTATGAGCAAAGAACAATACATCATGCTGGACTCCATGTTAGGCTGCAATAATTCACCTGTAAAACATCATTTTCCTGGAGATCCTGATGTTACAGTGAAGAGGCAACTCCCTCTTTTTGAGAAGAGCCTTGCTGCATGTTTCAGATAATACATCAGAAAGACACTGACGATACCTATTAATAATCATCAATCTTAAGAAGCAGCACAACCCACAGAGGAATAAATGTTCTTATGCTTGCATTCTACAAGGATTGGCACATATCTTGTCCATCCTCTGGACACCATTCAGTCATTCACTCAACAGCATTTTGCTGAATACTTACTATGTTCCAGGCTGCACCATTGTTAAGTGTTTGTATTTCTTCAGTGAACAGAGAAACAAAAAGTATGGTCTTGGCCTAGGTTCCTTCACAAAAGGTCCTGAGAGAAGGGCTTGAATGCATAAAGTTTAATTCCGGAAATGAACCCAAGTAGCTGGTGTAGGGAACTAGAAGAGCAACACAGAGCAGGAGGGAAAGTTAATTTAAAACTGCATCATTGAACTGACTACCTCAGTGAACAACTGGAACAAAATTCCACCTGGGATCTTCTGAGGAGCCATGTATGGGCACCTCAGAATTGTTCACCTGAGACAGAGAAGAGCAGTTCTCATCCCCAATTTCTGAGGGTTGTGCACGGAAACTTAACTGTCTTTTGCAAGTGTCACATGGCTGAGCAGATTCCCACAGGCATCCCATTTGGATTGCAGAGCCAAAAGCAAGAGATTTAGAGTGTTGGTAAGGCAAGGTGCTGTCATATTATACCTGCATGCATCTGTGTGCCACGGCAGTGGCTGGAGTGAAAATATGAGTCAGAAAAACATGAGGTTGCATGCAAGAGACGGCTGATACAATCCCTGCCCTTGAGCTTGTACCCAAGTCAGTTGCATTTTATCCTATCCAGATGCTTTACTTGGGGCTTTCTAAAGCAAACAACAGGAATAAATGAAAATGGCTGCACTCATACAACAGATCTAGACCAATACATAGCTAAGATCTGTTAACTTAAATTCTGTTAACTTAAGAATTGCCATGTGAAAAAAAAATACAAATATAAAAAGGTTTACTATATTTATTACCAAGTTGTATCACAGAGAAAGATTAAAGATTTTAGAACAGATATGTCTAAGAGAACCAGCTATAGTGTGGTCTCATCTGAATAGCTCTTGTTTTATTTTATAGGTTCTACAGGATGTGAACATGGTCTTATTTAGAAACAATTTCAACTGAGATCATAGATCATAGGTATTAATGACTACCAAATTCCAAAACACAAGACCTTCAAGTAAAAGAGAGAATAAAAAGCCAGCTTTTAACCCTTACCTGAACATTTATATCCACCCTTTAGAGTCTGAAAAAGCAAGAGATAAACTTCAAGTATTTTTGGAGAGAGCTGTTATAGCGCTGTGACTCTACCCCTGCCGTGGGGAGGAAATCGGAAAGGACTTTAATTTTTCAAAACCAAGGAAAGAGGCTTCACTAGTGTGCCTTAGAGAACATTATCTGTTTTCTATGGATCTTAGAGTCACAGTAGACTAAAACATACCTGAGAAACCTAAAGGGAGAGAGACCATGGTTGCCTAGCTTTTCTGATAATGAAGACAAAGACAGTGGATTTGGGTACGATGCTCTATTTCCAGAATTTTCAGGGTATAGTCAGAGAAGTGGTAAAGGATTGTTTTGATTCTGCCCAAGAGGGTTGCCTGAATTGGGAAGGTGTCCTCAGCCAAAAGAATGTATTAAGTCTGAGGATAAGTAAAAAATCATCAGCCAGAAGAGAAGCATTTACCCACCTCGAGGGAAATACATTTAAAACATCCCCATCAATGGGAACAGGAAGAAGGATCTCTAGAAACTCCACAAAATCACTTTGCAGAAGAATGAGCATTTTAAATATCTACCAAATTTGTAGCTTCTCCATTTTGAAGAATCTAAAAGACTTAAAGTCTAAGGAGGATTCAGTATGGGATCACCATAACCATTCTAAAATGGAACCAAGAAGGATTATCTTCCACACTTGGACCATGTGGTACTACCAGGATGAAACATGGACCCTACCAATAAGGTAGAGGAGAGAGAAGAGAAGGAAAGAAAGAAAGATGTAAAAGAAAAACTAAACTGGAAGCATAGTCAAGAATTGACAGTACTTGGAATGGAAGGCAAGTACTAATCAGAAATTTTCTCTTGTGTTCATGATGTTAGTAGTATGAACTTTTGGTAATAAATGTCTCAAAATGAACTCTACCTGCACATCTTCCAGATATCATGGGACATGAAATCAAGATCGCACATAAAAAGCAAAGAAGGAAAGATGAAAATAAAAAGGTATAATGATGCATAAACCTGGAGGAGGCTTACAGGCTAGCTGATTTTATCACCCTAGGACCAGCCACCAAAGGGGAACTTTCAGATTATTGACTTAGGTGCATGTTCTGGAGCAGTCAACTCACCTTTGTACTCAAGGATAAGCCAAGTGAGCGAATGTAAGTCCTTAAACACTCTATTTTACATCAATCTTTCTGCAGAGTCTCTAAATTCTTAATGGATGAAATGTAGTAAGATTGAATTGTCTTCCTAAACATGGAAATTGTGGTGGAAGCAGCAATTTCAACTGATTTCAACTGGTTGAAATGAAGAGCTTATATCACCTCCCGCATTTTGCTGTCTGATTATAACTCTTCAATATCAAGAAAAACTGATGACCTAAGTGGATGATACACCATGACTATCAATAAATGAAATCAAAGCAACCAGCTGAAAAATGAGAACTTAGGCAATCAACAGTTTGCTTTTTCTTTGTGACATCAAGTGACTAATTTTGAGTGACTTTCTCTTAAATAACAGGGTGTCATGGGTAGGACTGTGTGAGCAAGAGTGTGGTATTGAGTACACACTAGGCCAACAAGAGTCAGTCACAATCTGTTGCACAAAGATGATCAAATGACCAGATAATTTGTCTTTGGAGAGAGAATTGTCTCCTATCTTATCCTCAAAAATATGCTCAGATTTCACAGATATAGCAGATGCTCTAAAGTGCCAGATTAGTCATGCTAAGAGATTTCACTAAAATTCACAATCTCTGAAAAGAAAATGTTAGTAACATTTAGTAAGGAGAGAATTTCCATTTGTTCTCAGAAGGCTTTGTTCTGGTGTTCAGACTATAATGGATGATTACCAGCCCCTCAAGTGAGCAGAGCCCAACCAACTTTGAGGTTTGTCTTCCTTTTTCTAGAAAGGGTTTAGCAAAGAGAAATTGATGGAAGTTGTGCTTTTACCTGCATATAGAATAGGAAATGGACTAGATTTTTCTTTTTGGATCAAAAAAATCCCAGAAATCACAAATCAGGACTCTTTATTTTATATTTGTTTATTTTAATTCTAACCTACTATTATTCAGTAAATAGCTTTCATTTAAATTTATAGAGTCCCACTGCAGTTTAACACTCTAGGTAAAGGTAATGTATAACAGAGTTAATTGATTAGTACAATTTCATTTTACTTTAATATACCAAATCTCTGGTGTGAAATATCCACAGTCAATGATCAGCATAGACTAAACTGAGGTCATTGTAACTATTACCAACTTCTAAATTTAGTTTTACAGATGAGAAAGAGATCATTAAATTGTGTCTCTCTCAATTGTAATAACTTATTAGTAGATGTTTATAGTCTTTTATCATTTTGTTTTCTTCTTAGCTGATGTTTTCACTAACATGATTAACTCATTTTATAGACTTATAGAATTAAAACTGTGTAGCCAGCATCATGAGCCATTGTTCATAGCATCCGGGCTTCTGGTCCTTGTTTTCAATTACATTTCAGTAAAGATGGAGTTAGTCCTGAAAAACCATGATTCTTTAAGGCTCAGACAATTGTGATTTCATCCTCTTACCATCCTTTTAGAAGTATAAGGCTACCATTCCAGAAGTCACATACTTTAAAAAAGGAAACCTTGGTAGAAAGGGGAGAAGAAAAAAATCATTTGCAGGGTCTTTCCAAGGTTCTGAACAGGGATAGGGGAAGCATCTTAATGATGGTGAGTCATAATGAAAGAGCAGTAGACTCCACTGGGTTACCCATATTTCCACCTACTTGAACTAGCAATCCCCTGGAAAACCACAAATCATAATTATCATGGCAAGAGCCATCTATTCAGCCTTATTATGTGGCAGGTACCATATTAAACACACTATATACTTTACCTCATTTAATCTTTAGAAAGATTCCACAATGTTACAATAATGTATCATTATTGTCTTATGATCGAAAAAAATTCAGGAAATGCAGAGAGGACAAGCAAAAATCATCTAGTTACATGGTTAACATAAACCAAGACTTAAACCCAGAATCAACTGGCCCCAAATCTCATAGAGCAAAAACTTTTTATATTTCACTTCAGATCCTCTCAGCCTCACCTGCTTCTGGGGACTTTGGCCATTTAGACTACTTCAACTACACTGGGGCAACCAACTGTGTGTGCAAACTGACAAAATTCACATGGGACACCCCGACAAGACTGCATCTCATACCCACACTGCACATCCCTCACCTCCTGGCCCTGAGGTTTAATGTTGATATTGAGGCACAGCGAGCTACCTGAAGTGTGGATGTAGTTGATGCCCTGTGGGAAAACGTTTGACCAGAGGGAGATGGAAGGCTATGTATAAATTCTTCATCCATTATCCTGCCAAAATACTGCCTTTAGAAACAATTGCCCAGCCTTCCAGAGACTGCCTAAGTGAAATGTATGAAGTGAAACACGTATGAAGGAATTTAATACAGGGAAGAGAGGTCTCTATAGCTGTTGGAAAAGCTAGAATTATAAGTAAGAAAACAATCACTAATGATCTCATCCCACAGCACCAGGTAGAAGCAGGTAGTTCTCAAAAGCATGCCCAGAAACCACGACAAATCTAAGAAGCTCTGTTAAGCTCTTATCAACTTTCAGTATGCAACAGCGAGGTGGTGGTGGGGTCTCTCACAAACTTGCCTGAAATATACCTCATACCTCCCGCCCTCTATGACACTAACTACCCCATCTCCTGAAGAATAATGGTTTCTCCCTCTTGCCTTCCTTCCAAGAGACTCTCATGAACAGAATTTAATTCAGAACTATACAGGGAGGGGAATTCTGCCTTAGGAGACCTTAGACTAGGGGGAGGTGAGGATACTGAGTTGACAGTCAAGTACTTAGGCATATGGAAATTTGACCTTGATATGAATCCTGGTTAAATACCTTGTCAACCTGGCATCTATAGGGGATGTTGAAGTAATACTAGAATTCCACAGACATCACAGAGGTCCCCCCAAAACCTGGGAATATAATGAGATAGAGAAAATTTTATATGCCAGAATATATTTTAGGAAACCTATGTGATTAGAAGAAACACCTTGATAAGCCACTAGGGGAGGAGGGTGAGACCATTGGGCAGCATGGTAAAATAGCAAGAGAGATTATTAACTTTCTTCTAAAGAGGACCCAGTTCACAGCAGGACTCCTGTGATGTTAAATGGGTGGGCAAGCTGAGACTACATCACCAAAAGTCTTCCTTCTTTATAGTTTGCCCACAGATTACAGTATTTCCTCTGAATCTATGTTGAACACATACTTAAGAATGTTCTTTTGAAACATCACCAATTGTTGGTCTGTCTGAGGGGTCCATATGACTCAATCCAGCTCTACACTGGTGTGAACATAACCAATCAGTTAACAGTGTCCCAGTGGAAAAACAGGTGAGAGTGTCTGTTCCAGTCTACCTTGTCTTTAAAAAACACTAGCTTCAAAACAAGGTCCATTTCTGAGGTTTAAGTTCTAAATATACAGTTGACAACATTTCAGAAACTTACTCCTGACTCTGTATTTGCTATCTTTATTTTAATTCAAGACCAATCTCATTCAGTGAATTATTTCTCTTTTTATTTATAGTGTGCCATAACAATTAAGAGCATTATATTGAGTTGATATATAAGTGAATTGATAATAAGTTTCAAGACCCTTAAGTATAAAATGTTTGGTTAAAGAAATGGAAAATTCCTGGTGGCTGCTCCAAGATGTACTTCTGTTGGAAAAACAATAACCATAACCACAAAGGTATACTTACTTAATCTCTGTTGTACCAAAAATCATTCAAAGTGCTCAGATGATTTCTAATAAAGAACAGGTAAGAAATAATCATCATAATATACAGTTTGATCCAGTTATGCCTTAAGATGTTACTAGTTGCAAGTAATTTGAACAATGCTTAACATGTTTTTAAAATAATATGTATCAGTAATGGTGCATTTGTTATAAAATCATAACTAATTTTTTTCTGTACATCATTCTAAGGACAGAGAAATACAAACAGCTATTGACAAAATTGATAATATTTGATATATATATGTGTGTGTGTATATATATATATATATATATATATATATATATATATATATATATAGTATTTGAAATATAATAAAAGGCTACTGAAGTGATAGAGGTGACACCAGAGAACAGCACAATCCATCTAGACCTTTCCAGCTTCTCCATTTTTTTGCTATTCCTCCAAGGTGATCATCTGTCATTTCCATAGTTGGTGCAACTCTACCACTATAGTTCCAAAAAGTTCTGTTTTTGGTAACTGATGTGTAGTATGCTCTAAAGCTTTTCAAATGCAACAGCAATATTACTGAGATACCTGAATTCCAGCCTTCATAGTATGCAAACTGATTAAGCTAGGTTAGGCATAAGTAGCCCATCTGGAAGAAGTTAAATGTGTTGTCCAGTTCCCCAATTCCTTGAAGTCTGACGTTCATTTTCCTAGGATAATAATTAAGCACTCGTGACAGCAAACATATTAATAGCATAAGGTTAATTAATATGTGCACGTGTTTACTAACTTCCCAGAAATTTTACCAAAAATGTGGATCCTTCCTATTCATTATGGAAACTGTATCCTTGGAATTACTGAAGCCTTTTGAAAAACTCAAACTAGAACTCCAAAAAGCATGTTCAATCATACTATTGACTCTTAGAAAAGAAATTTAACTTCTCATGATATGTCTCTTCAGGAAGTACCATACCTTAGGCAAAATTACTCAATAAAATATATCCAAGATTCTGAGATTTGTCCTTCCATTATTAAAATCAGCTGTTTATTTTATCATGCTCATTAAAGTAAAAACAGAAAGCTTTATTTATAAGTATTTCTTAATAATTTTCTTCAAATATATAATTGTTACTTATTAATTTTGAAAGAGCAATATAGATACATATGTTTTTCATTAATATAAAAATTATGCCTCTGTTTTATTGACCTGTCTTCTAACCCGAAAAATGTAAAAGGACAATATTTTACACATAGGGGAACAAACCCAGAAGAGAATCTTAAGAATTGAGGCCAAAATGTAGGAGATAGGAATAAGAGTATATAGATAAGCCAGTGGTTTCAATAGTGAAAATGCAGCAGGATCAAGAACCATGTCTAATATGCATCTTTTTATCTCCAGCAATGATACAATGATTGAAATAGGCCAGACCACAAAGGTAGGCAAAAATGGTGACTTGCTTCAGAGAGGTTATTTTCACTTTACTTTACTATAAATCAGAAAGTAAGCAGTGTGAGGAGTGTAACTAGATAAAGACACAAATGAGTAGAGAGAGCTCATCCTGCCTCCCAAAACCCTCAGTTGTCTTGGAAGATGTGTCCAGTGCAGCCCTGACAGAGGAAAAAAACCAAATCCCTGTTCAAAGCCATGGGCTTTCTGCCTTTTATATGGTGAAGATTAGCAAAGGGCAGCTCCAACTTCTCATTCGATATTCTCCCCAGTAGGAAATTCTTGCTATGACACATACACATACATAGGTACATACTCCTGAGTCTGCAGCAGGCCTCCCCATGTTGCACTACACCGGCCCTTTCATATGTGTTTTGAATTCAGTTTATAACTAGCCAGTCTCGAAAGACACAGCATTTTTATGTCTCCACCTTCCTTCACAGTGCTCTAATGCTGGTATAAAACTCTTGCTCATTTTAATTTATGTTTCTCATCACTCAAGGCACAGTTCATTCAGCCCAACTTCTAATTGGAAACAATTGTTCCTTCCTCCCTCTTACAATTTCAAATGAAGCCTGTACCTCCTTAAAGGCATCTATTTAATCCACCTTATAAAACAATTATTTGTATGATTATATCCATCCTTCTACAAAAGACAATCCCTGAGAGCGCCAACCTCTGTAAACAGCACAGTCCCTACATAAAAGAGATGTTCTTAAATGTAAAAAAATGAATGAGTACCTGCACTCCATACCATCAGAAAGGTTTGGAACAGGGTATGATGGAAGCAGCAGGAGCAATAAAGGAACTTAATGGCATCTTAGCCTTTCTTCATGCTGAATCTAGGCTCCAGTCCTGGAAATCACGCCTCAGACACTATTACTCTAAGCTCCATGCTTCTTGGAGCATGTGTCCCTCCACATTTCTGTCAATGAAACATTGAAAACACATTTTACACATAGGTAAAAAACCCATAAGAATGGATAGTAAAGCTAAATAAAGACCCCCAATTCATGTGTATGTGTTCCTTTTTCCCCAATTTTGGGGTTTTTTTGGGTTTTAATTTTTATTGAAATATAGTTGATTTACATAGTTGTGTTAGTTTCAGATGTACAGCAAAGTGATTCAGTTATATATATATATTCCTTTTTTACATTCTTTTCCATTATATGTTATTATAAGATATTGTGTATAGTTCCCTGTACTATACAGCAGGTCCTTGTTGGTTATCTATTTTTTATATAGTAGTGTGTATATTTTAATTCTGAACTCCTAATTTATCCCTCCCCCCTTTCCCTTTGGTAACCATAAATTTGTTTTCTATGTCTGTGAGTCTTTCTGTTTTGTAAATAAGCTCATTTGTAACATAATTTTTTAGATCCCACATATAAGCAGTATCATATGATATTTGTCTTCCTCTGCCTTACTTACTTCACTTAGTATGATTATCTCCAAGTCCAACCATGTTGCTGCAAAAAGCATTTCATTCTTTTGTTTTGATAAATTTCCAACATACAGAAAAGTTAAAAGAAACCTGCAATGAACACTATATTTCCAGAGCCAAGATTTACCAAATATTAGCATTGTGCTACATTTTTCCTTTCTTCTGTCCTTCTTTCCTTCCCTTCTGGGTTTCTCCCTTTTCTCCTTTATTTCAATTTATCTCACTACCTTTTTTGTGAAAACATTTTTAAGTTGCAGATATCATACTTCACTCCTAAATGGTTCAGAATCTCCTAAAAACAGGATCATTACTCTCAATAACCACAATAATTTTTCATATCCAAGGAACAGAATGTGTATATACAACAATATATAATGTACTGACCATGTGCACATTTTCCCCAGAACGCATTTTATGGCTTCTAGCTTTCTTTTTTTCTTAATCCAGGATTCAAACATGAACTGTGCATAGCATTAAATTGCCATGTTTCTTTAGCCGTCTTTAATCTAGGACACTCTCTAATCTCTTTCTTTAATTTAACATTAATATTCTTGAAGAACTCAGGTCCATTTTCTTACAGAATGCTCTACAATCTAGATTTATCCGATTTTTCCACATGAGGAAATTGAAGTTAAAGAGTTTGTGTGAGAATAGTTCAAAAGTATTTGCATCATTATCATGAGGTATTTGATGTTAGTTTGGATAATCATCGATTGATCCTGAGTTTGATCACTTGAATAAGATGGTGTTTGCTAGAACTCTTTACTGTAAAGTTACTTATTTCCATTTTGAATTAATTACAAATCCATGGCTTGGTACATTGATACTATGTGAATATTCTGTCCCACAATTACATTTTACCCAGTAGTTTTATATCTGTTTAGGATCCTTGCCTGAAACAATTATTAGAGTGTTATTTTCAAAATGGTGATTTTTTAAATTCTATCATTTCTTCTACCTTCATTAGCTGTCATTCTTCTGTGAAGAAGAGATACAGTCTCCCCCTTTTTTTAGTATCACTATGACTCCTGGATTCTTTTTTTTTAATCTAATTGTTTTTATTGTTGCTGTTGTTTATTTTGCTGAAGTATAGTTGATTTACAATGTTGTGTTAATTTCTGCTGTATAGCAAAGTGATTCAGTTATAAATATATATACATTCTTTTCAATATGCTTTTCCATTATGGTTTGTCATAGGATATTGAATATAATTCCCTGTGCTATAGAGTAGGACCTTATTGTTTATCCATCTGGATTCTTTTTTTATTTAATGAGTTACAATCTATTTATAATACATTGCCATCATTATACCTTTCGACGCTCAAATTATTCCAAATTTGACCAGTGATTTCCCCTTCAAGTTGGATGTTGTGTCTTTAAGTTTTTTCCATTAGTCCTTGAGCATTTCCTTGATTCCTATATTTATTATATAATGAGCTTATACTAATTTTACCAATTCAAATTCAAGACCACAGGGTTCTTTCTCTCTTCCTCTGATTTCGTATTTGTATCTTTCTTTACGAAGGGAGAAACCTAATTCCAAAGAACATCAATATATTTCCTTATTTGTTCCAACCAATACAAACAAAATGTTTTCATAATTAAACATCAATCTCATCACCAAAACCAAGCCTAATAGAGGATTCAAGAGTTGTCTGTAATTCTTTATGTCTTTAGACACTAATTATGAAGGGTAAAAGTACTGTGATCAAAAGTTACTTGAATTAATTATTTTTTGCTAAGTGGTTATATATCAATTTGATACAGTTAGACTTATTTGCTTTTGTTTATATTCAATTTCAGGTCTGCTTTTTTCCATTTTCAGTTTAATTATTAAGGGTATATTTACATAGTTCAAGGGTCAAAATTATTTAAAAATAGTATAATCTAGGATATCTCACCACCATCCCTATCCTTTTCATCCTAGTTCTACTCACTCCCCATAGATGCCATTTTCAACAGTTCCTCTTCTATCTTTCCTAAGTTTTTCTTTTCTAATTAGGCAATATTGGTGTTTTACCTTTCACATGCAAATAGTAGCATGGACTCTTGAACTCATATTTTTTGAACTTAACAATGGATCTGAGAAATCAAAATCACTCCATATTAATTTATACAGATTTTCTAATATTTTTCAGCAGCAAAGTTCTCCATTATATGGCTGTACCTTAGATTATTATTCAATAAATAATCTAAGTCTCCTCTCCTTAAATGTGGAACATTAAGTTGTTTTCAGTATTTTGCTATCACAAATAATGCCAAATGAATAATCTTGTGCATATTTGTGGAAGAGCATCTTCAAGTGAAATTCCTAGATTGGGATTGAGAGTCACAAGGTAAATTCATTTATAATTTTGGTAGATGTATCCAAATTCTCTTCCTTAGATGCTGTACCACTTTACATTCTTATCAGCAATATATGGGTTTCATTTCTCCAGAGACTCACCAGTAGAATATGTCATTGAACTTTTGAATTTTTGCCAGTTAGATGAGAAATAATTATTTCAGCATAGTTTTAATTTGTATTTCACTTATTATGAGTGAAGTTGAGCATCTTCTCAAATTTTTCAAAGGCCATTTTTATTTATTTTTGTGTGTGACCTAAAATAGTTCTATTTTTTCCATAATTCCTGAAATTGACAAAAATATGCTTTTTTACTATATCTGCTCTGGATTTCTTAACATGGCTTCAGATAAGTTCCAATTCTCCTAGTAGTAATACAGTATGTGTTGAAGCATTGCTTCAGAGATTCTCATGATGTCCCAGAGAATATAGAGAACAATTATGAGCACTGGAACCACCTGGAGAAGGTTCCACTAGTCGTCCAATTCCTTCGTCCACATAGAAAGAATTCTTTTAAGTACACTGATCAAGTCACTGCAGGAAGTGTTAGGAGACCTGGACAGATGCAGACAGGATATTGGTGTCCCCCTTCATCAGCTGAGTCTTTGAAGCTAGCCTCACACTACCACTGCCAGTTTAGTAATAATGAGCTCTCTCCGTGCTTATATGATCTGATGGAAAATCACATATACATTAACCTCAGTCCATTTCCTTATTCATTCAAATAGGCATCAAACCTTTATAGAGTGCATGCCACTACTTTTTCTTAAAATA
Source organism: Balaenoptera acutorostrata (assembly GCF_949987535.1). Classification (NCBI taxonomy): domain Eukaryota; kingdom Metazoa; phylum Chordata; class Mammalia; order Artiodactyla; family Balaenopteridae; genus Balaenoptera; species Balaenoptera acutorostrata. The sequence goes on along the minus strand of NC_080066.1, from coordinate 160,164,351 downwards.
TGATTATTATACATTACATATTGTGATTGCCTACATTTGAGATTTGCTTCTCAAACTTTCCAGTCTTTGCTAAGAGTGAGCACAGAAGTCAGCATTATGAAATGCCCTTAGTGTGTCAGTTTCCCCTCCATCTCTTGCCCCACCTCATTAGTTTGAATCTGTTAACAAGTCATTGGCTTGCCACTGAAGGTCATTTAAGGGTACACCATTAGCTAGACTCTAGCACAATTTTTCTGCTTTCACCACAAACCTTCAAGGGACTAGAAGTCTGAAGATTTTATTTTTATGAAAATCACCCTTCTGGGAACAAGAACCAGACAAACTTATGAGGTTACTTAGTATGGCTTGCAGATAAGTGAAAAGTAATGATATTAAGATATGACATTTGAATTATTTATTGAAGCAAATTTTATATGCATTTTATTATTCTGAGGAAGGATCTTCTCAATCAAACCGAATGCTCTGACTACTGAAATGCCATTTTTTCAGGTAAAAAAGAAAGAAATGTTGCTATGTTAGATAACTATTGTTTGGGCTGTCAATTCCATTCTACACTTTTTTTCTACCTGCTCTGTGTCCAGCATGCTCATGTTCATGCCCTCTTCCCCTCAGGATTCTGACTGGAATCAGCAAAAGCAGATTATTGGCAGGAGCTCTGTGTGAGAAGGAGGAGAAGGAGATAGGGATGTTGATTCCCCTGGAACCCTCCCTAGAGGCTCACAATGGGCCTGATGGGTCCCTGGAACAAGGTCACAGCCCTATCAGGTGGTCCTCTCTGCCCAGTAACTGCTTCCTCCACTTGTCTTTTCAGACCTAGAGGTGTTAATAATTCCTGCCATTAACAGCTCCAGGGTAGGTTTCCTATATGCTGACCCTAGTTTTGTGAATATTCCCTATATTAAACTCCCACAAATTAATCAACTAGAGGATAACATCTGTTTCCTAGACCCTGACTGACACTGTTACCTGTGGCATTCTGCTATTCTTTTCATACCCAATGGAATGTTAACCAAAGGCCACATTAACCTGACCTTGTATTACTTGAAGCAAAAAGATTTGTAATTAATGTAGATGGCCAAGAGGCACATGAAAAGATGCTCGACATCACTAATTATTAGAGAAATGCAAATCAAAACTACAATGAGGTATCACCTCACACCAGTCATAATGGCCATCCGTCAAACAATCTACAAACAATAAATAATGGAGAGGGTGTGGAGAAAAGGGAACTCTCTTGCACTGTTGGCGGGAATGTAACATGATACAGCCACTGTGGAGAAGAGTATGGAGGTTTCTTAAAAAACTAAAAATAGAATTACCACATGACCCAGCAATCCCATTACTGGGCATATACCTAGAGAAAACCATAACTCAAAAAGACACAGTGTTCACTGTGGCACTATTTACAGTAGCCAGGTCATGGAAGCAACTTAAATGCCCATCAGCGGACGAAAGGATAAATAAGATGTGGTACATATATACAGTGGAATATTACTTGGCCATAAAAAGGAATAAAATGGGGTCATTTGTAGTGATATGGATGGACCTAGAGACTGTCATACAGAGTGAAGTAACTCAGAAAGAGAAAAACAAATATCGTATATTAACGCATATATGTGGAATCTAGAAAAATGATACAGACAAACCTGTTTGCAAGGCAGAAATAGAGACACAGACATACAGAACAAATGTATGGACACCAAGGCGGGGAAGGGGAGGTGGGATGAATTGGGAGATTGGAATTGACATATATACACTAATATGTACAAAATAGATAACTAATGAGAACCTGCTATATAGCACAGGGAACTCTATTTCACTTTGCTGTACAGTAGAAACTAATACAACATTGTAAAACAACTATACCACAATTAATTAATTAATTAAATGAATAAAAAGAGTTAAGTTTTCCAGTGGAAAAAATATATCAGGGCTTTTTTCTCATTAAGATGGCTCTTTTTCAGTGATAGGAGGGGCATATGGATACACAGAAACATGATGCATTATCACTGCAGCTTCTCAGTCTGCCTTCTCAATAAGAATTTTCTCAATGTAAGTCCAACACTCTGACTTTCTGAAAATGCAGCATCTCTCTCCATAGGGCAGCAAGCAGGATCTTAGATCCCCAACTGGGGACTGATCCCAGGCCCTTGGCAGTGAAAGCACAGAGTCCTAACCACTGGACCACCAGCGAATTCCCTCTCCATAGGTTTTTTTGTTGTTTTTTTTTAAATATCTTTATTGGAGTATAATTGCTTTACAATGGTGTGTTAGTTTCTGCTGTATAACAAAGTGAACCAGCCATACATATACATATATCCCCATATCTCCTCCCTCTTGTGTCTCCCTCCCACCCTCCCTTTCCCACTCCTCTAGGTGGACACAAAGCACCAAGCTGATCTCCCTGTGCTATGTGGCTGCTTCCCACTAGCTATCTATTTTACATTTGGTAGTGTATATATGTCCATGTCACTCTCTCACTTTGTCCCAGCTTACCCTTCCCCCTCCCCGTGTCCTCAAGTCCATTCTCTACGTCTGCATCTTTATTCCTGTCTTGCCCCTAGGTTCTTCATTATTTTATTTTATTTTTAGATTCCATATATATGTGTTAGCATACAGTATTTGTTTTTCTCTTTCTGACTTACTTCACTCTGTAGGACAGTCTCTAGGTCAATCCACCTTACTACAAATAACTCAATTTCATTTCTTTTTATGGTTAATATTCCATTATATATATGTGCCACATCTTCTTTATCCATTCATCTGTTCATGGACACTTAGGTTGCTTCCAAGTCCTGCCTATTGTAAATAGAGCTGCAATGAACATTGTGGTACATGACTCCTTTTGAATTATGGTTTTCTCATGGTATATGCCCAGTAGTGGGATTGTTTGGTCGTATGGTAGTTCTATTTTTAGATTTTTAAGGAACATCCATACTGTTCTCCATAGTGGCTGTATCAATTTACATTCCCACAACAGTGCAAGAGGGTTCCCTTTTCTCCACACCCTCTCCAGCATTTACTGTTTGTAAATTTCTTGATGATAGCCATTCTGACTAGTGTGAGGTGATAACTCATTGTAGTTTTGATTTGCATTTCTCTAATGATGAGTGATGCTGAGCATCCTTTCATGTGTTTGTTGGCAATCTGTGTATCTTCACTGGAGAAATGTCGATTTAGGTATTCTGCCCATTTTTGGATTGGGTTGTTTGTTTTTTTGATATTGAGCTGCATAAGCTGCTTGCATATTTTGGAGATTAATCCTTTGTCAGTTGTTTCGTTTGCAAACATTTTCTCCCATTCTTTTTTTTTTTAAATTATACTTAGCTTTAAATAACATTTATTGATTAACAAATGTTTATTGAGTATATATGGTGTACTGCTATAAAGTGAACGTTTGTTTTTTTTTTTAATTAATTTATTTTATTTTTGGTTGTGTTGGTTCTTTGTTGCTGCGCGTGGGCTTTTCTCTAGTTGCAGCGAGCGGGAGCTACTCTTCCTCGTGGTGCACGGGCTTCTCATTGTGGTGGCTTCTCTTGTTGCGGAGCACGAGCTCTAGGCACGTGGGCTTCAGTAGTTGCAGCACGCAGGCTAAGTAGTTGTGGCTCACGGCACTAGGGCACAGGCTCAGTAGTTGTGGTGCACGGGCTTAGCTGCTCCGCGGCATGTGGGATCTTCCCAGACCAGGGATCAAACCTGTGTCCCCTGCATTGGCAGGCAGATTCTTAACCACTGCGCCACCAGGGAAGCCCTTTTCTCTCTCCCATTCTGAGGGTTGTCTTTTCATCTTGTTTATGGTTTCCTTTGCTGTGCAAAAGCTTTTATGTTTCATTAGGTCCCATTTGTTTATTTTTGTTTTTATCTCCATTTCTCTAGGAGATGGGTCAAAAAGGATCTTGCTGTGATTTATGTCATACAGTGTTCTGCCTATGTTTTCCTTTAAGAGTTTTATAGTGTCTGGCCTTACATTTGAGCCTTTAATCCATTTTGAGTTTATTTTTGTGTCTGGTGTTAGGGAGTGTTCTAATTTCATTCTTTTACTTATAGCTCTCCAGTTTTCCCAGCACCAATTATTGAAGAGGATGTCTTTTCTCCATTGTATATTCTTGCCTGCTTTATCAAAGATAAGGTGACCATATGAGTGTGGGTTTATCACTGGGCTTTCTATCCTATTCCATTGATCTATATTTGTTTTTGTGCCAGTACCATATTGTCTTGATTACTGTAGCTTTGTAGTTTAGTCTGAAGTCAGGGAGCCCAATTCCTCCAGCTCCATTTTTCTTTCTCAAGATTGCTTGACCTTTGGGGTCTTTTGTGTTTCCATACAAATTGTGAAATTGTTTGTTCTAGTTCTGTGAAAAATGCCATTGGTAGTTTGACAGGGATTGCATTGAATCTGTAGATTGCTTTGGGTAGTAGAGTCATTTTCACAATATTGATTCTTCCAATCCAAGAACATGGTATATCTCTCCATCTGTTTGTATCATCTTTACTTTCTTTCATCAGGGTCTTATAGTGTTCTGCATACAGGTCTTTTGTCTACTTAGGTAGGTTTATTCCTAGGTATTTTATTCTTTTTGTTGCATTGGTAAATGGGAGTGTTTTCTTAATTTCACTTTCAGATTTTTCATCATTAGTGTATTGCAATGCAAGAGATTTCTGTGCATTAATTTTGTATCCTGCTACTTTACAAAATTCATTGATTAGCTCTAGATAGTTTTCTGGTAGTCTTTAGGATTCACTATGTATAGTATCATGTCATCTGCAAACAGTGACAGCTTTACTTCTTCTTTTCCGATTCGGATTCCTTTTATTTCTTTTTGTTCTCTGATTGCTGTGGCTAAAACATCCAAAACTATGTTGAATAACGGTGGTGAGAGTGGACAACCTTGTCTTGTTCCTGATCTTAGTGGAAATGGTTTCAGTTTTTCACCATTGAGGACAATGTTGGCTGTGGGTTTGTCATATATGGTCTTTATTATGCTGAGGAAAGTTCCCTCTATGCCTACTTTCTGGAGGGTTTTTATCATAAATGGGTGTTGAATTTTGTCAAAAGCTTTTTCTGCATTTATTGAGATAATCATACAGTTTTTCTCCTTCAATTTGTTAATATCATTTATCACATTGATTGACTTGCATATATTGAAGAATCCTTGCATTCCTGGGATAAACCCCATGGTTTATTTATTCCTGGGATAAATCATGGTGTATGATCCTTTCAATGTGCTGTTGGATTCTGTTTGCTAGTATTTTGTTGAGGATTTTTGCATCTATGTTCATCACTGATATTGGCCTGTAGTTTTCTTTTCTGTGATAACTTTGTCTGGTTTTGGTATCAGGGTGATGGTGGCTTTGTAGAATGAGTTTGAGAGTGTTCCTCCCTCTGCTATACTTTGGAAGAGTTTGAGAAGGATAGGTGTTAGCTCTTCTCCAAATGTTTGATAGAATTCGCCTGTGAAGCCATCTGGTCCTGGGCTTTTGTTTGTTGGAAGATTTTTAATCACAGTTTCAACTTCAGTGCTTGTGATTGGTCTGTTCATATTTTCTATTTCTTCCTGGTTCAGTCTCGGCAGTTTGTGCATTTCTAAGAATTTGTCCACTTCTTCCAGGTTGTCCATTTTATTGGCATAGAGTTGCTTGTAGTAATCTCTCATGATCCTTTGTATTTCTGCAGTGTCAGTTGTTACTTCTCCTTTTTCAATTCTAATTCTATTGATTTGAGTCTTCTCCCTTTTTTTCTTAATGAGTCTGGCTAATGGTTAATCAATTTTGTTTATCTTTTCAAAGAACGAGCTTTTAGTTTTATTGATCTTTGCTATCGTTTACTTCATTACTTTTTCATTTATTTCTGATCTGATCTTTATGATATCTTTCCTTCAACTAACTTTCGGGTTTTTTTGTTCTTTCTCTAATTGCTTTAGGTGTAAGGTTAGGTTGTTTATTTGAGGTTTTACTTGTTTCTTGAGGTAGGATTGTATTGCTATAAACTTCTCTCTTAGAACTGTTTTTGCTGCATCCCATAGGTTTTGGGTCGTCGTGTTTTCATTGTCATTTGTTTCTAGGTATTTTTTGATTTCCCCTTTGATTTCTTCAGTGATCTCTTGGTTATTTAGTAGTGTACTGTTTAGCCTCCATGTGTTTGTATTTTTTACAGGTTTTTTACTGTAATTGATATCTAGTCTCATAGCATTGTGGTTGGCAAAGATACTTGATATGATTTCAATTTTCTTAAATTTACTAAGGCTTGATTTGTGACCCAAGATATGATCTATCCTGGAGAATGTTCCATGAGCACTTGAGAAGAATGTGTATTCCATTGTTTTTGGATGGAATGTCCAATAAATATCAATTAAGTCCATCTTGTTTAATGTATCATTTAAAGCTTGTGTTTCCTTATTTATATTCATTTTGGATGATCTGTCCAATGGTGAAAGTGGGGTGTTTAAATCCCCTACTATTATTGTGTTACTGTCGATTTTCCCTTTTATGGCTGTTAGCATTTGCCTTATGTATTGAGGTGCTCCTATTTTGGAGGCATAAATATTTACAGCTGTTATATCTTTTTCTTGGATTGATCCCTTGATCAATGTAGTGTCCTTCTTTGTCTGTTGTAATAGCTTTTATTTTAAAGTGTATTTTGTCTGATATGAGAATTGATACTCCAGCTTTCTTTTGATTTCCATTTGCATGGTCTATCTTTTTGCATCCCCTCACTTTCAGTCTGTATGTGTCCCTAGGTCTGAAGTGGGTCTCTTGTAGACAGCATATATATGGGTCTTGTTTTTGTATCCATTCAGCCAGTCTATGTCCTTTGGTTGGAGCATTTAATCCATTTACATTTAAGGTAATCATGGATATGTATGTTCCTATTACCATTTTCTTAATTGTTTTGGGTTTGTTATTGTAGGTCTTTTCCTTCTCTTGTGTTTCCTGCCTAGAGAATTTCCTTTAGCATTTGTTGGTAAGCTGGTTCGGTGGTGCTGAATTCTCTTAGCTTTTGCTTGTCTGTAAAGGTTTTAATTTCTCTGTTTAATCTGAATGAGATCCTTGCTGGATAGAGTAATTGATTGTAGGTTTTTCCCTTTCATCACTTTAAATATGTCCTGCCACAGCCTTCTGGCTTGCACAGTTTCTGCTGAAAGATCAGCTTTTAGCCTTATGGGGATTCCCTTGTATGTTATTTGTTGCTTTTCCCTTGCTGCTTTTAATATTTTTTCTTTGTATTTAATTTTTGATAGTTTGATTAATATGTGTCTTGGTGTGTTTCTCCTTGGATTTACCCTGTATGGGACTCTCTGTGGTTCCTCCACCTGACTGGCTCTTTCCTTTTCCACGTTAGGGAAGTTTTCAACTATAAGCTCTTCAAATATTTTCTCAGACCCTTTCTTTTTCTTGTCTTCTTCTGGGACCCCTATAAATTGAATGTTGGTGCGTTTCGTTTAATATTGTCCCAGAGGTCTCTGAGACAGTCCTCAATTCTTTTCATTCTTTTTTCTTTATTCTGCTCTGCGGTAGTTATTTCCACGATTTTATCTTCCAGTTCACTTATCCGTTCTTCTGCCTCAGTTATTCTGCTATTGATTCCTTCTAGAGAATTTTTAATTTCATTTATTGTGTTTTTCATCATTGTTTGTTTGCTCTTTAGTTCTTCTAGGTCCTTGTTAAACGTCTCTTGTATTTTCTCCATTCTATTTCCAAGATTTTGGATCATCTTTGCTATCATTACTCTGAATTCTTTTTCAGGTAGACTGCCTTTTTCCTCTTCATTTGTTTGGTCTGGTGGGTTTTTACCTTGCTCCTTCACCTGCTGTGTATTTCTCTGTCTTCTCATTTTACTTAACTTACTGTGTTTGGGCTCTCTTTTTCACAGGCTGCAGGTTCGTAGTTCCCATTGGTTTTGGTATCTGCCCCCAGTGGCTAAGGTTGGTTCAGTGGGTTGTGTAGGCTTCCTGGTGGAGGGGACTAGTGCCTGTGTTCTGGTGGATGAGGCTGGATCTAGTCTTTCTGATGGGCAGGACAGTGTCCGGTGGTGTGTTTTGGGGTATCTGTGACCTTATTATAATTTTAGGCAGCTAATGGGTGGGGCTGTGTTCCTGTCTTGCTAGTTGTTTGGCATAGGGTGTCCAGCACTGTAGCTTGCTGGTCATTGAGTGGAGCTGGGTCTTAGCATTGAGATGGAGATCTCTGGGAGAGATTTTGCCTTTTGATATTATGTGGGGCTGGGAGGTCTCTGGTGGACCAACGTCCTGAACTTGGCTCTCCCACCTCAGAGGCTCAGGTCTGACACCCGGCTGGAGCACCAAGACCCTGTCAGCCATACGGCTCAGAAGAAAATTGAGGAGAAAAAAAAAGAAAGAAAAAATAAAATAAAATAAAATAAAGTTATTAAAAAATTGTTACATATTATTAAAAATAAAAAAGTAATTTAAAAAAGAAAGAAAGAACAACCAAACCCAAAAACAAATCCACCAATGATAAAAAGTGCTAAAAACTATACTAAAAACACCCCCCAAAAACGGACAGACAAAACCCTAGGACAAATGGTAAAACCAAAGCTATACAGACAAAATCACAGAAAGTATACACATACACACTCACAAAAAGAGAAAAAGGGAAAAAAAATAAAATATATATATATATATATCTATAAAAAGGAAGAGAGCAACCAAATCAATAATTAAATCTACCAATGATAATAAGCTCTAAATAGTAAACTAAGATAAACATAAAACCAGAAACAAATTAGATGCAGAAAGCAAACCCCAAGTCTACGGCTGCTCTCAAATTCCATTGCCTCAATTTGGTATGATGTGTTGTCTGTTCAGGTATTCCATAGATGCAGGGTACAAGTTGATTGTGGAGATTTAATCTGCTCCTCCTGAGGCTGCCCAATGAAAGTTCCCTTTCTCTTCTTTGTTCGCATAGCTCCCGGGGTTCAGCTTTGGATTTGGCCCCACTTTTGCATGTAGGTCACCCTCTGGCATCTGTTCTTTGCCCAGAAAGGAGGGGGTTAAAGGAGTGACTGATTAGGGGGCTCTGGCTCACTCAGGCTGGGGGGAGGGAGGGGTGCAGAATGCAGGGCGAGCCTGCGGCAGCAGAGGCCAGCATGACGTTGCAACAGCCTGAGGCACGCCTTGTGTTCTCCCAGGGAAGTTGTCCCTGGATCACGGGACCCTGGCAGTGGCGGGCTGCACAGGCTCCCAGGAGGGCAATTGTGGATAGTGACCTGTGCTTGCACACAGGCTTCTTGGTGGCTGCAGTAGCAGCCTTAGCATCTCATGCCCGTCTCTGGCATCCAGGCTGATAGCCGTGGCTCGCGCCTGTCTCTGGAGCTTGTTTAGGCGGTGCTCTGAATCCCCTCTCCTGCACACCCCAAAACAATGGTCTCTTGCCTCTTTGGCAGTTCCACACTTTTTCCCGGACTCCCTCCTGACTACCTGTGGTGCACTAGCCACCTTCAGGCTGTGTTCATGCAGCCAACCCCAGTCCTCTCCCTGGGATCTGACCTCCGAAGCCCGAGCCTCAGCTCCCAACTCCCACCCGCCCCAGTGGCTAAGCAGACAAGCCTCTCAGGCTGGTGAGTGCTGGTCGGCACCGATCCTCTATGCAGGAATTTCTCTGGTTTGCCCTCCGCACCCCTGTTGCTGCGCTCTCCTCCATGGCTCCGAAGCTCCCCCCTCGCCACCCCGTCTCCGCCAGTGAAGGGGCTTCCTAGCGTGTGGAAACTTTTCCTCCTTCACAGCTCCCTCCCAGAGGTGCAGGTCCCATCCCTATTCTTTTGTCTCTGTTTTTACTTTTTTCTTTTGCCCTACCCAAGTATGTGGAGAGTTTCTTGCCTTTTGGGAAGTCTGAGGTCTTCTGCCAGTGTTCAGTAGGTGCTCTGTAGTTGTTCCAAATGCAGATGTGTTTTTGATGTATTTGTGGGGAGGAAGGTGATCTCCACGTCTTACTCCTCTGCCATCTTGAAGGTCTCCCCTCTCCATAGGTTTTTAAGGACTCTTTTCCAAGACTGTTTATGTTTTTGCTTCAATATAAATAAAGTCAAATACGTAGCCAAAAAGTGAAAAAAGAAATCAATTAATCATTCCTATATCTTGTTAAAGTTACACTTAACACCAGGACATGAGACAACATAGTCTCTGAAAAGAATATACAGAATATAATTTCACATTACATTGCTGTCGCATGCCATCATTATACGTGCTAATTATTATATGCTGTTGTATTGAAAAAAAGCTATTGCAATGAACTGATTTCTCCCTAGATTAAAGGGCCACATTACCATGTTCCACCATTTCATGCATCTTTTCTTTATACTTGCATACTGTCCTTTCATTGCTGATGCTATGGTTTTCTCCCCAACACTGTACTAATATCTCTTTTGAAAAGCAGACATGTGGTTAGGAGGAAGAGGCTGGCTTTGACCTTTCTCTCAGTTTCAGGGTGATGTCCAATCAGGGTAACTCCATTTCTTTTGCCACAGTCATTGTTTCAGGCATGACACTGTTAGGGCTTGCCAGTATCCTGACCAAAAACATTGACTGGTTCAGATGTGGCAAAATCAGAAACAAGTTCCCTATGTGCACTGAATGTGAGTGAGAAGCACACCAAATTGACACCAAATTTCTGGACTCTGAAAAGCCAGCCTGAGGGTGAAACCAAACACAGTGTCATGGCGCTCGTAGGATTATAGAATTGACATCCTGATTGAACCATGACTGAAGGCCACCCTACCACTGGTCTTCCTAGTTACACAATTCAATAAATTGTTTTATCTGGTTTGAGCTGGGTTTTTGGTGTTTACTTTCAAAATCTTTGATAGACCTTTCTCTCAAATAACTGCAACTCCTTTCTCTGTCCTGCTTGTCACTGTGTTAGTCTAGCATCATTTTCTTACTGCATTTCATTCCTCACTTGGCCTTCTCTTTGCTGCAAATTGTAGAAAAGACTAGCCAAACCTGAAAATTAAGGTTTATTTTATATGTAACTTCTAGGATTACAGGAGAAAGTCCAAGACTTACACTACATTATGCCATGGAATAGTAGGCGAGGCTGTGATAACTAATCTTCTCACCACTTGAAGGTCATTTCTGCACACTTCACTATACGTTCAAGAAGGCTGAACGACTGGACATCTAATTCCTAGATACATGGGAAGAGATTGTACTTATTGATCCCTGCAAGAGTACATGTATGTGTGTGGCCTATAGAGAGATTTCTTTTTTTTATTTTATTTTATTTTATTTTATTTTTTTTAACATCTTTATTGAAGTTTAATTGCCTTACAATAGTGTGTTAGCTTCTGCTTTATAACAAAGTGAATCAGTTATACATATACAATATGTTCCCATTTCTCTCCCCTCTTGCATCTCCCTCCCTCCCACCCTCCCCATCCCACCCCTCTAGGTGGTCACAAAGCACCGAGCTGATCTCCCTGTGCTGTGCGGCTGCTTCCCACTAGTTATCTATTTTACATTTGGTAGTGTATATATGTCCATGACACTCTCTTACCCTGTCACATCTCACCCCACCCCCTCCCCATATCCTCAAGTCCATTCTCTAGTAGGTCTGTGTCTTTATTCCCGTCTTGCCACTAGGTTCTTCATGGCCTTTTTTTTTTTTTTCCCCTTAGATTCCGTATATATGTGTTAGCATACTGTATTTGTTTTTCTCTTTCTGACTTACTTCACTCTGTATGACAGACTCTAACTCCATCCACCTCATTACAAATACCTCCATTTCATTTCTTTTTATGGCTGAGTAATATTCCATTGTATATATGTGCCACATCTTCTTCATCCATTCATCTGTCGATGGACATTTAGGTTGCTTCCATGTCCTGGCTATTGTAAATAGAGCTGCAATGAACATTTTGGTACATGACTCTTTTTGACCTATGGTTTTCTCAGGGTATATGCCCAGTAGTGGGATTGCTGGGTCATATGGTAGTTCTATTTGTAGTTTTTTAAGGAACCTCCATACTGTTCTCCATAGTGGCTGTATCAATTTACATTCCCACCAACAGTGCAAGAGTGTTCCCTTTCCTCCACACCCTCTCCAGCATTTATTGTTTCTAGATTTTTTGATGATGGCCATTCTGACCGGTGTGAGATGATATCTCATTGTAGTTTTGATTTGCATTTCTCTAATGATTAATGATGTTGAGCATTCTTTCATGTGTCTGTAGGCCATCTGTATATCTTCTTTGGAGAAATGTCTATTTAGATCTTCTGCCCATTTTTGGATTGGGGTGTTCGTTTTTTTGTTATTGAGCTGCATGAGCTGCTTGTAAATCTTGGAGATTAATCCTTTGTTAGTTGCTTCATTTGCAAATATTTTCTCCCATTCTGAGGGTTGTCTTTTGGTCTTGTTTATGGTTTCCTTTGCTGTGCAAAAGCTTTTCAGTTTCATTAGTTCCCATTTGTTTATTTGTGTTCTTATTTCCATTTCTCTGGGAGCTGGGTCAAAAAGAATCTTGCTGTGATGTATGTCACAGAGTGTTCTGCCTATGTTTTCCTCTAAGAGTTTGATAGTGTCTGCCCTTACACTTAGGTCTTTAATCCATTTTGAGTTTATTTTTGAGCATGGTGTCAGGGAGTGTTCTAATTTCATACTTTTACATGTTCCTGTCCAATTTTCCCAGCACCACTTATTGAAGAGGCTGTCTTTTCTCCACTGTATATGCTTGCCTCCTTTATCAAAGATAAGTTGACCATATGTGTGTGGGTTTATCTCTGGGCTTTCTATCCTGTTCCATTGATCTATATTTCTGTTTTTGTGCCAGTACCAAACTGTCTTGATTACTGAAGCTTTGTAATATAGTCTGAAGTCAGGGAGCCTGATTCCCCCAGCTCCATTTTTCGTTCTCAAGATGGCTTTGGCTATTCGGGGTCTTTTGTGTTTCCATACAAATTGTGAAATTTTTTGTTCTAGTTCTGTGAAAAATGCCAGTGGTAGTTTGATAGGGATTGCATTGAATCTGTAGATTGCTTTGGGAAGTAGAGTCATTTTCACAATGTTGATTCTTCCAATCCAGGAACATGGTATATCTCTCCATCTATTTGTATCATCTTTAATTTCTTTCATCAGTGTCTTATAATTTTCTGCATACAGGTCTTTTGTCTCCTTAGGTAGGTTTATTCCTAGATATTTTATTCTTTTTGTTGCAATGGTAAATGGGAGTGTTTTCTTAATTTCACTTTCAGATTTTTCGTCATTAGTGTATAGAAATGCAAGAGATTTCTGTGCATTAATTTTGTATCCTGCTACTTTACCAAATTCATTGATTAGCTCTAGGAGTTTTCTGGTAGCATCTTTAGGATTCTCTATGTATAGTATCATGTCATCTGCAAATAGTGACAGCTTTACTTCTTCTTTTCCGATTTGGATTCCTTTTATTTCTTTGTCTTCTCTGATTGCTGTGGCTAGGACTTCCAGAACTATGTTGAATAATAGTGGTGAGAGTGGGCAACCTTGTCTTGTTCCTGATCTTAGTGGAAATGGTTTCAGTTTTTCACCATTGAGGACAATGTTGGCTGTGGGTTTGTCATATATGGCCTTTATTATGTTGAGGAAAGTTCCCTCTATGCCTACTTTCTGCAGGGCTTTTATCATAAATGGGTGTTGAATTTTGTCAAAAGCTTTCTCTGCATCTATTGAGATGATCATATGGTTTTTCTCCTTCAATTTGTTAATATGGTGTATCACATTGATTGATTTGCGTATATTGAAGAATCCTTGCATTCCTGGGATAAACCCCACTTGATCATGGTGTATGATCCTTTTAATGTGCTGTTGGATTCTGTTTGCTAGTATTTTGTTGAGGATTTTTGCATCTATGTTCACCAGTGATATTGGCCTGTAGTTTTCTTTCTTTGTGACATCTTTGTCTGGTTTTGGTATCAGGGTGATGGTGGCCTCGTAGAATGAGTTTGGGAGTGTTCCTCCCTCTGCAATATTTTGGAAGAGTTTGAGAAGGATAGGTGTTAGCTCTTCTCTAAATGTTTGATAGAATTCACCTGTGAAGCCATCTGGTCCTGGGCTTTTGTTTGTTGGAAGGTTTTTAATCACAGTTTCAATTTCAGTGCTTGTGATTGGTCTGTTCATATTTTGTATTTCTTCCTGGTTCAGTCTTGGCAGTTTGTGCATTTCTAAGAATCTGTCCATTTCTTCCAGGTTGTCCATTTTATTGGCATAGAGTTGCTTGTAGTAATCTCTCATGATCTTTTGTATTTCTGCAGTGTCAGTGGTTACTTCTCCTTTTTCATTTCTAATTCTATTGATCTGGGTCTTCTCCCTTTTTTTCTTGATGAGTCTGGCTAATGGTTTATCAATTTTGTTTATCTTCTCAAAGAACCAGCTTTTAGTTTCATTGATTTTTGCTATTGTTTCCTTCATTTCTTTTTCATTTATTTCTGACCTGATCTTTATAATTTCTTTCCTTCTGCTGGCTTTGGGGTTTTTTTGTTCTTCTTTCTCTAATTGCTTTAGGTGCAAGGTTAGGTTGTTTATTCGAGATGTTTCCTGTTTCTTGAGGTAGGCTTGTATTGCTATAAACTTCCCTCTTAGCACTGCTTTTGCTGCGTCCCATAGGTTTTGGGTCGTCGTGTCTCCGTTGTCATTTGTTTCTAGGTATTTTTTGATTTCCCCTTTGATTTCTTCAGTAATCACTTCGTTATTAAGTAATGTATTGTGTAGCCTCCATGTGTTTGTATTTTTTACAGATCTTTTCCTGTAATTGATATCTAGTCTCATAGCGTTGTGGTCGGAAAAGATACTTGATACGATTTCAATTTTCTTAAATTTACCAAGGCTTGATTTGTGACCCAAGATATGATCTATCCTGGAGAATGTTCCATGAACACTTGAGAAAAATGTGTATTCTGTTGTTTTTGGGTGGAATGTCCTATAAATATCAATTAAGTCCATATTGTTTAATGTATCATTTAAAGCTTGTGTTTCCTTATTTATTTTCATTTTGGATGATCTGTCCATTGGTGAAAGTGGGGTGTTAAAGTCCCCTACTATGATTGTGTTGCTGTCAATTTCCCCTTTTATGGCTGTTAGTATTTGCCTTATGTATTGAGGTGCTCCTATGTTGGGTGCATAAATATTTACAATTGTTATACCTTCCTCTTGGATCAATCCCTTGATCATTATATAGTGTCCTTCTTTGTCTCTTGTAATAGTCTTTATTTTAAAGTCTATTTTGTCTGATATGAGAATTGCTACTCCAGCTTTCTTTTGATTTCCATTTGCATGGAATATCTTTTTCCATCCCCTCACTTTCAATCTGTATGTGTCTCTAGGTCTGAAGTGGGTCTCTTGTAGACAGCATATATATGGGTCTTGTTTTTGTATCCATTCAGCCAGCCTGTGTCTTTTGGTGGGAGCATTTAATCCATTTACATTCAAGGTAATTATCGATATGTATGTTCCTATTCCCATTTTCTTAAATGTATTGGGTTTGTTATTGTAGGTGTTTTCCTTCTCTTGTGTTTCTTGCCTAGAGAAGTTCCTTTAGCATTTGTTGTAAACCTGGTTTGGTGGTGCTGAACTCTCTCAGCTTTTGCTTGTCTGTAAAGGTTTTAATTTCTCCATCAAATCTGAATGAGATCCTTGCTGGGTAGAGTAATCTTGGTTGTAGGTTTTTCTCCTTCATCACTTTAAGTATATCCTGCCACTCCCTTCTGGCTTGCAGAGTTTCTGCTGATAGATCAGATGTTAACCTTATGGGGATTCCCTTGTGTGTTATTTGTTTTTTTTTCCCTTGCTGCCTTTAATATGTTTTCCTTATATTTAATTTTTGACAGTTTGATTAATATGTGTCTTGGCGTGTTCCTCCTTGAGTTTATCCTGTATGGGACTCTCTGTGCTTCCAGGACTTGATTAACTATTTCCTTTCCCATATTAGGGAAGTTTTCAACTATAATCTCTTCAAAAATTTTCTCAGTCCCTTTCTTTTTCTCTTCTTCTTCTGGTACCCCTATAATTCGAATGTTGGAGCGTTTAATGTTGTCCCAGAGGTCCCTGAGACTGTCCTCAGTTCTTTTCATTCTTTTTTCTTTATCCTGCTCTGTAGTAGTTATTTCCACCATTTTATCTTCCAGGTCACTTATCCTTTCTTCTGCCTCAGTTATTCTACTATTGATCCCATCTAGAGTATTTTTAATTTCATTTATTGTGTTCTTCATCATTGCTTGGTTCCTCTTTAGTTCTTCTACATCCTTGTTAAATGTTTCTTGCATTTTGTCTATTCTATTTCCAAGATTTTGGATCATCCTTACTATCATTATTCTGAATTCTTTTTCAGGTAGACTACCTATTTCCTCTTCATTTGTTAAGTCCAGTGTGTTTTGAGCCTGCTCCTTCATCTGCTGTGTGTTTTTCTGTCGTCTCATTTTGCCTATCTTACTGTGTTTGGGGTCTCCTTTTCACAGGCTGCAGGTTCGTAGTTCCCGTTGTTTTTGGTATCTGTCCCCAGCGGCTAAGGTTGGTTCAGTGGGTTGTGTAGGCTTCCTGGTGGAGGGAACTAGTGCCTGAGTTCTGGTGGATGAGGCTAGATCTTGTCTTTCTGGTGGGCACGTCCACGTCTGGTGGTGTATTTTGGTGTGTCTGTGGCCTTTTTATGATTTTAGGCAGCCTCTCTGCTAATGGATGGGGTTGTGTTCCTGTCTAGCTAGTTGTTTGGCATAGGGTGTCCAGCACTGTAGCTTGCTGGTCGTTGGGTGAAGCTGGGTCTTGATGTTGAGATGGAGATCTGTGGGAGATTTTTGCCGTTTGGTATTACGTGGAGCTGGGAGGTCTCTCGTGGACCAGTGTTCTGAAGTTGGCTCTCCCACCTCAGAGGCACGGCCCTGATGCCTGGCTGGAGCACCAAGAGCCTTTCGTCCACACAGCTCAGAGTAAAAGGGAGAAAAAATAGAAAGAAAGAAAGAAAGAGGCTATAATATAGTGAAGTAAAATAAAGCTATTGTAAAGCAAAGCTATACAGACAAAATCTCACCCAGAAGCATATACATATACACTCACAAAAAAAAGGAAAAGGGGAAAAATTAATATCTCCTGCTCCCAGAGTCCACCTCCTGAATTTGGGCTGATTCGTTGTCTATTCAGGTATTCAACAGATGCAGGCACATCAAGTTGTTTGTGGAGTTTTAATCCGCTGCTTCTGAGGCTGCTGGGAGAGATTTCCCCTTCTCTTCCCTGTTTGCACAGCTCCTGGGGTTCAGCTTTGGATTTGGACCCTCCTCTGCATGTAGGTCGCCTGAGGGCGTCTGTTCCCCGCCCAGACAGGACGGGGTTAAAGGAGCAGCTGCTTCGGGGGCTCTGGCTCACCCAGGCCGCGGGGAGGGAGGGGTACAGAGGAGGCGGGGCGAGCCTGCAGCGTCAGAGGCCGGCGTGACGTTGCACCAGCCTGAGGCGCGCAGTGCGTTCTCCCGGGGATGTTGTCCCCGGATCCCGGGACCCTGGCAGTGGCGGGCTGCACAGGCTACCGGGAGGGGCGGTGTGGAGAGTGACCTGTGCTCACACACAGGCTTTTTGGAGGCGGCAGCAGCAGCCCCAGCGTCTCACGCCCGTCTCTGGGGTCCGTGCTGATAGCCGTGGCTCGCGCCCTTCTCTGGAGTTCGTTTAGGCGGCGCTCTGAATCCCCTCTCCTTGCGCGCAGCGAAACTAAGAGGCAAGGAAAAGTCTCTTGCCTCTTCGGCAGCTGCAGACCTTTTCCCGGTCTCCCTCCCGGCTAGCTGTGGTGCGCCAACCCCTTCAGTCTGTGTTCACGCTGCCAGCCCCAGTCCTCTCCCTGCGATCCGACCGAAGCCGAACCTCAGCTCCCAGCCCCGCCCGCCCCGGCGGCTGAGCAGACAAGCCTCTCGGGCTGGTGAGCGCTGCTCGGCGCCGAGCCTCTGTGCGGGAATCTCTCCGTTTTTTCCTCTGCGCCCCTGTTGCTGTGGGGTCCGCGCTGATCGCCGCGGCTCGCGCCAGTCTCTGAAGTTCGTTTAGGCGGTGCTCTGAATCCCCTCTCCTCGCGCACCAGGAAACACAGAGGGAAGAAAAATTCTCTTGCCTCTTCGGCAGCTGCAGACTTTTTCCCTGGACTCCCTCCTGGCTAGCTGTGGTGCGCTAACCCCTTCAGGCTGTGTTCACGCCGCCAGCCCCAGTCCTCTCCCTGCGATCCGACCGAAGCCCGAGCCTCGGCTCCCAGCCCCGCCCGCCCCGGCGGGGGAGCAGACAAGCCTCTCGGGCTGCTGAGTGCTGCTCGGCGCCGAGCCTCTGTGCGGGAACCTCTCCGCTTTGCCCTCCGCACCCCTGTGGTTGCGCTCTCCTCCGTGGCTCCAAAGCTTCCCCCCTCCGCCACCCGCAGTCTCCGCCCGCGAAGGGGCTCCTAGTGCGTGGAAACCTTTCCTCCTTCACAGCTCCCTCCCACTGGTGCAGGTGCCATCCCTATTCTTTTGTCTCTGTTATTTCTTTTTTCTTTTGCTCTACCCAAGTACGGGGGGAGTTTCTTGCCTTTTTGGAGGCCGGACGTTTTCTGCCCGCGTTCAGTGGGTGTTCTGTAGGAGCAGTTCCACGTGTAGATGTATTTCTACTGTATCTGTGGGAAGGAAGGTGATCTCCGCGTCTTACTCTTCCGCCATCTTCTCCCTCCGCCCCTATAGAGAGATTTCTTACTGCCACATTCAGAAAACTGGAATAAATATAGCGGATTATTCCTCAAATGGTAGGCATTTTTCTTTCTTGGCATTTATTTGTTATTCATTGGACTCATTAAGAAGTGTGATGCTAAAACATTTGTAATAGCAAAAATTGCAAATTCAAAGCATATTGCTGAATTTTGATGCAGTGATACTTCTTTCAGACTTCATGTATTTTGTCAGAACATTGTTTTAATAAATTAACAACACCAGACAAAAATAATGAGAGAAAAAACTTGTCATCTTGGGCACTGTAATTCTTGATTCCTTCAAAGCCTGACATCCTAAGCATAACAATAGGAAAAGCTTGAATTTGAATGTCACCAATTCAAAGATGACCCCAGAAAAGAATTTCTCTCTCATGAGTTGAGATGTCGGAGTTCATCAGCATCAGCTTTGCTCATCAACCAAAAGTGTCAACTTCACTGAAACGTTCAATTTCCCCAAACAATATTCAACTTGATTTCTTCTGTGACTTCCCCATAACATATATTCACCCTACACTTTGTTGCTGTTCTTGTTGTTTTTGTAATCCTAAACTGCTAACCTTGGTAGTATCCTTTATGGTGTACTCATGCTCTTGGGTAGGTACCTTAAGAGTGGGAACAATGCCCCTTTTTGTTTCTTGCAACATTGCTAGGAACTTCTAATGTAGAATCATACCCAGTTAAGTTCTCCTTCTGGGAACACTGGAGGATTACATTTCCTTAAATCTTTGCAGTTGCGGCTACTCATGTGAATATTTACAGTCAATAAAATGTGATTGGAAGTGGTGTTGTCACTTTTTTGGTTGAGACAGTGAAGAAAATCTATGTGCAATTCTCCAGTTTCTCTTTCCTCACTGCCCTGAGCCAGGAAGCTGTGTATCGAGGTTATGTTGTAACTACAAGACAGTGGAGTTGCCATCCCCCTGGATCTCTGAAGAAGCCTCCTTATCTTGAGTAGCATAAGTGTGAAGTAAACCTCTGTCCCGTCAAGCCACTAAGATTTGGAGTTTATTTTCTCAGCATAAGAATAGATTATCCTTATTAATACAATCATGTATATGAGAAATAATTACCAATTTATAGTTTAATTGAATTTTAATTAAATCAGCCCTAATTACTATCTATCATTTTGAGCAAAGTAATCAGGCCAGCATATTTGATTCTTCCCTTTCCTTTAGTACAGGTATAACTATTTGTCCCCGGTGAAAGAATTCTTTGAAAAGCTCTATCCGAAGTTCTTAAACTGGGATCTCAGAAACCTTGAGACCTAAGTCTGTTGTCTTCTATGGGCTTCTACATCTATTCATTCTAATGGGGTAGCAGATCCTTATCCCTTTGTCATGTTTTGAAGTGTCCAGAACCATGAATAAATAAGAACTTCTAGGTCAGATGAAACCGAAAATTTCTATAGAGAAGGACCTTAAAATATTAACATATGCAGGACAACTGAATAGTTGAAAGGAGACTGTTTTTAGTCTAACACTCTACCATAAATACATTAAATAGTTAATTAAACTAATCAGATATTTCCTCACATCTCAAAAAAATTTTAAATATATATATATATATATATATATATATATGAATGACTGCCTCAAACTTTTCAACATTCTTTGACCTCATTTACATTGATGAAAGAAAAAATGCAGACCCTAAGGAAAATCTTTAAATCACTCATTTTGTAACAAATAAATCATGCGACGTTGTCATATAGTTGTATCATTGGACCAATATTTGTATAGTTCACACTATCTTGATGGAGTAGATTATCATGTCAATGCATAACCATTAAGAGATTGATACCCACCCACATCCTTGCAAGTTTTTACACCAATATGAGTCCCTTAGTAATCCATTTCAACTCTTTCTATATAATCATAAGCATTCAGTTACTGATAGGTTGTTGATTCACATCACCCAATGAATTTAGTCCTTATCACAACTTCCAAAAAGATTTGAAAATAATAACTCTGCTACAAAACACTCAAAGGCAGTGGTACCAGGAACTCTTGAATTGCCGTGATGTTGAAGCCACTCTCTTTCACTGAATATTTCAGGGAATAAATATATCAGGCTATCTGAGTCATTTTCTCTTTTTGTTTCCTATTTTTAATCCCTACCAAGGGCATGGCTCATAAACAGAAACAACAACAAAAATCTTCTGTCTCCTGGTTATCGGGTTCAAGTATATAAACCCTTGCCTGATTTCATAATGAATTTTTAGAATAATACTGGCTATGACCTCAACTCTGCCTGTCTCTGCCACACTCTGCTGGATCAAAACTTGTCTCAAGTCCATGACAGTCAGCCTAGAATCAGACCCTTTCCCAAATGAGCTCTTAGACTAGCAACATCTTTGAGGACCTCTACTGTGTGCCTCCTGCCCAGAACCTGTTCATTTTCATCTAGCTTTTCCTTTCTTTAGACTTCACAAACTAGATGAACAATTACTTAGTCACAAAATTGTTCTATGAAAAATAAGTGCTTTATTTTCTTCTCATATCAATGAATTTACTTATTGGCCCACACAGTGAATGAATATATCAAGATTTGTAATATAGTTACTCATATATGTGTGTTTTGGATTATATATAGTTGTCAGGTCATTAAGAACAAACACAATGCTATATTTGTATCTCTTACAAGCTATAGTGCATTACCTTACACACAGCATGTCTTTGATAAACATGTCCTGAATTTTAGTTACAGATTGGATGCATGGTTGGATAGATAAACAAATGTTACCAAATCAGTGGAAACAAGATAAGAAAGCAGTGTGTGATAATTGAAAAGATGTTTGAATTTAGGAGGCTAACCTCAGATTTGCCACTAACTAGCATTAACTAGCCCAGAAATCTTACACAAGTTAGTAACCTCCTCTGGACTTCAGATTCATCATCTATAAAATAAGGTGCTAAGATTACGTGATCTTTTGTCACCCCATTGGTAATAGAATCTGTGATGGATAATAACCCATTAAGTTTAGTACTATAATATTTCAAGTATCTCTCTCCCTTTCTTTTCATCAGTTGCCTTAAATATCTTTAAGTAACTGTCTATTTTTCTTTCACCAATAACCTTACTCAGGCTGAAACAGAAACCCTACAGAGGAAGATCAAGGAACAGTCCATAACTTTGATCTTTAGTCTCTAGGTATAAAACAGCCCAAGGATAAGAGGCAAAGAAAGGCAATGTCAGACTAGGCAGCCTTGAGAAAATGGATGATCTGCAGGGGGGAAAGTCTGGAGTTAACGATTTTGCAGAGAATTTCTGAACAAAAAGTTGCAGCTTTGAAGTGAAAGAAGTTGTAGGGAAGAGGAAATAGATGATTCACCAAATGACAGACAGAAATGTGGTGATCAAATGGCTTAGACGTGTCTGTATGCTGGAGAATCCAAAACTGGAATAAGGCATTCTGAAAAGCCATGAGTAGAACACATTAAATTGTTTTCATTTTTATATAGAATGGAGGAACTGATTTCCTGATACTATGGCCATGATGGAGACGGTAGGGAGTGGCAGTTAACAGCACGGGTTTGGGATTCAGACTAACCTAAGTTTGAATCTTGACTCTGACACATACCACTTAGATGACTTTCTAGCAAGTATCCCAGGGATCACTGTCCTCATCAGTAGTAGCCATGGCTACATCATGGGGTTATGACGAGGATGAAATGAAGTGAAACTAGTATAGTCCTTAGCTCAGTGTCTGGCACAAGTAAGTGCTCAGTCATTATTAACTACTATTAGACATGAGGAAGAAATTAAGCTATTCCTATAGTTTGAAGGCCTTTTGTCCCTGGGTGAGTATGGTCAAGTTAGACTGAATTTGGTTAGAAAGGTACCAAAACCAGCCCAGGAGAGCTAGCCTCAATGTTGCTGGTAAAGAGCTATGAAGTTGTAGGTCTAAGGAGCAAGACGGCAGAGGAAGTTCCCTGGGCTGAACCGGCATTTAAGCTAGGAATTAAAAGCAGTTTCAGAATTAGTGAGAATTGACAGTTGGGTTCTAAACTGGGGAATTTGCAGAAAGAAACCTCCCTTTTGTGTTTGGTCATTATTCTACCTGTCAAGCAGTAAACAACTGCTCTACTCAACCCAGTTTTAGATACCATAGACAAAGTCATCAGTAGTTCTTGTTAGTTTTTATAGGTTAAGCACTGAGAACATTTGATATTATCTCTCAATTCTCTTCCTATTTTTTAGCTTTTAGAGGATTAAGAGAGAAAAGGTGTGTGTGTGTAAACAGGCTGGGGTGGGGGTATGCGGCAGCTTTTAAGCAACCAGAAACTGAAACACAAATCTAGTTGATAATTTTAATTATCCTCCCCACAAAAAAAAAAAAAAACTTTTAACAGTGCATTGAAAAAATGTTTCATTATATTGTATTCTAATTAAGACAGTGATTTACATGTTGATGACCAGATGGGTACCCAGAAATTTAAAAACTCTTGTGGTACATTTTAAATGTTTTAAAGCTATGTATATTTAAATTCCCAATCTTAGTCAGTGTAATTTTAATTCCACTTAGAATATGGTGAGGGAAGAGACAAAGTAAATATATAAGTAATAACACATCTAATTAAAATATCTTTTCTCTACTAATGGCATATTTTTGACATAGATATGATACTAGATTTGAAGTTGTTCCTTAATGTATCTATAGGAGGAAAATTATACGTTTTAAAGATCTGTATAGAATCCCTAGAGTGATTTGGTTTCTAAAGCACATTTATATCTCATTTACTTATTTTCTCCTATAGCCTAATGCTTCAAAATGCACATCTTCTGACTCCTAATTGTGTCACTCAAGTGCCAGATTCAAAAAGGAACAATGAATCATTCAATGTTAAATAAACCTTGAAGTGAAATGTTCTGTCTTATTTTCATGTTTCTAAATCCTGGTTTCACTAGAGAAAATGCCAGGGGAAAAAAAAAGTAGAAAGGAAAATGTCCTCATTTTCTTTACTTTCTTAAATCTTTGTTCCTTGGGCTCTATCATACACTACCTGTAAGGAAAGTACATCCATATTCAAAATAGATCTTCATGTTTAATATGGTGATGGAGAATTCTGTTTTCCTAAGACACTTTTATGATTTTTTTTCAAACATTAAGCTCTTATCAAATATGCTAAATGACAATGCAAATTCATTTATTTTGTTATCAGAATTTTTGTTTCTTGAATAGAGCAAACAAAAAGTTTAGCCAAATTGATTTTATTTTGATAAATTAATACCTGTAGATGAATTGCCTTTCTCAAATTTCCAGACTTAGGAACAGTTGGATAAACATATTTATAATGTTAGAAGAAACCACTGGCTTTGGCTTTGGCAAAACAAGTAAAGTTGAAAAACTAAAACAATAGACTCAAATTTCACAGAATTAAAAAAATTTTCATCAATAATTTTGCCACCCAGGAAGCACTAATTAAAGATCATTATAAGGACAGACAGCAATGCACAAAATTATGCTAAAAAAAGATGTGGTAGGAACACCACTGAGAAAGCAACCTCAGAGATGAACTAATTAGGACTATGGAAAGTGATAGGGATTTTTAAAATTATAACATTATTGTCAGATAAATGAGACAAAGAGTCATTCATTACATTTTTTTTTAATACATTCTGAACTTCAACTTACCTTTTCTGTTTGAGTTAATACAAAAATAAAATGTTGCAGAAGAATAAATAATACAATTTGGGAGGTATAATTTTTTAAAAGATTTTTCTTAAGAGTAGATATTTTTCTTACTTTACATTGAATTTTTTAATTACATTACAACTTTTGCCAGTAAAAATTTTTTTAAATACTATTTTCACATTCCCATCACTTTGTCTCTCTCTACTCCCATTGGTCATTCTGTTTCTCTCTCTCTCTCTCCAGCCACTTTCGGCTTCATTTCAAAATCTATTTAAGGCAGATATTTTTAATAAAGTGAATTAGTCACTGACATGACCAAATATATAAAAATAAAATTTTAATGGTTAACAGTCCTATTATCAACAGTAATGTAAGTAATGTCCAACTGGAAAATAAATGGTAAAGTTGTAAGGTTTGATCGCTCTACTTGACTTTTTAGCCACTATTTGCATTATTCTGAAATTTAGCCATTATATAGGTCATCTTGTATATTAATTTTGCTCTATACTACTAATAAGACGTTAAAAGCAGATGATTCTGAAGAAAGATCCTTTTAAACTGTGCAAGTTCCTTAAATTTATAAGTAGAGTCTCTCTCAGTGGCTTCTCCATGCAATAATATGAGCCATTTCTGTCATCTTACTCTTCTTCATCTTCTTTTTTAATCTTTAATGACTTTTGCTTCGTATACTTCTTTGGCTGAAATTTCCATCTTAAGTATCTTAAGGTCCTTCGTATAAATAATTTGTTCCTAAGGACCCCTCAATTTTAATTTGCTTGGTGTCTTATTAAATAATAAGTGTTTTGTAGTACTGAATAGAAAATATTTCAGAGACTCAGCACCTTCAGAAACAAAGTCTTCTTAAAGCTTGCTTAGACAAGTGACAATGCCTTAAACTTTAGCACAACTTCATTCTCAGGAACAGGACATAATATTCAAAAGAGGTTGATTAAGCTCCACTTCATAAATTATAGAGTTGGTCAAAGAACAGGACTATTAAATAATAGAAGATTTCACTAGAATTGTTGTCACTGATGTCTCATCAAATAACTTTGGTCAATACCCAGTTTGGTAACCATTTTAAAGATATTTAATCAATTGCTTTCAGTCTCCTTATTCAAAAATTCAAGGTTTTTTTGATGGCAGCTTGCCATTACTTATCTCCAAACTAGTAGTGTTATACTTTTGTTTCTTGTCTGAAAGTTGTCTTTCTCACCGTATAGCATTATTCAGTGCTTCATATTAAGATTAAAGGAGTTAATATTAATTGAGTCCCTGCTATATGCCTGGTACTAACTAGTTACTTTTAAAATGGTATAAAATTAAATAGTAAAAATCAGAACTCTACTTTCAGCACTGAAATCATGAAGGAGTTAGGTCATTCCCTTAAGCAGAAAACAGGTATAAAATGGATTGAAATTACTCAAAATAATCACTTCAAGAACTAAAAATGACCAAAGGCAGGCAACAAGTTGAGAGGTGTTTATTCATGAAAAATGGCTGTTTCATTGGTTAAGAAAGGTGAATTTGTGGTCTTTCCACACTAGATTGTTCCCATCTCCAACTCAGAGGATGACAACTACAGCCTCACTTGCCAGAGGTAGAAATTTGGTTCAAGGCCAAAGCACAGCAACTAGAAACCAAAAAAGAGTTTGGGACCAAGATAATCATAGAAAAGCTGAGATAAGCTCTACACATATCCCTGGGTGACTTCTAAACTATGCATGCAAGCCTTGGAGAAACATGAAAATTTGTTGCATCTTAAATGTATTCCTCAATCCACAGCTCAGGAGTGCAGAGGATAAAAGATGCATTGGCTTTTGGTGTCTGAGAATAGCCTCTGTCTAAATCATTGGCTGACTGCTGAACTACATAGGCACAAAGTAGACCCCTAGGGACAAAAGCTAAAGAAAAGTGAGCAGAGACAGCAGTAGATACACACCACAGAAGTGAAGGATTTTACATTTGGAGATCAGGAAAGTTAACTGACTAGTGAAACAAACAAATAAAAACAGCAACTGTCAGAAGAACAAAATAGAATTGAGTCACTACAATGTATTACCTGGTGTCTAGCTTTCAACCAAAAATTACTAGATAAGTGGATAAATTAATAAGTGTAACTCATAATCAGGAAAAAAGTCACATATGTTGGATAAAATAGCCAAATACTTCAAAGCAATCACTATAAATATGTCCCCAAAATTTAAAAACCATATGTCCAAGGAATTAAAGAAAATGTGCTAATAATAAGCAGCAAATAGGGATCTCAAGAGAAATTAAAAGAATATAAAAGAACCAAGTAGGAATTTTAAAGCTGAAAAATACAATAACTAAAGGTAAGAGTTCACTAGATGAATTTAATAGCAGCATTGAGATGACAGAAAAAAAATTATTTGTGAACTTGAAGATACACCAAAAGAAATTATTCAATTTGAAGAATGGAAAAGGATTAAAGAAAAAAGAAGTCATCTAAAATAGAAGCTAAATCTTTCAGAAGATCACTAAAACTGAGAAATCTTTGGCTAAAATAAATATTTATCTAGCTAAATCTCTAGCTAGAAGAAGAAATGAGTGAACTACACATTACCAATATTAGGAATGAAAAAGAGGATATCAATACAAAGACTACAGATAGTAAAAAGATAAGGGAATATTATAAACACTCCATGCCAAAAATCCTTTCACTTTATGTGAAATAAGTTCCTTTAAATACAAAATTACAAATATTAACTCAAGAAAAATAGAAAATATGAGCACTACTATATCAATTAAATAAATAAAATTAGTTATTTAAAATCTTCTCCCCCAAAATAAAGGTCCAGATAGTTTCACTGGTAAATTCTATTATTTAAGGAAGAAATTCTGCCAATCCTGACCAAATTTCTATAAAAATAAGGAAGAAATCTTTGTGAATTTGTGTTATGAGGCTAATATTACACTGACAACCAAACCAGGCAAAGGCATCATATGAAAACTACAGACTGGTATCTTTCATAAACATAGATGTAAAAATCCTTAACAAAATATTAGCAAATAAAATCCAGCAATATATGAAAAAGATAATGCATTATGATCTAAAAGGTTGATCCCAGGAATGCAAGTTCATTTCAAATTAAAAATCAATCAATGTAATCTATCACATCAAAAGATACTTTTCTATGAATTACTTTCTCCCCTGATACATACCTCATTTCGTTTTCAGTCTTCTATGTAATTCTGCTTATTCTTATTTTATATATGAGGAATCAGAGATCAAAAAGGGTTCAATAACTGGCCAAACTTTACATATCATATAAAGGAAACAAGAATTTTAGCTCAGGTCTGCCTTATCTTAAATTATTCTTTCTACTGTGGACTCTATCTTCCACTGATGACCTGCAATAATATGAAAAATCTACAAGGACAGATAAGAGGGTCTTGAGAGTTGTTTTTTTTTTTAATAAATTGCTTGTGTTCCCTCCAGTAGTACCTTTGCCAACATCCTTTATATTCTGGGTAATAAACACTTAATCCAAAGCAGTATGTTCCATGCTGTTGGACCCATAATAACTGCTCTACTTCCCTTGCATAGCACCAGATGCCCAGACTCCAGTCTCAGTAACAGTCTTGTAACCTATGAATATGAAACATTAGACACATAAAAGTTCCCCATGTTCCATTTGGTTAAAAAAAGACTGTTACCCTATCTGTGGTCCAAGGAAAAATGAAAATACAAGGGGCTTGAGTCCTGCTTCAGAGGATGCTTTCTTTTTTCCACAAATAAAATCATCAAGGCAGCTCCAGGGAGTTTGTACATGTAATTAAAATCCATAACTTGAGAAAATAAAATGTCCTTTTATATATAAATACCCATGAATACTCCTGCACTGAATCTATAAGATCTTTTGAAGTATTAAATAAAAGTATCATGAACAACAACAACAAAAATTCACAACATGAGAGCATTTGGGACATGGGAGTAAACCTTGTGGAAAATTCAGATTAAAGATATTCTTTAGAAATGCTTTCAAAAGCACTTTAAAAAAAATACCAATACTGAAATGCATGAAATTCTTCTTTAATATTTAAAAAAGTTATTAACACTGAGCCTTCAGATTTAGACATCCACACTCTAAACAACATCACTTCTTTCTCTAGCACGCATTTCAAGTCTTGTTCTCACTTTCCCAGATTCCACATGGACTTTCAAACTCTCTTCTGTAAATATCATTATGTAGTTAATATCTAGAAATACAGAAGAATAAAACTATCATGTCTAAAAAAAAAACAAAAAAAAACTATCATGTCTGTCTGTTTATAAGATCAGACCCATCTATTTATATAATATCATAACACACACATATATGTGCATATATATATATATACACACACACACACACATATACAGGCAATTTCATTATTTCCTTTATTGGTATTTTCTATTGTTCAATATTTCTGTTCCTGGGTTTCTATACAGGCATTCTAGGACTTTTTTCTTCCTCTTTATTGAATAGCTTATGGTTATGCCTAGAAAA
Organism: Balaenoptera acutorostrata; assembly: GCF_949987535.1. NCBI lineage: Eukaryota > Metazoa > Chordata > Mammalia > Artiodactyla > Balaenopteridae > Balaenoptera > Balaenoptera acutorostrata. The sequence continues at coordinate 160,135,520 of NC_080066.1, read as the reverse complement.
GATGCCCATATAGAGATCTAAGAGTGATGAAGGTGAGCATATTGGAATGAGATGTAAAGGAAGACTTTCTATAGGTTATTATGTCTCGAATCTGAGAATTAATGTCTAAATTGTGGTTGGAAATATAGTTGGATTCTTAAGAACCATGAATTGCTTGTTAAAAATATGAGTTCTCTGCCTCCGTCAATGAGTGGATTCCAAGAGGAACCTACCTTTTTAACAAGTATTCTAATGATTTGGAAATATATAGTATGATACTCTTTGGCACCAAACTATAATTTGGAGAAGGGTTCAGATTTTTATAGAGGCTAGACTTTCCTTAGGTGTTTTTAGAGGGACTATAATTGCTGGCCATGAGGCAGTGACTCTACAAAAGATATGGTCTTGTGCAAGGTAACTGTCAGGATATAGGAACTTCTAGAAATAAATCTCAGAGGGACAGTTTAGTATTATTTAGTCTATAAATTACCAAAGGAGGTACAACTATTAGAACTCTGCTTTCATATCCAAGCAAGGCTTCCCTGGGGAAAAAACTACCCTCACGTGTTTACACACATTCCCCTCAACTAATAATGATACTCTGCAGGCAATCCACCCTCCGAAAACTTCTCCAAAAGCCCAATACATTCATACAATTATTTTAAAGCCCAGCTCAAGAATTACCTATTATAAAAAGTCTTCTTTAAACATAGTAGAGTGGTTAATTCCTGTATTGTGATGTCTTAAATTGAAAATTACTGGAGTCCAAACTCAAATGGTTCAGACAATGAAGGTAGGAAAGGTGCCAAGCAAATCAAAATAAGAGGCAGAGAGTAAAAGAGAAAGTATTATCTGGCTTCCTTGACTTTATATTTTCTATGGCCAAACAGAAAAAGGAAGATAATTTCTGAGGAAAATTGACCATACTTTTTATTTATAATACATTCACAGAAATGTGGAATTGAACATTTGCATTTATTTACACCAGCTTCTATCATTCCTTCCTTTAGTCATCATAATCTCTCTGGTATTACTCTCATCTCACAGCAATGATTCCACCCCCCCTTTCATTTTTGCTAGCTAATGTTAATGTGTAGCCTGAGATACTAAGCAGTTTCTCTGTATACTGCATGGCTCCAAATCTGTTGTGAATAAGGAGAGGATGGAAGTGCATGGGCCAAATGTGTGGGTCAAATTGGCCCATCTCAAGAGTGCAATGGTTTCCCATTCAGTTAGTGGTCATATTGAGTCTAGCAGTTAGCAGATCCTCAGGTGCCATATCACATTAATGCAGAAAGCATCCATCTGGTCTGAACCATGTTGTCATATTTCATATAAGCCATTCCTTTCTATTTTGCAAATATTCCAATAAAGGTGTCAGACTCAGTTAGGGAAATCAAGTATAAGCATATATCATCAATGCAAATATAAAATCAAATCAGTGTTAGGTCTTCAATACATTAAACCCCTGTCGAGTCTAATTACAGCTCCTTCAAACATCCTTTCATTGGAGAACCCTCGGTGTTGCTAGAAAGGTAGCAGGGATCTTGCTGCAGACATTGCAATCCCCAAGGACGAAGAGCTGATATTTTTGTCAGTGTTGTATGTAATGGTAGCATCTGCTTCTTAAGCAAATCCATTCAGTTATTGAAGACCTTCTTTAATAATTAGACCCATTTAATCATTCAAAACTATTAGAGCTACGCATTTTAAAACGAGCTAAGCAGAATAAGAGAAATGACTACCTAAGTGACTACTACTTTGGTTCTACTGGTCTGCCCTTCAAATATATCAAAGCCAAGGACTAAAATTTAGTTTAATTACTTTTGAAAGACTTCTTGGTGCTTCAGTCTCATCCTTGATCACTGGGAGTCTTAAACTTCCTCTAGTCATTTTGACTAATTCCAATCTTGGCACAAGTGATATTTAATTTTCTCTCTCTTTCATTCTCTCTTTTTTTTTTTAACCAATTTACTGGTTTAGCACAAGTTCTCTTATTGGTGATGAGTTGATGCTGGAAACTTCCAGCTTACAAAAGCCAATTGTTTAAAATTTAGGATTTATTCAGCCAGTTTTAAAACCAGAGGTAGCTGAAATTGGCTAAGGTGAGAGTATTTACACCATGGAAATTGGCAAGCACTGCAAATCAGAACTCTTTTTTTCCTGAGAACTGGTTTACCAGCACATTCATAACTGTAATAGAGAAATGTGATGCCAGCCACAACATGTTATCTTCTAATCTTTAGGAAGCTTCCTATTTGCAGTTTCTACTGACAGAAGTTTCTGTAGGCTCTTCTTTAAGACCTGGATGACAAATTCTGTTTTATATGATGTTATCTCCTCCTTTCCAAAGTTTCAGATATTTGTACCACCACAGTGGTACCTCAAGTACAGTCAATATTTAAACAGCACGACAACCTATGTGATGGTCTAGGATGTGTCTGGAGTGTATGACTGTAAATAACTAGATGAACCAAATTCTCTTTTGCTACACCATAGGCAGAGTACTGCATTAGTAGGAGGAAAAGAATTTGATTGAAACTGAGCCAAACAGACAAATGGAGAACAAAGTGACATCATGATGGATCACATCTTAAGAGAGCAAAAAAAAAAAAAGTTTTATTTCTATAAAGAGACACTAAAATCTGCCTCTCAGCTTCCTTGAATTCAGAACCAATTTCTAACACATGATATCACAAGACCTGCTGTCATCTCTGAGATCTCCTTTTCCATTAATGCCATCTGTATCCCTACTATCAACCCTCAGGACTTTAGTTCACTTTCGTGAGTATTTCTTCTTTGCAACTGAAAGGCCTAATTAACAACAAAAAAAGACTATTCATAATCTATAAACTATACTGGGTGTACATTACAAATTACTCAGTAAGGGTAATAGATTACAGACCTTTTCTTCTAAAATTCCAGAAGCTGGGCACTGATTCTGTAGCCTTCCCAACTCTACCACCAGTGGTTGGGTATCCTGCCTGTTAACCCAATTCCTTGGGTAACCCAGAACTACATCTTTCAATGATATAAATCTCCAACACGTAGTCTGAAATATCCTATGCCAACTGGCTCTTCCCCATGACCCCCAGTGATCATTTGCTCCATGCCTGAATTTTAAGATTCTTTAGAAATCCTAAAACATCTTTAACATCCAGGCATGTACTTCATAAGGTTCAGGAAATTATTTGCAAAATGCTACATAAATGCTGAATGCAAGCATTTTAAGGAAAAAGTTTCCATAACTTTCAAAAGGTTCTCAGAAGGATTCATAACCCTGTAAAAAGTTTATGAGTGACTGCCATATATTCTATATTGTTTTCAGACTTTGTTTTCATTAGGGTAAAGCTAACATCTTTAACAAATAGTGTCAGCCAATAGGAGATTTATTGTTCATGTAAAAATATGGGGCAAGTAAATAGGTGGCCAGAAAAGTCTTTTTTAATGACATCATCCAAAGATACAAACTGATGGAAGCTTTGCCATCTTCAGGATATGTCTTCCAAAGATTTCCTGTAAGTTATCTCTATTCCAATCAGCCATAATGAGAATAAGTAAGGAGGAGTTCATATGAAAGATTATAAACGAAGACTGTTAGTGGTGCATGTTATTTCCATACCACGGTCTAGAACACAGTCATATGCCATGTGGTTTTGAGGGACACCTAATTCCTAACCTAGCTTAAGTAAGTCTATTTGTGCTTTCCCTTAACTTTTAAACTTTTTAAAAAAATTTTATTTATTTTATTTATTTATTTTTGTCTGCTTTGGGTCTTCGTTGCTGCGCACGGGCTTTCTCTAGTTGCGGCGTGTGGGGGCTACTCTTCGTTGTGGTGTGCAGGCTTCTCACTGTAGTGTCTTCTCTTGCTGTGGAGCACAGGCTCTAGGCACGCAGCCTTCAGTAGTTGTGGCACACGGGCTCAGTAGTTATGGCTCGCGGGCTTTAGAGCGCAGGCTCAGTAGTTGCGGCGCACGGGCTTAGTTGCTCCATGGCATGCAGGATATTCCTGGACCAGGGCTTGAACCCGCATCCCCTGCACTGGCAGGTGGATTCTTAACCACTGCGCCACCATGGAAGCCCTCCCTTAACTTTTACATTTTGATGGTTTACCTAGTTTAATATCTTCTAAATGGAATCAATTCACTGTATCCTCTACAATAAAAGATCTCTTGACCTTGGACAATGTTTCCGTGTTCAGACTTTGTCAAATTATGTTGACATGCTTCAATTCCTAATCTAGTCTCTCCTCAATCTCTCCTCACAGTCACATGAGACTCTTGTAAAAGATATATTAGCACCTCGTTTGGGGCAACTAGCTCTGCTTAACTCAAACTCTGGTTAATATTCATTTTAGGCCTGTAAAACAATATTTACAGCCCTACTAAATTTGAATTCTAGATATTCCTAAATAAGGTATTAATGATTAGATAATTATGAAGACAAGACACGCCTCGCCTCCACACATGATTCACTGGTATTTCATATAGAGAACAATAATGCATTCTCACCCTTCTTTACCCTACTCAAGAAAGTATGCAACAACCCTTTCACCCAAACAACATCCATATTCATTAGCTGCTCAGAGTGTGAGCACGTATGATAAGACTTTAAGGCAATCTCACCACAGAAGTCAGAAAACGGAATTAAAGAGAAAAAAACTAATGAGTATGGGGTTCAAAAAAAGTTTCTCTTTAATGTGCATCAAGCAGTTTTGTGTAATGCAAGTAACTGCAGGAATCTGCTATTTAGCAGTGATGGGTCATGCACAAACTGGGCTTCTTCTGATCCCCTGATGGGCTAGCAGCATGTGCTGAGTACCAGTCATCTGCCAACATGTGAAGGATGCTAACAGATTTCCCTATAATGAGCTCAGCAGACGGGAGTGCTAGTTAAAGGAGAAGGTCAAAGATTCATGTTTGTTTAGTTTCATCCAGCATGTCCATGTCTTCCTCAGATGTGCAGAAGTTAGCTTTATCTTGCTTGCTACTGTTTCATACTAAATTAGCCAACCTGTCAAATGGGATCAAGGTAAAAAGGTTGTAGCAGCTAAAAAATTACAAAAAGTAGATAGAACAATATACAGAAAACTGTATCATCTACATACATTAGCACAAGTCCTCATTTTTCAGTCTTTAATGAAGTTAGGATGAGCCTTAAAGATACAGTACTTTGAGAAAGTGAACATTATATTAAAAATAAAATATTCCCCAAAGGCATAACTCTAGTGTCCAGCCTAAAAGCACATCATGCCCTTAAGTGCATCATTATTTTTCACCAGTAAATAAATGTGAGGTGAGCTCACGAACACGTCCAAAGTGGCAACATTTTCGTTGAACTGAAAGATAGCTCAGCCAAGATTCAAAAACGAAAAGACGCAATAGTAAAAATCCGAATGAATATATCATGTCAGGTTCAGTTCTGTTAAGTCTTCATCTAACACACTCTTATTCCAATTATTAATGACCTACCTCAAATAACCTTTCTCAGTAGCCCTGCCCCCGTCACTGCATGTGCCAAAAAAAGAAAAAAACTTTCTAAAAATGTCACTGCAGAGTTCCCCTCGCCTGATATTCCTCCATTTTGCTCCTATATTATATATGGCTTCTCCTATAACAGTCAAGAGTCTCAGCAGACACAGACGAGTACTCAAATGACTCAAGAGACCTAACAATACATTTGCAAAGATGTGGGAAAGGTTAATGAAACCAGAAATAGATGATGAGGATGCAAAGATTAGTCACAGTGAGACATCACTAGCACCCAAAGGGACAGAATAGCAAGGAGGGCAGAGAGCTTTACTGTAACATTGAGAGCTTGCAATGGAAAGGGGTTATCCTACAAGAACTGTAGTTATGGAGGAAACATGCATCACCAGAAAGCACAGTCCAGATATGGAGGGAGTAGAAAAGAAAAGCCCTGACTTCTCTCTTCCCACTTTCCAATCTTCTACTGGTGACTCACTTTGGCCAAGCCCAACTATGAGGCAAAAGGCAAGATGACTCAGAGCCCAGGGAGAACCTCTGAGTGAGGAAGTAGGGCAGACAGAGAAGGGAGTGGGTGAATTTAGGGAGGAGAGTAGCAAACTGAATAACCACATGGCAGATCTTCTTTGTGGGATCCTTGAGATCAAACTGTGTTTTCTTTTCATTGGATGCTCAGCATTTAGCAGTATCTAGTGCACAGTATTTGCTCAACAACCATTGAACAAATAACCAGCTGAGCTTGACATGATAAAGATTTTTATTTCAATGCCAATTATGTTATTCCACTATATCACTATGACCCAGGCTAACTTGTTCAACTTCTGGGTCCATCTGTCAGAAAAGATGGACCACTCATGAGACTTTGAGCCTTAGGCTCATGCCATCTTACAACCTAGCCCTGAGCTGATCTACATTCTCTTCAAGGCAGCTCCCTGATTTTTAGTGTTAAAGTATCCAACAGCTCTTACAAACAAGGCCAGGCTACCTTCATATAATTCTCAGTATTCTGTATGATGCCTGGGATAGAGAGAATAGAATATCTGTGATTCATCAGCATTCACTGAAAACTATTCTCTAAACAACAACTGATATTGCTTACATAATATAGAATCAGTCATCACTTCTCTCACCCTAAAAAAGAAATCCTTACTGTACAGTTACTCCATAACTATATGATAGGTAAGGTGACACAAAACTCTTTCATCTCTTCCCTCTTTCTTTAATGGTGTCATGATTCTTGTAATTGAATCAATTTTCTTTTGGAGGCTGAACCACATACTGGTTCAATTTTTCAAATTGTGAGCCATTAGCAGATAGTGAAATCAATTAAGTTGACCATGACTAGCATTCTTTAATGAGAAAGTATAGGATAGAATAGGACAAAAATGAATAGAATAGAACAAAATAGACAAAATAGAATGTACTGCAGGTAATAAGGTAGCCGCGGTCATTATGAACTATATGTTTGTGTTTGTGTGTATACATGTATATTGTATGATTAAAAGATGTTCGAAAGCCACTGTACTACATGAATGTTCTTTTTAAAAGTATCAATAGCACAAAAGGGTCATTTCTGACCCATCCTTCTGAAATGGAAGGCTCAATAACATATCTTGTTTGTATCCTCTTTTTTCTCTTTTTACATATTCACATTTAGTACATACATAATTCATTTGATTAATAAGAATGAAAAGGAGCTCTTCCTTATAATTAACCTAAACCTTCCTGTTGCAAATGAACACTGTTCTTATGGTACCACCATCAGTGTATTAGGATTTTCCATATAATTCCATTTTATGTTGAAGATAGTTTTTAAGTCTTCAGTTTTGTGGCCTTATTCTCTTTAAACGTTAGAATAAGTTTTGTTTCCTACCTCAGTTTTGTGTTCTGCTTTCTTCTCCCTCAAGTACACTTCTGGAAAGCAAGATGGAAAGAAATAGAAATAATTTCTCATAGACTACGGGAGAGGACTTTGTCACAAAGAGGAGGCTAACCTTCCTGCCCAAAGTCCATCTTTCCTTCTCTAGAAGTACTGTGATCTCAAGATCATTGGTTGCAACCACTGGTAATGTAGAGATTTATATGTAGAAATTTATATGCTAAAAAAAAAAAAGCATTAAAAGTTATATGAGTGTTTCTAGATAAATGGGAAATTTACTCAGTTTTCTAAACTATGAAGTTGAATATCATAAGACCTCACAGTTAATTAATTAATATAAATTGCTTAGTATCATATCTAGCTCAGAGTAGGTACTAACAAATAAATGGTATCAATCATTGACAGAATCCTCAGTACATTTAGATTTGAAATACTTTCAGTGCTAATACCTGGGGTCTAACTCATTTTCAGTCATTATCTTCAGATTAAATCAGAGGCGTAGATTTGATAATCATCTTGTAAAAATTATCTCTCTGATCATAACTGCTACTTTTCCTTAAGCCAAGGATTCACCCTGGGGTCCATGAGTATGGGGGCTATGAGAATGCACCTCTCTGATCTGCAGCCACAGGGAGCATAATGGACTTATAGCCCCAGCTGCTACCCTGTGACATCCATTATTTTCTCACTGAAGATAAAGAAGAGTGATCGATCAAGACGGCAAAATAGGAGGACTTGGACCTCACCTTCCCCCACAAACACATCAAAAATACATCTACATGTGGAAAATTTTCACTGAAAACTAACTGGCAACTGGCAGAAGGACTCCTGTACAACCAAGACTGTAAGAAATATCCACACAGAGTCAGGTAGGGAGGGAAAAGAAGCAATCAGGTCAGAACCTGTGCCCCTAGGAGGGGACTCAGAGGACAAAGGAGATAACACAGGTGGAGATCTGCCCTGGGGAGTCAACGGTTCAGGCCACATATTGGGTGCCCTAGTTCTGGGTTCTGACAAAGGGAAGAGGAGCTCCCTTGGCTGGTTGGAGGGCCAGTGGGACCAACAGGAAAACTGTGAAAAGCCTTGACTCCACGTGTGAGGAGCACACATGCGCTGGCTTGCTCCCGAAGCAGGGCAGAGAGGGCATATTGAAAGCAGCTTGAGAGGCTGCCTGGTTTCCCACTACTGTCTCAGTACATGCCCCAGCCTGAGCCGGGTGAACATTCCAGCCCTGCTTACATCACACTGCAGCTCCACAGTGGAGCTAGGGCTGCCACAAGCAAGGAAAAAGCTTGGCTGTGAAATAAACAGGCAGCCAAGACCCAAAGTGGTGTCTGAGTGGGACGGGGACAGCCACTTCTGGCACTTACACAGGCAGCACATTGGAAATGGTCCTGATCTCTGACAGCAGCCGGACCACCACAGCCCATACCCCAATACACACTGAGAGCCTGCACAGGCCCTGTCTGCCCAGCAGCCTGACTCAACATCAGGGTGGGGGTGGCAGAAACAGAGGGGAGTGATAGCTGTGAGGGACAGAGGATACTCTGACCCAAGGCTGAGTTTAAGTAGGACGGGGGCAGCCATTACTGGTGCTGACACAGGAAGCTCATCAGAAGCAGCCCAGACCTCTGTCTGGGGCTGGCCTGCCACAGCCCATGCCCCATCACAAGCAGACAGCCTGCACGGACCCCTCTTATTCCAGCATTATTCCCCTCTGGGACAAGGGTATTGATGCAGAGAGAGGGGAGAACACACACTTAAAAGGAACAGAGCCAGCTCAGACCCAATCCTCTGGGCTTATGCTCCAGGAACTGGAGATACTACACCATCTCCAATAGGGTGGCAAGAGCCACTGAGCAGAGGGGAAACCCTGCCTTACACCTGGCTCCAGCCCTAGCCCCTCCATCTCCAGCCCCACCTTCTACCAAGGTGGTAGCAGACAGCACACCCTGGGGAAAGAAGGGACTTGTGTTCACATCAAATCCAGCTCTCCTGCCAAAGTGACTGAGTACACACAGACTGTATAGGGATGCTCCCACATAAGGACAAACCTTCAGGATGACAATAGGTAACTGTTTCACCTAAATTTAAAGAGACAGAGAAATTAAGTAAAATGAGAAGACAGAGGAACTGGACTCAACTGAAAGAGCAAGAGAAAACCACTGGAAAAAAATAAAATGTAACAGAAATAGACAATTTACCAGATAAATAATTTGAAGCAAAAGTAATAACAACTCTAAATGAATTAGGAAAAAGAATAGATGAACAAAGTGAGAATTTTAATAAGAAACTAGTAAATATTTTTTAAAAAGTCAGAACTGAAGAATACGATAATTGAAATGAAAGACACACTAGAAAGAATGAATAGCAGAATAAGTGATACAGAAGAACACATAAGTGATCTGGAAGACAGAATAATGGAAACCACCCAAAGAGAACAGCAAAAAGGAAAACAAATATAAAAATATGAGAACAGTTTAAGAGACATCTCAGATAATATTAAGCATACCAGTATTTGCATGATAGGTGTCCCAGAAGGAGAATAGAAAGAGAAAATGGTCAAAAATGTATTTGATGAAATAATGGTTGAAAATGTCCCAAACCTAAAGAAAGAAAGAAATATCTAAGTACAGGAAGCACAGAAGGGAGTGGCATAATATATTCAAAGAGCTAAAAGGAGAAAATACGCAAACTAGGATACTCTACCCAATACAATTTTAGAATTGAAGGAGAGATAAAGAACTTCTTCAACAAGCAAAAATTAAATAAGAGTTCATCAATACTAAGCCCACCCTAAAAGAAACGTTAAAGTTTTCTCTAAGTGGTAAATAAGAGGCCATAACAAGTAGTAAGAACCTATAGGAAAGGAAAAACCGCACTAGGAAAGGCAAATATATACTAAAGGCTGAGGATCAACCACTAAAATAAGCTAGTATGAAGATTAAAGAAAAAAATTGTAAAATCAACTAGAAACACAATAAACAATGAAAGGATAAACATAAAGGTGTAAGATATGACATCAAACACACAAAATGTGGGAACATATGTATATGTATAACTGATTCACTTTGTTATAAAGCCGAAACACACCATTGTAAAGCAATTATACTCCAATAAAGATGTTAAAAAAAGAAACCCCACAAAATGTGAGGGAGAGGAGTAAAAAAATACAGATCTTATGGAATGTGTTTGAACTTAAATGATTACCAGTTTAAAACAAGTAGATATAGGTCAACATATATGAACCCCATGGTAAACACAAATCAAAAACCTACAATAGATACGCAAAAACTAGAAAGAATGAATGAAACACAGGCATACCAATAAAAAGAATCAACAAACCACAAGGGAAGAAACAAAAAGAAGAAGAAATGAACAGAGAAGAATTACAAAAACAACCAGAAAACAAGTAATAAAATGGCAATAGGTACATACCTATCAACAGTCACTTTAAATATAAATGGATTAATGCTCCAATCATAGGGTGGCTGCTTACAAGAGTCTCACATAGGAGCTAAAGACACACACAGACTGAAAGTGAAAGGATGGAAAAAGATATTTCATGCAAATGGAAACAATAAGAAAGTGGAGGTACCAATACTCAAATCAGACAACATATACTATAAAACAAAGTCTACCCAATAAAAAAATGGACAGAAAACCTAAATAGACATTTCTCCAAAGAAGACATACAGATGGGCAATAGGCACATGAAAAGATGCTCAACATCACTAATTATTTGAGAAATGCAAACCAAAACTACAATGAGGTATCACCTCACACCGGTCAGAATGTCCATCATTAAAAAGTCTACAAATAATAAATGCTGGAGAGGGTGTGGAGAAAAAGGAGCCCTCCTACACTGTTTGTGGGAATGTAATTGATGTAGTCACTATGGAGAACAGTATGGAGGTTCCTTATAAAACTAAAAATAGACTTAACATGTGATCCTGCAATCCTACTCCTGGGCATATATCCAGAGAAAACTATAATTCAAAAAAGATAAATGCACCCCAATGTTCACTGAAGCACTATTTACAATAGCCAAGACACAGAAGCAACCTAATTGTCCATCGACAGATGAATGGATAAAGAAGTTGTGGTATATATATATATATATATATATATATACACACACACAAACACACACACACAATATATATATATTTACATATACACAATGGAATATTATTCAGCCATAAAAAAGAATGAGATAATGCCATTTGCAGCAACATGGATGGACCTAGAGATTATCATATTAAGTGAAGTAAGTCAGACAGAGAAAGACAAACATTATATGATATCACTTATTTGTAGAATCTAAAAAAAAAATACAAATGAACTGATTTACAAAACAGAAATAGACTCACAGACATAGAAAATGAACTATGGTTACCAAAGGGGATAATGGCGGTGGGGGATGATAAATTAGCGTTTGGGAATTGGCATACACACACTGCTATATATAAAGCAGGTAAACAACAAGGACTTACTGTATAGCACAGAGAACTATACTCAATATCTTGTAATAACCTATAATGGAAGAGAATCTGAAGGTAGATAGATAGATGTAGATATAGATATGACTGAATCACTTTGCTGTATGTTTGAAACTGACACATTGTAAATTAACTATACCTCAAAAAAAAAAGTCTATAACAAAAGACAAAGCAGGGCATTATTTAATGATAATGGGAGCAAACAAAAAGAGGATATTACACTCTTTAACATATATGAACCCAATACAGGAGCACCTAAATATATAAAGCAAATATTAACAAGGAGAAAATTAACAATACAGATAGTAGGGGACTTTTTTTTCCCCCATAAATCTCAAACAAGGCTTTATAGTTCTTTATTTTAGCAAATTGATCATAAAATTAATCATTCAAATTAGGACATTTTGAGAGTGAAAGAGAGTACCATTAATAATTGCACCAAGAAAATGCAAGTGGAACATACATCTCAAATAATGGAGATAGATTAAAAATATTGAACATACCTCTCTGTGATAGAAAAAGGTTTTTGTTTTTTTTTTTAAAGAATATCCTATTCATTTTTTAAATTTATTTATTTATTTATTTATTTATTTTTTGCTGTGTTGGGTCTTCGTTTCTGTGCGAGGGCTTTCTCTAGTTGCGGCAAGCGGGGGCCACTCTTCATCACGGTGCGCGGGCCTCTCACTATCGCAGCCTCTCTTGTTGCGGAGCACAGGCTCCAGATGCGCAGGCTCAGTAATTGTGGCTCACGGGCCTAGCTGCTCCACGGCATGTGGGATCTTCCCAGACCAGGGCTCGAACCCATGTCCCCTGCATTGGCAGGCAGCTTCCCAACCACTGCGCCACCAGGGAAGCCCCCGAAAAAGTTTTTTTTTAATTTTTATTTTATACTGGAGTATAGCTGAATAACAATATGTTAGTTTCAGGTGTACAGCAAAGTGATTCAGTTATACATATACATGTATCCATTCTTTTTCAAATTCTTTTCCCATTTAGGTTATTACAGAATATTGAGCAGAGTTCCCTGTGCTATACAGTACGTCCTTGTTGGTTATCTATTTTAAATATAGCAGTCTGTACATGTCAATCCCAAACTCCCAATCTATCCCTCCCCCCAACACTTTCCTCTGGTAACCGTAAGTTCGTTCTCTAAGTCTGTGAGTCTGTTTCTGTGTTGTAAGTAAGTTCAGTTGTATCATTTTTTTTATATTCCGCATATAAGAGATATCATATGATATTTGTCTTTCTCTGTCTGACTTACTTCACTTAGTATGATAATCTCCAGGTCCATCCATGTTGTTGCAAATGGCATTATTTCATTCTTTTTAATGGCTGAGTAATATTCCATTGCATATATGTACCACATCTTCTTTATCCATTTATCTGTCGATGGACATTTAGGTTGCTTCCATGTCTTGGCTATTGTAAACAGTGCTGAAATGAACACTGGGGTGCATGTGTACTTTCAAACAAAGTTTTTCTCCAGACACATTATAGAGAATATACAGAAAGTTGTTGCTTTTCCTTACACTAATAATGGACTATCAGAAAGAGAAAGCAAAAAAAATAAGAAAGAAAGAAAGAAAGAGAGAAAGAAAGAAAGAAAGAAAGAAAGGAAGAAAGAAAGAGCCAAAAAATCCTGTTTAAAATCATATCAAAAAGTGTAAAATACCTAGAGAAAAAACTTAAAACAAGGTTAAAGAAAGGAGGTACTCTGAAAACTATAAAACACATATGAAGGAAATTGAAGATGATACAAAGAAATGAAAGGTTATCCTGTGTTCTTGGCTTGAAAGAATTAATATTGTTAAAGTGACCACATTACCCAAAGCAATCTACAAATTTAATGAAACCCCTATCAAAATACCTATGGCATTTTTCACAGAACCGGAACAAATAATCCTGAAATTTATATGGAACCACAAAAACCCAAATTTCCAAAGCAATCTTGAGAAAAAAGAACAAAGCTGGAAATAACATGCTCCCTGATTTCAGACTATAGTATAAATCTACAGTAATCAAAACAGCATGGTAATGGCAAAGAAACATAGATCAATGGAACAAAATAGAGAACCCAGAAATAAACCCAGGCACTTATGGTCATTTAATCTATGACAAAGGAGGCAAGACTATACAATGGATAAAAGACAGTCTTCATTAAGTGGTGCTGGGAAAACTGGACAGCTACATGTGAAAGAATGAAGTTAGAACATTTTCTCACACCAAATTCAAAAATAAACTCAAAATGGTGTAAAGACCTAAATGTTAAGACCTGAAACCATAAAACTCCTAGAAGAGAACATAGGCAGAACACTCTGACATAAATCGTAGCAATATTTTTTTTGATCTTTCTCCTAAGGCAAAAGAAATAAAAGCATAAATAAACAAATGGGACCTAACTGAACTTAAAAGCTTTTGCACAGCAAAGGAAACAATCAACAAAATGGAAAGAAACTTACAGAATGGGAGAAAATATTAGCAAATGACATGACCAATAAGGGATTAATATCAAAATATAGAAACAGCTCATACAACTCAATACCAAAAAAAACCCAAACAACCCAATTAAAAAATGGGCAGAAGACCTAAATAGGCATTTTCCCAAAGAAGACATACAGATGGCTAACAGGCACATTAAAAGATGCTCAGTATTGCTAATTATTAGTGAAGAACAAATCCAAACGGACAATGAGATATGACCTCCCACCTGTCAGAATGGCTGTCATCAAAAACTCTTCAAATAACAAACATTGGTGAGGATGTGTAGAAAAGGAAATCATTGTACACTGTTGGTGGGAATGTAAATTGCTCAAAAAACTAAAAATAGAGCTATCATATGATCCAGCAATTCCATATCTGGGTGTATATCCAAAGAAAACAAAAACACTAATTTGAAAAGATATATGAACCCCAATGTTCATAGCAGCATTACTTACAATAGCCAAAATATGGAAGGAACACAAGTGTCCATCAACAGATGAATAAATTAATAAGATGTGATATACACATACAATGGAATATTACTCAGCCATAAAAAGAGTGAATTTCTGCCATTTGCAACAATATGGATGGACCTAGAGAGCAATATGCATATGTGTTTAGTGAAATAAGTCAGACAAAGAAAGACAAATATTGTATGTTATCACTTATGTGGAATCTCAGAAATAAAGCACAGGATTGTATATAACAAAACAGAAACAGACTCACAGATATAGAAAACAAACTAGTGAATACTAGTGGAGAGAGGGAAGCGGGGAGGGGTGAGATAGGCGTATGGGATTAAGAGATACAAACTACGATGTATAAAATAGATAAGCAACAAAGATATATTGCACAGCACAGAGAAAGATAGCCATTATTTTGTAATAACTTTAAATGGAGTATAGTCTATAATAATATTGAATCACTATGCTGTACACATGAAACTAATTTAATATTGTAAATGTAAATTGACTACATTTCAATTAAAAAAAGATTTTCTCACGGACTGAGCATGGCAGGGATACTAAGGCACGCCTGTCCCTGGGAGATGAGGGATTCCACTAATGGGTTAAGTTTGGCTTTAGGACTACCCAACAGCCTTGATAAACCCTTTTAGAACTCTACCACTGTCCAAGATGGTCTCACCAACTTTTTGTTCTTTCCTGTCTCCTTCACCGAAGGCAGATCTGCACTGTGGTCTGTTAGCTCTCCAGTCTCCTCCCATTTCTTTCCCATTGTTGTTCATAGATCTCACCCCTAATAAATCTCTCACATTTTAGCATCTGCTTTTGGAAAGTCCAGATTGCTAAAATAATAACCCATAATTTGTGTGTAAATTTGAGTAGGAACATATGTCCCTTTTTCATAGTAAGAATATCTATCAATTTCATCAGCTTTTTAAATGGATCTGTGACTGAAAAATATTAAAAAGTATTACCTCTTCCAGGTCTATTCAAATTTTGGATAATGCCACTGCCACTGCCCCAAAGCCCAAAAGGTGCTTAAGAAAGACCAGTATAAATTATGCCATATGTCTAAGTGCTCATTTGACATCATTTTTATGTTTTAGGGTCCTATTCTTAATGGCAACACAAAATTATGTTGAATAAAATTATCTATACTATTGATATCTACTCCTGCTTTGGTCTCTTATGACCAAAACATCCTAAGTCTTTTTTTTTGTCCTGTTAATCTATAGCCATTTGATTATCTTGTTACTCTGAACTTAACTTTTCTTCTCCAAGTTGACTGCTTTACATCACTTGTAATCCACTATTTTGATACTTGCACAGTCAACCTTCTGAATCTATCAAGGTGGCATTTAGAAAACATTTGCTTTCATTAAGAAAAACTAAAACTTATTTATGAAAATTTTTTTACTCTTTGGGAACCCTTGAAAGTGATTCATTGGATTACTTGGAAAAATCATTAAAATTCAAAGACAATTAAAATTGATTTTTTTACAAATTAAAGCATACACAAAAGTATTCAAAACTCAAAACTGTAAAAACTTTTAAGTGCACATTTTGCATTTTTAATGCTACTAGAATCTGAAAGGTTTGAAACTCACAAAATCGGGACTTGCATTCAATTATACTACATCTTCTATTTCAGAACAGATGCTGATATTCACCAGGAGAAGGAAGGGCTGACTTCAAAACTATTCCTCTTTCTTCATTTCTTACTCTTGCAATTTATTTTTTCCAGATTTACTGAAACGTAATTGGCATATAACATTGTGTAAGTTTAAGGTGTACAACCTATTGATTTGAAACACTTGAATACTGGAAGATCACCATAGTATTAGCTAACACCTCCACCATGTCTCATAATTACCATTTCTTCTGTGTGGTGAGACTATTTAAGATCTACTCTGTTAGCAGCATACAAGTATACAGCACAGAACTTTTTTCAACTTATTTAAACGAAAAAAAGTTTACCCATTTCTCCCACCCGCCTCCCAATTCCCACCTCTAGCAACCATCAATCTGTTCTCTGTATCTATGAGCTTGTTTTTTTGTGGGGGTGGGGCTGTTTGGGTTTTGGGTTTTTTAGATTCCACAATAAGAGAGAACATATGGTGTTTGTCTCTTTCTGATTTATTTCACTTGGCATAATGCCCTTTAGTCCATCCATGTTGTCACTAAGGCAAGATTTCTTTCTTTTTGTGGCTGAATAATATTCCATTTGTGTGTGTGTGTTTATATATATTACATTTTCTTTATCATTCATCCATCAGTGGACACTTAGGTTGTTTCCATATCTTGGTTATTGTAAATAATGCTGCAATAAACATGGGGGGGTGCATGTATCTATTGGAGTTAGTGTTTTTGCTTTCTTCAAATAAATACCTAGAAGTGGGATTGCTGGATCTTATGGTAGCTCTATTTTTAATCTGGGGAGGAAACTTCATATTGTTTGCCATAGTGGTTGCACCAATTTACATTCCCACCAATAATGCACAAGCTTTCCGTTTCCTCTACATCCTTGGCAACACTTGTTACTTCTTATCTTTTGAAAACAGCCATTCTAACAAGTGTGTGGTGATATCTCACTGTGGTTTTGATTTGCATTTCCCTGTTGATTAGTGATGTTGAACATCTTTTCATGTACCTGTTAGCCATCTGAATGTTTTCTTTGGAAAAATCTCTGTACAGAACTTCTGTCCATTTTTAAAATCAGATTGTTTGGCTTTTTGCTATTGGGTTGTATGAGTTATTTATATATTTTTGATTAGCCCTTTATCAGATATATGATTTGCAAAATGTGTTAGGTCGCCTTTTCATTTTGTTGATAGTTTACTTTGCTGTACAGAAGATTCTTAGTTTGGTGTAGCCCCTGTAACAGTATCATTAGCTATAATCACCACACTGTACATTAGGTCCCCAGAACTTGTTTATCTGGAAGTTTGTACCCTTTGACCAATATTGATGATTTATATTTTAAATCATCTTCTTAAACATAGAGTCTTTGATCTTCCCTTTTGAATAAAACAGGTAGTTTTTCCTCTCTTCCCATCCACTCTACTTAAGCAGAGTTTGGGCTCTTGTGATTGTTTGTAAACCCAATCAATATCTAGCTCCTTAAGATTCTGTGATCAAAGTCCTGAGATTCCATGTTAATCTCTTTTATCTACAAACAGACACTTGTCATTTTGTCTCCAATTGCTGTGAGAACTTTACTATAGGTGGTGTTACACTTTCCATAAGGCCTGGTTTGGGGCTCCCATCTCCTAGATTTAATCACACTACTACAATTGCGTTAACCTGACAAAATTGTTTCTTTCTTTAAAATGCGTTGTCTCATTTCCTAGGGAAAGTGCCTTTTAGTTTCCAACTATGCTTCTAACCTTGATATAAGGCCTTGACTCCCGGTAAATGGTTAAAAAGCTATTTCAATCCCTTAGGTCAAATGAATATATGCATATAGTTTCTGTAGGTGTTCTTCTTGCAAGTCAGTCTCCACCAACCCCTAGCTCTAACATATACAGTGTGTAGAGAAAATAGATAATAGAAATCATCTTTCAGTTCAAGAAAGTAGCCTAAACAACAAGTACAAAACTCTCATTTTGATAGCTATGTTAAGCCTACTTACTTCTCCCACCTGGCCCCCACATTGTGATATGACGGGCGAAAAGCAGTTTTATAGATCCATGGTTATAAGTTTATTTTCTTAAAATAAATACAACAGAGTAGTGAGTTATTACCAGCAAATGCCCGAAGGATGAGAAGATCAGTAGAGAAAAAAAGTGACATGCTTATTATTCACAATGATGAACTCAAATGTGACAGCAACAGTAAATCCAGTTTCTACCTTTGCTGAAGGAAAAGGACTCCCGTAAGTAACAACTACCAAATGATCATGCTCCAGAAAGGTTGATGACTTAGGTTTATTTTCATATTAGGATGTAACACAAATGTTTAGGAAAGATTGATTTACTGCCTTTGTAATGAAAGATTGATTTATTTCCTGCCCCACTAAAACATTAAGTGGGGCAGCAAACATAAGGTAGCTAACATTACTTCACACACTGCAGTTACTCATATTAGATTATCTTTCCTTATTTTTTCCCTTTCTTCTGTCTACTCTTTCTGAAATAACTTCAAGGTCATAAACCTCATAAGGAAAGGGACCTTGTCTGACTTAGTTCATTGATGTGTCTCCAATGCAAAGGTTCATACATTTATTAGTCAAGGGAATTGGACCAATCATCTTTATTGAGTGTCTGCTCTTTGGCCTTGTGCTAAGCCTGGATGAGGTGACAACCGTGATAAATTAGACAGTGTTCTTGATTATAAAGAGTATACAACATAGTGGTAGAAATAGAGATATACAAGTGTAGCAAGGCAATATAACTATCGTAATAGAGGGAAAGTATAGCACCCCAAAAACCTGAGATTTTGCTGTTGACATAAGAAGATATTGAATCCAGAAATCCCTATGAAATACAGAAAAGATTTCACTTGAACTTAAAGACCAGTATAAAACATTAACTGCTTTGTTATTCTTGTTGAACATCTGTGTATGAGGGACAAAAAGAGAGGTAAAATCATTCTGATTATCGTGTTTTCTTATCTGAGAGTAGAAGTATTTTTTGAACATCAGTCCAAAGAATATCAAGGCCAAAAAACTAAAATGAGAAGAGTCACAGAAAAGAGCAAGACAGGGACAAAAAGGGGTGCAGAGAAACTGAGTAGCCCAGTGTGAAATGCTGGCTTAAGTGGACAAGAGCAGGGATCTTCATGCTTTAAGTGCTCATTACCAGATGACAAGGGATATTGGCTTGGCTTGGATCAATAAATGAAATAAAACATCACTGAGTAAGTGATGTTAAAAAGGATCATAATGAGGGGGCTTCCCAGGTGGCGCAGTGGTTGAGAATCTGCCTGCCAATTCAGGGGACACAGGTTCGAGCCCTGGTCTGGGAGGATCCCACATGCCGCGGAGCAACTAGGCCCGTGAGCCACAATTACTGAGCCTGCGCGTCTGGAGGCTGTGCTCCGCAACAAGAGAGGCCGCGATAGTGAGAGGCCCGCGCACCGCAATGAAGAGTGGCCCCCACTTGCCACAACTAGAGAAAGCCCTCGCACAGGGGCGAGGACCCAACACAGCCATAAATAAATAAATAAATAAATAAATAAATAAAAATTAAAAAAAAAAGGATCATAATGATATTTCACACCAAATTTCAGCTTTTGCAAAAAAAGAAAAAACTGAAGAGAGAGGACATTGTGCCTTGTATCAGTCTTCAATAACCTGCATATATTAGTCTCTCAATAAATGGTTGTTACGCGAATGAATACAAGTAGACGAAACACGATAAAAGAGACAATTAATGTGAGGTTACAGCTTTCCCACCTAAACTGAAGGATGATAACACAGAGTCATAAGGTAAGCATGGATTTTGAAAAAATACAGGCCTTAGTTTGAAACTTGAATTCACCTTTTATTACAAGTGTAACCTTGGAAAATTTCTTTCAAGCTTCTGAGACTCAGTTTTCTTACCTGCAAAATATGGATGGTAAAGTAACTAACTCATCGGATTAAGTGAAATAATATATAAAGCCTTTGTAAGTGTTTTACACATATTCATTAACTAAATATTGAATATTTTTGCATGCTATAATTTTTCAATTTATTTTAGCTGCCTCAAAACCTCCAATTAGGAAATAAAAGTTTGAAGGAACAAGTAAGAAAGTGAGAGCACCTGGAATATGATTTGGAAATAATCTAAAATGAGATAAAAAGACTTTTTCATATAGTAATGAAGAGTACGGGGCAGGAATTAAAGGTAACATGCTTCTCTGCAATTTTTTTTATAGATTTATTCATTTTTATTTATTTATTTTTGGCTGCATTGGGTCTTTGTTGCTCCGCGCGGCCCTTCTCTAGTTGCAGCGAGCAGGGGTTACTCTTCGTTGCAGTGCACGGGCTTCTCATTGCAGTGGCTTCTCTTGTTGCGGAGCACAGGCTCTAGGCACGCGGGCTTCAGTAGTTGTGGCTTGCGGGCTCTAGAGTGTAGGCTCAGTAGTTGTGGCGCACGGGCTTAGTTGCTCCGCGGCATGTGGGATCTTTCCAGACCAGGGCTTGAACCTGTGTCCCCTTCATTGGCAGGCAGATTCTTAACCAGTGTGCCACCAGGGAAGCCCTGCTTCCCTGCAATTTGATGGAATTCACATTACATTATGTAGATGCCAACTGAAGCACCTTAATCAAATCATCCCAAACAAAGTGGCTGTGGGTTGACTTTTGTGTCATCCAAACTGGTCTTCAGGGGCCCTTCTAACCAAATAAACTAAGCCAAAAGCTACTTCTGTCTTTTTTTTTTTCCAGGACTCACAAAGATAGAGTCAACACACAGTCAGCAATAGATTGATTGTGGCCTTTGGGAAGTCACATGGCTTGATGTTCAGAATCCCCAGCTGCTTCTCAAGGTCAAGCATGCCTTACTTAAATGAGATATTTATTCTTGAGGACATGCTGCCAGTCCTAAAATTTTTTTGAGGACCTAAGGAGAGCATTTCTCTTGAGGACATTTTCATTGGGGGAACTTTATGGTTGCCTGTGTAGTCTGTCAAAAAAAAAAAATCACCTGAAGGTGGTCTTAATTTACCTTATTACTGAAAGGAAAATGTGCTGAGATAAAACTACTGCAGGATAAGTAGGCTTTTAGGCACCTTCTAGTACGTAATATTGAAAAACTGTAATATGTTTTTCTGAAGGGATTGGTAAGATGTGGAGAGGAAGTTTTATTTAGGAATTGCACATTTTAAAAAAGCAAAGTTTTCTTCCCAGAGAAGAGTCCCTTGATAAATACTATACTTCAATAGTAGCACTTTCCACTGAGTTTCTATAAATGTTATCATATCTATATGTTTACATCTATCATTTTAATAATATTCATGTTGCTTTTAATTGTACTTTATTCCACTTTTTCTCTTAATAAAATTTCAAATCCATTGAGTACATATGGATTGATTCTTCAGAGTTCATATGACAAAGATTTATTAAGCACCTACTATATGCAGGAAGTACCTATATTATTCTAGAAGACAGCAGGATATAATAATAGAAAGTATTTACTTTAAAGGCCAGTGACCTTGAATTTAAACTCAGCTTTTACAGTTACAGTCTTATGACCTGTGGCCATTTGACTTCAGTTCTCCGAGTCTCAGTTTCCTCTTATGTATAACAGTACTAATGAAGCCTTATGGACAAAATTGCTTGGAGAGTTCAATAAAATAATTTTCAGAGACCAAACATTTCCTAATATATAATATGTATGCAATAAATGTAAGCCCCTCCCCAAGCCTTATATGTCAGGTGCTGGAGAGCTACATGATATATGTGTCATACACACAGGGGCAGGGATAACTATGATATTTATAACTCAAATCTGTGCTAACATCCTAATCATTCTAAAGACAATCCTGCTTTACACAGACTCCTTGGTTATACCAAGCAGCAAGCATTAAATGAGTCCTGATATTTCCAGAGCTGCATTATATCTCATTTGGGATATTTCCTAAAAAAGTGTAAGAAATCTTGGCACTAGCAAATCTAAATATATTCATAGATTTGTCTTCAGCCTGTCATATGCATTCTCTTAAATATAAGGCACTTTATAGTTTATAAATGAGCACAGTTAATTCACATGCCCCGGGGTAGTTTTGATTTGCTTGCATTTAAAAAGGAACACTCTATCAAATGATGGGGTTTATCCTTTTAATAATTAGGAAGAGTTCTATTAAATTCCACCAAGGCCATTCTTTCAACTTTAAGGTTGCAATCTCTATTCAGAAGAAAGATTTTAATTACCTCCTTAACCCCTCTCAATTCCACTATGATTTATAACTGATTGTAATTTGCCTCTTTCTGGGCCAGGCATCCACAGCTCTGCATGCTCTCTCTCCTGTCTTAACTGCCTTCTCAAAATTGAAACTTCATTAACACCTTACTCATAACTTGTTTCTCAGAGTCCTTCTGGTGAAAGGAACATCCATTTGACACCCTGAAGATTCAGGAGGACTATGCTAATTTGCATAGCAGTTTGCACAGTTTTTGTTGCATTAGTTTAAGGATTAGAATTAAGAAGTGACATGTCTTCCCTTATCATATAGCTGTGTGAATACAACTCTTAGAATACTCTGATCCAGCCTGAATAAAAACTTAATGGAGAAAAGAGGGGATAGAAGAGAGAAAGTATCCAGGCTAACGCTGCGGTTCCTTATCTAGAAAAGACTACAGAGAAGTCATGGATAGACCCGTTTGGGTCCATCTGGCTCCATTTTCACTCCTGGTGTTACTCTTTCCTAAATTCAGAAATGCCTTAGTCAACTCCTTTACTAATTTTCTCAAATCTAACTATTGTCCTTGTCTCTGGCTGTTAATTCTCTAGCTTAGCTGTTTTGGTCTTTTCCTGAGATAGGTGAAACCACATTATCCTTTCTTTCTAGTTTTCAAAACAATAATGAATTTGTAAGTCCCCAGGAGGATGTTACTCTTCTGCAGGGCAGTAATAATGACTAAAATGGTTAATAAAACATTGCAGACATGAACTCCCAATGCGTAGTGCAGCAGAGAAATTGGGAATCAGATTCTGGAGTCCGACTCCCTGAGAATGAATCCCAGGTTCACTATTTTCTAGCTGTGTAACCATGAGAGAGCTACTTAAAGACCTCTGAGCTTATTTCTCATCTGCAACAAATGGATAATAACAGTATCTACTTCATAGCGGTTTTTGATGATTAAAATAAGTTACCTATTGTAATCCAAACGTGAAGTATAGCTAGGGCCAATAAATATTAGCAAATTGTTATCACAGAAAGATACCTTAATTTCATTTTGACTGGATCATAACAGAAACCAGGTCACCCAAGGGATAGAACCCACAGTGAAAAATCCCATGAGAAATGGGTCTGTGAAAAACCAGAGGCCATAAATGATTTTTTGACATGTCTTATTAAAGAAAAACATTTTCTCTTTATTTTGAGAAAAGCGCTTAGATCCGTCAGGATTAAAGAAAAAGAACGAAGCAAGAGCAAAACAGCACAACTCAACACGATCCGTCACTGCAGAGGTAGCCTCTGATGCAACCATCAAGCTGCAATCAAAAGGCTAAATGAACAGTATTGTTGCAAGGAATGAGAAGAAATGAGAACTCACTAAGGGAAACTACCGCTATGGGCTCTTGAAAATTCATCTCTCAGAAAATGAAGCAAAAAAAAAAAAAAAAAAAAAAAAAAAAGATCATGCCAAGTCTTTTTAATTGATGAATAATTTATGGATGATCAGTGGGAGCATCCATCCAGGCATCTGATTAAATGCAAAGTATTTTGATAAGCAGAAAGTTACCACCACGGGCCCCACAGTGAAAGGAAAGCATCCCCAGCAATCAACGCCAGTCTCTATGTTGATACGTGTTACCCAGTCTCTTCCTAGAAGCTTATTTCCCCATCCCACCCCGCTTTATCATTGGCAGAAAAAGTTACCTCCTCTGTGAGTTTCTTTCTCCTGTCAAAATGATAGAGGTTAAATGTGGATAAGAAAGGCAATTAAAATAGATCTGTCACAAGTATGCTATCCCAGCGTGCCATCCTGATTTCCTTCTCTAGTGTGAACTGCTACCAGAGGATGGTAATTGAAATTTGTCAGTGTTGACAGCTGATGACTAATATGGAGATTTTCGTTACATATCCCTCCTGGAACGGAAAAGAGATGAGTGCATATTAAATTCCAGATGGAGGCAGCTGTAGGACAGGGAAATGCAGACACTACTCAAGCCAGCCGTGCAAGAACTGTTTGGGAGAACTATAAGATCCTCTGAAGTTAATCTGTATGGAAATAGAGACGGCATTGGTTTTCTTCATTTTTCCCTGAGTAGCCGCATCATTTTCAACGTGACCATTTATCCTCACAGTCCAATTATGTCAATATCAGCAGGAAGCCCCACCCACTAACCTTTGGCAGAGTCAATTTGAAAAAGATTAGTTGAACTACTTAAGTTTGAAAATGTTGTAATTTTATAATATAGAAACCCAGAAGTCATTTCTAGTATTCATGTTTGATTTTATATTTTGTATGTGATTTTCTTGTTCATCAGAATAGCTAAAAGAAATCTGATTAATTATATTATCCAAGTAGAATTCTGCCAAAAGATACAAAGAAATCAACGTTAGTCAAAATTTTGCTGAGTTTTGGCATTGATCAAGAATGAATACTCATTCTAATGGATTTCTGGTGAATGGGTAGAAAGTGAAAGGGCTCTAAACTTGTGGTGCAATATCCCAGTTAACTAATATAACAAACTACCCAAAACTCGGCAGAAGAAAACAATACTTCTTTATTATATCCTGTAAATCTGTGGGGCAGGAATTGGGGCAGAGGTCAACTGGGTGATTCTTCAGGTACACATGGCACTGATGGAGTTCTCTCCTTAGTACTCAGCTGGCAGATAGGCGGGTCTGGAGGGTCTAAGATGGCTTCACTCACATTTCTGGTTGCATTAACTACATTTTTTTATTGTCTGTATTCTTGATGCTCTGGCATCTGGGGTTTTGCTGACCTGGGAGGGACTGCCTCACAGGGCTAGCCAAGTCCTAGAGATAGCAAGAGTACCTTTCATACACAAACCAGCCCAATCCAAAATCTTTATCCCTCTTCTCTTTATTGGGCTCTCATAGAGCATTTACACTCAGAGCTAATATTCCTCTGTTTTAATCACCCCACAGCCAGGTACCAGACAACTAGGGTCAGCCCCTATACCTGGAAGGCCACTGAAATTATTCAAATTAGCCAATTTCCCTGCTTTCCCTGCCTCTTCCATTCCTTTCCACAAGAACCAAAATACAGGCACTTGTCCATGCTCTCGCCTTACTCCTCTGCCATCTTATCAACTCCAGTGCGTCCTCATGTGGCCCTGTATAGCCAGGTATGCCCTTTCTTTTCAGAAACTATGAGTAGCAAACTATCTTTTCAATGCCAGTCATCTCCTGATTTACTGGCTTCACTACACCTGCATAACAATAAAACCTACATTGAAATATTAAAAAAGATCAAAAAACAAAAAAACTGGTGCAGTGGCAGAGATGGTTGGAAGGCTGGAGTCTGCTGGAACTATCATGGGGAGTACCAGCACATGATCTCAGAGTCGGCAGACTTCTTATATCACAGCTTGAGGCACCTAGAAAGAGTGTTCCAAGAGATGTGGGCAGAAGCTGCAAGGCTTCTTATGACATTGCCTTGAAGTCTCAGAACGTCTTTTCCTCTGAATTGGTCAAGTAAGTCACTAGGTGAGCCCAGATTCCATGGAGATGAATTAGCCTCCATCTCCCAATGGGCAGGGTAATAGAAAATTTGCAACCATCTTTAATCTACTGCAAACAAGCTAACTTCAGACAAGCCCTTAAGGATCCCTAATTGAAGATTGGTGCTGGTGGGAATTCTAAAGGAATTCTAAGGGAAGTTGTTTCCTAATTTTGAGATCGCCTGGGGATTAGACAGCATTACCTAGGATTTCTGCATGATTTCAGGCACAGTTTTATCTGATTAGTATAGTCATTGGTGCAGAAAGCAAGAAATAAAAATAATAGAGGTGGGAGATCTCCACTTCATGCCCATGGGAAGAGTGACACAAATAAATATATCTCCTTATTTCATGGAGGGAGGCATGACCATATGATGATTATAAAGAGCTAGGAGACAGAGGTGTGCAAATGCCCCTATGAGGCATTACTGTTGGAATTGTATCCCATTTGTTTTCTAAACCACATGCTTTCTAAACATATATTTGCATTTGGATATAATGAGTGTAATTTTCTCTTACTGACTGAAATTACTTTAAATGTGAAAATGATGAAGCTTAAAAGTGAATAACTCAGCTGATCAATCACCAGCATGCTAAAAGCTCCAGATTTAACCGAGAGTGCCTTCCCCCATCCCCCAACCTGGGACCGGCTAGCTAAGAGCTAAATCCTATGCCAAGAGTGTATTTAGTATTCTTGGGTTCACTCAATCTCTGATGAAAATGTTGTCGCCACCAAAGAAAAGGGCTGAAAAATGCAAAAGGCGTGTTTTACTCTTCTTTAGCCTCAATGACAAAGGACATTTAGATGTGCAATTAAGCATTTTTTTAAAATACTGTGCCTGTTTATTTTTCTTTCAACATGGGGTAAAATATGAATACACCCTGAATCTATCTAATTACATAAAGAATATTGCAGAAGCAACTTCCTTATATTTCATTGAAAAAGAGCAGTCATACTGCTGGACTACATTCAAGAAGTCATTGCTTTCCTATCACCAGGCAATTGTGTTACTTTACATAATCAGTATTCAGGGGATGGTATTTTACTAATAGGCAAAATCCTACAATGACAATTTAAATGGTTTGAAACATGCATGAGATAATTTGGAGTCACAGCTCTGCCAATTGCTAAACAAGTGCAGCAGGAATGTAGACTCTCTAAGCATGAAGAGTGCTGTTGGGGGAACAGCCTGTCCTGTTTGATCAAGGAAACTTTGCTCACATCAAGTCAGGGGCTCAAGCCAGCTAATATCATCATTTCAGACTCTTACTAGGGGAGATTAAGTGTCTTCACTGGATAACTCCATTGCTTACCATGGGTGGAAACAGAACAGGCAGATGGTTTTCAGTGGTTAGGAGTGCAAGACTCAGGCTAGAATTAAAAAAAATTCTTGGTTTGAGCCCTGGCTCTGCTACTAATTAGCTCTGTGAGTTTGGGCAAGTCAGTCAGTCTCTCTTAAACTGACTCTTCACCTGTTTAAAAAGTAAAAGCAGGACTTACCTCCTAGAGCTATAAGGATTAACTGAAATATTACATGCTCAACAGCTCAAAGTCTGACAAGTAAGTACTCCATAAAAGTTAACATCCGCTGTTTAAAATGGGAAATTAACATAATTTGGAAATGATGAACCCCACATGAATGGGCTTTAGGGGGTCAATGAATCCACAGAAAATGTGACAAAATTCTGAATTTTTCTGGGAAGAAGTTTCATAGCTTTCATTGAAGTCCCAAGTGGGCTCATAACAACAACAAAATAGTAACTATCACTACCTTATGTATTTGACAGTATAGAAAATGCATGTTTATGAACCTTCAACAAATATTCTTCAAGTTTTATAAGTACAGGCACCATGCTAAGTTCTGAGGATGTCACGATGAGTCTAAGTACCTTCCCATAGAGAGGTGTGTGTGGAGGAAGGGAGAATGAACATCAGTGACTAATCCGTAAATAAATGTGAAATGTGATACATATTATGAAAATGAAGAGCAGGGTACACATGGCAGGAGAAAACAATCTAGATAACTTTTTAGACTGCTGCACCCAAGCCTTCTGTTTGAGTAGATCTGGCTTCCTGGGTTGGGGTGGCAGGGGGCTCAGTCTCCTCGCACTTGGCTGGGATGCATTAGAGCTGATGGCTACAGCCCTAGGCCATGTGGGTGGGGCTGTGTGTGTACCTACTGTGTCTCTTCAGGGGTCCTACTCTGTGCCCACCTCCTCACCAAAGTAATCCAGCGCTCCTACTGGTGTGGCTGAAGTCTAGATATACCACACAGCTGGCCCTTTCTTCCCGTTAGAACTGATTTACTGCAAAACCTCAGCATACTGGGACCATAACATACATTTACTTTTTCACGACAACAGCCTCCTACAATATTATTTCAAGCCCCCTTTCCTGCTTGAAAGCCTTTTCCTAAACAACAACATCAACAAATTTGTAACTATATGGTAACAGATGTTAGCTAGAATTACTGCGGTAATCACTGCACAATATGTATAAATATCAAATCATCATGCTGTACTCCTGAAACTAATATAATGTTATATGTCAATTTTACCTTGATAAAAAAAGAAAAAAGCATTTTTGTATTCTTTTTAAATGTCTATAAATATATCTATATACAAATATAAATTTACATAAGTGCATTAATCAATTATAATATATTTGCCTTTGTGGTCTTTTATTTTCTTTTGCTCTATTTCACTTCCACCTCTCCCTCCCAACTACATCAGTGCCCCTATAACGCTGCCCTTATTAATAATTCAGCTAGTATTAAATATGTATCTATATGAAACTGTTATTATCCATACTCATAGAGTCATTTGTGTGTATATTTATGCATATATAGAAAAAGAATCATATAACAAACACCCTTCCTCATCTTGCTCACCTTAGTTAGCAGTATCTCTTGGCTATTCTTCCAAGTCAATTATTATAGCTGTATTTAAATTTTTAATGGCTGCATAATATTCCATAGTATGGATATGCCATGATTGTTTCTGTCATTTTTCTAAAGTTAGGCATTTACTTTTTCCAGGATTTTATACCATGAATGAACTTGCAATAATTATCCCTGTTCATATATTCTTACATACTGGTAATTCCCAAGAAGGGATCTCCTCAATCAAAAGTTATATATGTTTGTAATTTTAATAGCGATAGGCAGTTGGTTTTCCAAAATGACTAAGCAATTCACATTTTGTTACCACCTATCTTCACAGGTACATGTAGGATACACAGTGTTAACTGCTGTACCCTATTCCTAATCTGTACCCTGCCCAAAAGAACTTTATCCTACCAGTTGCATAAGTCACAACCCAACTTTCACCACCCTAATGATTCTATGCCTTGAATTCCATTTGATCATTTAACAAATATTTATTGAATCCCTACTGTGTGCCAGTTACTTTTCTGGGCACCTTGGGATATACAGGTAAACAAGACAGCTGAAAGAAACAATGAACAAATGTTACCAAAAGTAAATTTGAGGTGCTGGGAAGTATGTGTTAGGGAAAGGTCACATAGTCTGGGGAGACTTTACTGAAGGAAGAAATATTCAACTTTTTTTCCTCTTTTAAACCCACTGCATTAGTTTCTTATGGCTGCTATAACATGTTACCACAAATATAGTGCCTTAAAACACTTTGCTCCCCTTTTAACTGTGTGTATTAGTTTCCTGATATGGTGCTGATAAATTACCACAAACTTGGTGCTTTAAAACAACTGACATTCAATCAAAACTGCAATGAGGTACCACCTTACACCCATCAGAATGGCCATCATCAAAAAGTCTACAAATAACAAATGCTGGAGAGGGTGTAGAGAAAAGGGAACCCTCCTACACTGTTGGTGGGAATGTAAGTTGGTGCAGCCCCTGTGGAAAACAGTGTGGAGGTTCCTCAGAAAACTGAGAATAGAATTACTGTGATATAGCAATCCCACTCCTGGGCATATACCCAGATAAAACTATAATTCAAAAAGATACATGTATCCCTATGTTCATAGTAGCACTATTCGCAATAGCTGAAACAGAGAAACAACCTAAATGTCCATCAACAGATGAATGGATAAAGAAGATGTGGTACATATATACAATGGAATACTACTCAGCCATAAAAAAGAGCGAAACAATGCCATTTGTAGCAACATGAATGCAACTAGAGATTATCATACTAAGTAGGTCAGAAAGAGAAAGACAAATATCATATGCTATCACTTATATGTAGCATCTAAAATATGGCACAAATGAACTTATCTACAAAACAGAAACAGACTCACAGATATAGAGAACAGACTTGTGGCTGTCAAGGGGGTGGGGAGTGGGGGAGGGAAGGACTGGGAGTTTGGGATTAGCAGATAATTAGCAATGGATTTTTTATCCATCCTCTCTATATTAGCAAACTAGTATAGAGAGGATGGATAAAAAAACAAAGTGGTACTGTATAGCACGGGGAACTATATTCAATATCCTGTGATAAACCATAATGGAAAAGAATACAAAATGAAGGAATGTCAAAAAAAAATAAAATGTAAAAGAATTGACATTCACTATCTCACAGTTCTGGAGGCCAGAAATCTGAAATCATTTTCACTGGGCTGATATCGGGGTGTCAGCAGAGCTGTGCTCCCTTCGAATACTCTAGGGGAGAATCTGATCCTTTTCTCTTCCAACTTCTGGTGGATGCTGGCATTCCTTGGCTTGTAGCTGCATCACTCCACCTTCTGCCTCTCTGTTCACACTGCCTTCTCCACATCTGTCTGTGTCAAATCTCCCTCTGTTTCTTTCTCATAAGAATACATGTGATTACATTTAGGGGCCACATGGATAAACCAGGATGGTTTCCTCACCTCAAAATCCTTAACTTAAATCTGCAAAGGCATTATTTGCCACATAAAATAACATTCACAAGTTCCAGGTAATAGGACATAAATATCTCTGGGGGAGGTAGAGGGGCATTATTCAGCATACTACACTCATTTATTTATTTTATTTTTGCATTGAATTCACATTCAGAAATTCTTATTTTGGATGTGAAAAATTTAGCATATACCTTCCTTACCTATGATTTTGGAAAAATAATATAAACAGTGACTAATATATATATATAATACATTTATATTATATTATTATAATATATATAAATATAAGACAAATTCATGCAAAGAATGACGGTAGAATGATGGTAGAATTATCTACCATCATTAAATTAAATTATCTACCAAAAATTATTAAATTACCATTAAATTATCTACCAAAGAATGATGGTAGAATTATCTACCATCATTAAATTTTCCCACAAAACATAACAGATTAAGAAGCAGTTCTATCTGTTAATCCCATACTCCTAATTTGTCCCTCCCCTTCCATTTTCTCCCCTTTGGAAACTATCACCATATTGTAAATCAACTATACTTTAATAAAAAATAAATAAATAAAAAGGAAAGAAGCAGTTCTATATCTCTGATTCATTCTGAGCACTAAATGATTAGGTGCTCCTAATTAAATCATTTTTTCTTGCAATAGTTTGAGTTCTAAGCATTAGCATGTACTACTTTCCTCCTCACAGTTTAAAAAATGATTTTCCATTGTCTGTACCCCTTTTTTGGTTCCAACATTTTCAGTCTTTTATTTTCTCCAGTTTATCCATTATGTTCCCAGCTTTGCCCCAAGAACTACATAAACAAGTTTCCAGTTTGCTTTGCACTCAAACACAGTTGAATGAGGTTGCTGTCTAACTGTTTCTTAATTTGTTTATATATTTGTTTATTTATCAACTGCTATAAAATTTTTATAAAGTATATCAATTATTTAGAACCCGAGAATGACCAGAATTTATTTTTCTACCTTCTATACTAAGGAGAAAGATAAGTTCTTCGCAAACTTACTCTTTAAAAGTACATAGTAAAAAAAAAAAAGTTTGAAATAATTTATTAAACATTGCATGTGTGTATGCCTTTACATTGGCAGAGACTTATCCAATCTCTTACAATACCCAGTTCATAGCTGACATTCACATTCGACAAGAAACAATCCATCATTTAGCCATGACAGACATTGCTGGCCAATCCTGATGCATTCTTTTTAGCTGAGATTTGGCTTCAGAATTCTTCTGAATGGGACACTCTGCCAATCAGGTGTCAGAGCTGGCACCTGAGAGGACACCTCTTTACTGTCCCTGGATAGACTCACTTTTCCAGACTTTACTCTGCATTTAAAATGTGGTCATAAATTTACTCCAGTAAACTCTGCAGGCAGTATATCCGCATCTCATGGTAATTTTGGGAACTCACAATTTCAAGCAGCTCTTTATTGGAAATATAATCCTATGTACTACTTCAACCATTTACTTTTCTTGATTAACTTTTAAGGATAATAATAGCCAGAAATCATTGGAAGGAAAAAATCCTTTTCTATTTTCCCTTTCATACACACGTTCTTTTCCCTTCTACTCTCTGGCATTTTCTATTTTTCTCTTTCTTCCTGAACATAACAATAATAGTAATAGATACCCATTGTTTTGAAATAATATGTAGCATTTAAAATTCTTTGCTCAACACTTTGAAATGTTCTAAAGAAAGGTGCAAATGTTTTGAAGCACTTTATAGCCATAAATTAATGATATTGTTTATCCCATCACTACAAGAAATCCAATAGATCTTGAGGTGAAAGACAAAACTCTCCTACTGGATGGCAGATGACTGACACCTCAGAGGAGTACAGGAAATTAAAAACTTCACAGGTGAAACTGACAACTTGTTTTAAAACTTAAACGTTAATTCCCTTACAAGTGAGTCACAAGAAAGTGACTGAAGACTGAAAGTGAAAAAGACTGAAATATTATCTATAAAACACAAACCAAAATCACTTTTGGTTACTCACCCTCCTAAACAGTAGCAATACACTTCAGACCAGTCCTCCTTCAAACGGTGACATACGCTTTGGTTGGAGGAGGTCACGGAAGCATGTGACTGACAGTTGATCTCATGCTAGACCCAGGGGATCGGAGGCTCCTAGCCCCCTCCCTTGTCTTTGGAATGTACATTCTGCCCACTGTCCCCACAGTGGGAGCTGATTTCAAGGATTCAGCCCTGAGAGAGCAATGTGTTATTGAGATCATGTGGATGGAATACATGACTGAGCCCCATTAAGGCCTCTGTATAAACTTTTTTTAAGATTCTGGCAGGTGGGTGTAGAGACCTATTTGTCTTATAGCCGACCAAGGCAAGCCTCCTTGTATGTTAAACCTGCCACCTACCAATCTGGAGTGGCTGCCTCTCTCTCCTGTCTCTCCTTAACCTCCACGTACGGGGGCCAGTTTCTGAACCAAAAGCTTTGCAGTCAAACAAGTCTGAACTCAAATCTGTCCCCATGCCCAATTAAATGGTAACCTTAGACAAGTCACTTTGTCTCTCTGAGCTTCCTGTTTTCATTTGTAAGAGGGAGAATGTGACATTAGGTAAAGCACCCAGTGGTGTGTACCTGGTGTCATAGTATAAGCTCATGAAATGTCAGCTTCCTTCCTCCTTAGGGATGACTTGCCTTGAGCTGGGGAAGGTCAAGGAGACTCTCTTTGGATTTCAAATACTCTAATGCTTGTAGCGGCCAACGACTGATTTCCTATCAGAGATGAGTTGGAGGTGCTAATTTTAAAAATGTTAAACTGATTTGAACATACTCTGATCAGTGCAAACACAAAGTGCTGGGTTGAGTTTTTGTAATTCAAATTATCTTAATTGTAGAGGTAAATTTAGAAACTTCCCATTTCTAGCCAGTGAATTTTTAGGACTGATGCTTTTAAAATGAACATTAAACTTTGTATAAGTTATTTCCCTTCTCTGGGTATCAATTTCAGGGAGCACTCTGGTCTAATACCTCACACCATTTAGTCCCATTGAGGGATGCTACTGAAGGGGGTGAAAACTACTGAGCAAACTGAGGGGTCTAGACCTTCCAAATACCCCATATCCCCACCCTTCAAGCAGAGGAGCTTCAACCTTATATGTTATATGCTACAAGTTTCTGTGTAAGATGATTTGAAAATGATTTTATAAATGAAAATTTTAAATCACTGCTTTGAGTGAGCATACTTTCTGCCTGGTCTCCCCCTGCCTGCCCCTGGGATCCCATTCCAGGCTATTCTCTTCCATATTCACTTTAGCCACACTAACATTCTTTTCCTTCATAACAATTACATTGCACTTATTATTTATTTAACATCTCTCTGTTCCACTGGACCATAAAGCTCCAATGGGCAGGATCTAGCCTGTTTATTCTCTGCTACATACCTACCAATAAGTACAACTGTCAGCCATACATAACCCAGGGAGCTGAAAGATCTCTGATTTAACCTATTTCTATTCTTGTTCCAAAACACCTGATGTTTGTCAAAGATGTTTTTAGTTTCCTCAAAGGAAACGTGACAGTCAACCACCCTGAACCAGTTCCAGTCTAACTGCAAGAACAGCGCCTGTGCAGAGGAAACCTAGGAGTGTCAGGAAGTTGCCTTAGCTTCATTATCATGCTAAGATCTCGGCCCCAAAATGGAGACCTATACCTTGCTATGCCCAATCAGTGCTGTGTCCAAGGGAGCCTAAGGGGCTGCACATGTGCTAGCTATTCCTGGATATCTCTACCCTTTTCCCCAGTTTCTGATGATACCTGCCTCTTACCCCTTAAAAGTCCCCCACTTTCCTCCCTTTGGGGAGAAGGTGTCTTTAGAGCACGAGCTCTCCCTTCTCCATTCTTTGATCAACAAATACAGTTTCTGCTCCTCTTTGCCCGACTTGGTCTCATTCAATTGGCACAATGGCAACGGGCAAGGTTGGAGTCCACCCAACTGGAGAGGGTCGGTAACACAATGTCTGGCACAATAGGTGGTAAAAACAATCTGGAGCTGAGGAATTAATGAATGTGTAAATACATAAATGGAGGGAGGCATGAGTTTGAGTCCCAATATTTATAAATTGCAATGTTACTTACTATTATTTATCTCTAAAATTAGTGCTTGGGCTTTACAATCCCCACAGATTACCTTGAAGTGAAAATTCTTTGATTACATGTTTTACAATAAAGCAACTTCTTATTAAGACTTTCAGTGTAATGACTCCTAAAGTTCTGAAATAGACATAGCCATAACAGTACATATGGTTATTTGGCCAACTACCATACACTAGATATTTTAATTACGTGACCTCTAGTCCTTAGATATCTTTCAATTTAAGTATGAGATCCATTTTGTAGAAGGGAAAAGTAAAATTCAAATACTTTTTCTCCCAGATCACACAGAGAGGGGGAAATGGCTAGATTGTTTCAGTCAACCCCCACTGGACCGTGTCAAACTCAAATGAACATTTCTCAGACCCTTCAAGCTAGGACTTGAGAGGTGAATTGGCTTCTATCATTTACAGACATTAAGGCAAGATTTGGGGAAATGGATGTGAGGCAGAAGCTAACTTCCTGTGGCTCTTGGCTTTTGTTTCTGGCAAGCAAGACCATGAAAATGTGAGGTTTCACTATAGCAGCAGTCCAGTGTCATTGCCCAATCTGTTGGATGACGGAAGCAGCTGCACTGGCAGTGCTCAAAGAGGCTGTTGCTTCCAGCATAGCACCAGAGCAGCATCAAAAGTAGTACTTTCCTGGGGACGCTGTTCCGCGTAACTCTTAGAGTTACTCCAGGGGTTCAGCCTGGAACCTGTTTCTCCAGCCTCTTTAACAATTCTGTATGTAGCGAACCCCCTATATTAAATTCCCAAATGCTTTAACTACCTACAGTGGATTCTATTTACTGCACAGAATCCTGATGGACACAGCAAGCAACCAGCAGACCTCAAATTTGAGTCTAGGTCTATTTAGCTCTCAGTCTTGCTTTTTCCACCAGACCATGCTGTACATAATTTTTATGTTTAAAAGAAGTTAAAATTTGCTCTGTTATAGCTAGATTCCACAAGGGTTGTAAGAAAGAGTCTGACTTCATTTTTTGATGTTTGACTGCTGTTAGCTTTTAAGCACCACCCCCCCATACTTCTTATTCTTCCCCCAGCTGGTGAAGCTGACACTAAAGCCCCAAGTGCTCCTTCCTTTGATTCTGGTAGGAAGTTCAAACCACTGGCAGGAGCCCTCACTCTGGCCCTACACCTCTAATTACTATAGAAACCCAAGCCAGTCTCCTTTCCTCGTTCTCCTAAGCCATTTTTGGACCAGCTTGGGGTCCTGCCCTGAAATCCCCAGAAAGTCCCGTTATGTGACCTTTTCATACCCTGGTATACATGTGGCATCATCATCTTGATATTCAAACCAAATTTTGGATAGGGGTTCAGACTGCTTTACAGAGTGACCATAACAATGACTATAGGGGCTTATCTTAGTTCAGACTGCTATAACAAAATACCATAGACTGAGTAGCTTAAACAACAGAAATGTATTTCTCACAGTTCTGGAGGCTAAGTCCAAGACCACGGTGCTGGTAGATCTTGTGTCTGGTGAAGGCTCTCTTCCTGGTTTTCAGATGGACACCTATTTGCTTTGTCTTCACATGACGGACAGAGACCTCATCTCTCTTGCGTCTCTTCTTTTAAGTGCACTATTTCTATTCATGAGGACTCTACCCTCATGACCTAATCACCAAAGTCCCTACCTCCAAATACCATCACACTGGGGATAAAGACTTCAACATATGAATTTGAAGGGGGCAGGGGGACACAAACATTCAGTCCACAGCAGTGTTATAACATTTCTAGAAATAATTTAAGTAGCAAATGAAAAAAAAAAAAAAAAGGAAACAAAAAGAAAAAGCAAGAATACCTGATCTAATTGGAGGTAAAGCTGACTCACAGATAAAATTTCTTGAGGACAAAAGAGTTTTATTTGAAGAATCCTTGCCTAGGAACATATTATGTGAAATATCTATGCATTAAGAACTTTTTATGTGAAATCCAATTGTGATTCATTCTAATAGCTTCAATAGAAATGCAATTATATCCCACATCCAAGCATTTTCAGAAACAGTCATTGTGTTAAAGAGCAGTTTTAATGCACAACCAATATGAGGTTGTTAAATATTTTAACTACTGAGTGACTCAGAATTAATATTTCAGGATTAAAATTCATTGATTATTGGATTCCTGCTATCTAGTCATTATAAATCAATGGTTAATGTGATTTCCATGGAACATCTTTTAGTTAAGAAATTGATAAATCTAACAGCCTAAGCAGGGGCACAAATACCACTTAGAGACATATGAGGGCATTTCAACGTGGCTTTGGAAGAAGACAGCATCTCTTCATTGGAGGACTATTCATGTTTCAACAAAATGAGCCAAATCACAAAATTTCAGACCTAGGTAGACCATTTGAAACCTCAATCTTTAAGCTCTTGACAACAAAAGAGGAAATGATTCATACAAGTTAGGAGCTGAGCAGTCTAAGGGTGAATGGGCTAGTGCTATATGGGTACCATATAAAAATTAGCCAATGCTAGTATCCCTTAAATACTTCCCTTGGAATTCTGATGGGAAGCAAACAGTCTCGATGCTAGAAAACATATTTCTGGAATCTTTTAATATACTATCTATTAGATAAATCCATTTCTCTAGTCAAAAGACAAAATTTGCTCATATACACTCATCAGCTTGTAAACATGGTTGCTGCTGGCCTATATGGCACCTTTGTGAAACTCTGTGCAAGAAAGAAAAGATATCCCCTCTGGGTTGATTGAGCAGGATGCAAATTAGCCACATTGTCAGCCCCCAGGAACCCCTCAATGGGTGCCTTTGTGCAATATGCAAAGTGCCTCTCATACCCAGTGGCCCTCTCTGGGGGCCACTCTCTCTCTCTCTCCCCTATGTGTGTATGCATGCTCACTCTTTCTTCAAATCTTCCCCTAACTCCCCCTCCCACTCTCTATCTCTTCAGCAACATTTTTAGTTTAGTATAGTAGTGTTTGTGTTTTTAATTTAAACTTTTGTTACATGCACTGTGAGAGGCAATGTGCAGTGTAGTGATTTAAAGCATGCACTCCAAAGCCAGACAGAATGAGTTTTAATCCCGTCTCTGTTGTTTACTAGGTAGACTGTCAATTTTTCTTAACCTCTATGGTCCTCAGTTTTCTTATCTGCAAAATGTCAATAATAATAGCACTTTCTGAACGAAGTCAGACAGAGAAAGACAAATATCATATGATATCACTTATATGTGGAATCTAAAAAAAGGCTACAAATGAACTTATCTACAAAACAGAAGTAGAGTTACAGATGTAGAAAATAAACTTATGGTTATTGGTGGGTAAAGGGAGGGGAGAGATAAACTGAAGATTGGGATTGACACATACACACTACTATATATAAAACAGATAACTAATAAGGACCTACTGTATAGCACAGAGAACTCTACTCAATATTCTGTAATGGCCTGTATGGGAAAAGAATCTAAAAAAGAGTGGATATATGTATATGTATAATAGATTCACTTTGCTGTATACCTGAAACTAACACAACATTGTAAATCAGCTATACCCCAATAAAAATTTTTAAAAATATAAATAATAGCACTCTGCTCATAAGAGTGTTGTGAAGATTAAATGAGTTAATATATGTAAAGCATTTTAAACAGTCCCTATTATACAGTAATCTTTATGCAAATGTTTACCCACAATTATTCTCATGCTTTCTAAACCTGAAAGTCACCATAAAAATCAAGCAGGATGTCTAATCTATAAGTTGTGAACGTGGCAAACACAGTGGCTCCCAGGAACTCAATGACCAAGAACCTGTTCCTGCATTGGACAGAATGCAGGGAAACGACCTCCATTAGAACATGAACCCTAATGTGAAAAGGGACCTAAGGAGGCTAGAGGCAGGAGACTACTCCAGAGAGGGGGGTGAATGTCCTGTCACAGGTTTTAAAGTTATGGTACCTTGTTAGGGACCTGCAGGGTCTTTCCAGAGAAGGACCACCCCTTTGCAGCCTCCTAGGCCTTTCCTGAGTTCCAAAGATCAAATTTAACCAGAGAAGTGAGAAAATGCAGAAACAAAGGAAAACAGTCAAGCAAGACAAAATAATAATAGTTTAGCCGTAAACCAAAGTCAAGAACCCTTAGTTCCTCCTCAAGGGCTATAGATAATATTCTCATTAATATTCAGAATATTTCATTAAGTCCTGAAACTCAAGGTTCTTTCAAGAGGGGAGTAAGGAGACTAAGCGTATGGAGTGGAGGAGATAGCATTCGACCCTGAGGAATGCACATAGAGGCCCTCACCTCTGAAGAGCCAATCCAAGTTTTCTGCCTTATAACATAGCAAATGTTAGCTGCTGTGTGATGAGTTTATTCAATTCAATCCAACAAACATTGATTGAGATCTCACTCTGGGCAAAGTATAATGATAATTAAGTCACACATGACATTAGGGAAACTGCTGACATTTGTGTTGATGATAGATACTAAAGAATTAACAAAATTAGAAGGGAAAACCTAAAAAAACAAATGGCTGTGGTGGTGTAAAAGTAATACTAATTACAGTAATTTATGGGAACTGCTTATCACTAATGCCTAATTATTATGCAGCACAATCATGATTATGCATGCCATTAAATGTGTGTATGAGGGACTTTGGTGTATGCTGTATTAGATTAGATTAAAACAATGCAATATAAACATGCATGCTCAGTCCTCATAATGTGTTTCTCATGCATTAATTTGTCATCTGCTCACAATTTTTAAAAATTAGAAAAAAATACATAACCCATGAATAAGAGAGTTTGGTTCTTTTATATCAGGGAAGCTATAAATTGATTAGGGCAGTTGATTTTTTTAAATGAATTCCCTATCATTGCCATCAAGAATTGTTGTGTGTACTTTTCTCCCAGGCCTTCTTATAAATAACTTTAATTTTCCTTTTACAGCGTTCTATTCTAGAATGAATACAACGCTGAGAGGCTCATTTTCTTGATAGTCTGCAGAGGGAATGAGATAGAATGACTCTGACCAGCTCCGTGTGGTCATACCAATCCATTCAGCTGTTTGCGGTTTACTCATCAGTCAGACAAGAAGACCAGGTCCCAATTACTTCAGGTTCAGTTAAAATAACAGAGTAAGACGGTGTTAGTGTTGATGTGGTTGAAACATGCGCATGGTGACATTTATGTTCCACCCCCAAAATTCAATGATAACTTCTGACATAAAAGGATTTAGAGGTAAAGAATAGCCTCCAATTCTGTAAGACTGCATTCTGACTCAATTTATTTATTTTTTCAACCAAAAAGTATTACAGATCTATTACGTGTCAGACTCTGCTACACACTGGGAATGCAGAGATTGGTAAGACTTAGTCCCCCACCAGGAAATTCA
This sequence comes from Balaenoptera acutorostrata, assembly GCF_949987535.1. NCBI lineage: Eukaryota > Metazoa > Chordata > Mammalia > Artiodactyla > Balaenopteridae > Balaenoptera > Balaenoptera acutorostrata. The sequence continues at coordinate 160,095,044 of NC_080066.1, read as the reverse complement.
TGGTCTAGTAGTAGGAGTTTCTGTGAGGTCTATAGAACTGGAGTAACAAAGCTGCTGGTACTTCTTTTGCATACATGACCCTATTAGTATAAACAAGAAAATAAGTATGAATTATTAACTTCTCAAGGCTGTAAAAGAAAATGAAGCTGTACATATATTAAAACCAGATATATAATTGTTTGCATCTGCTAATCCCAAACTCCCAATCCATCCCTCCCCAACTCCCTCTCCCCCTTGGCAACCACAAGTCTGTTTTCAATGTCTGCGAGTCTGTTTCTGTTTCATAGATAAGTCCATTTGTGTCATATTTTCTGAGCTCACACTCCTATTCCACTGCTATTTCTCACTGGAATCTCAGTCCTAGAAACTCCAGCCCATTCCCCCTTACCCTACCCAGGTCTTTCCTTCAGCTGGCCCTGACTTTAGGACTTTCAGACCTATACTTTAGCCTCTCCTATAAACACTACTCCAACTTCCCTCCGAAGTGATACCTGGCTTTCACATTTGGGGAGGGGATGGACCCTTTCTTGCAATCCACTGCAATAAAAGCCGTTTCTCCCACTTGGCACTCAGGGTAAGCAGAATTGATTGGTCTATTTAATTCTCATCACTGTTTTTGCTGGCAGTCATGGCTCTAGGATGATTACATTGTCTCTAAACATGGGAGAATGTATACACATGATCTGATATCATTATTGTAAGAATTTGTTGGGATGTGGTTGGGCATCTGCAAAGACTTGGCTGACCACTGATGTTCTACCATCTTTCAATGCCTTTTCTCATTTAAAGTTCATACCATCTATAAATATGGCTGTGATTCTGCAGGTTGTGCCATGTTCAAAAGATACCCATAGGTAGGAGCTGAAATCCAATTAAAGCACCACTACCTAAAATCTGAGACCTAGCCCAGGGCAGCATCAAGATTTTCTAATCACACAAAGGTAACAGAGGGTAGTTGTCATCCTGTTTTTAAACCACCTGTTCTCAATCTTATTACAATCTTCTGAGCTACTGTAACTTACCCACCAATGCATAAGCTTCCAGTCTACCACTTCCTCTGTGACCACTGGTGGTAACTTCACCACCGTGTCAATGATCCTTAAAATGCCAACCTCACAGATCCTTGACTTCCTGAGCTCCAGCAACCCTCAAGTTCATTTCTTTTGGTCTGCCATACCTTGGGTTGTCAATATTTGAAATTTCTCCACTTCCAAGATCTAAAATTCTGAATTTCCCAACCTTGACCATACCTCTTATCTTTCCACTTCTTCTACTCATTCTTTGTGTTGTACATATTTTTCTTCCCTTTTATTACCTCTAGCCCCTCAGTCTCTATCTGTCTCTAAAATGCATGTGGCTCTTTTCCAGAGTCACTTGCCTCTCTACCTGGTCTTGGTCAGTTACTCTACTCATTGTCACAATACTCACTTGAACAGTCATATCATTTACTCATATTTGTTCATTAAATCCAAACCCTGAATAGACTGCACTACTCACATTCTTCACTCACGCTCACAGGCAGCCAAGTATTAGTGGGAAGAATTTCACAGTCAGTCTTATTGAATTTTACTTCCATCCATTATCAATCAGGCCTTTGGTTCTGCTGCTCAGCAAAACATCATTCACTATATTTTACCAAGAGGACATATTTAAAATTTGTATCTCTATTTCCTCAATCATAAAATGGGGATAATAATATGTATACATGAAATACATAATCAAATAATATAAATTAACTCAGCCAATGTTTTATACCTGTTTGAGTGTTAGGATATTATTAAATATTAGTTCCTGTCTTCTGCTGTGAGAATGAACCCCAGACAAACCTAAAACTTGGGCCTCCTGGTGGATGCTCCTGATACACTGGCCTTAGACTCACCAAATACCACTGAAACACTCAGAAAATCTATGTGATTTTCACCAATGGGTGGACAAGCAGGCATGTGGATTGAGACTTGAAGAGTTTGGAGGATCTACAAGAGTGTAAAAAAGATTGACGAAAATGGCATATGTTTCCTTCTTCTACGCCAAATAGAAACGTGCAAACTGTTTTCTCTCACTACAAAGTAATAAACCTAGAAAATAACATTTAGAGGGAGAAAATGGGAGGGGGTGTACACTGGGTGTGTTCACTTTGGGAAAATTCATCTAGTCATGCAGTCATGATTTATTCACTTTTATGTGTGTGTGTTATTTCAAATAAAATTTCATCAACATACTCAAGTACCAAAGTATCAAAATATAAATCAAAATCCAAGATTTACAGGAGAAGTTAGTGCATATGCGACAGTCTTAATTCCTTAAATTTGCTTTAAGTTTCACACAAAAACCTGTACGTGAATGTTCATAGCATCTTTATTTATAATTATAAAAAATGGGAAGCAATCAAGAGGTGCAATAGCTGAATGGAACTAGAACCAAAGTGTGGTATATCTGTATAATGGAACGTTTTTCTGTGATAAAAAGAAATGAGCTATCAAGCTGTAAAAAGATACAGAGGAAACTGAAGTGCATGCATATTGCTAAGTGAAAGAAACAGTCTGAAAAATCTGTATATTGTATGCTAACTATATACACTCTGCTAATGGAAAAACTGTAGAGAGAGTAAAATGATCAATGTTTGCCAGGAGGGTAGAGAAAGGAAGGCAGAAGGATAAATAGGTGAAGCACAAGGGATTTGGGGGGTAGCAAAACTATTCTGTATTATAACCTAATGTTGGATACATGGCATTATGCATTTGTCAAAATTCATAAATAAGTACAACACAAAGAGTGAGCCTTGATGTAAACTATGTACTTTAGTTAATATCTTAACATTGATTTATTAATTGTAACAAGTGTATCACATTAATACAAGATGTTAATAGCATGGGAAACTATGTGTTGGGATGGGGTAAGGGGTATATGAGAACTCTCTATTATCTACTTAATTTTCTGTAAACCTAAAATTGTTTTAAAAAATAAAGCCTATTAATTCAAATACAAAAAAAAAATCCAAGATTTAGAACATGAATTATCAAAATTTAAAATATGAACTTGGCTATATTTAGAGGCAAATGTACAGCTGTAGATGCTTTTACTTTAAGGAAGAAAGAATAAGCATTTAATGTAAGAGGTTATAAAAAGAATGCCAAACAAAAATCTAGCAGAAATAGAAGGTAGGGACTTCCCTGGTGGGGTAGTGTTTAAGAATCCACCTGCCAATGCAGGGGACAAGGGTTTGATCCCTAGGCCTGGAAGATCCCACATGCCGCAGAGCAACTAAGCCCGTGTGCCACAACTACAGAGCCTGTGCTCCAGAGCCCACGAGCCACAACTACTGAGCCTGCACCCTAGAGCCCATGCACCACAACGAAGAGTAGCCCCCACTCACTGCAACTAGAGAAAGCCTGTGCACAGCAACAAAGACCCAACACAGCTCAAAAAAAAAAAAAAAAAGGGTAGGAATTAATCAAATATTGGCATATAAATAAATGAATTAGAAAATTACAAACAGAATAGCCAAAACATTTACCTCAAAGTTATTTCCTTGAAAAAATCAAAATCAAAAATCAGATAAATCACAATCTGGCCTAATCAAGATAAAGGGGGAAATACAGAAACAATAACAACAAAAAATTAGGAATCAGGAAGCGTTTTAAAAGACATTGTTTTAAATCACACAAAATATTATATATGTGTATTTATTAGAGAATTATTTACAATGGTGGAAATATGGAAACAATCTAAATTTCCAGTAGGAAGGAATTGACCATATAATGTTGGTATTTTTCTACAATAGAATACAACTATTGAACAGCTTTTTTTTTATTAATTTATTTTATTTTTATTTACTTTTGGCTGTGTTGGGTCATTGTTGCTGTGCGCGGGCGGTATCTCCGTGCAGTGAGCAGGGGTTACTCTTCATTGCGATGCGCAGGCTTGTCATTGCGGTGGCTTCTCTTGTTGCAGAGCACGGGCTCTAGGCATGAGGGCTTCAGTATTTGTGGCACATGGGCTCAGTACTTGTGGCGCACAGGCTTAGTTGCTCCACAGCATGTGGGATCTTCCTGGACCAGGGCTTGAGCCCATGTCCCCTGCGTTGGCAGGCAGATTCTTAACCATTGTGCCACCAAGGAAGCCCTACTGAACAGTTTTATGTAGACATAGTTTTATTTGTCCACAAGACTTTAATATGTGTCATGAAACAAAATGTTAGCTTTATCTCTGGGTGGTGGTATTATCTGTGAAATACTACTCTTGATGGGATTACTGAGATTATCAAATGAAATAACATATGTTCATCTTTTACATTCAAAAATTTTATTCCAACACTTTCTACATATTAGACACAGTGCCAGGTAGTAAGTTAAAGAAAAAATAAAAATCCCTGCTTTCATTTTACTGATTATCTACTTGTTGAATTAGACATTAATCAAAGTATCATATAAATTAACTGCAATGAGTATAAGAGGTATCTGCAGTGTAGTTTGGGAGCATATAACAAGTGCCTAAAAATCTAGCACACAGAAGATGAGCAATCCATGTTTGTGTTGGCTTTTCTTCCCCTCTTTCTGACACACAACCTACTTCTCTTTCTAGGAATTGTATTACTTCTCAAAGGAATCCAGAATAGATTTGTTACAGTTTCCTAAAGTAATTACAAAAAAATAAAATAAAATTGGGGAATAATAAAATGAGTTTCAAGTCAAGACATTGGAGCAATCTTGTCTATTGTGTGCTAATGACATCCAGTTTCTAAATCTCAACAATTTAGTCTTGTAATTAGTGCACAGCTCAGGTGAATGAGTAATAAAGTACCTGATCCTGGTACCTTATTATCTGTAAAGAATAGGTCAAAGCGCCAAACTAATGAATATGCAAATATGGCTTACAAATCTGTGTGAAAGCCTGGTTTTAGACTGTTCCTGACCACTCACAGGCCACCAACCCACTTGAGTCAATATCATCGCAAAGTTGTGGGTAGCCCCATAGCTCATGGGTAGGACCGCTGAGGAGTGTGTGGGTACGCCACAGCACTCTTCATAACACTCCATAATTCCCTTCATAATACTTGCCATCATTTGTAATTACATATGCCTCGGGTTTGCTCCTATGATTATTTGATTATGCCTACTCACCTTGTTTTAATTTTCTGCATAGCACTTTTCACTAGTTGATGTTTTTTTCTTTTTTCCTTCACCGCTGAAGGGAAGGAAGAAGAGGTGAGACAAGAAGTGGGTGGGTTCTATCAAGGAAATTTGTTCCTCTCCCATGAAGTCCCTGAAAAAGGAAAAGACTCCAAGAGTGAGAGGGCTGCCAGGCTACTTTAGACTGTGCAGTCAGGAAGACCTAATTAACGGGTGACACTTAAGCTAAATAATCTTTAGAAGACATCCATACAAAGATTGAGAAAGCCAATTCCTGGCAGTGGAACTAGATCATAGAAAGACCCCATGGTGATGAATGGGCTTAACTTGTTTTAGGAATTTAAGAAGCATCATTAAATGAGAGCCTAGAGGGAAAAGGGAAAATTGGTGTTAAGTGAGTTCAAAGAAATGGCTCTTACAGGGTTATATAAAGTTATATAAAAGAAATTCATTTGCTTGCTTTGTACTAAGTGCAATGAGAAGCCCTGCACTATTTCTCATCAAAGGAGTCTTATTTATATTTTGTAAAAATCACTTTTGCTGCTGTGTGGCAAACAATTTATAGAAGCGTTCAAGTAGAAGTAGGGGTCACCGATCAGAAGATTCTTACATTTGTCAAAGCCAGACGAAACGGGATTTGGACAAAAGCAGATGATTTGGAATATGTTTTGGTGGAAGAGTGAGCAGTATGTGCTGATGCCTTTGAGATGAAAGATGTGAACAAAAATAATTTTTTTTTAAAATCACACCTAGATTTTGGTCTCTGAGCCTGGATGTCACTGGAGCTTTTTACAGAAAGGCAGAAAAACAAGGGAAGGAGAAGCTGGTCTGGATGGACAAACCATGAGTTCACTTTCACTTTGAAATGCCTGGCAGACATCTGAGTGAAGATATCAAGACACCAGCTGAGTTGAAATATATGGAAATAAGATTATAGTCTGGGCTGAAAACCCTAGGAAATATTTTGCCTCTTCGAAAAAATTTCACCTATCTTTGCCCTGATTATTATATTTATGTTTTAATGCTTAATCTCAGAAAACAGACATATCTCATTTCATGGTCTTGGGAGATCTGTCATTTTAACCTCCTAATAGAAACATTGGACCATAATCTCCACAATCATTGCACATGATGAACCTTAAAAACCTAGTCTTGACTGATAAGTTTCTCAAAGGCGAAATACCTAAACAGTGACAACAAGTGAGACAGCTGATAGATATACACACTTCCTTTTCTGAATGGCATATTTAAAGGGCTCATTCATGGTGACAATGACTCTTACTCACTGGGAATCTTATTTTCTCTTACAAACAACTGCTTTAAATATAGGAACATGGCTATTTTAGTCCAACTTAAAATAAAAAGATGCTAGGAACTTGTATTCATGGTTGGCCTCCATCTGTAGTTATCTGCATGATCATAGTCAAGTTATAACATTCCAGTTTCCTCTACCATAAAATGAAAGTCCCCAACAAGATCACCTCTGGGTCGCTTCCATTCGCAAAATTAAACGTAAAAGAAATCCACAATTCTCCCAGCACCAGGCACCCTTAACTGTGCCTCATAAATAATAATAATAATGTTTCACACAGTGTATGGTACAAAGTAAGGACTATCTGCAAAATGCAATTTAAACAGATGGCACTTTATGGCTTGCCATTTACTGTAGTAGTAAATTGCAAATAGGCACTTGTGCCTATGTGTATTTGCTGATCTGTCAGACATTGGAAATAAGGCCAGTGCATTATCCCTTTACAAATCAGGGCACGCATTCATTCTCTGGGAGAGGCATTAAGTTTTTATTGAAAATGAGAAACACTGCAGCTGGGGTGAACCACAGAGGGGGCTCCTTCCATTACCATTTAGTGTATGCATACACGATTTTCTGAGTGAGTGCCAGGGTTTTCTCAGCCTGGTTCTGCCATGCATTGGAGTCAGCATTCCCATCTATTTTAATGATTTTTAAAGACTACCATTTTCTCATCACCTTTTACCTACCCATGTCGGGCTCCAACTCAGCTTCATTCACCAGCTCTAATTACGTTGACTTCCTTCCTCCTGATTCTTTACCTCAATGTCTCCAACGTGATTTGGTTCTACAGCTTCCTCAACACTCTTTTCAGGCCCCAGGTGGCTATTTCTGCACAGCTGAAATCTGCTAATGCTTTTAAGATAATGTCCTTCACCCTTGGAAACAGGAAAAGAATAGCAATAATCACTGATTCTCAGTATGAAACCTCTCAACATTGTATGCCTTCCTTCTTTTAAATGTCTTACATCTTTTTTTTTTAATGAAGTAAAAAGAACCTGGGTCTCACAGTATTAGCTCTCTCATACATGCATGAAATAATCAGATTGTAAGTGACTTATGTAGTTAAAGACTTGTGGCTTGGGATTGTATCTACTGTATCCCCATCTCTTTTATTACTATAAAGAATTTACAATTGGTACAGTACACAATAACCCAGTTGCTGTGTTACACACTGCCTGCAAGTGGGAAACACTGATCTGAACTACATTATAAAGATCAGAGAAAATTTCATTCAGGCTCTTGATACAGGTCAGAAATAAATAGGATTTATACAGTAAGTCTGACGTGGTACAGAGTCTTCACAATTTATGGGAAGCTAATCAGATGACTGAATTTTTTGTTGATATTTTAATCTGTACCTTAAAAGCACCGATTACAACTAAAAGGACACAACTGGCTAATTTTGCTCAATAAATCCCCAGAACAGCGCAGAACTTAGTGCAGAATTCAACCAAATTTTCATATACCCTGTACAGGATGGAGCATGTGGTATTTAAGTTCAGGGGAATTGATAGAGAATTCTGATTGGTAGATGGTTCCGTTTGTGTTTAAGAGGAAATGATAAAGCACTTCCTCTTCATATATGCATATATTTGTTGATTAGCACAGGTGCAAAAATCCCCCAAGGTCACCTTGGAGTTTACTCTGCAGCCTAATACGTTTAACAAGATTATGTTACATAACTTACTATCTTACCATAAAATGAGAGTAGTATCTTGAAGAGAAAAAAATGTCCCATTTAATAGAAATTAAATCCAGAAGCCAGTTCTACAAACACAGTATATAATCTCATAAACTCAATTTTGGATTATTCAGAATAACATGTAAATAGAATCAACTGTTCTTCTTCCCCTGAATGGGGAGTTTTACCCAGTATTATTAACACATCACAGTAAGTATGGTTAACATGTAATTCAGAGCAAATATTAAATCTCAACCACAGTTTATGTAAACAAAATAGACAAACAAGAGTAGGTAGGAAACTTCCTTCTTTTCCTCTATTTACAAATCCACTCACTTCAATTCACTTGAGAAGCCCAATTCAGGGCCTGTGGAGTCTACCATTCCAGTCCTAAGGGTTATCCCTGTTCTTTTTTTACCATAAGTTAAGCACAAGACTACACTTGCACTGTGTATTTCCCACATAATACAAAATGAGGTATTAACTGATTGTCTTCCTGAATATCCCCAACATTGATGTGTACACAAAGTCCTATATTTTAACAGACAGTGCATTCTTGTGGTGGTACTTGATAGTTGAATGTCTACAATCAATAAGCTTGCAGATTTTAAATTAAGGCTCCATTTTCAGAAAACTAAAACTTTTTATAAATTCCTTATTGAAAATATACAGGTACATATATATACATATATATATTCCATTATATATATATATAATGGAATACTACTCAGCCATAAAAAAGAATGAAATAATGCCATGGACCTAGAGATTATCATACTAAGTGAAGTAAGTCAGAAAGAGAAAGACAAATACCATATGATATCTCTTATATGTGGAATCTAAAATATGACACAAATGAATTTATGCACAAAACAGAAACAGACTCACAAATATAGAGAACAGACTTGTGTTTATTACAATAGTCTGTAATAAACTGTAATAAAAAAGACTATGAAAAGGAATATATATATAAATAACTAAATCACTGCTGTACAGCAGAAATTAACACAACATTGTAAATCAACTATACTTCAATAAAATAAATTAAATAAATAAATACTATTTTTGGATATTAAAAATAGAAAATCAATGTTATCAATGATAACATTGGCTTACCAATGTTGTTGCTATTGTTTTTCTTTAGGTTATTCAATATCTAGAATTATTTCAAATGTTAACACAATGGATTTCCATTTGCTATAGACCATACAAATTAATTTTACATGTTCTAGAAAGTTAGTTTTTAAACCTAAACTGAGGTGACATTGAGTACAAAGATGGAACTCGTTCTAATATTGGGAAAAAGATTATAATTGAAAAAATTGCAAGAGATTGAGCATGGATTAAGTCTGGAGTTGTAAAACCAGGGTTTTGTTGTTGTTGTTGTTGTTTTTGCATAGTCCACGGATAACAAAATGTAACCAGAGAAATGTGAATGGTAATCTTCTCTAAACAAAGGATTCTCTGGTGAATTCTCATCTTATCAATAGCTAGACAGAATTATGAGCTTCCCTTTGCATTTAGATCACTAGAATGATGTTTTGATACAAACTTGTGTGACTTTAATCAAGTCACCTGAGGTGCCAAAACCTCAGTTTCTTTAAACTGGGAATAACAAAATACATAATGTTGGGAGACAATTTCCCATGGGCCTTCTGCATTTCTGCATACCTTGTGAATCAAGATCCTGACAACACTTTGTTCCCGGCTATCTTTTTTAAATATTTGCATGGCAAACAACCTTGGAAGATAGAGACAGTGCCAGGGTAGAAGCACTACCTTTTGCTGTCCAGAATAATAATCATAATGTCTCCCTCCTGGGCAAAAATTTGGTCAGTTTGCTTACAGCCCCTTGAAAAATATGAGGTTTCCTAAACTTGGGATTCCTCTCCTATAATGCAAGCCAGCAGTCACCTGGCTTTCACTGCATTGCCCTGTAGGAATTTGGATTTGGGGAACTGGGACAAATGCTGACATTCTGGTTTCTGCTGTTTCTGTAGTAAACGGTTCTTCATCTCTGTTCCAAGAGTCTGTATCTTCTACCTGCATCCATGAATCTATGTCATGTTAACTTGTAGGCATGTAGAATAAAAATCTCAGCCCCTTCACAGTTCCTGACATATGTTTCATATGGTTGTTGTGGAAATAAAATTATACAATGCGCTTATAAACCTTAGCTCTGTGCTTGGGCAAAGAAGCATTCAAATTTTTAGCTATAACATTATTATCACTCAAACCAAAGTTTAATAACGTCTATAAATTTATGTTTAAGCCTCACCTTTCAAAAGTTGATTTAATTATAGATTTCTAGGGTTTTATACCATTTCATTTTTAATTTTCTTTCATAATTGAATTAAATTTAATGAACATTCAAATGGATTAAAAGTTTCACTTTTAATATGCTTAATATTTCCATCTTTTTAGAACTTTCAATTTTCTGCTCATTTCAAAAGACATTATGACATAAAATAGTCAAATAATTGCACAAACACTGTTATACAAAGATGTTAATATTTCCAAAATCAAACAGCTGGCAGACATTCCAAGCCTGAGATAGTGGCAAATATTTGCCAACTGATGTATGAAAGCAGATTCAGTATAGGGAGGAAAGTTGAGGGGTGGGATTAATTATTTTAAGGCTGTGGTCTTAAGTACCACCTGTGGACATGACATAAATTTTAAAACTTAAAATTTCATACATCTATTTACTTATCTTACAGCTATGACTCTGCGTCTCTCATTTTATAAGCTTTTCCATTACTATGTCTGCCTGTGGCTAACCTACCAAGCAGGTAAGTGAAAGAAGTTAGTCAAGCTAGCACTAATATAAAAACAAATAATCAAACAACTAACATTAAAAATAAAGTTATTAATGATATCAATTTTCTGAATTTTGGGTTTGTAGTATATAGAAAATGCCCTTTTCTTTTCAGTTTAAACTATACAGAAATGCCTCACACATAGGGAAAACAGAATTATTTTCCTGAATAATTACTCAACCCAAATACTGAGCTGAATTTAGAGAATGTAAATTTTCTCAACAAAAGAAAAGGTCACCAGTTAAGAAATAAACTTTTATAATATGCTACCTTTATGCAAATTAATAATAAGCAGGTAATCAATAAATACTGAATGAATAAATAACAATTATGCATGGACTATATAATATTTGATAGATGTTTCTCTTCTTTTTTCAACCCTCAATGTTTATAGATTTTGTTTTCCATGAAGGAAATCATTTTGTTAACTAGAGAGAAATGTATTATTACAGTTAAACGTAATTAATATTGGTATTCTTCAGTAGCCAAGTAAAAGCATAATAAAACAAATAAAATGAATAATGAAAGCAGTCTTATTGGAGACAAAGCTCATTATCAAATTGAAGGTTTGTTTCGTATCAACAAAAAATTTTTCAAACAACTGATATGAACATGTTCAATGAAAATTTTTTAGAATGAAGGAAATGAGAAATTTCACATTCCTAATATTTAATAATCTCCTTGCAGCTACTTTAGCTTTCAAAATAAGAGAATGTATAGACCAAGGAGAGGAAGGATAATTAAACTTTATAATAAGATAACAGTAAAGATAATTTTTAAATTTCAAATAAAAGTTACCAAAATGGTACATTAAATTTTATTTCAAAAAATTATTTACATCCTTCTAGATTAGAGTAAAATAACGATCCAACAATAGAAATACGATTTACTCATATTTATGTGGTTCTTTACAAATACACAACTCAGAAGTTAATAGGAGTTTTAACACCACAAGGAAAATATACAGTGGGAAAATTCAGCCCGTTAGGATTAAGGAAGATTGATCAGTTCTATAAGTATACATGAACTCATGCTTAATGACCCCAATAACAAGACTAGTCTTTATATAACACTGTTCATCTTTAGAGTGCTTTACCAACCTTTTCTAATTAATAAGGATAGACAAATCCTGCTGTGTCCTTCAAGGCTTTCAAGTGGCATTTCTATCCTTTGGAGCCTCACTAAAATCCAAAATGCTCTTGCTTCTCCTCTATAAGAATTTAGCAACAATTTTTAAACCATATAAAATTTTAGGGGCATATCATCTGAACAACTTTAGTTCCCATGAAATTCTCTGTGTTTAAGATTTGCTACCTAAAACTACCCAAACACTTTGTTCCTCTTCATAAGTTTTCATAACTTATTTTACATTGATAGTTAATAGGCTAAACTTATTTGACCTATGTAAAAGGAAGGATATACAAGTTATAGCTATAGCTCACACACATATTTTAATCTATAATAAATTAAAAATGTAGCCAGATTTTTAAAAATTTTAGTGCTAAAATACTCAATGGATATTACACCTCCCAAATAATGATCTAACTTAAATGGTTAAGAAATGACATACTTGAGGGAAAAAATAGTTCACTTAGTTTACGTGTATTCTTTTTTTTTTTCTTTTGGGAGAGTACTCATGATTCCCTAGGCTTCCTTGTTTGTTTGTTTTGAACGTTATTCAATCTCTCTCTAAGCTCTTGTTTTCTCAGTCAACAATCTGATTAGAGCCAGACCATGTCTGTCCCAGAAAGATAAGAAATCTGCCTAGGAGAAAATTAAGGACTCCTAGTTCCAGGTGTAGCTGTCTTACTCATTGATCTAAACTAATGACTTAGAGGAAAGAAATTGTAAGTGTTAGGACAAATGGAGATTTCCAGATGTCTTTTCCCATCTCTACGATTACTAAGGAACCCTTGCCTTTTCGCCTAAATTATTGGATAATATTTGTGGTGTGATATATATTCATAATGGCCAAAGGCATCATAGAGGTACAAAAATAGAAGCTTATAATAATCAGAGAAGATAATAAAAACCAACAAAGAAATAATTCAAAGATGTCTTTCTTCAGTGTTCTAAACAAAGAAGAAAAACATTTTGCAGACTAAGGAGCTTACAAAAGGCTTACTCTTTCCTCAGAAGAGGTAGTGGGTGCTCTGTTACCTCCATACGCCTTCATTCCCAAAGAAATCAGGAAGGGATTTCAGAACAATTCTGCTATTTATTCCACCACAATAGTGTCACTCTGGTCTCACTAGTATTTTCAGCAAAGAGAAGCAGTAGAGGGTATTTGGTATACATATTCTGGCTTCAGTAAAGAAAAATCTAAAGCCCATACTTTACAGAAGTTTCTCCAAGTGAAATGGAGCAGGACCCTGTGGGGCTCCTTGGCACAGAAGTTTTTCTGTGTCCCCCATTTCTTGTTTGTAGGGAATAGACTACAGCCTCTATGACCTTCCCTGAGTTCCAAAGGGCAAGTTCAAACAGTTGCTAATCAGGGAAGGGAGGGAATGCAGAGACAAGGGAGGAGCAGTCAAGAAACAATAGTGCAGCCTTGGGGCAGGGTCCTGGTTCTGCCTCAAGGGATACACACAACAATATCTTTGAGCTCTTCTGCAGAAGTAAAACCCCCAACAAATGGAAGATGTTAACTACTTGATGAAGCATTCTTCATTCCAGAGAGAAGGTCACAGTTTGATAATCTCAAGAACCAGAGAAGCTCATCAGGAGACCACCTGAGACCAGATTAAAGGAGTGCAGGCCCTGCACACACCCTAATCTTATCAGCAACCCACCCTTGAACTATTGCTATAAAACTCCTCACCAAACAGTTGGGATACACAGTTTTGAGGGGCATGAGACCACTGTGTCCCCCTTTGCCTGGCAAAGCAATAAAACTACTCTTTTCTACTTCACCCAAAACTCTGTCTCTGAGATTCAAGTCGGCACTGGTGCACAGAGGCTGAGATTTTGGCATCATAAGGGCCGCCCTACTCTCTTCTATCCTTGCTCACAGGGCTTTATAATATTTGCTTAATCCAGTAAAAGTCCATGTCAGAGAACAACTAGCAAGGATCTCTAACTTGATTCCAATATCAGTTCCTTGGCTGACAGGAATTTACTTGATTTTTGTGGATTTTTTTTGTTTTCTTTCTTTTCTTTTCTTTCTTTTTTGAGATAGGAATTTAGTTTTTTTAAGGAAGCTCTGGAGATATTTTAAGCTGTTTCCTTATTGAGACTAGTGTTTCCTTCTCTAAGGCTGGATTTCAAAAATTCATTTCAAATTTTCCTTTTTGGTAGAGCTGTCCTGTCTGCTGAAATTGATACCAAAGCAAATATTGTACAATATATAAATTGAAAAGGGTTTTCTGTTTGTTTGTTTGTTTTCAGACAGAATTAGGTTTTGATCCTGGCTCTACCAAACATTATCCGTGGTGTCTTAGAAAAGCTATTTAACATCTATCTATGAGCCTTTATTTTCTCATGTGTCAAGTGGAATAATAAAGACTAGCTTTCAGTGACTTTGAGGATTAAAAGAGATAAGATATAGTGCTTATCACATTTCCTGATCATAATAAATACTCATAAAAAAGTGTAGTTGTTTTTAGTGTTGTCAGTGGTTGTGGTTCTGTGGTAAGACCTGATTCTTGTTTTTCAATAGATGACAATCTACTTATAAATATCAACATAACAGAAACAGTAAAAAGGTAATATTAATTTAATCAAAATAAATTTCTCAGAATATATATTTAGAGAAATTCAAACAGAAGCATAATACACTGATCCAAAGATGGTCAGAGGTGGAGTGAAGGATCAGACTGAACTTTGAAGGGAGAACAGTCCAGTTATTTTGACAACCAGATGAGAGTGTAGAAAACAAAACATGAGCAAAGGCTTGAAAAATAAGACTGAGAAATACTAAAAGATAGAATTTGAATCTTTTTAAAGATAAATGAAACTTATGGATAACTTGAATGCCATGCTGTTTAGTAAGGACTTGATCCTGACATAATGAGTATTCTTATGAGAATTTTTGTTTGTTTTACCATGGAAGTGATAGTATAGGATTGGCATTTTAGAAAGTTAATTCTAAAGGCCATGTGTAGAATTAATTCAAGGTGAGAGGGAATGAATTTTGGGAGAATTACATGAATTGAGGAATATCTGGAGAGGATGGAAGTTGTGGGAATAGAAAGCGAGGACCAGATACAGAAGACATTTCAGAGGATCAATCAATAGAAATTAATGGACTGAACATCTAAAATTAATGGGTTGAATATTTCCATTGAGGCTTCTTCTTTCTTATTTCCATTCATACAACTCTTGCTTCTAACTCTTGCTTGATCTGTCTCTTTGGAGAAGGAAGAGAATAATAAACAACTTCATCATTTATAGTCTCACATTCACATCCTTGGCTCTCAAAATATAAAGGTCAGGTTTATAAATCAAGTGAGAGAGAAAAATTAGAGTGTGGGCATAAATGCTTTTCAACTTGAGTTGCACTAGTGACAAGATAGAGTGGCTCTATCATAGGCAGTTATAAAAACAGAAAGCTTTAAAGTAAGAATAGATCACTGTTCAAACACCATACCTAGGACAACAGACCCAATGGTGGTCTTCTAGTCATATAAAACTAATGCATTTAATATAATTCTTCCCATAAACAGACTTGAAATATATTATCTAGTTTCTAAGACAGAGTACCGGTGAACTCATTAGAATCCTGAACTTCAGTTTATAATTTTGATAAAAAAAAGAATATTTTGATAGCAGGAAAAATATTTCTTCAAGCACAGTTTCAAGGAAAACTTAATTAAAACAAGAAAAACTGTTCTGATGAAATCAAGGGCATGGTCTCAGAGTCCTAACAGTACCATTCCCCCCTGTCTTACAACTGCAAGATAGACATATCATCAACCCCAACATCTCCACAGAACACAGTTTGAAAACCACTGCCTCAATGGATTTGAGGTATTGTTGTTGAACAAATATTTATGACAAGGTTGGGGATGAGGTTCTAAAATGGAATTGCTCTGTCTGCCAAATTAATTTTAGGGTTAAAATATGATCTTGGACTCATTTTATGAGTACTCTGAGCTCACTAGGCTAGTGCACCAAAAGACCAGGTGCAAAATGAAAATGCACAAAAAAAAAACCACTCACCCTCTCACTTTACTTGACTTAGGTACAAACAATCAATTTAAATCATTTTTAAACCTGCTTTTGATTGGGTTCATGTACACACAGCCCGCTGTTAACTACCTACAGCTCTGCAAAAGAATTATTTATTCATGTACATGATGACTGGCAAATATGTCTTGTATTCAAGGCTAGGTAACAGAAAATGATAAGACAAATGAGGAAGATAAGGAAAAATAAAAGAAAGTAACATAGAAACTTACAGTTTAAATGGTAAATTTTTTTAAAAAAATTTATTTATTTATTTATTTATTTATTTATTTTTGACTGTGTTGGGTCTTTGTTGCTGCACATGGGTTTTCTCTAGTTGTGGCAAGCAGGGGCTACTCTTTGTTGCAGTACAAGGGCTTCTCATTGTGGTGGCTTCTCTTGCTGCAGAGCATGGCTCTAGGCATGTGGGCTTCAGTAGTTGTGACATGCAGGCTCAGCAGTTGTGGATCGCGGGCTCTAGAGTGCAGGCTCAATAGTTGTGGCACACGGGGCTTAGTTGCTCCACGGCATGTGGGATCTTCCCGGACCAGGGCTCGAACCCATGTCCCCTGCATTGGCAGGCCAATTCTTAACCACTGTGCCACCAGGGAAGCCCTAAATGGTAATTTTCACTGCAGAATCTTATATAACTTTTCCAACACACTCAAAAAGAAGCAACATTATTATTTCCATTTTATACACAAAGAACCTGGAAACTAAAATTTAGAGAGACAATGATATTTGTCCAAGATCACATAACTAGAAAGCGGCAAGGTCACAACTCACTCAGAACCGCACTTTGAGTTCTGAAGAAGAAAGAAAAATAGAAAGGAAGATGCAAAAAAAGAAAGACACCTAAAGCATGATTCATGAAAGAAAAAAATCATAAATGGGACTTCATTAAAATTAAACTATTCTGTTATGTAGAAGACTATTAAGAGAATATAAAGAAAAGCCAGTGACTGGGAGAAAACATTTGCTAAACACAAAAGAACTTGTATCCAAAATATTTAAAGAACTTTTAAAAGTCAACAATAGGAAAGCAAACAACCCAATTTAAAAATGGGCAAAATATCTGAACAGATACCTCACCAAAAAAGATATATGATGGCAGATAAGCATATGACAAGATCCTCAACATTTTATGTTGTTAGAGAATCGCAAGTTAAAACAATGAAATACCACTACATACCTATTAGATAGGTTAACCAAAACACTGACAACACCAAATGCTGGTGAGGATGTGGAGCAACAGGAACTCTGACTCATTGCTGGTGGGAATGCAACATGGTACATTCACTTTGGAAGACAGTTTGACAGTTTCTTGCAAAGTTAAGCATAGTCTTAGACCATAAAATCCAGCAATCACACTCCTTGGTATTTACCCAAATTACACTGAAAACTTATATCCACATAAAATTCTGCACTTGGATGTTTATAGAAGGTTTATTCAAATTTGCCAGATCAACCAAGATGTTCTTCAGTAGGTAAATGGATAAACAAATTGTGTACATCTATAGAAGGGGACAGTATTCAGCGATAAAAAGAAATGAGCTATCAAACCACGAAAAGATATAAAGGAACAACAAATGCATATTGCGAAGTGAAAGAAGCCAGACTGAACATGCTTTACACTGTATGCTTCCAACTACATGACATTTTGGAAAAGGCAAAACTACAGAGAGAGTAAAAAGATCAGTGGTTGCCAGAAGTTCTGAGGGCAGGAGGCCGAGAAGAATAAATAGGTGGAGCACAGGGGATTTTTAGGGCAGTGAAATTACTCTGTATGATACTGTAATGATGAATATATGAAATATTATACTTTTATATTATATATTATACATTCGTCATAACCTAAAAAATGTACAACATCAAGGGTGAACACTAGTGTAAACTATGTATTATACTTTAGTTAAAAGAAAGAAAAAGGAAAGAAAAAAAAGAAATAGAATGCAGAGGGAATAAGAAAAAAAGACAAGTTGGAACAAAGCCAAGACGGCAATGGCTAGAAGCATCAACGCTGACCACATAAATTTCTTGGCATTAACTTAGTGACTGTCATTACACTTGTTCAATTAATTATTGCCATGTCATACTTTTCTTTATATTTTCTCCTTCCTGTTTATGAATCTTCATACCAAGTCTTCTGCAAACTAATCTTAATCCACCTCTGAATCAATCCTTGTCTCAATATATCAGCTAATGAGGCAGATTATTCTTTGTTACAAGGACTTAATGACCTCCCACTTAATTAACTTATATTTTTCATAAGTAATAATTTATCTATTGGCTCTCTTAACAAGAAAAATACACAGACTGACTTAAGAGGCACATACACATATACACACATAAACCCAAACACATGAACACATACACTCGACAAGAACAAGTCTTCCACTTTTTACTATAAAACCCCGACTAAACCTGACAGCAACATCCCTAGAGAACTCTACCTAAGGAACAGGAAAAGAATGAAAATCCAAAATGTTCAAAATATAGAAATAAAAAAGGGACAGATGACAAGTCACTCATCATGACATGATTATCACAATCATGCTGAAAAATAAATTAAAAATCTGAGTAGGGAAATATGGCATTCTGTGGAGTTTTCAAGTAAACAACTAGCCCTTGAAATTAATTCTCAGTTTAATGGACCTCCAAATAATTGAATAAACAATAAATGGCTCAGAAGTATCAGGGATGGAAGAATTAAGGGAGAGCCATGATTTTGGATAACCAATCTAGAGAATGGAGGAGGGGGAAGAGGGAGTTAAGAATGAAGGTGAAAGGATTAATATTCAGTGTTATTTTTATTGCAAACATCTACAGGAAGAAAATGAATTCTGGGCCTGGCTCCTGAGATGCAGGTTACCTCCACCCAGGCAAAGGAGGCATGAGTAATTAATAATCCACTTCAAGGTTCATAACCCCCAACTCCTCCCCAAAGTAGTCATCAAGAGAGGCAACAGCCAGCTAATGGGAGGATTGCTTAGTACATCTCATGCAGATTGAAGCACCTCTGCCTCAAGGTTTTCTCTTCTTTGCCAACTCAGGAAGCAGCTGGTTCCCTGAACTCCTGGAGGGAACATTAAGTCCCTTTCAACCACAAATCAGCCACCCAGTCTTAGCTTCTTTAAAAGTTAAAAACAACATAGGGATCTGGCCATCAATCAGTGAGTGTATTTTTCACTCAGCCCCACAGTAGCTGGAAAGTTATTTTTGCTAGAGAACCGAGTCTGTTACCAAAATTCAGTGCACAATATACAGAGGGACCTAACTCACCTGTCCATCTAAATCCAAGAAAGACAGTCATTGCCTTTGGGGGGAAACATTTAAAAAGCTAACTTTCATCAATAATGACCAAACAAATATCAGGCTGAATGCACTGGTTAATTCTGATGCATTTTCAAAGTTCTTCTTCCCACTATAACAGTTTCAGACTTGGGTGTACATAAAAGTTGTTTCAGAAAATTTATTAAAAATGAAGGATCCTGGACCCCACTCCTAGAAGTTCTGATTAAATAAGTCTTAGGTGAGGCTGAAGAATCTGTGTGATTACTAAAAAGAACTCAAGTGATTTGTGATACACAAATTACTTGAACCAGATTTTCAGGAGCAAACAACTAGTACTTACACATTTAACATCCATGGACTAAACATTCTCCATTTCGACTCTTTTTATCAAATCTCAATTGTGAATGTCATATGGAACATATCTGATGCACGAACTGAAATTTATGCACATTATAAACAGTTGATTTGCAGGAGTAAGCCAATAAGCTATGTTGCACATCTCAATATAGCTTTATTTTTGTCAGCTCATTATTTTTGCAAGGATCCTCACAAGGTGGCTTCCCCTTCCTTCCCCCCAAAAAGGAAGAAAAAAAAAATCTTCCCTGGGAAACAGTCATCAAATAAGTGAGAAAGTTTATGAGACATTGAAAAGGTAGCGATATATAACAGCTTGATAGAAAAACAATCCGGAGCAATTGAGATGAACTCATGGAGCCACTTCTATAAGATTCTCAGCTATTGGTTAGAGATAAATAAGAGAAGACATTCACAGAAAGACAGACAAGATGAAAAGGGAGAGGGCTATATACCAGATGAAGGAACAAGATAAAATCCCAGAAAAACAACTAAATGAAGTAGAGATAGGCAACCTTCTAAAAAAGAATTCAGAATAATGATACTGAAGATGATCCAGGACCTCTGAAAAAGAATGGAGGCAAAGATCAAGAAGATGCAAGAAATGTTTAACAAAGATCTAGAAGAATTAAAGAACAAACAAACAGAGATGAACAATACAATAACTGAAATGAAAACTACACTAGAAGGAATGAATAACAGAATAACTGAGGCAGAAGAACAGATTAGTGACCTGGAAGACAGAATGGTGGAATTCACTCTGTGGAATGGAATAAAGGAAAAAGAATGAAAAGAAGTGAAGACAGCCTAAGAGACCTCTGGGACATTAAATGCAACAACATTCGCATTATAGGGGTCCCAGAGGAGAAGAGAGAGAGAAAGGACCAGAGAAAATATTTGAAGAGATTATAGTCGAAAACTTCCCTAACATGGGAAAGGAAATAGCCACCCAAGTCCAGGAAGCACAGAGAGTCCCATACAGGATAAACCCAAGGAGAAACATGCTGAGACACATAGTAATCAAATTGGAAAAAATTAAAGACAAAGAAAAATTATTGAAAGCAGCAAGGGAAAAACAACAAATAACATACAAGGGAACTCCCATAAGGTTAACAGCTGATTTCTCAGCAGAAACTCTACAAGCCAGAAGGGAGTGGCATGATATACTTAAAGTGATGAAAGGGAAGAACCTACAACCAAGATTACTCTACCCGGCAAGGATCTCATTCAGATTTGATGGAGAAATCAAAAGCTTTACAGACAAGCAAAAGCTAAGAGAATTCAACACCACCAAACCAGTTCTACAACACATGCTAAAGGAACTTCTGTAAGTGGGAAACATAAGAGAAGAAAAGGACCTACGAAAACAAACCCAAAACAATTAAGAAAATAGTCATAGGAGCATACATATTGATAATTACCTTAAACGTGAATGGAGTAAATGCTCCAACCAAAAGACACAGGCTTGCTGAATGGATACAAAAACAAGACGCATATACATGCTGTCTACAAGAGATCCACTTCAGGCCTAGGGACACATTCAGACTGAAAGTGAGGGGGTGGATAAAGATATTCCATGCAAATGGAAATCGAAAGAAAGCTGAAGTAGCAGTACTCATATCAGATAAAATAGACTTTAAAATAAAGAATGTTACAAGAGACAAGGAAGGACACTACATAATGATCAAGAGATCAATCCAAGAAGAAGATATAACAATTATAAATATATATGCACCCAACATAGGAGCACCTCAATACATAAGGCAACTGCCAACAGCTATAAAAGAGGAAATCAAAAGTAACACAATAATAGTGGGGGACTTTAACACCTCACTTACACCAATGGACACATCATCCAAAATGAAAATAAATAAGGAAACAGAAGCTTTAAATGACACAATAGACCAGATAAATTTAATTGATATTTATACAACATTCAATCCAAAAACAGCAGATTACACTTTCCTCTCAAGTGCGCATGGAACATTCTCCAGGATAGATCACATCTTGGGTCACAAATCAAGCCTCAGTAAATTTAAGAAAATTGAAATCATATCAAGCATCTTTTCTGACCACAAAGCTATGAGATTAGAACTGAATTATAGGGAAAAAACCATAAAAAACACATACACATGGAGACTAAACAATACGTTACTAAATAACCAAGAGATCACTGAAGAAATCAAAGTGGAAATCAAAAACTACCTAGAGACAAATGACAATGAAAACACAATGATCCAAAACCTACGGGATGCAGCAAAAGCAGTTCTAAGAGGGTAGTTTATAGCTATACAAGCCTACCTCAAGAAACAAGAAAAATCTCAAGTAAACAATCTAACCTTACACCCAAAGGAACTAGAGAAAGAAGAACAAACAAAACCCAAAGTTAGCAGAAGGAAAGAAATCATAAAGATCAGAGCAAAAATAAATGAAATAGAAACAAAGAAAACAATAGCAAAGATCAATAAAATTAAAAGCTGGTTCTTTGAGAAGATAAACAAAATTGATCAACCATTAGCCAGAATCATCAAGAAAAAGAGGGAGAGGACTCAAATCCATAAAATTAGAAGTGAAACAGGAGAAGTTACAACAGACACCACAGAAATACAAAGCATCCTAAGAGACTACTACAAGCAACTCTATGCCAATAAAATGCACAACCTGAAAGAAATGGAAAAATTCTTAGAAAGGTATAACCTTCCAAGACTGAACCAGGAAGAAATAGAAAATATGAAGAGACCAATCACAAGTAATAAAATTGAAACTGTGATTAAAAATCTTCCAACAAACAAAAGTCCAGGACCAGATGGCGTCACAGGTGAATTCTATCAAACACTTAGAGAAGAGCTAACACCCATCCTTCTCAAACTCTGCCAAAAAATTGCAGAGGAAGGAACACTCCCAAACTCATTCTATGAGGCCACCATCACCCTGATACCAAAACCAGACAAAGATACTACAAAAAAAGAAAATTACAGACCAATATCACTGATGAATATAGATGTAAAAATCCTCAACAAAATACTAGCAACAGAATCCAACAACACATTAAAAGGATCATACACTATGATCAAGTGGGATTTATCCCAGGGATGCAAGGATTCTTCAATATACGCAAAACAATCAACGTGATACACCATATTAACAAATTGAAGAATAAAAACCATATGATCATCTCAATAGATGCAGAAAAAGCTTTTGACAAAATTTAACATCCATTTATGATAAAAAGCCTCCAGAAAGTGGGCAAAGAGGGAACCTACCTCAAGGTAATAAAGGCCATATATGACAAACCCACAGCAAACAACATTCTCAATGGTGAAAAACTGAAAGCATTTCCTCTAAGATCAGGAACAAGAAAAGGATGTCCACTCTCACCACTATTATTCAACATAGTTTTGGAAGTCCTAGCCTCAGCAATCAGATAAGAAAAAGAATACAAATTGGAAAAGAAGTAAAACTGTCACTGCTTGCAGATGACATGATACTATACATAGAGAATCCTAAAGATGCCACCAGAAAACTACTAGAGCTAATCAGTGAATCTGGTAAAGTTGCAGCATACAAAATTAATGCACAGAAATCTCTTGCATTCCTATACACTAATGATGAAAAATCTGAAAGAGAAATTAAGGAAACACTCCCATTTACCATTGCAACAAAAAGAATAAAATACCTAGGAATAAACTTACCTAGGGAGACAAAAGACCTGTATGCAGAAAACTATAAGACATTAATGAAAGAAATTAAAGATGATACCAACAGATGGAGAGATATACCATGTTCTTGGATTGGAAGAATCAATATTGTGAAAATGACTATACTACCCAAAGCAATCTACAGATTCAATGCAATCCCTATGAAATTACCAATGGCATTTTTTACAGAACTAGAACAAAAAATCTTAAGATTTGTATGGAGACACAAAAGGCTCCAAATAGCCAAAGCAGTCTTGACGGAAAAAAACGAAGCTGGAGGAATCAGACTCCCTGACTTCAGACTATACTGCAAAGCTACATTAATCAAGACAACATGATAGTGGCACAAAAATAGAAACATAGATCAATGGAACAAGATAGAAAGCCCAGAGGTAAACCCACGCACCTATGGTCAACTGATCTATGACAAAGGAGGCAAGGATATACAATGGAGAAAAGACAGTCTCTTCAATAAGTGGTGTTGGGAAAACTGGACAGCTACATGTAAAAGAATGAATGTAGAACACTCCCTAACACCATACACAAAAATAAACTCAAAATGGATTCGAGACCTAAATGTAAGACCGGACACTATAAAACTCTTAGAGGAAAACATAGGAAGAACACTCCGTGACATAAATCACAGCAAGATCTTTTTTGATCCACCTCCTAGAGTAATGGAAATAAAAACAAAAGTAAACAAATGGGACCTAATCAAACTTAAAAAGCTTTTGCACAGCAAAGGAAACCTTAAACAAGACGAAAAGACAACCCTCAGAATGGGAGAAAGTATTTGCAAACGAATCAACAGACAAAGGATTAATCTCCAAAATATATAAACTCTTGCAGCTCAATATTAAAAAAAACAAACAACCCAATCCAAAAATGGGCAGAAGACCTAAATAGACATTTCTCCAAAGAAGACATACAGATGGCCAAGAGGCACATGAAAAGATGCTCAACATCACTAATTATTAGAGAAATGCAAGTCAAAACTACAATGAGGTACCAACTCACATCAGTTAGAATGGGCATCATCAGAAAATCTAGAAACAACAATTGCTGGAGAGGGTGTGGAGAAAAGGAAACCCTCTTGCACTGTTGGTGGGAATATAAATTGATACAGCCACCATGGAGAACAGTATGGAGGTTCCCTAAAAAAACAAAAATAAAATTACCATATGATCCAGCAATCCCACTACTGGGCATATACCCAGAGAAAACCATAGTTCAAAAAGACACATGAACTCCAATGTTCATTGCAGCAATATTTACAATAGCCAGGTCATGGAAGCAACCTAAATGCACATCGACAGACGAATGGATAAAGAAGGTGTGGTACATATATACAATGGAATATTACTCAGCCATAAAAAGGAACAAAATTGGGTCATTTGTTGAGATGTGGATGGATCTAGAGACTTGTCATACAGTGAAGTAAGTCAGAAAGAGAAAAACAAATATCGTATATCAACGCATATATGTGGAACCTAGAAAAATGGTACAGATGAACTGGTTTGCACGGCAGAAACTGAGACACAGATGTAGAGAACAAACGTATGGACACCAAGCGGGGAAATCGGTGAGGGGTGGGGGTGGTGGTGTGATGAATTGGGCGATTGGGATTGACATGTATACAATGATGCATATAAAATTGATGACTAGTAAGAACGTGCTGTATAAAAAAATAAAATAAAAATCAAAAATTAAATAAAACAAACAAATAAACAATTTGAAAAAGACACATGCACTCCAATGTTCATTGCAGCACTATTTACAATAGCCAGGTCATGGAAGCAATTAAATGCCCATCGACAGATGGGCATTTATTGAGATAACTAATAAGAACCTTCTGTATAAAAAAATAAATAAAATAAAATTCTAAAATTCTAAATAAATAAATAAGTAAATAGCCAAACAAACATAAATTGAATTTCTACAGAAATAACTAGCTAGTACTCTTCTAAAATATCAATGTCATAAAACATAATGAAAAGCTGAGAAAGTAGTCCAGAGGAAAGAAGACTAAAGAGGCATAATGACTAAATAAAATACTTGTTATTGGATTTGCTCCTTGAAGAAAAACAAAAACAAACAAAAATCTATAAAGGACATTATTTCAAAATTGGCAAAATGGCCTATATTTAGATAAGGGTATTATATAAAAATTAAATATCCTGACTTCAGTAGTTTTACTGTGGTTATTTCTCAGAACGTCCTAGTTCTTAGAAGATGAATGCATAGTAACTTGCATATGAAAGGTTATGACATCTGCGGCTTGCTCTCAAATATTTCAGACAAAAAAAAATGGGTAAAAATAAGTAAATAAATAAGAGAATATGAGAATGTGCACACACACATATACACACTCATACACATTTAGACATACTCATATTCCACCACTAAAAAACAGGGTAGGGCTTCCCTGGTGGCACAGTGGTTGAGAGTCTGCCTGCTAATGCAGGGGACACGGGTTTGAGCCCAGGTCTGGGAAGATCCCACATGCCACGGAGCAACTGGGCCCGTGAGCCACAGCTGCTGAGCCTGCACGTCTGGAGCCTGTGCTCCGCAACGGGAAAGGCCGCGATAGTGAAGAGGCCCGCGCACCGCAATGAGGAGCGGCCCCCGCTTGCCGCAACTAGAGGAAGCCCTCACACAGAAACGAAGACCCAACACAGCAAAAAATAAATATAAAAATAAATACATAAATAAATAAAATATTTAAAAAACAGGGTAACTGAGCAAATCAGTTTCTTCCTGGCAGGTCTAAGTTTCTCATCTACAAAATAAGTTTATAGAAGTAATTCCCTGTGACACAAATATCTATGATTTTATTTGCCAAAAACTTTGCTGAACTCATTGTAGTGCCTGTGATAGTGTTATTCACTTTACCTTCATACTGAGTACCAACTATTTTTTATTTCTGAGTTATTTATCCTTCGTATCTTTCTTTTATTTTTGTGTTTCCGTACTGCCTATCAGTATTTAGATAGGACTCACTTAAAGTATATGTAAGTATATGTCTTTTACACCTATACTAGTCAGGCTTCCAAAAGCAAACAATTGGCACATTCAAAGTAGGTATCTTGAGGAGAGTTTAATAAACTATTTTATAAGTGCGGGCATTTGTTAGGAAATCACAAGGAGCAGTGCAGTACCCTGGAGCTAGTAACTGCAGGGGAGCTGTTGTCATCATTAGAAATGAAGGGACCATGGGACAGTCAAACAAGACCTCCTGCCAAGACCTGTGCTCACTGGAGAGGGAGGCAAACAATCCATGGAACTCTGCAGAAAGGAAATCAGGGAACTAAATTCCCCACCTCATTATTCTCCCTCCTCCCACCCTCCTGCTAGTGCTTCCCATTGTTCAAACCAAATCAGAGGTCAGAGGGCAAGAGAGCCCTTGGATAAAATCCGTAAGGATTATTAGCTTCTTGGGGCATGAGCATGGTGAAAATGCATGAAGAGTGTGATTCTAGAGAGAAAAAAAAATGGAAAAATTTCCAGCACAATTATTATTTCTTCTGTAGAAACCAATGGCAGTCCAACATGAGGTTACTGCAAATTCCCACCTGCTTAACAATTCTCAGAGTCACCTCTGGATTCAGTATCCTGTTTAAGTTTAAATCTAAGGTTCATGTTGCCTTATGAATGTTACTTTACCTCTGTTTCATATCAGACTTGGAACTTGGCTGCTTTCCCTTGATTCCTATAAAGCAACCATTTGCATGAGGCCGGTGTACACAGAGCAGACTTCACTAAATGGTTAGAGAAGTAGGGAGGTTTAGACACAATGATGCAATAAAATTGGATGTTCATAGTCTCCAAAGACTCAATCATCCCCACCAGTTTGGGCTCCCATTTCTTGCCATGTTTTGGGTCCTTTTCCTACCCACCATCAAATCCTAAATAAGGATCCATCTTAAAAAGTAGTTGGAGGAAACTTAGAAATCATGCAGTCCTCAAGCTCTCCTTCTCACAGAACCCTATACATTTCACTTGCTTCTGTATCCTCCCTATCATGCTGTCCTATAATTTCTTTAGTTACCATCTTGCTGCCCCACTAGACTTCAGATGCTTTTTGAGAGCTAAGTCATTATCACATCTGGATCTCCAGGGTCTACCATCATACTTTAATGAAGTAGGCACTCAATTAATGCTTCTTGAATAAATGTGTGATCTTCCAGGATATGACATCCCCGCTGTGCATGCACACACACTTTTCACCACGTACAGGTTTATAAAAACTGAGGCTCTCAGAAGAGAAATAACACACCTCAGAATCCAGGTATCCTACCTCTTCAAATTGATATTCTCCATAATACCCTGCTACTTCAGTTGTTTACATATAAGTGTGCTCAATGAATTTTCTTATCCTAGCTCTGCTATAAAACATCTTTACAGCTTTTTCTCAACAAGTTATACTTAAGAGGGACAAGTTATAGAAACAAATTTTCTCCTGATGGAAAAATTCCCTGCATCAATATCCTAGCATTTTCATCAACATGTATAAATTTGTTGTGTTTACAATATTAATTAATACTGAAAACCGCAAGTAGAATCAATCTTTGAAATCGTCATTAAACTGAAAAAAAGAGGAAAGGAATTAACACTTGGTGATGGAGATTTGGACCCTTTTATTTCTAACATTCTGCCTAATACTTTGTACCCAAAGATTTTCTCTGGTTAAGACAGCAAAGAAACAGTTCTTGCAAATGGTGTATTTTGTTTTCCTAATGAAAATCCATGAGGGAAATTTTTAAAATATTTCAAAACATCTCATTGCAAATCTGTTAACCTTTTAAGAGATTTTTGTTGTTCCATCAGAGAATGTTGCTTATAATTTCATTATTGCTCATCATCCTTTCATGACTCATTAATTAGCTTTATATCCAAAATGAACTGAATATTTTTACTCAACTATTCACACTGTCTAAAACCTGACAAAGTGAAAACACAGTATCATCTTCCAGAAACCTCTGTGCCTCCAGGTTGATCAGTTTCCCAGGTACTTCCTAGATGCTACCAACAGTGGAAAGAAAAACTTCCCCTCTGTGCTATATCCTGCAAACCTTTCCTCCCCATACCATATTCTGCAAACCCTTTCTATGCCCATAGCTTTCCATTATGTATTTTCATGACCATTATGGACAAAATGAAAGTAAAGTTTTTATGATAAAGTCACTCCAGAAATGTATTTTTCAGCCACTTGTCTTACTTGTACAAGTTCTCCACTGATTTATGTTCGACAGCGTAAAAACAGCCTTTAACTACTTTTCTTGTCATACCTGTTGACTTTTGTCTTCCTTTGATCTCATCTTATATGCAAGGAAATGATTCAAGTATATAAGGCTTTTTCGCAAACTTATTAATCAGAATCTGCTAGAGCAGAGTCAGGTAATCTGCAAGTTTTAAAGGACCTCCAATAACTGTGATGATTAACTAGGTTTGGGAACACTCCACCAAACTCAAGAATGAATCCAACACTGAAATTAATTGTGAAATACTTATGTACGTGTGTTAATGTCTTTTTTTCTGGAAAGAGGATGGTTTTTCTTTTTTAAATTTTCAAAGGCATTTTTTAAGAATGGGACAGACACATGATGAAAATAACTCATATACAGAAAGATTTGTAATATTTTAGCGTCTCAAGTATCTGACTTGAGGTCAAAATAGAATCCTCTTTCCTAAATTCTGTTCTCTACTTATTAAAAAGAACTACAGTTCCAGAGTACATGGGTCTAAAGAGCCATAACAGAATGATTCCTACCCTACGCCAAAAAAGTATTTCTAAATGTTCCTGTTAGCTTATGTGCCTTCCTTTACTGAACCTCTCAACAAACTTCTCCAGTATCATTTATTGCTTCTATATCAGTATCTACTTTGGACACTTCCACAGCCACCCTTCTCTCATCATTTATCCTGGGTTACTGTGCACAAACAGGCTGCTCACGTCCAAAGACACCGGGCAAAGGAGGAAAATGGCTCCATGCATCAACCCAGTGCTGCATCTACCCAGGGGGGTGACTTTTTTGTAATTCATATATGTGCTACCAGTGGCCCTGCCTTTTCCCACTCTTTCTTTTTCCTACTGGAAGGAAGAGCATATGCATGTACAAAAATAAGAATTCATGCATAACCTGTCCCCTTTCATCCCATAGTCTTGATTCTTCTTGGATCTTCTAAAGAATAGAAATGTTTAAGTCTATTTCTAGGTTTATGTATTAACCACAATAAAGGAAAGTCAGAGTTGAGATAATAACAACAATAAAATCTCCCTACTTAATAATTAATAGATTCTATGGTATGTCATGACTCTTAATAAGTAACTTAAATATTCATTTGATTACATTTCCTCATCTATAAAATTAAATTTCACTCACAGGGCAATTGAAAGTTAGGAGGTTCTAAAATGATAATGTACATGGAAATATTTTGTAAAACCCAACAAATGATAAAAGTATAAAATGACATTAACATTATCAATATAATTACAATTAAAATTTACTGCTGACAGAGAGAAAAATGTTTATTACTATGAGAATACACTGAGAATAAGTCTTATCTCTGATTTCAAAGAGCTTACAACTCAGTGAAGGACCTTAGACAATCTATACAAATAATTTACCATAGATTAGAGTGGAATACTAAATTCCAATTGAGTCAAGTGAATAATAAAAGCAAAATTATAGTCGTTCAACTGGCATAGTACAAGAAAGCTTGTGGAGGATATAGTAGTTAAGCTACACTTTAAAAGATGGTTAGGATTTGAGTAGAAGCAACGGTTGGGAAAGCCTGAGAAATGCTACCTTTAATTAATACTTTTTTACTTTCAAGTTCTTCCTCTAAGGAGTGTTCCAAAAATTAAATAAACTTCTGATATTCCCAGGCAAAGTCATTAGAAGCATAGCATAATGATACAATCAATAATAGATAGATCAGGATTAATAAGAGAAAGGCAATTAGGAGAAATGAAGGTCACATTGGCTTGGTGCCCTACCGTGTAAGAGCGCTGGTTGCCTTGTCAATTCCACCTTGCTCATGGTAAAGGGTTCATTCAAAAGTTTGGCATAAAAATAATCAAGTTGATAAAAGAGATATTTTCAAGTACAATATGTCCCTTTGGGCGTGGAGTAAAGAGTTCTGACTCCAAATTAAGTCATCTTTTAGGGATCTCAGAATTTAGAGGGGCTCTCCTTAGGGAAATACTCTGTGGAGAAAAGTCTCCTCTTCCTATTTGGTTTTCAGTTTATGTCTCAGGTTAGGGCATGCTTCTGAGGTCCAGCTCTAATGCTGGCTCTTTAAAAACAAACTTAGCCTCTCATACAAGTGATTTGGGCCAAAAATAAAATGAAACAGCTTTCTCTGGAGACACAGAGAATTATGAAGAATTAGAAAAATACTTAATAACCAAAAAAAAAAAATCCAGATAACACAGGTTACACTGTAACATTTACATTTGCCTTATATCTTTAGGGGCATGTAATGGAATTCATGGCAGGTGAATTTTTTATTAAACAGTAATTACTCATCAAAGAAAAGCAGGAAGGGTTTCCCTGGTGGCACAGTGGTTAAGAATCCACCCGCCAATTCAGGGGACATGGGTTCGAGCCCTGGTCCAGGAAGATCCCTCATGCCGCGGAGCAACTAAACCCGTGCACCACAACTACTGAGCGTGCAAGCCACAACTACTGAAGCCCACACGCCTAGAGCCCGTGCTCCACAACAAGAGAAGCCACCGCAATGAGAAGCCTGCGCACTGCAACGAAGAGTAGCCCCCGCTCGCCACAACTAGAGAAAGCCCGCGCACAGCAACCAAGACCCAACTCAGTCAAAAATAAATAAATAAATTTATAAAAAAAAGAAAAAAGAAAAGCAGAAGGGAGCACAAAAACACTATTAGTCCTTTCACCTTAGCCTTTCTTGTTCTCTTTCTGATGATTCTCCTGAAATTGGTCACATGGGACCTTCTGAAAGAGTAAGTACTAAAAATATTTGTTGAATTAACAAATGAATGAACGAATGAATTGATAAAGCAGAGATAAGAAGATGAAAGCATTTAAACCTAAAAAACACATG
The DNA here is from genome assembly GCF_949987535.1 of Balaenoptera acutorostrata. Taxonomy (NCBI): domain Eukaryota; kingdom Metazoa; phylum Chordata; class Mammalia; order Artiodactyla; family Balaenopteridae; genus Balaenoptera; species Balaenoptera acutorostrata. The sequence goes on along the minus strand of NC_080066.1, from coordinate 160,063,512 downwards.
GTTACCAAATAAAACCTCAGTAGCACTGGAAACAACAGCAGTGGACCCATCATTTATTGAGTGCTTACTGTATGCCAGGCATGGTGCTTAGATTTTTACACTCAGTAATGAATATTCATCACAGCAGCCCCTTGAGGTGGGTTTTACTATTAGGTCAGTTTTATAGACAAGGAAATTGAGGCTCAGTAACATGTCAAAGTTCACACAGCTCAGAAATAGCCAGACTGGAATTCAGAACCAAACCTATACAATTCCAGAGCTAAGCTCTTAACCTCTGTAGGGGTTTCTATCCCTATTATATTCTATTCAGGTTTGACAGAAGATTTCTAGATTTGGAGAAAAAGGGACAGTAAAGGAGAACTTGAACTGTTTGGTGGATGGGATGAAGATTATTAAAAAATCTTTGTGTAGGAATTTACTTGAATTGTGAATTTAGGTAAATGTATAAGACAAGCAGATTTATTTTTTATGTACATTTTCTATGCAAGATGCTACCCTATTAATCTCAATCCAATTTTGAATTATGTTTCCATATTATATATGTTTTCTTCAGTTATGGTTGCCCTCAGTAATAGTAATAGCCACAATTTTTAATAAATTCACAGATTCCACAGGGGGTCTTTAATACTTTAATATTGTTAATACACACTTCAATACTGTTAAGTGAGAAGGAAAAGTACCTGGAGTTCATGACCCAACTACTCCCAGGGTCACATGGTAATAATACTTAGTAGCCTGGGTTATCCCTACTCTTTGCAGTGGTGAAATTTTTTGTGACATAAAGAAACTATTTCTAAGCATTAATTTAATCATTCATCTTGGTGCTACCTACAGTCTGTGTTCTAGAAGCTTCAGTCTAATTCTCTCATACATTGCCTACTTCCTTGATCCACTCACTTTACCTACAAATAATTGAACCAGGTATTTTTCTAGTGAAAGGAAATGAGTTCAATTAAATTAACTTGGAAAATTAACTAATAAATTGAGTGTCTGCTGCCTCAGCTGTAAAACAAAATAAAATATAACAAATTAGAAAGGGAAGGGGGTATAATAATACTATCTGTACAACTGTCTTTACTCTGTGTTTGAGGCGATTGCATCAAATACTATAGGAAGACAATAAGAAAATGTGAGCTGCTGTGTTTAGGAGGCAGGCACTCAGGTGAAGGAAGACTTCCATTAACTAACTCTTTTCCAGAAATTCTAGAAGATTAGGTAACAAAACACTCCTGTTTTTCCCCAGAATCCTTGTCCCTCATTTCCTGTAACCAAGCGACACCAAACAGTGACTTAGCTCACTACCAGGCGATTTGATATAAGTCCTTGGAATAATGCCTGCAGTTTTCCATGATACTAAAATGCATTTTCTTCCCTAATTCTTAAGTTTTAAAAAAAAAGTGCTTCTTTATTGTAAGTATCAGATACAACACATTATCTCTATTACAGTTGAAATCACTACCTCTAATAAACATGTCTAGAGAGAACAGGTAAGAGAATAAGATAGGTATAGGGGAAAAGACTATTTAAAGTTGATAAACTTAAAAAATGAAAAAAACCAGTTATGTATTTTTCTATAAAAGGGTTTTTTCTCTTCCCATAAATCACTGTCAACTTTCTAGTCCCATACATTATTGAGTTTATCTGTATCATCATCAAGAAAATGCAGTTGTTATTCTCATTATTATTAACAAATAATTATAAACCAGGTTATTTACCTACATGATTTTATTTATCAACATCATTTTAGAGATGAAGATTTTATGCCAAACCAGCATTTAAAACCATATCTGTCTGGCTTTGAAATCTGGGATCATTTCTTTCTGCTACATTGTACCCTAAGTATAGTACTGTATATGACAATTTGTGAGAATGTTTTGTTATGAAATTATTAGTATCTGGTTAATTATATAATTTTAAGTTTGCTACATCCTTGAGGATGAATATTTTTATTCTCCAGCATTCAATTTATTGATAGGAATATACTTCAGGAGTTGTAATATATGTGGGGAAAGATGGCTATTATATAAAAATCTGATTTACAAACTTTAAATGAAATACATTTATCATTTAAGTTTATTTTTCTACAATATATCAACACGTAAAATGAAGACACTGTCTTTTAAAGATGTGTTTGCCTACTGAGGATTTCATAAGTCTCTGTAATAATAAAATCTTGTCCCTGCCTGAAAGTATCTCTATAGTTAGATCAGAGTGAAATAGAAAAAAAAATAGATTTCTTTCATGAACAATATATGTTCCATCAAAAGAACAAAGAAACAGAGCTCTAAATGCTGGGTTTTCTGCTTCCCTGAGATGTTTAAGACTGTCAGAGAATGACAGGTTCTGATGTTCTCATTCTGAATTTTAACCTTCCAACATATCCTTACACCATACTACACTCCAGGCACTCGGGGAATATGACATGAGAAATGACGTTTATTGATTGCCCTCTCTATAGAACAGAGCTGAGCCCTTTTTATACATTACCTTGTATGATCCTCACAAGATTTGTTATTAGTTTATGGAAAAACATTGAAGCATATCTCTCTACCACAACTTGAAGGAAAATACGATTGTCCATTTTATTATTATAGCAACACATAATGAGATATGTAACGCTACTTTAAAGAAACTATATGGGTTCTATGCCAGCAAGACTCAACTCTGGATAGAATGAAAGCTCCACATAGCCCCCAAAATAGGTGGAAGGATGGATACTCACGTAAGAAAAAACCCACAGGGGTTAATTTGTTATTGACCATCCAGATATGGACTAGGAGAGAGGGAATCTTACAAAAGAAGCACCCCTATCCTGGTTCTGCGGCAAGGTCTTCCCTACAAGGAAGATGGATAATAAGATTCTAGCCAAAGCAATTCAAGTGCTTCATTCTCAAGGTCTGTCACCGTTCAGCAAGTAATTAATCTAACTGCCCTTGTTCAGAGTCAGTGCTACACAAACAACCTTCAGCTATGATTTGTCTTTCCAGATTTGTCTGCTGGAGGGTGGAAAACGGGCTGCTTGTGAAAATGTTGAAGATTCCCATCTGTGTGGCAGAATTTTATTTTTTTAATTATAAATCACTCTACTGGCATCCTGACTGTGGACCGATTTCCCAAGCCTGTCTGTTTACAGGGAGAAAAGAGACTGGTCAGTTTGACATGTCTTCCAGTCAACAGGAGAGTTAGATCTCTCATGGGAAACTGATGAGTTGTCATTGTGATTTTATGCCTCAGTCTCATATCATGGCTCACATGAGTGCATCCCGAAAAAGGATACAGTAGCTGAGGATTGCATTCTGAGACTGCAACCTACAAGCTCAGTCCTGTACCTTGGCATGTTCACTGAGAGTTTCCTATGCTTGCTGTAACAAATTACCACAAACTCGGTGGCTTAAAACAACACTATTTATTCTCTTACGGTTCTGGAGGTCAGAAGTCCAAAATCAGTTTCACTGGGCCGAATTCAAGGTGTTGTCAGAGTCATGCTCCCTCCAGAGGCTCTAGGAAGACTCTTTTCCTCACCCTTTCCAGCTTCTAGAGCTGCATTCTAGGCATGTGTTGATTCTTGGTCCCTTCCTCTGTCTTAAAGCCAGCAGTGAGCATCTTGATTCAGTGGTCACATTGCCTTATTCTTTTGCATCAAATTTCCCTCTGCCTCCCTCTTATAAGGACACTTGTGATGGCATTTAGATCCCAACCAGATAATCCAAGATAATCTCCTCATCTCAAGATCTTTAATTCAATAATATCTGGCAACCTCTTCTGTCATATAGGGTAAGATTCACAGGTTCCAGGTATTAGAACCTGGACATCTTTGGGGGCCATTATTCAGCCTACCACACACCATCTTTTGAGGACTATTCTAGAAGTGAGTACATACCTCTTTCTGTATTTGATGGGAGGATACTTTAACATTTTCTTTGAAATTCAACAACCATTATATATCAATCAGGGTTCCATCAGAAAACAGGATTCACCCCAGATGGTTCACGTCAATGGGGGTGGACAGGATTAAGAGAACAAACAATGCATGTGAGGCACTCAGCAATTAGCAACAATGGGAGACTTTTACCTGACTTCCCCAGGTTGACGGGCACAAAGAGAGAACATTATTGGCGCCCAGTGAGAATAGGAACCATGAGGAGGGTCCACCTGGTAAGAGCTCTGGTCATGACAGGACAAAGCCACTGCCAGAGACCTGGTGCCAAAGTAGGGAGAGAATGAGGAAGAAACACCTGGACATAGCTCTCGACCTGCTGGTATCTCCCATTGGCCAAACCCAACCTGAAGTCACCTGGCAGGGGAGCCCAGGGGAAGCACACACAGAGGTAAGTGTCTCCAGCATAGAATATGTCAGAAAAAGGTAGAAAATGAATATAGACCTGGAAGGTGGGGAGGGAGCATACTAGCACACGTTATCCCCATATGACCTATAAAAAAATGAGTTTCAGAAAAATAGGGAATTCAACCAAAGTAAAATGACAAGTGGTTGACCTAAAATTTGAATCTATGTCTGTCTTGAGACTTGAAAATCTTTTTTTGTTTGTTTCTCTCACAGTTTACTGCTTTATAGCTTTGGAAGTTTCAGTTTGCCTCATTTTATATATCTGCTTCTGAATTGCTTAACAACAGTCAAGCAGTAAAGAATATTTCTGATTTTCATAACCATTCAATATACAAAATTATATCATCTTCTCATTTATAATCTTAAATTGGTTTGAGTCTCCTTCCCACTGTGCCTCGGCCCCAGCATTACTTCTCTAGCTTGAAGGAAAAAAAAATGTCTTTGATTGTGTTCAGTTATTCATCCTCATAGCAAATTCTGAATCAAGAATTATTAAATTCTATATTTCCTACCCCCAATTCTATGTGCGAAATAATTTAAGTTTCTTCTATGATAGATCTCAGCTTCTAAGGATATTCTTGCCTGCTCACCAATGTCCACATAGAAATAATTAATTTATAAGCGGAGTCTACTAATAGATCCATTATACTCTTAGTCCCTGCCTGATTTCCAGATTTTACATTTCTCCAGAGAAATGATTTTAACCAGCAACTCTCTCCTGTTTCTTCCAGGCAAAGATAATACACTCAGCATAACCTCTTTTACAGCCCATTTTCATGTCTAAACTGAATCCACTGCTGATACACTCACTGAATCACTCTCCCCTATCCTTCTACGGCCATCCGTGGCTCTTCACTCCTCTCCCATACAGCCCCACGCATCACCATTCTAAAAAGTCTGCACTGAGTGGCACTGTATCTGCTGCTTTGGAAATTAGAGCCTGGCTCCAAATCCCATGCACTGTTAACAAAACACCTTTCCCCTTGCCCTTCTCCTGACACCGCCTTGCAGCCGGAAACTCTCCCAGAAGAGAAGGGGAGAGGAGCAATCAATAGCGTCTCTAAACAGAAGATGCCTTTGGCAGCAGGTAGCGCTCAACCACCGCAGTGAACGGCAGGCCTCTGATTAAGACACCCGCGCGAGACTGATTGATCTTCCTGTCTGTGCTGCATGCAAACCAGCTACCTACTCCCCCTCTCTTTGCTGCTTCATTCCCCTTACGGAACGGAGAGCACTTGAAGAGAAAAGTGGTGCTGGGGTCTGCAGAGAGCTTAAAAGGAATTAGAGACAGCTGATTGTTCTCCTTGAATTTGGACTCTGTAATCAATTAGGAGAGATTTCATAGAAATGGCGATTGAAAATGAAAATTCATGGTTAGGTCACATCAACCAAGCTCCATGTGACTTTCCCCATTAAAGAGAGCTAGCTCCCAAGGGTCTGTTTGTGCAACTTGACCCAGTCCAGTTTCAGACCACCCTGGTGCTTTCCTGACACCTCGGACTTGTAGGTCACAGTCAAATGAGCCTCACAGCACTTTACATACAGCCAAACAATGGAACAAGAGGCTGGATTGTAGGTCTGCTTAATTTACTCAAGATCTCCCTAACGTGGGAAACTTTCAGGCTAATTCCATTATCTGAGACTCCAGGTGTATATTAAATACATACATGGATATAGAATACCTAATACATACATAATGGGTACATACATAAGTAGCAAAACAAGGTTCACAAAGTTGTAGCAAGTTGTAAAAGCTTATGTGAATGGGCTACATATTTTTACTTTATATATTATAAATCCATATATGTAATTATACTATAATTTATACACTACATATTGTACATTTATATACTATACTATACTATATATTGTACCAATCTATACTATAGCAGTGCAATATTATACATTTTATGTCAGGCACTGGGATCAGCCACTGTGAGAGGGAAAGCTAATAGCGGGCATTTGCATCTTACATAATATATCCAAGAATTTTATATACCATTAAACTTCCCTAAAATTCTACAGTGTGAATTTTGCCCCATTCTGCAGAAGAAATTAAAACTTAGTCAATGGGCTTCCCTGGTGGCGCAGTGGTTGAGAATCTGCCTGCTAATGCAGGGGACACGGGTTCGAGCCCTGGTCTGGGAAGATCCCACATGCCGCGGAGCAACTAGGCCCGTGCCCCACAACTACTGAGCCTGCGCGTCTGGAGCCTGTGCTCCGCAACAAGAGAGGCCGCGATAGTGAGAGGCCCGCGCACCGCGATGAAGAGTGGCCCCGACTTGCCGCAACTAGAGAAACCCCACGCACAGAAACAAAGACCCAACACAGCCAAAAATAAATAAATAAATAAATAAATAAATAAATAAATAAAGATAGCATCATGTAATGACAATTCTATTAAAAAAAAAAAAAAAACTTAGTCAAGGAACTTGTCCTACTTTGCACCATTAGTGAATAGCAGAGCTGGGATTAGAACCATTTGATTTGTTCATTGACAGGGACACAAAGAAGGATAGCTGTGGTCCCTGCCATCCAGTAATTTATAATTATATTGTGGAAATAAGACATCCACAGGTAAGAGGTCAGGTGACAATACAAAACCACATAGGAAATGTTCTGGGTGATAAAAATGACTAATTCCAAGAAGAATTGCATAAACAACAGGTACTTGGAATTAAGCAGAGAGATAGCTTTCTTTCTTTCTATTGCTCACAGCCATGCTGTCTGAAATCCTCTTCCGCATTTCCTCTTCTTCCTAGGTGTTCATACCCACCATAAACCTCTGGGCAATTATTCTCCCACATCATCTTGTCATCTATTGAAGTTTATTATGTACTTGGCCTCTGACAGTTCCTAAGAACTCAATACTTCCAACCTGCCACAGACCATATTTTCATTCATTTCACTGAACTCTTTCCAACAGTCATATCTTTCTGGAACTGTGCCTCTTTACCAAGCAAAAGAAGCACACCAGTTCAAATGAAACCAGGAGTCGTCTGAAACAAATCCCCCGAGTTCTACTTCTTCCTTCTGTCCATAATGAGTGGGGTATTTAATCACAGATATTTTTCAGGGAGAGCAGAGCTCAGAGGGTACAAGCTACTTGCCAGTCAGTGACAGAGATACAAGGCATGGTAGGAGGGAAATAGCTTTAGTAAGAGAAGGGGTCACTGAAACTTGAAAATAAACTGTAGAGAATTTAGGAAACCCTTCCATTATTTAAATCACGGGTATTTTCAAAAGTATTACTTCAGTTAGCTGCTTGCTTCCTCCTAGAAGAATATCTAGCTCCTACACAGGTTAGCCCTGTAACACAGGAGTTACAGAGTAGGATGGAAATCTCTCCAGTCCTACCTGCCTTAAAAAGAAAGAAAGGAAGAAAGGAAAAAAGGAAGGAATGAATGAAGAAATGAAGGAAGGAAGGAAAGAGGGAAGAAAGGAAGAAAAAAAATGTGATAATAACAAAAATTGATCTTAGTACATTTCTACTATTAAAAAACTGTTTTTACCCTGCCTTCTTTCAAAAGAGGATTTCAGCATTTTATATTACATACATGTAAATCCAACAGTATAAAGATGTGTAGATATAATGACTAAGCATTAAACCTAACTCTGAGTTTCCTAGTAGCCAAAGGAAAGGGAAAAAAAGAGTACAAGTTTTACACTGCCATTATTTAACAATAAGAGTCAATATCTTCATGAATGGCTAGCTTTTTGCTGCTTCTATATTATAAGGCACTTACTAGGTGAAAAGATTCTCCGTAAACACTGTCTACAATGTCTATGTCTTCATCATAATAATAGCTAGCACTAACTAATATAGTATTTCTTCTGTGCCAGGCACTATTTTAAGGGCTTTACATATATTAACCAATTTAATTTTCACAATAACTTTGGATATAGGTACTATTATTATCCTTATTTTACAGATGAGTAAATCAAAGTACAGAGGGTTAAGTGATTTGCCCAAGGCCACATAACTAGTAAGTGTTAGTAATGGGACTCAAACCTAAGCCTGGTTCCAGGATTCAAACTCTTAAACACAAGACTATGCTGGACCTCAGCTAATCCTCTATAGTAGCGTACTAAGAAGGAAGAGGATGAAGGTATTGAAGCAGGGTCACTAAAGACAAGAATTGCTAGACTTGGGGTTCAAATCTAATACTAAAGCCTACAGTTCCAAAGCCTACATCTATTCCCCTCTGATCCATAAAAAGATGGTATCCCATGGGTCTTTATACAAAGGGTATTCAAGAATTTAGAGCTGTGCAATACAGTGTTCTTGTACTGACTCTTGATAAACATTAAATCTAGGTCTGAGTTTCCTAGTAGCCAAAGCAATGGGGAAAAGAGCACAGAGGTTTACACAGTCATTATTTAATGATAAAAGAGCCAATATCTTCATGAATGACTAACTTTTTGCTGCTTCTATATTATATTAAAATTTAACTCACTAAAGATATTTCTATACAAGGTTAAATTAAGGCGGTCCAGGAATGGTACTTTCTGGTGATCTAGTTCAATTCTAAAAAATTTACTTAGTCCTGAAGAAATAGTTGAAAAGAAAATCTCTTATAAGCCCTTGAGGCAATATTTTTTCTCTTAATGTTTTGATAAAAGCTGGGTATCAGTTGTAGAAAGAAGATTCTCATGCTATGGCTATCCAAGGAGACAGAGACAATATTCAGTGTCTACTATGAGAGTTGAGGACTTTGATCTGAAGTTGCAATAGGCTATCAGAATCCAGATTTGAGCCTCAGGGTGACCTAGAAGGAAATCAAATTAGAACAAGTAGGTGCTTTGGACACAGATATTCAATACTCTCCAAAAATACGTGTACTACCCTCATATTTCCAAGTTTCTCACAGTTGAGTGAAGCCATATGGTAAGTTCTGGCCTATGGGCCATGAGGGGAAGTGATGTATATCACTTCTAGGCCAGAACATAGAGAAGCCAATGTGTTTTCTTCCTAAGCTCTGGTAATGCTGCGTTCTCATGTCCAGATGATAAAACTACAAATTGTCAGAGCTTCTCATTAGCCCGAGTCTTTGAGCAGCTATGTAGGAAACTGTTCCCTATCAAACTGTGTTGGACATGGAGAATGAGAGAGAAATTAACCTTTGGTGTTGTTGCTAGGTCATTGATATTTCAAGATTAATTTGTTTTTGCAGCAAAACCTATTCTATCCCAACTAATATAGTACTTCAATACTCCCCAGGGAGAGACTGCACCTAAAAGACTCAAATTGTCCTGGAATTTCCCAGAAATATATACTATAAAGTTACATTTTTAAGAGATATTTAACTTTCTATCAATATTACATTATTTCTACATATGATATTACATTCATAATATGGAACATTGTTTTCAAAATGAATGAATGTACCAAATTTTTAAACTCTGGGCTTTTATTTACTACTCTTCATTTTTGTCCTTCAGTCATGTTTCATTCTATGTGTTGAATGCCTGCATCTATGATAATTTTCTCTTTAAAATCAAGTGGCTGGGATTTTTTTCCCCCTAAATCTAGACACTGTTGTTCTGCCATTTTAAAAGTGTTAAAAATCTCAGTTTCAATCTACAGCTTGTCATAACATGAACTAACTCCACAGGCATGCCTTTGGAGTAGGTACAGTTAAAATATTAAATAATAGCCTGCATAATTATCCCCTTGGGAACTGTCCCATATCTCAACCACCAGGTGGCAATTTTATCACATTATATGTCCCATTAGGTAAGCAATGGCCTAAATGGTGTGAACAGATGATTTTTTTCCTCTGCAGTTTTGTGCTGTAAGGAAAGGCTGAGAGACACCAGAAACAGAGCTCAGGACTGTAGGTGAAGAGAGATTGAAGCCCTCCATTGTCTGGAAGGCGAGAAGTACTTGCTTTCAATTTGTTTATGATTATGTCAAATGTACTGCAATGGGTTCCAAACTCTATACGCCAAAGGAATAACTTAGCAGTCAGCTGAGATCACATAAGGATAAGAGTAAATTTAGGGTACCTACAGGCACTTGTCACTCTAATAGTAGAAGTCAGATTATTTTGTGGGAAACCATAGACCTTAGACTAAACCTTTTCCCTTAACTAAGACTACCAGTTTGAGGTTCAGTATGTTCACTGTTTTTCTACACTTAATGAATACCCGCTTAGTGGCCCTCAAGTTTTAGTGCACCAGAATCACCTGGAGAGCTGGATCCCGCCCCAGAGTTTCTGATTCAGTATGTATGGAGTGGAGCCTGATAATTTACATTTGACCCCAGGTAAAGCAGGTAATGCTTATTCAGGAAACACACTTTAAGAACCATTGCTCTACTATGTGCCAGGCCCTGGGATAAATCCTGGAGATACCACAGTGAACACAACATAGTTGCTGCCTGACAGAACTCCTTGTTAATTGTAAGAAATCTGACAATACTTCAACTTTTTGAGCTTCATTTTTCTTAACTATAAATGAGGATAATATCATTTATCTCATAGATTTTCTACAGGATTAGATAAAATATAATATATGCAAAGATTTTCTCTCAGTACTTACAAAATAGAAAGCTCTCAATATATGGTAGCTCTTAAGAGCTAAGCATCCTTAGAAGGAAGCAAGCAGCTATAATCCAGTGTGAGAAGGGCTAGTGTCTACTCCATCTCCAGCTGAAGTAACCACCCATCAGGAAGCTCTTTCCAACAATCCCTTTTCCCCTTCCTACCAAGGGCAGATAAAGAAAAGGAATTAGCATCTGTTAGTATTAGGAGTTGAATTATTTAGGATTCTTTTAGATACGTGTGATAAAACTCAACTTATACAAGCTTATATAAAGAATAAAAAACATTAGCTTATGGAACTGAGAAGTCCAGAGGTGGAAATTATTTAGGGCTCTATGGGATCCAGGTGTTCCCTTGAGATATTGAGCTCTCTCGAGCTCTCTCTCTCTCCCCGCCCCCCTCTTTTCTCTCTCTTCCTTCTCTTTCTCCTTTTCCTACTCTTTCCCCATTGCTACATCATTAATGTCTTGATTTTTATAGAGGCTCTCTCTACGAGATGAGCTTGATGGTCATGGATGAACCCTGATTGAATCAGGTGCCCATCTGTAATGGACTGAAAGGTGGCCCCCAGACAATATGGCTACCCAGAACCTGTGAGTGTGACTTTATTTGGAAAAGAATCTTTGCAGATGTAATTAAGTTAATGACCTCTACCTGAGATCATCTTGGATTAACTGCGTGGATTTTAATTCCAATGACATGTGTCCTTGTGAGATACAAAAAGGAAGAAGACACAGAGGACAAGTTGATGTGAAGACGGAGGCAGAAATTAGAGTGATGTGTCCATAAGCCAAGGAACACCAAGGATTGCCAGCAACCACCAGAAGCTAGGAGAAAGGCATAAAACAGATTCTCCTTCAGAGTCTCCAAAAGGAACTAACCTTGCTAACACCTTGATTTTAGATTTCTGGCCTTCAAAAATGTGGCAGAATAAAGTTCTGTTGTTCAAGAATTAATTTCTCTTTCTGTTGATATTTTTATGGCAGCCTGAGGAAACTAATACAGCATCCTTTGGACCAATTCCTGAGGACTTCTGGTCAACCAGGTCTCGGTCTCTTGCCCAACCCTTCAAGCAGAGGGCATAAAAGAAACTATTATTGACAGCCTCAGCAGAACCATAATGGTTTGGGGCATTTCCCAAAGAGACTGATGATGAGGAAGAGGAGAGTGATAAAATAAAGCTAACTCTCACTTGGTGAATGCTTACTATATTTCAGACACTGCTAGATTTATATGCATTACTGCACTTGATTTATAGAACAACTTGGGAAGGAGGTATTTTCAGCCCTATTTTATAGATGAGTAAGCTACAAATCAGAGGTTAAATAACTAGACAAATACTGAATTAACAGTGGAACTAAAACCTGGACTCTGTCTTTTCTTTTGAAACGCATGTTTTGACAACTATATTAAATGTTCCCTGCCATTCTCACCCCTCAAGTTAGTCATACAACAAATAAGCATTTCTAGGATTTGAACCTAGGTGTATCTGACTGTCTTGACTCTTTGGTAGGACAACAGGCAGCTCCTGTGGGCTTCCATGCTTGGCAGGGAGCAATGTTCAGGATAATCAACCTGCTTTTAATACAATTACTTGAATTCAATTTAGCAGTATCTCCCTTAGTGATATCCCAAGGTGCCCAGGAAGGATGTTAAGATCACAGTCACTTCTCAAGGACTTTTATTTTGATCAGGTCCTGGGTAAGTTGCCTGGGGCCCAGCATGCTTCCAGGAGCAGTCTTGGATTCCAAAGTGCATGCTCTTTTTACAACATCTTACCACCACATGTGAAAGAAAGGACACTACTTTAACTCTTTAACAGAGGCAGTTGAGAATGTACAGGATAATTACTTAGCAAGACAGCATACCATATGGGCAAGCAGCATAGTCTATGACTTAAATAAGGCCATGGAGGGAATTCCCTGGTAGTCCAGTGGTTAACACTCTGAACTTTCACTGCTGAGGGCCTGAGTTCAATCCCTGATGGGAGAACTAAGATCCTGCAAGCCACGTGGCATGGCCAAAAATAAATAACTGAAATTTATTAAAAATAAAAGATTTCAGTGTTTTTTGTTTTTTTTTTAGTTTATTTATTTATTTATTTTTGGCTGTGTTGGGTCTTCCTTTCTGTGCGAGGGCTTTCTCTAGTTGCGGCAAGCGGGGACCACTCTTCATCGTGGTGCGCGGGCCTCTCACTATCGCGGCCTCTCTTGTTGCGGAGCACAGGCTCCAGACGCTCAGGCTCAGTAGCTGTGGCTCACGGGCCCAGTTGCGCCGCGGCATGTGGGACCTTCCCAGACCAGGGCTCGAACCCGTGTCCCCTGCATTGGCAGGCGGATTCTCAACCACTGCGCCACCAGGGAAGCCCCTCAGTGTCTCTTTTAAATGTCCTATTTTCTCTTTCCTGCAAGCCATTCTGATGCTGACACTTGCTTTTATACATTGTTGATCTATTTCCATGGTTTTCTACATAAACAACTTCCTGTTTCAATGTCAAATCACTGGAAAAGTTTTGAAGAAATTTTAGTAAGCAAAATGTTAATATACCACTAATGTCCATAACTAAATAAAAATATCAACACTATAAGTAGCTATGACCAATTTGATGCATACATGGGTAATGATGATTATGTTCATGGCAGCCAGCTGAATGTATAACAACTGCAAAATATCATAGATACTAAAATGTGAAAAAATGTGCCTCTGAGAATCAACAAAACATAATAAAAGTATATTAATAGTAGCATTGTCTGTAATAACAAAAATTTGGAAGGGAAAAAAATCCTAAATATTCTTCCACAGTGGATAAGTTAATAAATTAGTGAACCCTCACATAGTGGAATACTATGCTTCCCTCAGAGGATGAGATGACATTATATGAACTGATATGGAAATATGTCCACAGAATACTGTAAAATTTTAAAAATAAAAAAGCAAGATGAAAAATGGTAAAAAAATAAAATAAAGTAAAATAAAGTAAGTAAGGCCATGGAATCAGACTGCCTAAATGCAGATGCTGACCACTTCTTAGGTTTATGATGCTAGGCAAGTTATTTAGCCTCCTATGTTCAGTTTCTCATTTGCAAAATGAGGAGAATAATAGTAACAACTGGAAAACTGTTACAAGAATTAAAGGATTAGCATATTTAAAGTATTTAGAACTGTGCCTGACACATGGTAGTTGCTATATACATGTTTGTAAAATAAAATTAAATAAATGATGCATATTCATTTCAAAATAGGGATGGTTCTTCCTATCACAATGGAAAACAGTAATGATAGCTTAAAAATGACTAAAGAGAATTAAGCCAAGGTAAAGTTTTAACACTTAGGATGAACTGGGTTGAATAGATTCAGTTATGACCTTTCCTTTCTTGTGAAAGTTATCAAAGAATGTGACTTTACCTCTTGGCACCTGTGCAAGATATCTTCCATTCCCCCATCAGATGTACTCTCTACCCTAAAAGGGATCTGGATTGAGTTAACAGGCTCCCTTGACCTCTGGCTTCTGGTTTGGTTGAACCATCTTAAGGGGATTATAAAGCAGGAGGAGAGTATGATCAGGTTTTTGTCTCCTGGCTTGCATTTTCCCTTGGGTTGACTGAATCCCAAAGGACATAGATCTGAGATGCCCTGACCACAGCTACTCTTTTCAAATGTGATAAATACACTTTTCTTTTCAGTCCTAAAGGTAATAATGGCTCACCATGAACCCTAGTCCTAGGATACTTTACCATCTTTTATTGGTTTCCCTGCCCACACCTTGTAAACAGTCTATTTATAAATCCCTCTTCATTTATCCAGTTTGAGTGTGCCATCTGTTTCTTCCAGGACCCTGACTAAGACAGCACTCCGCGGGAAATGTCCTCTCATTATTCACTCTTCATAAATAAATTCTACAATGAAAAGATTACTCTTATAGTAGAGTTATTTAAATTCCGGATCTACCAGCTCAAATGAAGCAACTATAAAGTCAAAATGGATTTTCTTAGCTTCATCAATTAGAAAACAGCCAATGGAATGGCTATTCTCCTTTGGAAGGTGGGGTGTCCATGGTTTTTATAATCTGGCCAGAAACCCAGAATTTTTGAAGCTCTGTTTGCCAACCATGCTCCCCTTGGTCCCGCTCAATTCTGAAGGGCAACTAACACACATAAACAATAACAGAATCAAAATTCAAGTGCTACATTATTTATAGCTATCAACCCAGCATGTATGCCAAATCTAAGGCTTATTGGTAAAAGGCTATACTGATGTTCTATACTTCTAAATATAAATTTTGGAACCAGTTAAAGAAAAAAATAATTCCAAGGACAAAGAAAGCCTGGGCTCATGCCTTTATAATATGTAACACTTCCCCTTAGTAAATTGTAGACCCATACAAATTATATAATCAATCATATTAACTCCCTTTCCCTTGAAAAAAGAGAGAAGAGAGCTTAAAATACTCATATCCTAAGTGTACAGAAGGAAAGCATAATAGGGACACCAATATATCATACCATGAAATGATTATTAACTCATTGAACTCCAGTGTGAAGAGGGAATTTGATATCTTCTACTCCAGAATCCAATCCCCTCCTTTATGTACAGAACATCAGCATTTGGCAATATTTTAATTCATTATTTTCAGAAAAGATTTGCAGTCAAATAAGTCAGAGAAGCATTAGATTTTGCAGAGTTCCCACCAAGCTACCCCTCCTCTATATTTCCAGTTCTCATGGGCTCTAGAAATGCCATTTCCTCCCTTGGCCCCTCCAGACCTAAGGGATTATAATGGCTTCCTTAAGCTGCTGACTTTAAATACCCCATCATCCCTTTTTTATGCCCTTTACCCTACTCATACTTCTATATGTGGGTTGTCATTAAATTCTCTTCATCTAAGCACCTGGGAAAAAGTATTTGAAAAGCTGTAGAGGAATTACTCTTTCGAACTCCATCCCTGACCAAAGAAGATAGAGTTTCAGGATTTACCTTGATCCCGTTATATGTGCTAGACACTCCACTCTGCCAGCGAATACACACATGGAGAAGGCACCAAGTCAGCTTTAGTTTACAGATGTGGAAATTGAGACATGGAAAAGGCATGTGATTTCCTTAAGGTCATTTATTGATAAATGGCATTATCAGAATTTGAACCCAAAATCTCTTATTAAAAAGAACAGAGAAGAAGGCTAATTAAAGGTTAGGGCTCAACTTGAAGAGGAGAATGTAGAAATTTAAAGATTTTGATCAATAATTCTCTTTTGATATAAACCCCTGATCCTGCTTCTACTAAGCACATGTAAGTGAAATATGGGTCACAGTCTGCTATTTGCAGGGTTTCATTCCAGAATGAACCCGTGAATATATGGCTTATTTCCCATGGCAGTGCCATGTAGGGACTCATACTCAGCACACCTTATAGTTACCAAAATTAGAAATACCAGTGTGCAAATGTCTCTGCCAAGACAACAAACTTGAAATTTTAAAGAAAATGGGGAAAAAAAATAGGAAGAGAAATCTCAGAGGGCTTTTGAAACAACCTAAAAAGGGAATCGGAACCAAAAGAGAGCAAAGGTCATCGCTCAGCACAAAGTAAAATAATAATGATGATGATAGCTAACATTTATTGAATGCTTATTATTTTCCAAGCATTGTTATAAGTGCTTTGTGTTTGTTACCTCATTAAATTTCACAACCATCATATGAGGTACACACTATTTTTTTTTTTTTTGGTACACACTATTATTATCCCCTTTTTGCATACAAGAAGCTGAGGCTCAGTGACATTAATTAACTAGTTTAATTAACACCTAGAAAAGAATATTTCATTTGATCTGTATTTTCAGCCACATTTCATGAGAAGGAGTCTGTGTTTCATGCTGCCAAGACAATCGGATAGGGCTGGCAGTTCTAAAAGACATTTCTAAAAGACCTGCTGGGCTGGAAATAATTGAAGCCAGACCCTGCACCCTAGTCCTTTTTCTTAGCTGCATTTCACTTAGCTAGCTGGAGAACAATTATCTTAATCCCTGTCTTTTCTGTGCTCTAAAATGTCACATTAAAGAGTAATCATCCATCAGTTAGCCTTTAGCCTTATGGCATTTAATTAGTAACTCAGTTTCATTCATGTGAAAGTCCTGAAAGAGTCTACTAACCTGGGGACAACTGTATGTTGAACTTGAAAGATGGTGGGCTGTCTGAGCTAACAATCCAAGAACTAAATGGCAGTTCGTTCCCATTCTCCAATTCACATCTAAACTCAGGAACTATGTGATGACCTTCTCACTGCTAGAAGAAAAACTGAGAGGGCCTAGTTCAACAGGTATCTAGCCATAATAAAATCCATGGTTGCTACTAAAATTCCTGTGTCTAAAATGAGAGTCAACATGATGTATAAGAAAGAACATAGGACTGGAAGACACAAAAACATGGGATCAAATCTGGATGTGGCTACAAGTACTAGTTAATTTCCAATTACCCCTAACCCATTCTATTCTCCATTATTCTCTGACCTACTCTGTGCCCTGAGAGTCTGGCTCTGGCAGCTACCTTGACTGTTAGCATCCAGTTGGGTTCAACCAATGGAAGGCCCCTGCAGGAGATATGATGGCAGAAAGTGATAGGGGTTGAGTATCTTTTCCTTCTTTCACACCACAGCTCTGGCAGTAGCTGCAAGACTCCACTACCACAGTTCCCACCAGGTTTTCCCTCCTCTGTATTTCCAGTTCTCACTGGGCTCTAAAAATATAATTTCCTCCCTTGGTCCCTCCTGACCTAAGGGATTGTAATGGCTTCCTTAAGTTGCTTGTCTCTGAGCACCTCATCATCCCCTTTTTATTCCCTTTACCCATACCTCTATACGTAGGTTGTCATTAAATTCTCTTTATTTAACCATGAGGAAATAACTGTTTCCTGCTAGTATTCTAACTGACACAGCTACTCGCTTGTCAGCCGTGTAATCCCAGTCCTTTATGTTTCTTTAGTCTATTTGATCAACTGAAAAAAAGGAGATAATGATATTTACTTTGCAATGTTCTTGTAGATAATATATGCTATATGTTCTTTGAGGTCATGTATGTTGAGTTCTTGGCTTACATTAGGCAAGTGATATAGGGCAACGGAAGACCTAAAAATGTAAACTCTAACATGTTATTACATGACCTCCCTTGTATGTTATATTTAAATTCTCATTAGCCTATCATGCTCATGATTATAGATTCTTTATTTTGTCTTTCTATTTATCTTCCAAAACTTTGATCATGATCTACTCATCTGCATTAGATCAGCAGAGATGAAAAGGGAATACATGGAATTAAATTTAATTCAACAAAAATTTACTGAGCATGTATCCTATGTCATGCATTGTATTCAGCACAAGGGACACAGTGATGGGAATGAAGTGAGTCTCTTTCCTCAGAGTATTTAAAGCTAGTGGGGATAAACTGTAATTTTTGGTTTAGTTTTTTTTTCTTTTAATGTAAAATTTAAATATACACATAATGAGATGATACACTAATCTGAAGTGTATATTTGCTGTTAAAATAAAAGCACACACCTATGTAACCCAAATCTCTATCACAATATCAATCCAAAAAGTTTTCTCATGTCAATTCCCAGGCAGTTCCTGTCCCTTTCTCCCTAGTGTTCTGATGTTTTTCATCATAGATTCATTTTCCTTATACCCCTCATGTAAAATGTCATTATTCTCTAGATGCTTCAAAATTTCCTCTTTATCCTTGGCTTTCAGCAGTTTGATTATGCTATGCTTTTGTTTTTGCTATTTTGTTATTGCCCACAGGTCCCCAAGGCTCTGCTCATTTTTTTCCACAATCTTATTTTCTCTGTCTTCAGATTAGTCTTCTATTGAGTTATCCTTAAATTCACTGATGACTTTCCCTCTCATTTCTATTTTGCTGATAAGCCTATCTGGGGAATTTTAATTTTGGTTATTTTTTCAGCTCTAGAATTTCCATTTATTTCTATTTCTCTACTGAGATTTCCTATGTTTCCATGTATTATCAGCTTTTTTTTTTTTTTTTACTTCACTGAGTATCATTATAATAGCTGTTTTAAAACCTTAGCTCATTCCAACATCTGAATCATCTCATGGTTGATTTCAGTTGAATTCCTTTTCTTTTGAGACTGGTTTTCCATATACCAAGTAATACTGTATCCCAAACATTGTAAATACTGTGTCATAGAGACTCTGGATCCTGTCATACTCCTCAAAAGAGTATTAATGTTTTTGTTTTTATATGCAGTTAACTTGGTTGTACCTAGTAGGCAAACTCTCTTTTGAGTAGCAGCTCAATTTCAGTTCAGTCTTTATGATTAGCTGTGAAGATTTGAGACTTCTTTGCCCTTGCCTGGATCAGGAGGCCAGCCAGAGATGCAAACAGTATTTCATTATTTTTAAATATTGAGTTGGCTGAAAAGTTTTCCAAAACATCTTACAGAAAAACCTGAACCAACTTTTTGGCCAGTTCAATAGAATTTGGGGCTCCCTCTCTCTGGTTCTCTCCATCCCAGGAGTTGCCCCTCTCTTTTTCACGGTTAGTGTCCTCCAAATCTATACTCTATTCTACAGACCATAAAGGCTTTAGATTTCTATTTGAGTTTTGACCACCCTGTACTGTAGTAACATTGATCTATCCACAGGATAAAAGCCATTTTAAAGACAAGAAACTCAACTGGCTCTGGTCCATTCTTACAAGTTTCAACTCTCCCACCAGAGTATGCCTGCTTTTTTCATTCTCCAGTGCCTTCAGGTCATTGTTCTCTTGTATCTTGTCTGAAGTTTAAGTTTTTACCTACAGGAGAGCTGGAATGAGAAGAAATCCTAGAGACAAAATGTAAACCTGAAATTTGCATATACAATTGATATATGTTTTGTTGTGGAAAGGGAAAGTGTAAGAAGTAAGAGGAATACACAGGAGATTAATATACATAATATATATTAGAAGGTACAGAAGGGCCTCCTGTAAGGAGCATTAGCTAAGCAAGAATTGGAAAGGTATGTAGAAATTAGCTAAGCCAACAAACGCTTGGAGTTAGAAAGAATATTTCAGATTTTAAAAATAATAATAAAATGTCTCTGTGCAGGTCTTATTGGTGTGGGAGATAGTACTAAATCTTTGTAACAGAAGATTCATAGCTTATTGAAATATAAAGTTTGAGGTTTGGAGTATAAATTCAACTATCTTGGGTTTAAGAGACTTATATATATAAAGTTTTCCAACCACACCTCATCTAGAAAAAATTAAAAACAACAGTAGCTTTATATATAGCTTATTTTCAGAGAAATGCTAATTAAAAGACAGTCTGATAAGCAAATTAGGCTGACTTTTTTGTGTATTATTAAAAATAGACTCATTTCTTTTTATCACTTGCTGCATAAACACTTTAAAGAACAAAAAGTTATAAAAATTCAAGGTCCTACCATTCACTTATTTATATTTTTATAATTCATGTAAGGTAAACATAGACATCAAAGTTAATATTACAAAAGCTGTTGATATGATAGAAGTTACTCAGAGTTAGGACAGGAAAACAGAGCTGTCATTTTCTGACTAGACAGTCTCAGCGCTGTTGTGCTATCAACAACAACGGTACAAAGTCAGCCACAAGTGAATACTTATTACCTGCTGATTTATTTTTGGCTTAGTGCTTTCAGGTTTTCTTTGCTCTGCATGGCTTATAAATAACAAAATTCTTTACAGATTGAACCTAATTCTTGCTGCAGCAGGTTTGGCAAAGTATGAGATACATCAATGGTCTCTTCTCTTTCTCCTTCAAATGCTGAGCCTCCAAACTCATCAGTTGAAACTGTTTTTACAATAGATGCTAAAGAATTTACTAAAATTTTTCTATACAAACACTAATAGCCATCAATTATTTGAACCCTGAAAAGAGAATAGGAAGCTCGACTATGACTCAAAGGACAGTGAGTAGCATAATGTACTGTTCTGTTGCTTATTAGTAAACTTAAAGAAAGAATGACCTTCAACAAAACATTATTACTGAAAAAAAAAAAAAATGCTGAACAATGTCATCCTAAGTCATAGCAGCTAACATCCACCAGAACTGAAAAAGAGTCAAGTGATTATGCATACTCACTCAAATGGAACAAAATAACAATGCCTCCTGGCAAACTTAGTACTCTTTTTCTATTTGCTAGTATAAATATACCATGCATATGTCTGAGGTATGGTTCAGTCCGATACTAAACATTGTTTATTGATGACATTAAGAAACGTCTGGAGGCTGTGTGAGAGGAGCACAATGGTTGTCCTTATTTTTGTAGGAGAAATGGACAGACTGTCCAGGAAAACATTCATTTTAAGAAAAGATAAAACTGGCAGGTAAGCTGAGAAGCAAAATCGAGGACAGAATGTTATCCTTCACCCGAATTTGTCTCATAGAGCAGTCCCCATGTACTGATCCTTCCAAACCTGAAGAGAGAAAGTGGTGAGCGCTAGAATCTGAAAGCTCTATATCTACTTGCAAACGCTCTAAGAGGAGGCAGCCAACGTGCCGCCAGCACACTGGGACTCCAGAATGGAGTGCAGGTTGCAGGAGAGACGTGCTGTCACATCAAAACAGCAGACGACTCCCAAAGCTACCATGGAATCATGGCATGCTTCAGAACCAGCACTGGACACCGCCAGCTGAGATGAAGAGGGGTCTCCCACAACCCAGCAGGGATTAAAAGCTCAGCCAGAAAAGGAGGAAGCTGAAGACCATCACATCATCCCTGAGGAGACTTCTTTATGATCCCACAAGCGATATGCCCTAGTGACTTCCAGAAACAATGGGGTGATTTCTCAGGGAGCTGAAGCCTCACTGAAATAGATGTTGATGATAATTACAGACACTGTGCGAGTTGCTTTCCTTGCATTCACTCAATCCCCACAATAACTCCATGAGGTAGGTCCTATGAGTACCAGCATTCCACATGGGAATACACTTAGACTCAGCAACTATATCCCCACTTCTACCTTCAGGTTTTTATGGCCTAAGGAGACAAAAATGTGATAAACTTTTAACAAGCAAGGATTCCAAAACTGGTGCCTTCAACACACTGGAATATTTATGAGTATATTAACTTGGCATTTTCCTAGTACAAATTCATGTGCAAGACAGGTTAATAAACTCAACTGTCCAGCACTAGAATGGGTTCTTGTTTCTGCGGCATCCCTTTTGTCTGGGAAGAGCCCTGAACACCTTCACAACTGTCTTCCATGCACCTGCCTACTTCCTGGCCTAGTACTGAGCTGCCTCAGTTTCCCTGTCCATCACACTACTTCCTTACTGATGCTAAAATTCTACCTGATTCAGCATTCTGTTTGGCTGAGGTCTGAACCCTCTCCTAGAATTATATGAAGAATAAAATTATATAAAGAATAAAAAGAAGCCAAATACTCAAAGTAAGGAAAAAGCTTATGCTAAGTCAATTTTTTGAAACATTGGATGGACACTAAAAGAGGTGAATTGGGGAATTTGTAAGTAGTAAGTATAACATGACTACACCTATTTTCAGCTTTATATATGATTTTTAATATCTTAACATTTAGGTATCTGTTTACAGTATATCATGTGGTTTTGCCTCAATTGTCTCATATGATTCCTAGAATATTTGCAGGAGGTTAGGCAGGTGCTTGTTAGAGAGGCAATATAATGGAATGGAGCCAGAATGTCTGGGTTGAAAACACGATTTTACCCACTTATTGTCTGTACAACCTCGGCCAAGTAACAATCTCTATGGGACTTGGTTTCTTCAGCTATAAAATGGGATGTCAAAAATAGTACCTACCTTTAGTGTTTTGGGGATAAACAGATGAGATAATATAAATGAAACACCTGGCACATAATAAACACCTTATTCCATGCCAGGCATAATTCTAAGTGTTCTATGTATACCAATTAATTTAGCCCTCACAATGGAGTAGATATAACCATCTATGTTTTATATATCAGAAAACCACAGCACAGCAAGGTTCATAACTTGCCCAAGGGCATGTATTCGCTCAGAGTGTTAGATCTTTGTTCTTTTTTCTTCTCATTAAAACTATTCCCTTGTTTACAGATAAAGAAACAAAGCTTGTAAAAGTAATGTGCCCACATTATTCCATTAGAAAACGGTGAAGTTGGAAGCTATATTCATCTTCTTTACCCTATTCATGTGATGAACAAAAGAAATCATAGAATCATGTGAACTATGCGAAGATGTTACAGAGTATACAAGAACTCTGCACTTTTGCACTAGCGTTTATTGAAATGTTAATATAATAGGGCTTTCATGAAATAGATTTTTAAAAATAAAATAAAAGCCTTTCACAAAATGACTTTGAGAAGATAGTCTAGCTAATATGGAACCCTCAAATATACCCCTAAAGAAGCTATTAAACATCAGGGTCTGTGGAGTAACTAAATAATTCAGTTGTTTACTGGTGTTTCTTAACATGAATTTATGTTATGGGCAATTGCCCGACTTTTTTTTTTTCTCTCAAGCTCCCAACCCACTTGGGATAGATGAAAATAAAACGGTGAAGAAAGAACGAACAGGCATCAATGAAACAATTGTTCTGGGCCCACTCCCACACAAATCACTATAGGATACCAGCACAGAAATGCAAATGTTACAAAAACACCAATATTGATCTAGTATCAACCTACCTCTAACATGAAATCCATATTCATTCTGCAAATATAGTGAGAATATATAGTTACTAAATAGAGTGTGCCACTAAGCCAATCATCAAAATCAAGTGGTAAAGCTTCTCACAGTAACCTCAGAGATGCCCTAACCCTTTCCGATTTGGTTTTCTTCCTTCTAGTTTTATTGAGATATAACGACATACACCACTGTATATGTTTAAGTCATACAGAGTAATGATTTGACTTACATACATCATGAAATGACTACAACAATAAGGTTAGTCAACATCCATCACTTCATGTAGATAGAAATTAAAGAGATAGAAAAAAATATATTTTTTCCTTGTGATGAGAACTCTTTGGATTTTCTCTCTTAACTTTCATATATAACATACAGCAGTGTTAGTTATATTTATCATGTTGTACATTACACCCCTAGTGTTTATTTATCTTATAACTGGAAGTATGTACCTTTTGACCACCTTCATCCAATTCCTCCTCCTCTCACCCCCCACCTCTGGTAACTACAAATCTGATCTCTCTTGCTATGAGTTTGTTTCTTTTTAAAATATAATTGACCTGTTTGGTTTTTGCCTTTACTCAACACCTACTCTTTGTTCACTGTTGTAAATTCTTTATGAACTACATTTTGTTAAAATAAGAGTTTGCATGGAGAGTTGAGGCTTTAGTTGCCTTGCCCTTGTTGCCATTACCACTGGGCATGGAAGAATCAAGGGATGCCCAAGTTAGTCCCCAGGTTCTAGACATAACTGTTCCACCCCCTACTGTGTAGCAGCAATTCTAACTCCTCATTAGTAATAAAGGTGATTACCCCCATTAGTTCAGTAGCTTCTTTCTTTGCTACTGGTAATTAGCATGATGAACCTGAAGAAATTAAGTCTTAATCACAGCTTCAAGATCAGTTGATAAATTCTTTACTGTATCCTGATTGAAGTGTTCCTTCCTGGGACCTGGAAGCTCTATTGGAACAGAGCTGTGGGATAGTAAGCACATATTTCACATACCAAATAGGTCCCTGGGAGTTATGGTGAAATGTACCAATTCTACTTCCATCCCTTGGTTCCTGTATCCGTATATTCTAGCTACTGGAGACACAGTACTATACATTGGTCATTGATTCGGCTCATGTACTGCATTTTGGAGGTCAGCATCAAAACCACAGAGTGCGGGGGCTTCCCTGGTGGTGCAGTGGTTGAGAATCTGCCTGCCAATGCAGGGGACACGGGTTCGAGCCCTGGTCTGGGAGGATCCCACATGCCACGGAGCAACTGGGCCCGTGAGCCACAACTACTGAGCCTGCGCGTCTGGAGCCTGTGCTCCGCAACAAGAGAGGCCGCGATAGTGAGAGAGCCGCACACTGCGATGAAGAGTGGCCCCCGCTTGCCACAACTAAAGAAAGCCCTCGCACAGAAACGAAGACCCAACACAGCCAAAAACAAATAATTAATTAATTAATTAAATTAAAAAACAAACAAACAAAAAAACCACAGAGTGCTTTTCTTGACCTGGTAATGTAGCCAAGATTTTAACAGGCAATCCATCGTTATTCTATTAAGCCAATTCTGGGTGATGGAATACATGATAGCTAATACAGTCAGCCCTCTGAACCCACAGATTCAACCAACCACAGATCCAAAATATTTGAAAAAAAAAAAAATTCCAGAAATTTCCCAAAAGCAAAACTTGAATTTGCTGTGTACAGGCAACTATTTACATAGCATTTACATTATATTTATAACTATTTACACAGCATTTACATTGTGTTAAGTATTATAAGTAATCTAGAGTTGATTTATAAAGTACGCAGGAGAATGTGCAAAGGTTATGTGCAAATACTATGCCATTTTATGTAAGGGACATGAGCATCTGTGAATTTTGGTATCTGTGGGGGTCCTGAAACCAACCCCTTGCAGACACCAAGGGATGACTGTATAGTCTTCTCCTCTATGGATTCTTTGATCTGAGGCAATGTTGTCATTAGATCAGGCATTCTGTGTTCCTTCTGGAATGGAACAAGATGGAATAAGGGTAATGAAGGCAAACACAAATCTAGAAGAATACACCTTTGTAGAGGAAGGATTTCTGCCATCTCCAAGAAACATAAAAACATCGAAACATGGCAAATATAACCACTGACTTCTCTCTCCAGGGACAGTAACTCCTCTGTGCTTCTGGATTGGGCACTGAGCTGTACACGTACATGTACAGGGTTACCAAACCTCTACCTCAGCAGGAAACCCCAGAGCAGAAGAGAGGTTTGCCGCACGATCTACATGAAGCACTGCCGTGTTGGATCTGCATGTGTTGGTGAGAGCCCATAAATTGCTGGTTGCCTCAGCAGCAGCTGGAATAAGACAAGGGTGAGGCCAAGATGCTCTCAGTTGGCACATAATATAAGGTCTAGTGTTTTAATTTTTAAAATTACAGTTACCTATTACACAGTTATTGGACTCATGAACATAGTCATTAAGAATAACAGCAGGGGGGCTTCCCTGGTGGCGCAGTGGTTGAGAATCTGCCTGCCAATGCAGGGGACACGGGTTCGAGCCCTGGTCTGGGACGATCCCACATGCCGCGGAGCAACTAGGCCCGTGTGCCACAATTACTGAGCCTGCGCGTCTGGAGCCTGTGCTCCGCAACAAGAGAGGCCGCGATAATGAGAGGCCCGCGCACCGCGATGAAGAGTGGCCCCTACTTGCCACAACTAGAGAAAACCCTCGCACAGAAACGAAGACCCAACACAGCCATAAATTAAAAAAAAAAAAAGAATCAGCTGGCCATGATATCCTCTATTTAAAAAAAAAAAAAAGAATAACAGCAAATATTTACATAGCACTTTCTATTTGTCACACATCCATCTAAGGGCCTTACATATAGTAAGTCATTTATCTTCACCACCAACCTATAAGTGAAGATAATCAGGTATATAAGGAAACTGAGGCACAGAGTAGTTGTGTAAAGTATCTAAGGACACAATACTAGTGAGTGAAAGAGCCAGGACTTGGACCCAAATTTTCACGTTGCCTAAAAGGTAAATGGTTCTGCAATAACCTTAAAATCAGAGAAAGGATACATATGCAGGCAACTAGAAGCCAGGACTTGTCTGTGGGGGGAGGGGAGTCCTGGAGGTGAGGAGGGACATGGGAGATGTTATCCCAGGCCTCATGGGGCCAATCACCTGGAAGTGACTGGCCCATGTTGCTATCGCCCTTGATGTGCTGGGACCTGTTAAATCACCAGGTAAATGCCTCCCAAATAAAATGAAAGAATCAAAAACTACAGCTCACAATGCCAAGAGCAGGAGTTCTTAAACATTTTGTGCCTTGGATCCTTTGTCATTCTGGTGACAGACAGAATATTTTTAAATACATAAAATTCAACTGATTACAAAGAAAAGTGGACAAGTTAACAAAATTTTTAAAAAGAAACAAATTTGTGGTATAATACATGTGTCTCCTATATTATGCATTCAATATTAAGATCTTGCTGGAATACCACAACTGCAAAAATATCTTTGTGATATATGCAACAATCATTATAAGAAATATTTATGGTTTCTCTTGGTGAAAAAAGTCACAAAGACTGCTAAAATTACTAAGGTTTGTGGCTTACACTCAGCTGAAGAAAATGCTAAGTATCACTGGGAAGTTAGTGAAAACAAAGATGTAATTTTCCAATTCAAATTAATCAACCCCCTGAATCCTTTGATATACACTTTGCAGAATCATGGAATCCCTGGAGAGGAGCAGGAAGATGGAAACATCCAGTGGAGGAACAAAGGGGGAGGGGTTTCACTTCTTAAAACACACCCCATGGCCCTATGATTCTTCATTAGCCTGTTGGATATCCTGCTGGGTAAACAGTGGTGAACAGACAGTGGTTCCTGCACTCATGTAATTCCAGTTAAATGTCTGTGTATATCGGTGTGTGTCTGTGTGTTTGTGTGCATTGGGTAGAGAATAGACGGAGATTAAAAACAGATTACTTAAGTGTTATGTTGGACTTGGAAATTCAGCAATTTCTTATGACAATATATGCCACGGAAGAGCATCTGTTTGTTACTATATATACTATTATATAAATAATGCTGGTAGTTAAGAACTCCCTAAATTAACTTAGCAGAAAATTTGATAAAGGGTTTCCTCAAATGAATTTTTATTTCTTCTCTCCTTTTAATCCTTCATGCAACTTATAGTACAATAAGAGGAGTTTAAAAATAAAAACATTAAGATGCTCTTCTTCCAAGAACCAAAAAGATAGCAGAAAGAGCATGCGTGTTCAGAGAATAAGATACTAATGTTAAATTAGTGCATTTCAAAAGTAATTTTGAACGGTTAAAACAGACATACTCCTAATCACTCATAAATACAGAAACAGGATCCAAAGATGAAACTGAAATACGTTTGTATTAGCTGCCACTTGAGGAATACCAAGCCTTCCTCTTGAGGTATGAGTAATTGAGAGAGGAGTTGACACAGAATATAGAGTGGGAATCAGAAATCTCAGTCCTGAATGCTAAGCAGTTCATCTAAACAACCAGTAATCTATGGTGGTTGCACAAAACACTGATTTTATATTTGGTGCTTGAAGCCTTGACATTGCTAGAAATTGATAATGATTATAATAATTAGAAAGTAATAGATTAATTATCATTGTAATGGCTAGCATAAAATTAAGTTAGAAAAGACTTTAATAAATCAAGAGAAATGGGCAAAGTCTAAAAAGTATTGTGAAATTGTGTTTTCATTAAGTTACCTGAGGATCCAGCCTGCCAGTAAGAGATTATCACAGGACTATTATCCAAGGTCATTCCTATGCAGAGGAAGTTGTAGAAAGTTTCTGTGACATACAACCTTCCGATAACTGCAATTTATTTCCACTAACAGGCCCCTGTATTAAAGAGTATTGACTGACAAAATACTAGGCCCTTCCAACAAGATCCAAAGCTAAATAACTAAGTGGTTCACAGGTATTCAAAACTACCAAAGAGCTACCAAATTTATTTTTCTTATTGAAAGTCTGCTATGTGACAAGCACTATGCTAATTGTGGGGTTTGACTGTTGAGCAATTAGACACCATCCCAGACTTCTTGGAGCTAAGGTATTGGGTGAGAAATCACTGTAAATTGTGATGTGTTAATTATGATGGAGAAAGTCCAATTAGTTGTGGGAGCACAATGAAGAGATACTTAACCTAGTATAGGGTGTCCAGGAGATATAAAGGAGGTGTGAGAATTGGAGGGAAGACGGTGGAAGCAGAGAGAGTGGTGAAGCAGAGAGAGTATTCCAGGGAGAGGGGATCTACTTGTAAGCATGTGTGGGATTAGAGAGGGCATGATGATTTCAAAAATGTGAAAGAAGTCAGGAGTGGCTGGAGAGTAGAATGAGGGGAGAGGCTCATGAACAAGGTGAGGTTGGAAAAGTACACAGGGGTCACACTGTAGCTTACCTCACAGGCCACTGTTATGTGTTGGATTGTGTCCACCCACCCCCACCCCCGCCAAAAGACATGTTGAAGTCCTAATCACCAATACCTGTGAATGTGACCTTATTTGGAAATAGGATCTTGCAGCTGTGATCCATTTAAGACAAGGTCATACTGAATTGGGGTAGGTCCTAATCTGACGTGATTGGTTTCCTTATAAGAAGAGGAGAAAGCCATGCAAAGACAGAGGTACAGAGACAGCAGTTATGCTGCCATAAGCCAAGGAAAGCCCGGGGCTATCAGAAGCTGGAAGAAGCAAGGAAGGATCCTCTCCTAGAGGTTTTGGAGGACACATGGCCTAGCTTCCTTGACACCACAACTTCAGACTTCTAGCCTCCAGAACTGTAAGAGAATACTTTTATTTTGTTTTAAGCCACCTGAGTTTGTGGTAATTTGTTATGATATCCCTAGGAAATTACTACCTTAGGAGTTTGTGATAATTTGTTATGGCATCTCTAGGAAACTAATATCTTAGGGAGTTTTGACGCTATTCTTCAAGCCAAGAAAATGCCACTGGTGAGATTTGATCAGGGGAGCAATATTATCAGATTTTCAGTTTAAAAGGATGACTCTGACTACACTGGAAAACACAGACTGGCAGGAGAGGAAGACTAGTTGAAAAGAAGCTGGAGGGTATAGCAGTAAAACTGGAAGTTATGCAGCCAGGATTCAGACCCAATTATATCCCATTAGGCCTGTTCTAACAAAAAACACTATGGCTTCCACTGCTCGGCAGCAATACTGAGGCTCAGATGAAGATGCCCCAAACTGGACGGCAAAAGCTCTGGGACTTGCCACCAAGCTATCTCAAAGATTGAGTCTGTACAAGCTATTTCTTCATGCTGCTCCTTTTGGGGAAAAATAAGTATCTCCTATGATGCAACTTGGCAATAAAGACAGTTGTAAAAATAAATTCTAGCTTCCATTTTGGTGTGACAGTACTGTAATGCAAAAATTTTTCAGGCCCAATAAGGGAATTCAAAAGATGTTGAATAGCCACACATGGCAAATGTCTACAACGTCCGGCAAATGGAATTATCAAACCACCAGCTCTGAAACCACAAGTCTGAGATTCATATTTAATTTCTTCCTTCTCTTATCTCCATATCCAATTAATCTTCAAATTATGTTGATTTTACAAACAAAGTATCTAAGAAGATTTTTTTGTATCCTCCGTCCCCCTTTTCCAATATATCTGGGTATTATTCTTTGCTGCATAACTTATGAGACTGGATCTCTTGCAATTCTGACTGTCTGTGAGCTAACTAAACTCCTTTAACTAACATCCTCTTCTTAAACCAGTCTGAGAAGATTCTGTTGTTTACAATCAAGAATCCTGAATTCCATAACAAGATAAAAAACAGGAAGAAGGCCAGGTTTGGTGTAAAGGGATGGTTATTAGATAATAAGTTGTCACAATAGGTCATGTCCATAGACAAAGAGAACTCATATTTCCTTATATTATACGTAATGGACCCAGGAAAGTGGAATATTCTGATAGCATTTTAATGCAACCACAACTAAAATACTATCTAGCTCATTTCCTTATCCAAATCGGCCCTTGGTGGTAAGTTTGTCACCAAAAAATGAATGAAATGTGTACTATTTTGTGTGCTTCTTTGTGTGGATGAACTAGTAAGAGTGAGAGTTTGCAATTTACAGGTACAGGGATAAAAAAATATTACCTTAACATATGTCAGCAGAATTCCTCATGGGAAAGGACCTATCATTGTTTTATAAAGTTATTTTTCTAGTCAAGTCATTTGAGGTGGAAGATGAGACCTTGAGAATGTTAGTTAACAGAAAGAAAATATTATTAAACTGATTATTAAACTGATCTGCACTCAAAATGAACAGGAACTAGGTGTGCGCTAATTAGAAAGCATAAGAGAGAACGAACGTTAAGAGAAGGGAGGAGAAGACTAAGGGAGGAGAGGAAAAAGAGAGAGAAGCAAGCTTTTGGGAGGCTGGAGTCCACAATGGTAGATATGGCTGTAAGATATTTTTAAAAGATTGACGCTTAATATTTAAATTTGAATTTGTTTACATGGCTACCGTATAACTTTGTCAGTATCTTCAATTCTAACAAAGTCTACAGCAGACACAAAGCCTTGGGTCAGTTTTGCTTTCAGAGAAGTAGTTGAATGCCCTATCTGACTTGATATGGTAGAGAACATAGATAGCATCAATATAAATAACCAACTCTTAGAACCAAGTCAGAGAAAAAGACCCTTTCGTGATTTGACCCCTGCCTATTTATTATCTGTCTTCATGTAAGCTTTCACTTACACTAGCCCACTCTCTCCTTTTTGAATAGCTTGAACCATTTGCTACCTCTGGGCTTTTGCATAACCTCACCATCTACCAGGAGCATCCTTTTCTCTATTCTTCTAGTGGATACTCACCACATTTTTGCTTTATATGTTTATTCCTCAATAAAACTTTTAGAATAGTTTCCTCCCATTATACTCATGAAGAACAATGTACATTTTCCTTCATAGTATTTACCTTGTAGGGTCATCTTTGAGGTTTAAAGGAGACAGCTCTAGAAGGCTTCTACTACACAACAGGCCCTCAATAGTTTTGTAACTGTTATTATTAACATCATCATAACCAAAACTGATCTCACTTTTTGCTGTTGGTTTCAACCCTCCTAAGGAGAAACAATCCAGATGGCATGCAGATGTAACTCAAAATGCCACCTCCTTATATCCCCAAACTGTTCTACGTCTAGCAAGTTTTGAGGGTCAACAACTGGGATGAGAGAGATGCAGTGTTGAAAGGATTTGGGCATTGAAAGACTGTTTTATTTCAGACAAAGAATCAAACATAGCCAAGATTGATCAGTCTAACCAGGGTGTTTCTACAAAATTCTTTGATAATGGAAATTTGGAAGCATAAGACCTGTCTTTTAGAAATGGGGCCCAGCAGTTCTTGGGAATTTAGAAGAGTCTAATCTTTAATGATCTATGCTAAATTTAGCAAAGTGAGAAGAAAAGGGTACATTCACACTGACAGGGGCATTGCTTAACAAGAGTGGAATGTTAACAATAAACTTTCAGATTTAGTAAATTCTTTCCCAAAATATTTATGTTAACACTGCCTTAAAGAGGGAGTCCCACTGCCAATTATTTTTTCCATCACCAATTATTTAACATAAATAAAACACATTCTAATAGAATGGTATCCTATTATTTCACAAGACAATAAGGAAAAAAGAAGAAGAGTCATTCCATTTTGCTATGTGCAGTTTTGTATCTGGCAAATGGTAAAACGTGAATATGCAACTGTTGTTCCTAATTAATGGGATGTTAAGGAATGTAAAGCTCTCTGAAATCCATCGGGCACATCTTCAAATGTGCCTCTAAACGTTTACTCTTCTCTAAGAGACAAAACAATGAAGAGAGACTTGGTTAATGGTTGGGCTCTATCATATGGGAAAGCTCAAAGAACAACAGAAGGTTTTTCTGACTGTTCACTCTTCCAATCAGTCTCAAAGGAGAAACATTCCTCGTCAGCCTGTCGACTGGACAGATTCTGAACATAAGGCATACAGAAAGGGTGTGGAGGGGAAAACGTTTTCCAGATTGCCCACTTAGAGCCTCAAGCAACCATCACACATGCTGCTCATACACTAAGAAAAAGATAAAAGAACATGTATTACTTTGAAGATTATAAATCATAATCACTACTGTTGTACACAATCAAAGGTAAGAAAAATTTTTTAAGGAAAATATTTATCAGCATCAATCATAATATAAAACATTCAAAACCTTTCCCCCCTCTTCACAACCTTCAGGAAAAATGCCTTTACTTACATAAAGGGGAAGAAAGAAAGCCTTGAAGTGTCTCCTGGCCCCATCCCACCCCACCACCGTTTCCTGCACTGACCTGCCAGTATTCAGGAACATCACAACACCACCCTAACTTCCTGAACCTAGAGACATGTGTGCTCTCGGAACTGTCACTGATCTGAGGAATGGAGTTATTGACTCTGGACACGTTGCTAGAGCTTCCTATGGAACCACTGTTTGCCACAAATTGTCATCATTACATAGCTTCCTCCTGAGATTCAGGGCTGATTAGAATTAAGAGTTTGCTTGATTTGGTAGAATTATCTCTATGTTTAATTCTGGAAGTGTTAGGCAATCCTATAAAAAGATTCAGTTCTGCGAGGAAAAAGTCATACTGGTTGCCATACCCTTTGTAGAGTTTTGTTCATTGGCCCTTGCTTGTTCCAGCCTACCCACTAGATTACTGTGTCCAGCTCTCCTGTGCATCCTGCATCTCTCCTTTTCCCTGCTGGTCCATGTTGCTCAGGCCCCTGGATGCCTCCTCGCCAAAATGACATCAGCTGGAAGCAGCGATAAAAAGTAGTACAAATTGCCCAGGACCAGGAGTCAGACACTCTGAAATACAGTTATTGTTCTGCCCCACACTGTCTGTGTGACCATGGGCAAATCACTTAACCTCTCTGGGTTCCAGCTCTGTCATCTGTAAAATGAAGGGATTGAACTGAATGAACTCTAAGATCTCTCCCTGCTCCAAGACTTCAAAATGAAAAGCAAAGCTTTAAGCGGGTTTGACCACAGTCACTTATTTTCACAGTGGGAGCCTTTAAAAAGTTTGCCTTTTGCTTGCAGTTTCTTCCATTTTTCTGATTTTCTTTTCCTTCTGGATAACTCTGATTCTCCTCCTAAAGGTTATTCTCTGTTTCTATGATAATGTCCTACAATGTTGTGCTTTATGAAATATCTAGGCTTCTTATCAATATAAGCTATAACAGTCCCATTCCTTAGAGGATGTTCTCATTTTTTTTTCTTTTGAAATAAACATGATGAAAAATTTGAATATTAGTTAAGGGTAAGCCTTCATATTATACCATCAGTCTAAGAGCAACTCAGCAGAAAACCAAAGAAAAAATCACTCCAGGGACCTGATTGAATAGAAGTGTGTCATAATATATTAATTGACTCTGAGAAGGTTCTCCTGATTAGTACATCCCACTATGATTCTTCAATTCTTTGTCCACTTATTACATTCTAATCTGTATCAAACAATCTAGCAATTGTATTTTTCCTCTAGCTTTTTCTATACTTTATACAGACACATATATAACTGCTTCAAAACCTTTGTGGAATTGAGCAGATAACAGACAAGCAAATTAAAATCAACCAGCCAATGGGATAATGACTTTAGTGTTTATAACATAAAAAAGTATATACCCCCAAATAATCTAGATTTAAATGTTCTTCTCTTTAAAGATGTTGGGTGGGAAGCAGTGGGTAGAGGGGAGGAGGTGGACTAATACCAAGGTTTTCCAGTGTTAATGACTCAGCTCTGGTACTCAAACTAAAAAGGCCGCCCCTGCAGCTGCCTCTGAAATGCACCCACAGAACTCTCTCCTGAGAATATATGTGCAAAAGAGGAAGGTGGGTGTTCAGTTTCAACAACTCTGAGGTCCTGTAGGTAGTCAACTCCTACAATTTGAGTTTGTGACAAGGATCAGATAAGAGAAAGCAGGAAGCATAGGTTTTATTCATTTCACTCCATAGCTCAATTCTTTTTCTCTCTCTAATCATCACACTCTGACCAACAACAAATTATTTAACAAATCTGTATTTAACATTTAATCTATATAAGGCAATACAATATGTCCTGTGAGGAATATATCATGCTCAGAGATATGGTTCTTGACCTTTTCTGAAGTTGTTTAAGACATCACACATCCTTAAGAAAAGACATATAGTCACATACACAGCTTGTGCCAAGGGTTAAATAAGGGATGCAGTTGTGGATGTCTGTTTTCCTTCTTTGTTGATCCCTACGCTTTCATCCATGGCCTCACTCACCCACCTACCTGGGGACAGGACTCATACTCATGTCCCTTCTGGGGCTCTGACAAGGACAATAGAAAGCAGGCTATGGAAAAGCTGGACAAAGGGGTAGAGTCTACGTTAGGATGAAAACGCACCCGCCATCATAGTTGGCTTAGTAGCACATCACTGATTGGCTGCTTCCCTTTTAGCGTATGGCTTCCCCAGTTTCTACAGGTGTTCCTTCCACCTCACAAGCTACTAACACTCTACTCTGTGTCTCAGCGCCTGCTTCTGGGTGAACCCAAACTTAAACAAGCGAAACATAAAGGATTGTTTTGTACCAACCTTGAAACTCCTAGTCAGTGCCTGATCATTTAATAGTAAGAATTTTTAGCAATGGACTATACTTTCCCACCATTAAAGACTCTAAGTGAAATGAATAATCTGTATAACTATTAAAGGTGACCCTGGTCCTGATTACACCGTGCCACTTATTTAATCAAGCTGGGTTCTCCCTAAACCTGTATTGAATTAGGTCTGCATTTGAGATAGCACAAAGGATGGAAATGTCTGTCAAATCAGGCTCACAAGAATCAAAGGTATTCCCCAATATCGAGCTGTATTAATAATGCGAGCAATCAGAAGGCACAGGCAAGAGCGGAACAATCTAAGACCATAAATGCACATAAAGACACTCTGTAGCTTGTATGTAACATGTGATCTCCAAGTGATGCTTGCAAGAGCATAACATACAAAAAAAGGAGCTTGTTTGATCATAATGCATTCCCATTCTATATTCTAATCAGCTCACATGACATTTTCCAGCAAGCCATCCTCCATGAATCAACAGATTCTAGGTTTGTTT
Source organism: Balaenoptera acutorostrata (assembly GCF_949987535.1). Classification (NCBI taxonomy): domain Eukaryota; kingdom Metazoa; phylum Chordata; class Mammalia; order Artiodactyla; family Balaenopteridae; genus Balaenoptera; species Balaenoptera acutorostrata. The sequence continues at coordinate 160,027,790 of NC_080066.1, read as the reverse complement.
ATCATAGTTGGGTTGGGTACATCATTCTGAAAGGACTGTATAGATGAGGAGCCTCTTGCTCGTGAATACCCATTATGTTTGCCTGTTTACAAAAGGATTTGACCAAATAATCATTCTTTCTTCCTGGAGGCATCACTCCGTAAAGGGAGAAAATACACCTGCTTCTAGATCTTTCTTAACAATTAAATTAATATGTTAAAATATAATATTTAATAGACAGTATGGAATGATCATCAAAAGGTTAACAGACAAACTGACTCACTTTGAAGAGACACCCCAGAGTTTGAAAGTATCTGCTCTTAACTACCCCTGCTTTCACATAAGTAATATTTGGTAAATATTAGCTATTAATGCCATTATTTTCAAAATAATTTTGAAAGAAATTTCTATAATTGGTTAGCAAGACCTAGGCTTTCTTATGCAATCTTTTCAAAAATATAAATGAATACAGAGGTTCTGGAAATTACATCTTAATAAGAATACTGAAGTTCAAGCCCCCAGTGAACGAATGGTGGATAATACATTACGTGGAGTTTGCTCAAGAGATGAATAACTCAAGGATAAGAGATGATCAGTCTGATAGAAGTCTTCATCTGTTTTTTAACCAAAAGTTGACAGCAAATGAGAATCACAGTGTGCTGTGCCCCTCTCTTTGCAGGGAGGAAGGGAGGGAAAATGCTGCGGAGAGGAGTAAAATTTTTAATCATTTAGGCTGACAATGTTTTTCTGAAATACTCAATTTTAGGACAGTTTCTGAAGGTAAGAATTTCTCATTCTTCATTTATTTTAAAGCAGAGAGAAATACCTGGAGAAAATAAAAATAAGAATTGGACCAAAGAATATATAACTTTCTGTTTCTCCAACTAGGTGTTGTTCTTTATCATATGGATTTTGGGCTCAAAGATTTAAAAACATCCTTTCTGCTTCCAACTATAGCTATTTTATTTTAAGTAAGGCCAGGCCTGGGGCTAAACTGGGGCTAGATGCATAGAATCCTCTGTTTCCTCATCTTCATTTACCGAGAAAGCAGCAGGTCACAACACAGAGGCTACTAACACCATCTCCATTCATCCACAGGCTGACTTTCATCTCAAGATCAAGGACTGAATGTGCCCAGTAAGTGTCTATCACCCCTCTGGAGAAAGGAGTTCTCTCCAGTTCTTTGTGAAGCTTAGCATAAGAAACAAAAAAAGTTCTGAGTGGTAGGTTGTAGTTTAAGACCAAAAAAAAGGTACACCAGTGTTCAGTGAGACAAGAAGGCATAAAAAGAACCATGAAAAATGGGAAGTTTATCTCCAGCATTCATAGAAGATCCTTTCCTCCAGCACTTTAGGTTTCCTGGAATTTCTATGCCTCTTACACACACTTCCAAACTACCAATCTAAGAAGGATTTGAGATGTTTATCTTAAAGAGGAATGAAGGATATTTTCCCTCCCCTAAGGGTATTTGTAATTTTAAGTTCCCTTTCAAATTATAAACTAAAAACTTGTGTTGACACTTTTGTCAGAAAAGATACATTTTTTACTGCAGAAAAATACAAAATATAAAACAGTATGTGTCAGATATAAAGTGAGCATGAATATTAGGCAATTCTCCATTTTCACAATTAGAAGATCAAACTTTTGATGCTGTTATTATTTTTAGCTAAGCTAGATATTTACTTACTAGTAATATAAATCAAATGGTCAAATGTATACCTATAATATTTAATATCTTAATTTAATTATGAATGCATACTTAAGTTACATATAGAACATAGAAAAATCTATTTTTTTCCTATCTTTGAAGTAATATTAACTACACTCTTCACATAATCATCTAACTCAGTGTCCTGGTACATGCCATTTTCACTTCCACTAAGTAGCTTCAGGTAAAATATTTTGAAATGTTTGTGATGCTCACTAGATATTTTATCCTAAGCTAAAGCTATTCATTCACATAAATCAGGATATTTTATTTTCTTATTCCTCCCATAGGTAATATATTCACAATGTCAATAAACAAAATACCAAACCTTAATTACTCTACTCTTTTTTAAAGTGTACTGTATACAATGTCATTCTACCCTGGCCATTGTCAGGTTGACCAAGAATAATTTCTAACTCTGAAGTCAATTTCTTTGCCTCCATTTCCACCAGTTTTGTCAAGTGACTTCTACAAGTGTCCAAAACTAACTTTCATTGAGGTCATTTCAGGGTAATGTGCTTACCCAACATTAATTCTTTATTAAAATAAAAAAAAAGGAAAGTGAAAGAACATGTGTAATATGATAAACTTTATAAAGACTCCAAAATAAGGCAATTAACTCTGTACTGAGGACAATTTTCTGACAGGGACAATTCCGAATCCCAAGAAAACCACTGTTAATATCTTACACATTTCCTCCTAGTAATAAATTATTTTACACTTTAGTTCCATGTTATAAGCAATTTTGTATCCTGCTTTTTCTTACCTATCTAAGCATTTCTCCAAATCATTAAATATTCATCTTAAATATCACTTTAATGGCTGCACAATATTCCATACTATAGATACACCAGAATTTACTCAACATTTCCCCTCTTGATGGATGTTTAGATTATTTTCAATGCCTCATTATGAACAGTGTTTCAAAGAAAATCATTGTGCATAAAGCTTTGTCTGCATTGCTGATTATTTCATTGTGTTAGATTTTTAGAAGAGGAATTACTAGGTAAAATAATATGTACAACTTTGAGGCTTTTGAAACAGAGTAATAGCTTGCATTTGCAATGGTTATACTAATTTTCCACTCTTAGCAGTGATAAGAGAGAGCTCACTTGCCATATCTTTATCAGTATTGAGCATTTTATATCTTATTAATTTGATGCTTGAAAGTATTACTATTGCTTTATTTTTAAATTACAAATGAAGATAAACATTTATACACATTTACTAGTCACTTGTATTTTCTTTTTTGTGATTTCCTACATGTTCCCTCCCATTTGTTTATTGAATATCTACTGCTTTCCTTATCAATCTGTGTGAGCTTTATATATGTTCATGACATTAACATTTTGTTAATCATGGTTGTTGAAATCACATCTCAAAATTTCTAACTAATTTTTCATAATTTTTACAATCAGAAATTTTTTTAAATCTATCTTCTTTTCTTTTAACTTTTTTTATTGCCTTATATTTAAAATGTCATTCGCTATGCAAGGTCAGAAAAATATGCACCTATATTTTGCCTAGTTTTTCTTAATGGTCTAATTAGTTATTTATTTGTTTATTTATTTCACAAATAATTCTTTAAACCATCCATGACAGATAAACTTTAAGATGGCCCCATGATCTCTATATCCAGATAAGAACCCAGCCCTGGCTGATAACTGCTTGCAGCCTTGTAGGAAACTCAACTAAGCCAGGCTTATAATTCCAACCTATAGAAATCATGAGATAGCAAACATTTATAAAACCTATTTAAGGGCATATGGCATAAAGATATAATTCAAGAGATGCCAAATCCTCTCTGACTCTAAGGAAATAAGTGATCTCTTTTACCTGCCTGGTAAAGGAAGGCTTCACGGAGGAGGTGAGTCATTTTATGTATTTATCTGCAGATAAATGGAGGAAAGTGGACTAAAGATCAATGTGGAACACAGAGAAAACATGAAACATTTGGACCACAGTGCAGAGAAAAGTTTAAATGAGACAAAGCATTTCTGTAAAGAAGTAATAAAGGGTAGAGTGGGAAAGGGTAGATTTAAGATAGTGGAATATCTTAAATGCCAAGTTAACAACCTTGAACTTTATCCTGAGGACAGGCAATTAAATGTAATTAAAACCTGATTAACAGAAGAGTTAGAGTATAAAATCCCACATCAGTTTTTGTACTTAGTCACAACCAGTTAACCACTTCTCAAGTCAGTTAAAATTTGAAACTGGGAACATGATGTAACTCAGGAGGCAAAAATGACAGCCATGCTTACATCTTACAGTCCATAAATTTGTCATAACATTGTTCACCATTAGAGCTAGTATGGCTAAAGCTAAGACATTCACATTCAGAGTTAGGAGACCGGGGTTCTGAAACTACCATTTGCTACCTAGCGTCACTGATTAAATCCCTTAATCTTCTTGAGACTGCATAATCTTATCTGTCAGTGAGTGATGATAGCAGTATCTGCCAACAGACCTCATAGTGTTGTTAATAACGATAATTTGCAAACAGCTTAAATTTTAAGGGACTCAGTTCATCAAAAGGAGAATTTCTTTGATGGATTAAAGAATGAGTTGAGTCTAATTTTAAAAAAATAATAAAATGGGTTAAGTCATTGAAGTCAAAGAAATGTGTGCATATCAGCAAGTACCTTATGCAGAAGCAAAGAAAGAAAATCATGGAATGTTCGCACTCGTGGCTCCCACAAAAAGAGAGTCAGGAAGCCAGTTGGAGTTTGACCTAATTGAGCAGAGAGTCCGACAAAGACTAAACTGTGGTCTGAGTGAGCACAGACCACTATATTAATAATATTAGAGTGAGAAAAGGAACATGCAAATGAGCCAAAGAGTAATTAGACATGGGACAACAAGTGATCCAGTTTCTGCCCTCTGGAGATAAAACGGGTCAGTGCTGTAAGGAAGCAAAAATCCCAGGTATCAGAGTGGATGAGTCAACATAAATACCAACAAAATAATTAATGGAACAACCGCAAAATGGAATACCATAAAATATCATGTTAGACATGAAGAAAAGTTAGTGATATTTATTGATAAATTATTAAAGGGACATTGTAAACAACATCATCACATAAATATATACATATGGGGGGGAGAGAAAATATACAACAAAATATTGATGGGAAACACTGATGAAAGTTATCTCTGGGTGGTGAAATTTGGAGGTCGTTTCCTTTAGTTTATATGTAATTTACTTGTAATTCCTTCAAATCGGAAAAGTATTATGTGTGTAAAAAGTTATAATTTTTAATTGGATGATATAATGAACAGTAAGATTCTATGTAAATGGTAAAGTGCCATTCAGATGTGAGTTATTATTAATCACCATTCTAATTTTTTCTACCCAGCTGCTTCCGTGATTTCAATGTAAATTACACCAGTGGGAGGCAGATTATATGGCCTTGGGAATAACACAGAACTGGGGGTTAAATCTTAGCTTCCTCTCTTGGTAGCTGGATGACCTTGGGCAAACTAATTAACCTCGGTATATCTTTAAAGGTAAAATGGATATGATGATAACTACATCAAAGGATTGCTGTGAACATTAAATAAATTGATGAAAGTAAGGAGTTTACTCTCAGTGAAAATAATAATTCAATACAGGTTAGCCACACGTTATCACCACTCTATGCATTCAGCGAACATTTGCTGAGTTCCTACTCAGTGCCAGGGAAGAACTCCTTGCCTTGAGGAGTTCACAGACCTGGGGAGAAAATTACTGAGGCAATTCTGTAGTATCCCTACGCCTAATACAGTACATTTAGTATAATAACTATTGAATGAGTAGTTTTGATAAGTGTAATGATAAAGTGTATGTGTAATCCTATGAGAACAGGAAAGAGGGACACGTACCTATGACTAGGGGAGTGTAGAGGCGTTTCACAGTGGAGATGACACCTGAGCTCAGGCTTAAAGGATGTGTCGCTGCTTAACCGGCAAGGGAAGGAGCATCACAGGGAGAGGAAAGAGCAGACTCAAAACCAGAGGCAAAAAAAGTCTTGTCATGTTGGGGAACTGGAAGTGGTTTCATAGGGCCAGAGGATGCAAAAGAATACGTCATTATTCAAACATTACCATCCCCTTGCTTTACATCAGACGTGTGAAATTCTGAAATGTAACTGGAAGGTTCAAATGAGACCCAGTTGAATTAGTGCACAGTGGTATACAAGGAAGTGTCATTTCACAATTAAATCCATAAATTAAGCAGCAAAATCTTAGGAAGGATCAGAGGTTTTAAAATACATTTCACATATAAAAGTAAGGAAAATAATTTGACCTTGGGATCAAACCAAATGTTATTTCCTCTGCTTTCATTATCATTATATATTTTTATAATTATACTGTCAAACAATATTAATATTAATGATTTATGAAACCACTCATGCCCACCCCTTTGGCCCCTAGAAGAATACACAAAGTAGACATGAAAATGTTTAGAATCAGTATTTACTTTGCCTTTAAAAAGAAACAAAATCCAACATAAGGTTTGACCACCTTGGGTGGGCATTGGAATACTTCTACTAGCTCTTTGTCTATGTAACAAAGGGGAAGTTTTGGACACAAAGAATACATTAAGTGAAAGAACTTTTATAAGCAAAGCATAACTATTCTACCAGAGAAACTAAACCAGTAGACTAAAGGTAGGCCACCATCTCAGCTGCCATCACTTAATCAAGTATGATATACAAGCTACCCACAAAGGGAATAAGGGGAAAAGTGGACTTCATTTGCTTTGGATAATGAGTATCCTGCATTTGAAGTAATCCACCCAATTAGGATTCATCAGTGCTTAGCAGACAGTAGAAATTATCTAATCTGGACTCTGGAAACTGTATTCAGTATCTCCTCGTACTTGATGCAAAACAAGAGAAAAGACTTAACAACAACAACAACAACAACAAATAGCTAATTTCTCTTTTAAGTCACCAGAGATACATTTTTTTGACAAACCATTGGAATTTCACAGAAGATAAGATTTACCATGCAATCCAGATGCATTCATCAACTCCCTAAAAGCTTGAAGCAAATATAATTGCAGAATGGAGGAAGGCAGGAAGGAGTATGCTGATTGAACTGACATACACGACATTTAGAGAATGACACATGGAGATAAATAGGAGGCTTAGAAATCATCTAGCCCAAATCTTACAGTCTTTCAATATGACACCAGAACCTTGTCTGTACTAGTCCAACTCCCCAGTCTTAACTTTCTTCCTTGTTCTAATGTCTCCTGCCACCTTGGCATTTGCACATGTGTTTCTTCTTTCTGGAATATTCTTTATTTCAATATTCACCTCCAAACTTTTACATTTTTTGCCAAAGCCTTTCTCTTAACACTTCCCCCAATATCTGTGCCACACTGCCTGCCCTATTACAGGATCTTGTTTGTACCTTCTATTTCTCCTAACACATGTCATAATGTCATATTTATTTGTGTTTGAAGTACCTGTCTTCACCTCTAGATGGTAATCTTCATGTGGGTAGCAGCCATGTCTATTTTGTTTAGATTGTATCTCCCAGTGCCTGGCACACAGTAAGCCTTTTAAAATTAATAGATGCAACCTTTACACACAACATAACAAAATATTTAAATGTCCCAGATGCTTTTGCTGTTTTATACAACTGTACATATTATTCCTTCTACCTCAAACATCTTCCCTAGATTTCTCTGGATAATTTCTCCCCATCCCTCAAGATGAATTTTTTTTTTTTAATAAGATTTATTTATTTATTTATTTTGGCTGTGCCAGATATTTGATGCAGTATGCTGGATCTTTTTCAGTTGCAGCATGCAGGATCTAGTTCCCTGACCAGGGGTCGAACCTGGGCCCCCTGCCTTGGGAGCTCAGAGTCTTACCGACTGGACCACCAGGGAAGTCCCCCTCAAGATGAATCTGAATGCCTTCTTCGGAGGTACTTTCTTATCCCTAGACTAATAGGAATTAGTAACTAGAAGTCCTGTGTTCCCAAATCCTCTGTGCATTCCCATCTAATAGCACAGATACTTTCTTTTTTTTTTTTTTAACAGTATAAGTCCTTTAAAACAACATCCAATGAAGCGATCAACTGGATTAACTAACCCTTTCAACTCTTCTGAAAACACACTCTTGACTAGTTGCCTGCTCTCTAACAGTCCTGCAGACTTTCAGCCATCATCATCAATGTTCACCAAGAGCCAGGAATTCCCTAGCAGTCCAGTGGTTAGGACTCCACACTTCCACTGCAGGGGGCACGGGTTCAATCCCTGGACAGGGAGCTAAGATCCCACAAGCAACATGACATGGACAAAAATAAATAAATAAAATAAAATAAAATAGAGTGCTAAAAAAAATGTTCACCAAGAGCTAATTGTTTATTTCCACACCATTTTATGTCAGCTGCACTTCTTATTCTAATTGTACGATTTAATTAAACTGTATGTAACTGATAAAATGTGGGTATGCAAGAAAATTTTTTCTAGAAGTTAAATATTTTGAAAAGAACAGATAAGTTGCTAAAAATGAGTCAATCAAATTTAGTATAGTCAACACTAATTTAAAAGACTGTGGAAAAAAATCACAAAAATCTGGAATTCTGTACTCACATTACTTCACAAGTACCTAGGTTCTCTCTCCACGTTAAAGAAACCAAAACTGGAAATGCTAGATGATGTATTATGGGTGTGGTTTATGTGAGAACAATGAGAGAAAACTGCAATCAGCAGTCCACATAAAAATGTCTAAACTAAAATAATACATTGGAAGCAATCCAAATGTCCACCAGTGGATGAATGGAGAAACACGCGGTATATACATACAATGGACTATTACTGAGCCTTAAAAAAGGAGATTCCGACAGAGGCTACAACATGGATGAACCTTGAAGACACTCTAAATGAAATAAGCCAGTCACAAAAGAACAAATACTATATGATTCCACTTATATTAGGTACCTGAAGAAGTTAACCACATAGAGACAGAAAGTGGAATGATGATTGCAAGGGGCCGAGAAGAGAGGAGAATGGGGAGTTACAGCTTAATAGATACAGAGTTTCAGTTTGAGAAGATGAAAAAATTCTGGAGAAGGATGGTGGTGATACACAACAATGTGAACATAACTTAATGCTACTGAACTATATAGTTTAAAATGGTCAAAATGGTAAGTTTTATGTATATTCTACAATTAAAAAATAATAATGTTTAATGCATGTGGGTAGTTTTATAATTCCTCACTTTAACTTAAAAATTAATCAAGTAACTATCGTTTTCCATCATGATTGATGAACAGACTTCTATTACATCAGCTTTTTAACTGTCTTTCATCTCCAGTAGACAAGCAGCCACAACGGGTGGGGACTATTTCTTCTATTACCTTTCAAAGACTCTCTAGAACGTATTACATTTCCTGGAATACAGTAAGTGATCAATAAACATATGTTGAATGAATGAATGCTGCCATTTTACTGCTAAGGAAGCAGAAGTTAAGAAAAGCTAATATCACACAGCTAGATAGTGGCGTTGATGGGACAAGATTTCAAACTAACCAAAATTATATCTAATTTTTTCCAATTAAAAAAATAAATTAATATGTATTAAAACTCTGTTACATTCCAGGACTGTGTTAGGAGTTGACAATACAAAGATGAAAAATATCCAATTCCTGCTATCAACATGATTTTGTACTTTAAGACAAGAGCTTTAAACTCCCACACCCAGAATTGTCTCATCTAAACCTCCAGGAGCAAGGCTGGCAGGTAGGTTGCTTGGGAAACGACTGTAAACTTAAATGCAGTCTCTGCAAAGCAAACAGTCTAACACGGGTACAAGAAGCAATAATCGTGGGTCTAGGGTGCACTTCAATTCGGCACCTGTAAACAATCTTCTGAGTTAAATTTCTCTATTTAGCATCTACAGGCTCTCTAGAAAGCTTAACAGTCCTTGAGAGCCTGACTTGGATTCTCAAAGCCTCAGAGAGGAGCATTTTGGGAAAGGGAACAAAAACAAACCATCTGAGGTCTCCAGTATCCCAATGGAAATAGCCCCCAACAACAAGCCCCCATAGTCCAGTTACAACCAGCAGGATGTTTCTTGCTTAAGTCAGTACCTACTAATCATATAGCTAAGCTGTCACACAAAGTGATGCATGCGGAAAACAGCCTTCTGGGGAAAGGGCCAAAACTCCTCTCTTCCTAGCCAAAGAAATCAAAAGAAGTGATTGCCTCATTCAACTCTCAGGGCCCTAGCGAGAAGGTGTTGTTTCAAGTTAGGGAAGTAAGTCTATCTTCATCTTTGCGTGTTCTCAAGGACATTCCATGACTTACGAAAAAGGGCCAGAAAAATCTAGGGACACCATGAGCTCTGAGGGGTATCTCTTGCTTAATTCATCACTGCTCTTTATGATTGAATTCAAGTCAATCATTCCCCTAACCCCACCCCCCATCCTCATTTGTATCAAAGGCCCTTAATTTATGCTTCCAAAATCCAGATATAAACCTTTATCACACAACTAATTATTCACAAATTCCTTTAATGTTGTTATCCTGGCTGTATAGTGAGCTCCTTGAGTGCAGGGACTGTGTCTGGATTGTTTTGTGTTCCGCATGACAAACGCAGTGTCTGACACAGAATTCAAGAAATGCAGTGAATAAAGAAATTGCCTATTTACCTACCTGTCTACTCCACTGGATTATAAACTTTTTGAAGACAGAGTATGTACTTTGCTCATTTTTACATTACTGCTGCTTAACTCAGATGCTGGCTTACAGCCAAGATACCCTTGTTGAACAAATGAACGCACAGTAAAAGCCTCCAGGTTGGAAAAGCTCAGGACCTGTGTGTCATGGCATTGATGGCTAGGCAAAGGGGCATTTGCAGTCTGGGACAACTGGATACAAGTTCTTGTAATCTGGGGGGTCTGCTTTAAACTTTCATGGGTTAACTTTCTCCTGTATTCTATATGCTCCTATAACATTCTATCTTCTCATGTAGCATGAAGCTCAATGTCCTATAATTCAAGAATACTGAGTTCCAGTCCTAATTCTGCTACCGAACTCTGCGAACTTGGCATGTCATTCAGGCTCACTGGGACTTAGTTCACCAATCTATAAAATAAAAGGATTAACTAGCATATCTCCAATGCTTCTTCCAGGAAACCTAACATGTTATGAAGCTGTAACATAGGTCAAGCCATATGAATAAAATTAAACAACTCTTTTGGATCACTCCCCCCTTCTTACTTCTTCTCCACAGGATCAACTATTCAGAGGCAAAGAACTGTATGTATGGAGTTATTATTGGAGACCTGAACTCAAAAGATTTATTGATGTGCTTTCCTATTTCTTGAAGAACCCCCTTCCTATACAGACTGACCAAAACAGCTTGTTGTATTATAAATGAGGTCTCCAAACTCATAGTGTATACAGTGTTAGCTAAGACATACTCAGCTCTTAAAGCTGAAACCTGAGGTCTGTTGACTTCTGCTGTCGTCCAATTCAAATATTGCCCTGATGACCAGAAGATTTCCCACTTCTTGCCAATAAGATTCCCTTTTGCACTGTGTGGTTTCTGGTCTGCTCCTGTTTAAGTCAAAGGTATGGCTTGTGTGCATTCTTTTGAGATTCTCTAATCATTTTTCTCTAAGAAAAGGATCCAAGTGATACATTGAAAGTACAACTAATCTCCCAGAGCCACATAACAGACCTCAGGTGAAATGAGCAACTCAACAGCATTCAACGTAGCTCATTTTTACCTTCTATGGTAAAATCACCATCTCTGTGGTACAAAAATCACCTATTTTAATTTCAGGCCCTAATAATAGGAAAAGAAATATCCATCCAAGACAATCATCTTTGAGCCCACTGTACTATGACCCTATGCATACACCAAGAGTAAGTATATTTTAAGAGGCCAATATCCATCTGCCACCTTTCCTGCACACACACACATACACACACACACACAATTTTGTATTCAGTGCACACACAAAAGGAAGAATATTATTTTGAATATTACTTTAAAAACAAGTAGACAGAGAGGTTGCTTATCAATTCTATAGCCTTCAGATGAGAAATCGAGGTGAATGTTTTTTTCCAGCATGGGCATTTCTTCAAAATATGCTCATCTCAGCAAGCAGAAATGTGAATTACACTTTTAAATATTGAACGGTAACCACCAACAGTGAAACGGGTCACTGATTCAGCTCTGAAGTTGAACGAGGAATACCACTTCTTACATTGTACAATATTTTGTAAGTGATTCTGCAGACAAACTTCAAGGTATAGGGCAAGAGCAACCAGTGTGCTGCAGGTGGGTCTCTTGCAGAAACAGTGTGTTTACTCTGTTTGAGGTTAGAATGGATACTTCATCTGAAACAGAGCTTCTTACATTTTAACAGGCAAATGATTCCCCTAGAACACTGGTTGTAATGAAGATTCTGACTCTAGGTCTGGGGTAGGGGCTGAGATTCTGTACTGCCAACAAGCTCCCAAGTGATGTTTCTGCTGCTTCTCAGACCACACTTGAGTAGCACAGATCCCAAACAGATCAACCATCCCTCTGGTTCCAGCAATGATTCTGTTTCCTTTTTATAGTGACAAGAAGTAGGAAGGATTTGGTAGATATATAAAGGCTTTTTGCTTTCTGAAAATAGACTTCAAATAAAGTACCTCTTCTATCTCTTTTCTATTCTCATTTGTTACAATTACCAGAACATTACTGGGAGATAAACCATGAGTCCCTGTGGCTATATAGTCAAAATACACGGAGGAAATATTAAGGGTTGATGTATATATTTAGGATCACAGACCTCAGAACAGGGAAGGACTTCACTGTTGATCTGATCAAATCCAAGTAACCCAGGTGGGGTTCCCAGAGTAGAGGAGAGTGACTCAGGGCCTCACTCTTTTGGAGGCAAAGGTAAAAACAGAGCCTAATTATCCTCACAGCTACAAAGAATTGGTTGGTTTACTTTGAGTTCATAGTATTATTATCATCATATTATTAAAGTAGACAGGGCACAATAACAATTCAGGTATTTCAGCTATCGTACCTCTTTTCACTACAACTATATCTTGTCCGCATTTCTGGAGATATGGCTACAATAAACACACTTATCCCCATTTTAAAAACTGAGGAATCAAGACTGTAACAAAATGAGCAAAAAAACATGTTTGAGAAGACACACACATCACACACACACAGACACACACAGAAATGCCTGTACAAAGCTCCGAGTTTTTCCTCAAACAGCACTCTGATCTGTCATTAAGCCAAGCTCTCTCCTAGTTTTATGTTTTATATAAACGAAATGTGACAGATAAAACAATGTGTTGCGGTTTTGTTATTTTTCTCTTTGTTTCCTTTCTTTCCGAGTTTGCCCAGTGTGCAAGCATTGATCTTCTTCTTCTCATACAGTGGGATACTGCCGTTTTTTTGTTTTCATCAAAACAATTAGTCGCAGCTCAGAAGATATAATTCTACTGTCACATCACAGAAAACACTGTTTCCTGCCGGTTTTAATGAAGTCAGGCGTCACGGGACGCTGAGACAACAGGGAAAAGAATACGCTGTAAAATATAATTGCTTTCGAGAAGAAAGACCTTCCCCTGCGAATCCATTTTGGATTAAACTGCGTAGAATTTTTCTTTTCTTTCTCTTTTTATTTTCTGACCCTTCTTTAAGGATATTTTGTGCAACAGCCTACACTTAGGTATAAGGTTTGTCCAGGTTTCGGGTGTGTTAATGCAGAAGATGGACTAAATTCAAAGATTAATTTTCAGCCTTTTGCCTTCCATCCCAAGACTGCTTTTCAAATACTATTTTTGCTAATGTTTTGATGTTGAATCATTAATGTTATCTTTAGGCTGTCCCCACCCCATTTTGACACACACCCAAACCACCTCCAACGCCTACTCAAAGCTTCAGCTTTTCATTTGTTCCATACACTCCAGCCCTATTGGCCTTCTTTGAATGTCTCAGTCATGTTCCTGCCAGGAGGAGTTTCCTTCATTGCTCCCTCTGCCTACGATGCTCTTCCCTTCCACACTACCCCTGCGTCACTGGCTGATACTACCTCCTTAGAGAAGCTTCTCTAAACTAATCTAAAGTCACCCCCAGCCACTCTCATTCACAGTGCTCTGCTTTCATCTCTACAGAGCATGCATCACTATCTAACACTTCTGTGATTCATTTAGTTTTCTGTCTGTCAGAATAAAAAATATAAGCTCTATGAGATCAGGGACCTTTTCAACGGTGATCATCACTGCACTCTGAACATTACTTGGCACATAGAAGGTGCATAATAAATGCTTGCTGAATGATTGAATGAACAAGTGAAATAAATCAATCATAAGGTACATATCTAAAATCATAGAAACGTAGGGAAAGAATTAAAAGTTGATATAATCTAACCATTTAATCTCCAGAAGAATAAAATGAACTCCAGAAAGCAAAAAGACCATTGTTGAGAAGGTTCTCAGAAGCCACTGCAGGGCAGAGATGTCTTTCATTAATTCTTTCAGCAAACTTTTGTCACGTGCCAGGCACTATCCAAGATTCTTAGGAATCAAATGGTGGGAAAGACAGATGCGGTGTTTGCCATGATGGCACTCAGGCTAAAATGCAGGGAAAAGGGAGAGCAGGAACCAAGATTGGGGTAGCTAGGAGGAACTTTATTCTCCCCACCCACCCAGTGAATGAATATAAAGCTTCAGAGTCTCAGAGGTAAAGAAAATTATATAGCTATCTAAAACATAGAAGAATATAAAAATGAAGGAAATAGGCGGTGTCAATTATAAAACATCTATCAGAGTCCCATTGTTCTGTGACTCGGAAAAACACAAAGCTATCGAAATGGATACCAAAATAAAAATGAACTCTCAGTGCCATCTCTTGGAGAAGCTTCCTACTACCACGGTTGAGCAGGACCCTTTCTACTTACAGACTCACTACCATCATGATTGCCCCAGAATTCACAAGGGCCAGATGAAAAAACCTATCTGCAAGATAAACAACGTAGACTAGGATTTTATTCTTCTGAAAATGATTACTAAGGAGTTCCTAGGGAGAAGATAAACCAAACTGTGTGAAAGTTTTATCATTAAGAAGGTGCAGCAAACCCTCAGTCAGCGCTACTGAAGTAGCAAATTTCTAGGGACCTGTATATAAAAAGTATTATGCAATAGATAATTACACTCCAGTGGATGTAACTTAATCATAACATAATTAGTGGCAAGAAAATAAAAAATATTTCACACAAGCATTAAAATCTGCCAACTTAAACACATCTTGCTCATTGGCACATATCATAAGCAGAGGCTTAATCATAATACAGTCTTGATTTTGCTCCCCCTTGGAAACCACAAGCACAGCCTTCTTAATTATTATCAATGACCCAGGGGATCAAATGGGTAGGTTTGGCTGCAAACCTACTGAATATTATATATTTATAATACATTTAGAAACTGATGGTAAATCTAGATTATCCTGGACAAATGTGCTTGACTTTTCTGAGGCTATAAATGGAGAAGGAGAAAAACATTACTGTGTTTCAGTTACTCAGGTCTCAAGGGAATTTCTTTTCCTTACTGAAGTGTTGAAAATGTTTCATCCACCCTATAAATCCAAGAGGCACTGGCCTTGTTTTAGGGAGTTACCAATCCAAAATAAACGAAAGAGAATAGTTTCTCCTCTCTGACTGTGTCTGTCTAATAACAAACTACCAGCTTCAAAAATAATCAGCCAATTATATGAACAAGTCAAGCTGCTTCTAGTCCTACCAAAACAAGAAATGAAGACTGAGCAAATCTTTGTACTTTTCCATTAGGGTTGGGTCAAGTATACACTTTCCATAGAGTTCCTATCAATTTCAAAGGCCTAAATCATAACGCCACAGGTCAACCCAGGATAGACTATTCAATTCTTTATGTTCAAAGCAGTCTTCGCTACACAATGTAGTTTAAGCTCATTGGTTTCCCCACTATTTATGCCAGGAGATGGCAAATTTTCTGTAAAGGACCAGACAGTAAATATTTTAGACTTGAGGGTCACATATGATCTCTGCCACATATTCTTCTTTTTTGTTTCTTGGTTTGGTTTTCACAACTGCCTAAAAATTTACAAGTTATCAGTCCATCAGCCATATAAAAACACCATGGGCTAGAGTTTGCCAATCCCTGACTTACACCTAACATCAAAGTATAACATGTATGCATAGTCCAAACAAAACATGGAAGGAATGACTTTTCTTTCACTTTGAAGATGCCTTGTTCCCTTTAAGGAAATTTTACTTGCTATTGCAGCAAGGATAATTTTTAGAAATATAGTATGTCTTTTCACTCCTGCTTTATTGGTTGAAGTAGCACTAGCTGATAAAAGAAATAAACCAAAAAATCTCAAGTAGCTACTCACAAGACAAGTTTATTTTTGAACCAACAAGAGAATGGGCAGGGATCATCTACTCCATAGAGTCATGCAGGAATCCAAGCTGACAGAGGATCAACCAGTATTAACACAAGACTCTCAAGGTCACCACTGATACTGACTTCCAGCTGGTGGGCAGGAGACAAGGGAGAGCACAGAGAAATAACATCCATAATAAACAATGGCAAACTAGAATTGACATACAAAATTCCTTTCACATTTCATTGGTTAGAACCAGTCACATGGCCACATGCAGATACAAGGATAAGCAAGAAATATGGATGTGGATCCGGCATCCGCTTTCCAGCAAAAACTCAGGTAGTTGCAAACCTTGGTGGAGATAGAGTTCTCTGCCCCAACTGGGACTCCTAGTTGTTTCCAACTTCCCCAAGGATCTCTGCCCTTCAACAAATTATAGCCAAAGCATTTGCAAGTGCTTCCAAGGGTAGGCAGACAGGCCAAGAATAAGAAAGCCATTGCTTAATTTTTGTTTAATCAAAGTAGATTTCCATGGATCCATAATTAAACAACATTCCTGAAAGCAAGCCTTCAAATAAGAGAAAATAATTTCCTAAAAATTCTGAAAGCTGGATTTGCACATAATACAATGCAAAGCATGAAGACGTGACTGCAGAACAGATAAAGAGCAGGAAGGAGAGAGGCTTTGACATAAAGAATGCTTTTTCCCCATAAGTGAAAGCCCTTCCCAGCCTGGGTGATGGGGATGGATGTGGGCTGGAGGAACCAAGAGAGCTTCAGAAAGAACACGACAGGGTTAAATGCTGCTTCTGTATTCAATTGGACTCTGAATCCCCTGGTTTTTGGCCTAGAGTCGGGAGGCATGCCAACCTAAGGTACTCATAGAGGAAATAATTTTAAAAGTATGGAATGACAAGACAGAGGGACTGAAAAGTTTCTCCCTATTTCTCTGTCAGCCAACTGCGTGTGACCTGCAGCAGATTCATAGCTCCCACATACCCCAATGAGGGATAAATAAGGACTAAAAATCTATTGGATGTCAAAACAAAGAAGATGCTGAGTTCATGAAATCTGATCATCTGTAGCAGCTATCAGAACACAACAGAAGCCAAGAAGGAGCAGATTCATTACCATCAGTGGTCAGCAAGGATCCAGAAGCTACTGCACTAACTAGAGATGCCTCTCCCCACCAGGATGATGGGCTATAGCTTTTCCCAGCACCCAATGGCACGAAGAGAAAAAAAAAAGAGAAGGATAAAAGTGAGGTAGCAGAAGCCTGAAATTCTGAGTTACCCCTTAGGAGTGAAGAAGCTTCCAATCGGGCAGTGGCTGAAATAATAATGCTGACATTGGACTGCAAATTCAACTAGATTGGACTGAATATACCAGAATGCCATAAAATAAGTTGTCTGCTCTAGGCAGCTTGACAGAACTTGAGAACAAAGTGGAGCTGAGCTGTAGAAAACTACAAAGTTACAGTTCTGCACCCCTGAGTGGTAATGTGTAAATTTATACCTGATCTACTATGTTTATTTTCATTAAACTGTTGTTCCCCCTCGAGCTGAAGGCAATATGTCAAAACACTTTTACCGACTACAGGAAAGAGTACTTCAAGTGCAATCTCAGGATGTTAGATATGGAAGAGATCTTCATAGTAATGTTAGACTGATGCAGTTGTTGTAAACACAAGCTTCAGCATCAGACAGACCAGGGTGCAAATCCTGGCTGTGCGGTGTGCTGGCACAGGGTCTTCAACTGCTTGCTGAGGTGCTGAACGTCATCTCCGTCCTTTATAAAACAGAAAGAACGCCCGCTCCACAAGGTTGCTGTCAGTTGAATGAGGATGTGTATGGAATCCACTTACCACAGGACCTGGCATGTGACAAATGCTCAAAATATGAGAGCTGGAGCCAGTCGAGCCCCACATCTTCAGATAAGGAAATACTGAGTCAACAGTTTCAGTGGGTCATCAAAAAATAACAACCAATATTAAAAGCATTAATTATATTTTTCAGGTTTAAACAGAGTATTCGTTGTCAGAGGCCTGTCTCACAATCATTTTATTTTCCCCATCAGGATCATCCCTAGGGGCAGGAAATCCAATTCATAACCAATAACTGGCAAAGAGAGGCAATTATATTATACACATCCCATGAACGTGTTTCAAGGTTAATGCCAAGATAAAGCCACAACACTGTACTTGCTACAGAAGGATTTTTTTTTTCTTTTTTAGTACTTCTGTTGAAATTTTGGAAGTTTCACTGTTGATTATACTAAGTATGAACAAGCTGAACATTCAAGGCTGAATCAGACTTCAGCCCTTGTCAAGAACTGCATATTCTCACAGGTACAGTTAAAAGAATAGTAATGGTACGTAGCAGTATATGGTGGCAGTAGTAATAGCTAACTTGTATTATCAAGCACCTGCCATGCGGCAGCACTGTGGTAAGCATTCCACCACGCATAAGCTCATTTTATTTTATTTTTTATTTATTTATTTTTTGAATTTATTTATTTATTTTTGGCTGCGTTGGGTCTTCGTTGCTGCGCACGGGCTTTCTCTAGCTGCGGCGAGCGGGGGCTACTCTTCGTCGTGGTGCACGGGCTTCTCATTGTGGTGGCTTCTCTTGTTGCGGAGCATGGGCTCTGGGCGTGCAGGCTTCAGTAGTTGTGGCACGTGGGCTCAGTAGTTGTGGCGCACGGGCTTAGCTGCTCCGTGGCATGTGGGACCTTCCCGGGCCAGGGAGCGAACCTGTGTCCCTTGCATTGGCAGGCAGATTCTTAACCACTGTGCCACCAGGGAAGCCCAAGCTCATTTTATACTTAATATAACTCTATGAAGAATGTCCTGTTACCATTTCCATTTTAAGATGAGAAGGCTCTGAGAAGTGGCCAACTTACAGGGCTAATTAGAAGCCAGGATTTCAACCAGGAATTGACTCAGAGCTGGTCTTGATTTCCTTTTTGTTCAGATCCTGGGTAATCTTCTCCGTATTTCTAAAGTGCAGTGAATTATGACAGTGCCCTTCCTGTTTCCACCCAAATCTTTGTTTATCGAAAGCATTTCGTTTCCTCTTCTTCAAGGTATCATTTATTCTATTTTTTGTTATGCTCATTGTTAGATGAGCAAAGATGAGCTATCACCACCTATAAGGAGTAAAAACACAGCCACCCTTGTCCACAGTGACTATAAGTCCACCCTCCCCAACAAGCAGCATGGCCACAGTCACACAGCCTGGAAATAGCAATGGAGATTGGAACCCATGCAGTCACTCTGCTTTCAAAGACCTTATGCCTGACCACTATTTCTCAGTCCTATTAGTAGCCATAGCAACAGTGATAATAAAAGAAACTCACAGATCTCTGATATGCAATCCTAACTCTGGACTGGGGCAGTCTTCAGCAAATCAATTTCCCTGACTCTGCTTGTTCATCAGCAAAATGGGACTTTAAAACACCTGCTCACTTGAAAGTAACAAAACACACTGTGGTAATGTTTGTGAATTGCTATGGCAGAGCAAGGATGGACTGTCCCAAAATGCCAGGGAAATACCAAACCTGATAAGATGGGTTGCCAAATGCACGTTGGTGAGGGATGGTGTTACCTCCTGATGCAGGATTTAATTCCAAAATAAGTGGCAAAATTAAAATAAGAGACTCTTAGGTGAGAGTCTCTGTTTTATACTTACAATTGACCTAGTTCTTGAAGTGCTCTTAAAACATCATTTCCTTTGTTTCCAGACCCTGGAAAATATTCTCCATGGTGATCAAGGGCAGGTAATGATGACAGTACTCTTTGTATTCCATCAGAGACTTTGCTTTTCATTTTCCCCTCTTCCTAATGGTATCATTTTTCTTCTTTTTTCCATTAGTTCTCATTGCTGGTTGATGACCTTTTGTCAAAGATAAACTATAGCCACCTCTCAGTAGTAAAAATAAGACCACTCTTCTCCGCGGTGAATAAGCCTCTCATCCTCTAGAACATTTTCATCTCAGCATCTTTCAAGTGCCTCTTCCCTTCTTAGGATGGATAAGAAGGTTGAGGTTGAATGGGAAGAAACTAATCAGAGTTACAGACACTAAAAACTGGAAGGAGTCTTAGCTATCAACAGCCCTTATCCTCTCAACTCACATGCAGCTAACAGTGAATTTTTGACATGTACTAAGCTAGGGGTTTCATTGCATTACCTCAGTTAATTTTATATAATCCTCACCAAAATCCTGTGAGATACTTTCATCTCCATTATAGAGAAAAGGAAACAAAACTCGGAGATGCTAATTGCTTGTCAAATAGCTAGCAGTAACAACACTGTGTCTGTACTGAAGGCCCTTCTCTCCCAGGTCAGGGAACCAATTTGTTTCAAATGCAGATCAATCACAGTACATCGTCCATAAAATCCACAGCACATTGCCCAGAATAATGAATCAATAACAGGCTGAAACTAAATTAATACTAAGACAAAATGGTAAATGCCAAAGGTAATATCCTTTGAAAAGAAAATTCTAATTAAAAGGAAAACAACCAAAAAGAAAACCCTTTTGGTGTATATGGTTTACATAATGGTTGTGCTTCATTTCTGACAGTGAAGGGTGGTGAGAAATGTTTCTCTCCAGATATTCTTAAAAGAAAATTCACCCAAAGTTGGATTTTGCTTGTTTCAATGGTGCAAAAGATGTGATAGAAGAGACTGATAAATAATTTATGAACAAGAATACTTCACTGATAAGACTGGGTCATGAAATCTTATTTGAAAACCCATGAGGAACATTCTTAACGGAAATTATTTTCACCTCTTCTGGGTTGTTGTCGTCTTTTTTTCCTCCTGCTATTTAGTTTGATTCTGGCTTGACGGTCACCACTGCGCAGAAATGTAGCAGCAAACACAATGCAAAGCCTTTCCACATGATTATTTTCGAAAGTAATAAGACATGTGCGACCTGGAAAACTAGCCCTTCCAACGTGTCAGGTAAGGAGCGTGGATGATATTTTTAAAAGCGGCCTCCAGCTTCATACCGCGAATGAGCTCGGAGGCAAAAATTCCAGGCATCTAGGGTGGACGTTTGCTGCCATCTACTGGTGTATGATGGGAGAGCAACATATGCTTCTGCATTTCTTCAAATGAAGCTGAGAGAATTGAAAGTTGGGAAATGGGGGGAAACATTCTTTTTATTAGGTAAGAAAATCCTTGTGGAGAGGAATTTCTACAGCCAGTCACAGAATCATCCATATGTAACTTGTGTTAAACAATGTTTAATAAAATTAAATTAAATTAAAAAATATATATATTTAATAGCAACCCTTGCTAGGGATTCTACTCATAAGAGATGCCACTCTCCCCTCGTTTCTTCAACCATAGTATGTCTGAATACATCCAAATTCACATTCATCCTTTTGAAGCTTAAAACTGAGGAGGAATAGCATAATAGTTTGGTTACTCGATATGGGCTTTTGTTGTCAGAACAAACTCCTAACAATTATTAGCTGCCTGGAACTTCAGGCAAGTTACTAACCCCTTCAAACATGATTTTTCTTATATAGAAAATGGGAAACAATCATTCTCACTTCATAGTGTCATTGTGCATCTTTTATTCAATGTGCATGTACTGGGAGGTTGGCATGAGGATTCAATGTGATAATATGCACGAAGTTCCTTGCAAAATACCTGACACAGGTAAACTCTCAAGAAAGGCCAGCTGTTATCCCTTCTTATCATCGCTTACTTCACTTCACATTGCAATGGTTAATAATTCCAAATTGTGGTACTGATGGAAGAAAACTACCCAGAACAATCTCACTGGGTCATAAACTTCTCTGAGAAATTAGAAATCCAGTTTTTGTGCCTCAAGGAAGACCATGACAACAAGGAAGGATGGCAAGGCCAAAAGAGAAAGACAGCTATACAGATCAGAAAATCTCTGCATTGCTTTGTTGTAGATGAACAGTAGAAAATATCCCAATTCCAGTCCAGTAATCACAACAGTCTGAAAGATGGTGAAATGATTCTCTAAGACCGAGAAGTTTGAAAGAATGAATGTATGTGGAGATCTTGAATGATTATGCTCAGATCATTTCATTTGGTCACATATTTGTTTTATGAACAATACTTGTGATTTTGACAGATACGCAGATGCAGGGAAAATTGAAAGTTATGTTCTTGGAAGGGAGAGGCAAAACAGAAATAGAAAAAGGACCACTTCCTACTGAATGTCAACAGATAATATACGTAAGTATGTGATATTTTTAAGCACTTAACTTTCTTAGCCTTATAATCATCACCATTAAGAGGATTTGGGGAAATAATCATGCCATATCCATAAGTCTTCCAACATGTTCACTATAAATGTGTTTTAATAAGCTTTAGGAATCTCTTGAAAAAGGTAACAATTGTGCAAGATGCCATGTTGAATGGTCACAAAATTTAATCCTAACTCTGTAGCAAGCCCTTACCTCTCTTAAGCACTTCATTTAAATCAAAGACCACATCATGGCTTAAAAAATACACGCTAAGGGGTGGATAGAGAAACAGTATAACATAGAATGGCATTTAGCAGAGAACCATATAACAAAGTAGATTAAAGGATGAATTCTAAAACTAGGCTGCTGGAGTTCAAATTCCAGCTCTGCCATGAAATGGATGTAAGACCTTGGGCAGGCAGTATTTTGCTTACGGAGTTGGTCTGAGGATGAAATGAATTTAATATATGTCAATCACTTAGAACAGTGCCTGGTATGTAGTTAAGCACCATGTGTTAGTTATTATTATAGAAGCAAAGAACATTTGGAATGAAAAATTTTACTAAAAAAAAAAGCTGGTCCTTTAGAATTTTTCTTTATGCTGGTGATTTCCAAAGTTGTTATTGTTTGTTGTTGTTTTCTGTGTTTAACAGTAGAATTTTTTTTTAAATTAAATAAAATCATACCCAAGTCCCAGTATATAAAGGATAAAAGCAGAATGGAATTCACTGACAGTTGAGTGGCCACCAAGCCATGCTGAGATCCCCTGAGTGGCTCCTGCTGCACCACAGATGAACCAAGGGGATCCCCAGAAAACAACAGCGAGAAAACCATTGATTTTTGCCATTTGCGTCTCGCAGCTCAAACTCTTGATCTGAGCAAATGGAACCAGAAAGCCCCGTGGAGAAAGACCTGTAACCTCTTCTCATGCCCAGGCAGGCATCTCACAGTGTTAGGAATTTGTTCTTTGATCACAAGTGATGAACAAAGTAAACACAGACAGACTGCATTTGTGAGCGCCCAAGGAAGTTGTAACGCTGGGTTCATCAGCTCCAGCACTGTGTTTAGTTGTTTGCTGTTCATCTCATGCATCTACACACCACCAGAGGGGAATGAGGCATATGGAAGGTTATCGAATGTTGTAAAATGGGAAAATGGGGCAAAACTATCCAATTCAGCACAGGTGCTATTGTAGCTGGGGCACATTCCGTTAAGTCTTGGTGTTCGATGGCCCTTAGATGCTACAACCCCAGGTAAGTCAACCAATAATAAATCAGCCAATAATATGTCTGAGGACAACAGATTCCTTTCTTCTAAATGAAGTTATTTCAGCATTTGGCAAAGAATTATTTTAGCTTCAGCATGGAGATAGGAGCTCCCTTTGAGTGTTCCAGTAATACATTAAATGGTTTGTCATGTATGTTTTATTCCTTAAGTTTGTAATGGTCAAAAGTCATTTTTTATAATATCTGTAGAAGATCACTCCCAACCTCAGGTGTTCATTTTTATAGTTTGTTCAATATAGGGACTACGTGGAAGTTTTAGAATATATCCCAATTTATTTGTTTTCATTGGGGCATCAGTAAGTTTTTCCAGTCCTATTATACTACTTGACATTGGTGATGCTTCACTAGAAATTTTCTAATTACTCTTCCTTTATAATATTATCCTAAAGGTTGAAAATTTTTAATGCTATTTTGGTTAGAATATATTGAGATTTTTAGGGCAAGAAACTTTTCTGTTGTCAGCCAGCATGTTTTCCATAATAACTATGAAACTCCTCTAAAAATTGTTATTTTTCCAGTGATGACACATCAATCCAATAGTTTTCTGTTTGCTGTCTAAAAAGGGAAATGGCATATGAAATAATCTGAGAACTCCTCACAAAAGAAGATGAGGTAGAAAGATAAAATTTGGATGGTTGACTGGATAAATGTGACCTTATAAAGAAAAGACCAAGTAATACGAAGTCTAAAAATCCCTCCACTATATCCAACATATGTAGATATGCATCAACAAGCCTGGGAGTTAAATATTTACTTTGATTCTCATAACGACAATCCATCACTTATTTTGGCTACTCGGCATCTGAACCCCATTTCATGGGGTTTTGAGCATTCCAAGTTTATTGGTTTTGGTGGACAGCAAAGGCCACATTTAGAAGCAAAAGTGCTAGCTGACTGCTCTTCTAGCATCCCTTCCTCCTAAGAGTCAGATATGGAGTAGGACTCTTCCGATCAAACTCACGCAGCTGGACTTTGACCCAGTAACTAGAGATACAAGAGAGGGGAGTAAGGAGCTCTGTCTCTGCTCGTGGCAGGAGGGTTGTAATGGATGCAAGGCTGAGTGTCAGGCCCAATATTAGCAGTCACACGGATGCCAGAATCTGGTGTTTGGCAGAAAGGGTAGCAGTTTTACTCAGCTGATGTGTTCTAAGCCATGCCTTGTTCAGAAAGCTTATTCTAGCTTTCTAGGTCTATTCTTCTGCTCTCCCAGTTAGTTCTGTGAGCCACACAATAGACTTAAATTCCATTTTGCTTAGTCTACTAGATTCAGCCTCCCGTGCTTACAACCAAGAACTATGAATTAACTCCTCAAGACCTTTGAACCACAGGGGTTAGCATTTACTTACATACCCACCAGAATTTTTCAAATTGATTTAGTTTTACTTAGCCAACAACACCTAGCTCCTTAGCTATTAGAACTTAGTCTTCCTTTTTTAAATACCCAACGGCAATTAGCACAATGTCACCTACGTATAATGTGCACTAAATCAAAATTGGTCAATTGCTTTAATAATTTGTGGAAGACAACAGGAGGAAAACAGTTCTCTGTTCTCTCTTTCTCGTGTCATTCATGAGGATATTTCAGCTCCTTTGTTCTGAGGCTCCATATCTGAGAATGAAAACATTCATATTATGTCACCTACAAGTCACTAGCAGGAAAGTTCTGAAAGCAGGAGATAATCAATGACCACAGCATCTTGCAAAACAAGAAAAGGAGAAACCCCAGACTACAAAGCTTAATAAAATTTAATTTAGCAAAAGAATTATTCTGATAATTTTTTTAAATTATTTGCTCACAATAGTCTATCACATCTTGACTCAAGAATTGGGGAGTGTGAAAGGGTCCAGTGGAAGGTGCTCAACAAATATTTGTTGAATAAATTAAATTAATTTTCAAAATACTCCATAAAAAATAGTCAAATATATATAAACAATATTCATACCCTCCCTTTGAAACTCCGGCATCTTGTTCCTTTCCAGCAGACATTCACACTCTTTCTCTCCTCTTTCCATCCCCAAATATTTAGTAATACGTGATGTTGCAGTCCTCATGCAAATCCAAAACTGCACTGGTCATTATCCGCTGGCTTTGAAACAGGTTGCAACTTGTAAAGTGTAGATTCTCCAATATGTTTTTATCTGTATTTTTTAAAGTTTCTCCTAGCATTGCCCTGCCTTTCAAAAATCTGTTTGCTAATGTCTCTCCTGGACTGGGGTTATCCAACCCTAGGCTCAGGGAGCTGTGAAGGCTCAGCTATGTGAACTAACTGGGTCATAGGGAAGAGAGCAAACTCCACCTCCCATGGTCAATCAAACAATGATAAATGTTGCACTTTATTTTCCAAAGCATCGTCTTTCAGGAAAGCAGTCAAACAAGTAAAAATTGGATATCTCAGCATAAATAATACTTTATCTCCGCTTGTCACTGATGCTGCTGACAAATTGGTGTAAATATTTGAGATGCAAAAAAAAAAAAAATTGGAGTTGTTATGCTGAAACCAGTGAATACATTTCAGAAGAGATGAAATGGGGTTGGTCTTAACATGAGGAAAGAGATTCTCAATAGGGGGTTTCCTATTGAGATGGGGGTTTCCACGTCTCTCACTGTGATTCCAAATTCCTTTGGAGGAGGGGGTGGAGGAAAATAGATAACAATGTGACTGAGGTTAGAATCTAAAAGAGACATAAGGCATGGATGTCTCTTTTAGATTTAGATGTCTCCCTGGGGCAAATTTCTTCCATATTAATCATTTGGACACTGCTTTAAATTAAACATCTCAAAAATAGATTTAATTTTGATTTAGTCTAGCCATAAAGGGTATTGCATTAAACGCTTATTAAGGAATAAATCTTCATTGCTTTAAATAATAATTTAAAGAATACTATTTTAAATTTAAATTGCTTTAAATAATGCTTTAAAGAATACTTTTTGGTGTTTCTAAGTTGTTTAACATTAATAATAAGCCCCAGAATAGTAAGAACAAAAATTAAGGATATTATACAGAGGCAAGTGACAATACAGGTTCCTTTCAGCTTCCTTGTTCTTTTGAATCCAGTTTCTTGGATTTGGCTTCCTAGTGAAGTTCTCTTATTTGCAGAATTATAGTAAAATCCTCTGAGAAGGAGCTCTTAGTAAACAAAAGAGGCTTTGTGGTCAGAAGGACCTGGGTCCTAGCCCTGCCTCTTGTACACTGTAACCATTCCATGTCTCAGTTGTCTTATCTGACAAATGGGGGGAGAAAATGATCATTCTTATCTTAAAGGCTAGTTTTAAAGAATAAATAGGATAAAACATTAAAAACCACAAAACTTGGCATACAGTAAGCACTCAGCAAATATTATCTATTGCTAATGTTATTTTTTTTATCCCTACAAAATCTGTGCCAGACTGTCCCAGGGCATGCAGTTATTCTGCTGCTTTCAGATCTGAGCCATATAAGATTTGACTCCAATTCAGCTATATATTTCCTAAATTAACCACCTTATGTAATTAGCATCTCCTAGTTTGTGTGTCTGGGGTTTTTTTGTGCGGTTTTTTTTCCCCATAATTATCTTTTCTCTTGAACAACAATGCCACCCACATAGTTTTTCAAATTACAGCTTTCATAGCCTTAGCTTATAAAAATGCTGAAATGGCCATCTTTCTTCTTCTTCCTTTTTTTTTTTTTTTTTAAGTCACAGTACATGGAAAAAATCCTTGCGGTGGGCAACTCTGTTCCTCCATCATGTATGAAGTTCCACCCCAGAACAGAAGGGGAAAAGAACCAGTTTGACTTTGGCTTTGCCCCATCAGTGAAATGACCCCACTCTCCTCCTCACTCCCAGCTACTTCCTCAATTGTCCTCAATCAGGGCTGTGTGACTGATGAAATTACTAATTTCAAAAGTCACGCTGGCCTTTAATTAAATGAAGGTGAACCACATATGCTTCCAACCCACTCACTCTCCAACCACAAACACTGAGGTCCACTAGGTACTGTGCTAGATTTAGAGACCAATTTGGGTTGTAGAACATGAGATGCCAAAAACTCAGAAATGAACACAGCTCATTCTCCCATAACCACATGGGTTCTGGCCAGGTTCATCCTGGCAGGTGGAGCGTAAAAGAAAAAGGGAAAAGGAAAGGCAAAGGGAAACTTTCTTCATGTCAAAAATTTACAATTATAATTAGTCACAGAGAGCAGACCACAGTGAACACAAAATAGCACTATTTGTTTAGACTTTGTTTCTTGCATCACCCTTTCCCTTCTCTGCTTCAATCCAACTTTTTAAAGAAAATAAAATCTTAGTGCTGAACTTTACCAAGAAAATGTATTTCACTTCAAATGAAAATCAGCGAGATTGCTGGTTCTTTCATCAATTGTATAGATAACCCACAGAGTAACAAGTTTAATGGATGACACAAAAATGTTTTAGGAGATAGATTATCCTAAAACATTACTATCATCTAATGCACATTAACATAACTTTCTCAAGCTGTGGAATTAATGAAGAGCTGGAGAGTTGGCTATGTTTTTTTTAAGTTGGCCTTAAAAGAAAACTCCACATTCAGGTAGCTCTTTTCTCTTGTGTGGTATTTAGGCCTTATAATTTAGAAGCTGTTATTTTTCCCTAGCAAAAAATAAATAAATAAAATTAAAAGCTGCTCTCTCAATCTCTTGGACTGTGAGTGACCATCCACTTTGATGAAATCAACCACCATGAAAGTCAAAGTCTCCTTCTATATACTGCTGTGTACAAATTACTGAAGCCACAATTCTACCTGAAACTGGAAAATTTTAAGCATTTCTGTTATAAAAAATTGAAATGTTTTCATAAAACATTTCCTGAGCTTCTAGCATATTATCTGGGACTGAGTAATTTTCTCATTTAATGAGCCCACGATCCTCTGAGAAGGGCCCTGTGATTTTTCCTCATTTTCTCAATTGAGGCTTTTGAGTCTTGGGAGGTATGTCCCAATGTTAAGTAGTATGTCCCAAAAAGGAATAAGGAAAACTGTAATCAGGTTTGATTCTAAAGCCCATTTGCTTAACCACTAAGCTAAATTTGTTGAAAGGAGAAAAATAAAAATAATTACAGGCACATCTTGGAGATACTGCAAATTTTGTTCCAGACCACCACAATAAAACAAATATAGCAATAAAGTGAGTCACACAAACTTTTTGGTTTCCCTGTGCATATAAAAGTTATTTTTACACTATAGTCTATTAAGTGTGGTATAGCATTATGTCTAAATAAACAATGTACAAACTTTAATCTAAAAATACTTTATTGCTAAAAAATAGTAACCATCATTTGAGCCTTTAGCAAGTCATAAGTTGTAACATCAAAGATGGTCACAGGTCACCATAACAAATTTCATAATAATGAAAAAGTTTGAAATAGTTCAGGAATTACCAAAATGTGACAAAGAGACACAAAGTGAGCAAATGATGTTGGAAAAATGGCACCTAAAGACTTGCTTGTTGCAGGGCTGCCACAAAACCTCAATTTGTTAAAAAAAAAAAAAAAAAAAATCTGAGAAGTTCAACAAAGCAAAGTGCAATAAAGCAAGGTATGCCTGTAAACATGTAGAGTTTGGCTCATTATCAGTTAAAAGACTGTATTAATAAAAATCATCTACAAATATTTCTAAGGTACAAACACTAAGGGGAGAATTAATGTGAAAGAAAAGGAATAATGGAGATGTGATGAAATGAAATCAGACAAGGATGAAGTCTATCTATATCAACTGCCCCCATCCCTTCCTGTGTGAAGAATAACCACGAGGACTCTGCCTCCATATGCAGAAGACAAAGCATCAAGCATCTGAAGCTGGGTGTTGTAGCTAACACTCTCTTCCTGTTTCCCTGCTTGAGGGTCCAATTAAAACAGAAAAAGGCTGAAGTTTGTGTTTTTCCGTTACAAATAGCTATATATTATTCACTTTGATTTCTCTGGGCATAAAAACAGTTGCCTAACTTTCTTTAGCTATGGCCCAGTATCTTTGAATATGTTGGTTTATGGGCCTATTTTAATCTCACTGTATTAGAAACTATCTAGAGTCTATGGACTTTATTAAAGCCAAGTCCCTCTTGTCTACCTTTTCTGTCCAGGTGAGAACTGACACTCTTGAAACTGGAATAACCCAAATGTCTGAGCCAGAATCCCCTTTCTTTAAAAATTACTCACATGTGTCCTAAACTGTTAGTGAGCTGGTGTTGAGTGACTCTTGGATTTCTTCATGTAGTTGGTCCCTGTACTCCAAGCAACTGACTTATGGGTAATGTGGTGTGAAGCTTGCTTTCCAATCAGAGCTCTCTTTTCAATTCCAAACTTAGTCAGTGATGACTGAGTGTCATCACCTATAGATTGATTTTTGATCCTACAATGCCATGAGACATTCATCTCAGAATGGTTCCAAAGAGGTGAACATCAGCACCTCAAAAACCACTACCAGCAGCATATTTCATCAATCAATATATGAAATATTTTCTTTAAAAACCTGAAATGAATCCAAGTTCTCTCAAACCTTAAGCCAAGTCCAGATGCATGGAAAATGTTAGTGATTTTTCCCCATAATTGGCTCTGTTTCATGCATACTTTGCAAAGATTTAGGTTTTCAGGTAAATAATATATGTGGTGGTTCCATTTGGTGGCAACCAAAAAGCCAGTTTGGAAACAAGAGAACTGTGGATGACTTTTCTTTTCCATTCACAGATTTGTTCAAATCCAGATGATTCTGGGGTGTGATTTTGTGGGAACAAAAAAAATGTTCAAAAAACCAGAAGAACCCAGCATTCCTGAAACTCAGTCAATTGCTATGAAGAAAGAAAAAATGGAAACTGTGATCTGAACTAAGGCGTGTCCTCCTGTAGAATAAAGTTATTAACCAAACTGCAAATCTATAAACCAGAAGAGGATATAAGTATGAAAAGAGGGACAGCAGCTGAAAAGGAAAGTCTACTCTTCACATAGTCATTGTGAAGAAGACTATTCTAATATTGCTACTTGTCATTTATACTAAAACCTTAGATGATTTACAAAGAAAGGAAGGAAGAGAATTTTTAGTGTGGTATGAAATATATGATATTCTTAATAAAAAGAGATTGAGATGATTTTTGCTCAGATAATCAGAAAAATTGGTTAAAAAAGGCAATCATAAAAATTTATACAAACACAGATTGAGCATTTTATTTTACCTTAAACACATAAATAAACATTCATTCATCTTTTGTTAAAGGTCAAGACCCTTTTTTTGAGACTGTCTCCAATAATTGAAATTTCAGCTCACCTTTCTCATATAAATCCACATGTATTAATTACATCATCCAAAATTCCCAGTTCTAATTTCATTAAAAAGAAAATGAGAACTTAAGCAATTAAAGAGAAATTTGAGTTCAAGATCCTTCTAGATATTTATTTTTCCCAGTCTTTTAGAAAAGCTCTCACCAACACCTAATTTTTTTTAACATTTTGCCTTTATCAAGTCTTTAAAAAGCATTCATCTTAGCTTTATAGAAACAAGTTTGTTCTCTAACGTTGTTCATTGGCTAATATCACATAAAGTAAATTACATAATCAGAATAAGGGACAAAACTGACACAAAAGTATGGAAACAAAGAAAACTGATTCTTTGTAAGTATATAACCCAACTGGTGTGAGCCAATGGTGAGTTCAACTTTCAGGAATATTCAGTATACTGAGGCATCAATCATATGTTATCTATTAGCTACTGCCATAATAATGTTTCAATAACAAACACATAACCATTTGTCTCACAATAACAAATATTTACATTTCTCACTCACAAGTTTCTGGGTCCTTTGGAGTTCAGCTGAACTGGACTCCAGGGTGTAAGATAGGATCAAGGCATGCTCTTTGTATCTCACTCTGTGTCCCAGACTGAAAGGACAGTAACTATCTGGGATCTGTCCTTTTTGTGCTGATAGGAGAAGAACAAGAGGGTTAAGCTACTCCATACAAATGCATTTCAAGCCTCTTGTTATGTCAGATCTACTAACATCCCACTGGCTGAAATAAGTCATATGTCTAAGTTCAAAGTCATGAGGCCATGTCAAGAGAGTGGCTGCATAATTCTACAGCAGGCAAAGAATTAGGGCCAATAACTGCAATGTTCAACAGAATGAAAAAGAATGCTTAATCCAAGGAATCTACTAAGTAGAAGTCAAGAGAGATTCTATTATACTTAGCTCCAAATGAAGCAACGAATACAGCAAACTCTACATGTGCTTCTCAGTTCATTCATTCACCAGTCCATACAATCAACACAAATATATTGTTTCTTCTATGTGCTAGATACTCTGGAGAGATGGGGAAAAAAAATGGGTAAAGAATTACCTTTGCCCTTAAGGACCTGATGGAATTTCTATGCTAAGAGATAAAGAATATATTAAACTAGACAGTGAAAAAGAAAAATTTGGTTCTTTGACTTTTAATGCCTTTAAAAAACAATGGACTTACCTTCCTAAGTATGGTTCTGTAAGAACTAGTAATAAACTCAGCTAACATGTTCTGATTGTTGTTAGCAGCAAATAATTACACATTGCCTTTTATCCCCATCCCTTTAGATTGTCACATCTGATGGGTTAAGCGTGAGAAAGTAAAGAAATGTAATACATTCCCTAAGACTAGGACACTGCTGTGCTCATCAGAGGAAGACACATGGACAACACCAAATCAATAAACAGCCATTTAACAAAAGAGAGAAAAGCTCTGACAATAAAAGAACAAGGCAATTACTGTCCTGGAGATATTTATATTTCTCTTACTACCAGCAGATAAATGTTAAGTATATTTAGGAAGGTTATATAGGGTAACTATATAAGTATATAGCGCAAAGAATACTGCATCATCTAAGAGTCTTCCATTTCAACTTCCTTAAAGTGGATTAAGAATTTAGACACTCAGGAAAGAGATTGACTGTAGAATTCTCATGCTTGCTTTGCTTTGCTACTAATTAGCGGTGTGGCCTCAGCAAATCAGCTAGTATTTCTAGATGTTGCCTTCCCTAGAAAGTTTCTCTGACTGCATTTCCCCTCGCAAGGTTCGGATAGATGGGACCCCTTGATTCCTTTATATCTTAATCCTATCTCTATTGCCTTGCCTTTTCTTATACATTGTTTTATAATTATCGTGGATATATTTGCCTCTAGCATTATTGAGCAACTTGAGACCAGAATCAATGTATTATGCATTTTTGTAGAATAAATCTAGGAAAGAAAATAAGACTTTTTGATGATTAGTCTAAAATACCCACAACTCTACTATAGACTCCTCTGAAATTGGGGAAAATCTGTTAAATTTATGTTGACTGAGGACATCTCAACATTTGCCTGAGAACAAACCTCACTTTCTGCCTAGTGAAGTATAATAATTTCTACTATAGGGCCCAAGCCCAAATTCAATAGGGTAGGCTGATATTTTATTCTTCAACATTGCATTTAAATCCTGGCCTGGTTATACAACTCTGAAAATAAAACTCAGGCCTTTAACCTGCTATCTTTGGGTTGTTGACAATTAATAAAACTGCACAAAGATTAAAAACCTTGATGCTTCTTGGATTTGCAATAACTCTCTCAATACAACAGCCTTTTCAACAGGCCATTAGTATGACCTAAAGAAAATGCTTGAATGCAGAGAATTAAGGTTTCATTTGATCTAAGATTTTTTTAATTTTATAGTTTGAGAAAACTGAGATCCTGAGAGGTAAAGTTACTTGCACAGGTTACTATGAGTCTCATAAATGATAGGCCCAGAACATACATCAAGGCTAGTATGTATTTATTTTTTTAAAAGTTAAAGAAAAATTACTCAGTATCTTCCTTCTTTGCATGCCACATATATCCCTTCCTTTTATTTGCCACCCCGAAAACTCTCCACAAACATCCCTCAGTCCAGAACTCTCTACTTTTATTTATGACGAGCTGTGTAATGATGGCTTAGCCATTTGACCTCTCTTGTTTCAATTCTAATAAGGGACTTGGCTTATACAATTTTCAAGAAAACTTCTAAATACAATTTGGGCAATAGAGAGATTAGATTGGGATTTGGGAATACTTGTTATAAAAATAGGATTTAAGGTATATATATAAAGATATATACAAATATGTATCTTTAGTATAAAGATAACTCAGAAGGCTTAGACATTGCTGGGGAGACTTTTTTTTCTTTCCTATAATAGGACTGATTGAGATGCCAGAGTTTTGGGAACAGGGTAGACATTCCTGTTGCACTCAAACTTGATTGAAGTCTGTCACTGATGTACTACAAAGGGGCTATCACAATCTGAAAGCTCTTGTAAATAGGGTGAGATAATTTAAATTATTCCAGGGAATTGAGTTTCAGAAAGAGAAAAAAGGGGGAAATTTTACATATATGTATGTAAATTCATATCTTTTGTTGTTTTTGTTAATTCATTTTCAAAACTCATGTACTGATCTTGATTTATGTTTATTATAATAGCCATTTGGGGGGAATTTGTAATGAAATGGGGAAAATATATATCTCTTAAGAACTTAATTCGGTGGTTTTGTTCTGGTGAGATAATAAAAGTCTTATAAGTGAGTACTTTTGAACTACCTTTGAGAATTTATTCCAAAGAAAATGATTCATGTGCAAGAATATTTTGTATAGCATTGTAAAAAAACTGGAAATCCTTTAAATGTCCGAAAGCAGTGGCAATAATTTAGTGGCAGAGCAACAACTATCACCAGGCCTCCTGAGTAGAGGTCTCTTCCTTATTCTAAGCTGCATCCTCCCATCTGGACCATAAAGATATCCCAAGTGGAAGGGCTCTTTATCACCATCTTTCCCAACGTGTCACTTCATACATAGAAAACTGATGACAAAGATGTTAAGTGAGTCACCCACATGTACAGCCATTCACAGTCACCACAGTCTCTCCTTACAGAGCACAGGAGTGATGGTTCTCAATCTTCATGTCTGGCTCAATGGTAATCAATGTCACCCTTTTTCTATCGCAGCCTTATTACTCTGGAAAGATTACTGGTTTCTACTGGCAACATTTCTCTTACTAGGTCAGCTCCCAGAAGGAAAATTAACCCCACCCAGGTATTCGAAAAATTAACCTACTTTTTTGGTTGCTGATAGGTACAAAGACATGATTGCGTTGCACTGGTCCACTCAGACTGTTTCCCAAAGGCCTTTGTAACTGTAATGCCTGGTAAATCTGGGCTCAGTCCGTGGTTTATAAAAAACAAATCCCCGGCTTTGCTCATAAAACAAAGTGGAAAACTTTTCTTAGCTCTCTTATGCCTTGTTCTTGGTAAAAAAACTAAGCATGCCTTTGAGTAGATAACATAAAATGTCCACCTCATGAACACCTACTCCATACTTCAACTCCTGAGCAGTCATATTTCCTAGGACACAGTTCCATAGAGGGTTAAAGTAAAGTAAGTATTTTGTATGGCACCCAAAGTCATTTGCAGAGCCCAGTAATCAGTTCAGGTAATGGGAGAATAACGGAGGAGGCTCTGGAACTAAGCCACTAAATTCACCTTTCGAGGTTAACACGTGCAGATGGGCTGGCTGGGTTCTGCTGCTTTTAAGGCATTGTAATTTAGATGATTGTTTAAATCTTTTTAACTACATCAGTATTTAAGCTGCATTTGTATGCCTGAAGGCCAGAAGACCTGTAACAAATCTCACAGGAAACTACTGTTAATTTCTTAAGTAAGAAAGAAGAGCTTTAGTGACCATAAGAACTTACAACACATGTGAGTTTGAGAACACACCATAAACATCACCAAAGCCTGGAGCAATCTGCAACTGGCTATCCTCGCTGTAGAAGGCATAAAAAAATCTGTCCTCCCCCGAAGTAACCGATTCTACTTCCTAAAAGAGTTCAATAACCTATTCCACTCATCTGTCTGAAGGCCTCCTTGCCTACATCTGTTCTTTTTCCATCTGCTTTGAAAGCAGGTTAAGCCCTCTGGGTTATGCAGAATCTGTAGCATAACCTGATCACAATTTGATATAAGCCCATAACCAAAAAGTCCTCATTACGACCCTTTTTGGTCCCCCTCAAAGCCCACTGTCCATATGGAGAGGTGTTTCATAACCCATCCTTGCTTATTACTTCTTCCCAGCATGAAAGCATGTAAGCATCCAAAAGGGATGATTTCTTTCTTGGCTGTGATCACTCATTTCAAATGCACTCCATAATTAACAACTTTGAAAGCAAAGAGGTAAATTTTGTCACATGTATTATTAAAGCAGAGTGAGATCCCCCAGGACCAAATTAGGCGCCTGATTAAAAATGTCCGTCTTAAAAGAAACAAGTAGATAGGGAGTTGTGCTCTTAGCAATCCCAAATTAACACACTGCTTGAAGCCCCTGGTCAAGCCACGTGGAAAGACACAGACCTTGGGACTGCCTTGGTGAATGAGACTCAAGTGTCCCCACTTGAATGCAGGTCACCCAGAATCAACTTCAATAGGGTCATCTGAAAGTGAGGAGATAAGGGCTTGGGATGATAGACCTGATGGGTGAGTAACCACGGTGGAATGAAAAAAAAAAAAGTAATAATTGAAAATTCCTTCATTCTTCAACAAATCAATTTTATTTTCAAGTACTGTGGTAGATGCTGGCTTTTAGGCTTCTAGTTTTTCCTGCCTTTCTTGATCTTGGCCAAAACCCTTACCACCTCCACACCTCTGTTTCCACGAGTACAAATTGAGGGGGTGGGAAGAAGTGATTATGAAGGGAACTCTTTCATGATTTTAGGAAAAGAGTGGAAGTTTAAAATCTATCTAAACTTTTATTTTGTTAGTGGGATGCAGTGTATTTTAATTTAACTACATTCAAATTCATTTCATAAAGACTTTTTAAACTCTAACTTCCTGCCAAACTTACAGAATTAGATACAACACTGTCTGAGAAGTGCTACACAGCCATCAAAAGAAAGCCAAACTAAGCATGGCAAACACTACTGTCATTTTAGGGGAGGAAAAATCCTGAATTCTGATGCCCAAGAGAGATGAAGACTACAAAGCAGACTCTTAACTTGCTGGCGATTGTGGCAGGCAAGAGAGAATTTAACGAGTTTCGCAAAGCAGCTTAGTGGCACTCTGCCTGGACTCAGCTCTGTGCATCCCGCGTACAGAGATGGTCCTTTGTTTAAACAGGCCCAACTCTCTGGTGTTACTTCTGCCCTTTCTGTTTTCTCCTAAGGCAGTGTGTTTGGTTGACAGAAAAATTTTTCTGCAAATGAAGGCAGATACCAGGCATACACATATCCTAAAATTCAATTTAAAAATTTTTAAAGCTAAAAAATAAAAGAAAACACGCTGATGTAGTAATCCCAGAGAGACTCTACCTTAATGGGCATGCTGACTGTGGCCAAGTTAAAACTGTTGTGGGTGTCGTAATTCAGAATTTTCTGCTCCATTTAAATTCTCTAGGGCCAAATTGCCATAAAAATCTTTCTTATATTGAAATTCCATCTCTCCAGAAGGTAAAGAACAATCTATCTTTATACCCAAAGTAAATCAATTTGAATAGAAGAATTACAAGGTGACCTTGCCTATGTCATTTTACCCTTCTGAATCTCAGCAATGAGATGAAGGTTTTGGGATCTCTTAGTACTTTGCCAGGACTAACATTGTATGATTCTGTTGTACAGGTGCTACCCAGTAATTGAAGGTTATATAAATCACACAGAAGTAAGAAGGAACCACTAAAGAAAGGCAGTTAGAAACATACATCTCAGATCTCCTTCAAAGTGTTAGCCAACAGGTTTATTTTCCTTGGCTTTTTGCCTTCTTAGCTGTCAACATATACTACTACTACTTCCCCAGGATTTTAAAAATAAAAATATTTTTACATAATCCAAACTCTAAAGGATGGATTGAAGCTAAGAAGGTAAAAACTGCTGGTGAGTAAAAGGTGAAGATAACCAGTCATTGAAGAATATGTTCTCCATGATTATTTTGTATTATAATCTGAAACCATTTTTCCTAAAGTTCCTATTTCAAGATACGGCCCATTCTAGGTTTTATTTTCATATGAAAACCTATGTTTTGCAGAATCCTCAGTTAGTGAAGTGAAGCCCCATGACATAATGTAAAGTTTAAATGACACAATGTGCAACTTAAAGCCACCATCAATGACAAGAATGAGTCTAGTCTGTTTTTCTTCTAGTTACTGGTTGCATTATAATTAATATATATATTTTCCTCATTCTTTAAAACAACTCTTGTCCATGTGGTAAAGATTTAGCTACAACATTAGAGGAAGAAGAAGGAGGAGGAGGAGGAAGAGAGTGGAAGGTGGAAAAGGAGAAAAAGGAGAAGGAATTGGTATGAGATCGTGCGAATAAAGAGAGGTGAAAAGTCCAGTGACCCAGCTTTGCACTAATTAGCTTTGTGCTTGATCTTAAATAAGACAGTAGATCTCTATGAACCTCAGTGCTTCATCCACAGAATTATCTGGCTAGATTATTAATGATTATGAATGGTGTTTACCATTTCTTCCAACTCAAACATGTGATAACTCTAAGTGACTAGAAAATAGTTATGATGTGACTACCCAATGGGAATGTGGAATAATTTAAAGTCCCAAATTGTAATCTTTTTTAAGATCAAGAAAAGTTTTGGTGGGTTTGGGGGCAGAAGATAATTGGTTGCTTGCTTGTTTTGAACCTGCTATTAACATTATTTTTTCTCTTCACCCTGTCAGCTCAGGGGACACATTTTACCCTTAGCACCCTTTCTAAATTCTGAATTCATAATATTATGCCAGAAGATCATCAAAGTTGTCTTACTCCTTTCTTTGGGTACCCAGAAACAATTACTCAAATGTTTGCCACTTGCACTGAACAGCAAGCAGCTCTGGAAGAGTTGAGGGAGTTAGTATAAAGCTTCTGTCAGTGATCCTAGATGGAGGGGTGATAGGAGTCATTGAAATGTAGATAGCAGAGAAAGAACATTCACAAAGCACTCAGAATGTCTAAGATGAAAAGAATTATATTAGTGCCAACGAGCATTATTCCATAAAAATTCCCATTGTGGCTGATGAGAAGGAGCTCAAACCTTCAAATAAAACATTTAATTCACACCTGACAGCGATTTTCAGAGTATGGAACAAGCAATGTTAGTAATTCCATTCTTAGCCCAGGGAAAAACTGCAGCAGAATAGAGTGGCAGTAAAATAAATGTCTGTGGTTCTTGAAAAAAGGAAAACTGAAGAGAAAGGCCCTCTGGCAAAAAGAGTAAACCCCATGCACTGGCCTGAATTCCTCCAACTTTCAATTAGCAGGTTAAGGGGATTACAATGCTCATGTTATTTCTGCGCTGGGCTAACTCACATACTAGCACACACACATAGTTGACCCTTGGCATTTGTGGATTCAACATTTGTGTTGTTGATCATTCACAAGCAACTTCTAAAGGTCTTCGATTTGTGGCTGTCATTTTGCTGAAACCCCAGTATGAATAAGGTTACAGGAGGTGAGGGCGGTTACAGAAATGAGTCAGTTAATAATTGTACTCAATAACTACTTCTCCATGTGACTTTATTCTCTACTCCTCTTTTTGTCTGCATTAATTTCCATGAAGCAATATGCAAAATGGCCCCCCAAATGGAGAAGAACTATAAGCAAATGTTGGATTCACAAATCTGGGCTTTCATGGACCTATATGTTGGGACTGAGGCTGGACAATTACACCCCTTCCACCGCCATGTGTAACCAACTAAAAAACAGAAGACATACACAGATGAAGTATCAAAATATCTTTGGGTGCCAATAAACTGGATTAGAGAATTTGATCTGTTACCACATTTAGGCTTCCCACTGTTTTCTTCCTAGAATTAAGCATGCCTACCCGCCATAGCAACTAGACAACAATAGGCCTTTGCTCTCGGAAACTGTGGCCGTTAAGAGAAGGAAAACACTCTTGTCCTGAAATTAGAATGCTTGAAAAGAGAGCAGGAGGCTAGGATGAAAGTTTATAAACGCTCTATCTGATGTCATCAATCAAATATGCCTCTACTTCCTGGAAAAGGAATAAGTAAAAGGTAGAAAGTAGGGCTAGAAGTATCACTTATTGAAGCATATGGAAACTTTGCTATCTGAATTCAAAAGTATTCCACACTTCCATTTTGTTTCTGGAAGAACTCATTGAGGATGTGCTAATAATAATAGCAGGAATAGCAATAAAAATAATATTCTGAATCAGTCAGAATAGGCCAGGCTATGCTGCAATAATAAACAACCCTAAAAATCAGTGACATAAAACATCAAAAATTTTACTTCTTAATCACCTTCTATGACCACAGCAAATTGGTTATGAACTAAAACCCAAGTGCATTAAAAAAAAAAATACAACAAGAAGACAGGCATGAAAAATGCAGATATTCAAAATATATTTTAAATGTGATTTAGTTCAAAAAATATTAGAATACAGTTCTTTATGGGTCTCTTGAATTTCCACCATCTTGCAAGAAAAGTGCTAAAAGCTTTTGTTCTGAACTATCTTTTAAAAGATATTTATGTAGCAAACAGCCTTAGAAGAGAGTAAAAGTTTCCTTCTCTGAAGCAGCAGGAAGGTTTGCTTACTATACAGTATAATAAAAACAGTATCTCCCTCCAGGGAGAAGGGGAAGATTTGCTTGCAGCCCACTGTAAAAGATTTGGGTTTTCTAAGTTGGAGATCCTTGCCTATGACATAAACTCACTGCATGTGCAGTATCCAGCTAAACTGCTCCTCATCACCTCTGTGGGACATGAAGAGCAAGGGGAACAACGCAACCATGAAACACATGCATCTTGCTATGCTGTGTTTAACAGTGTCATACTTCTGTGACCAGAAGTCTTTCGTCTTCTGTCAAGATCCATACAATTATGGCATGCTACCTTGTTAGCTTGCAAATGGGGTAAAACCTTAGACCTTTCCAAGTTCGTGACAGAAATTAAACAATTAGATGAAGAATTTCAGCAGAAAGCTGGAAACTATTATAAAATGGAAATCTTGGAACTAGAAATAAAGTAACGGAAACAGAACTCAATAAACAAGTTCAAGAGCAAATTAGATACAGCTAAAGAGAAAATTAGTAAACTAGAAGATAAATAAGAAAATGGCTGGCTTGAAGCTTCACAGAAAAAGAGATAAAAAATACAAAAACAACTGAAGCTTTCTGTGTATCCATTCATAATTCTATTACTCTTTCTAACCTAAAAGTAACTCTTTTTTAGATTCAATGTTTCTCATACCCATGTATGTACTTATACAATTACTACAGGTATATATATGTATGTATATGTTTGTATGTATACCAAACAACATAGAGCATTGCTTCTACTTTTAAAAACTTTATATAAATGATATTATAGTGTGCTTGCTTTTCTCTTAATATTTGAATACTATAAAAAGCTTTTTACTAAATCATTTTCACTGACTTCTCTTATTTCATATAATAAGGTAAAATGTTCTCTAACACAATAATGCATCTTTTGCACCAAACTATTGTTTTATATTATTAGTGATTCTACCAGGTTTCAAAGCAATTCTATATTTCCCAACTTCAGGTATAAAACAAAAACCTAGGCTAGAAAAAAAAATTGAAAGTCAAAGAATGCATTTAAAGAAAGTAAAACACACTATGAAAGAAATTTAGATTTGTTATCAGTACATGAGAGGACCTGGAGAAACATGTAGCACTAAAGCATTCAGAAAGCTCTTTCTAAAAATCATCAATTAGAAAACTCATAAATTTCCTTAGGGAGTTGAAAAAGGCATTAGTATGGCTGAGTAGATTAATGGCAGAGTATTAGTGGCAGAGTAGATAACACAAAACACCCATTAGCTTATGGATCCCATGTCACAAGATGATGGTGTCCATTGCAGATTGTAAGTGATAATAAGAAGTATTCAGTGACCAGACTGAACCATGATCAGATTGATTTTTCTCTGAATAATTCACATGAAGCATTACAAAATGAGTAGGGAAACATTTCAGTCCATTTCAATCTTGAAAATGCACAAATTTGTTCACTGGAATTTCTCACCAAGGTAAACATTGACATATTTCTTGCAACTCAAGGAAACTAAAGAAGTAATGTCTATAGTATATGGAAATTGAAAAATATTACTGACTGAAATAGGGAAAAAGATAATTCTAGCATATGAAAGATTCATTTTACTAGAGCCATTGAAACGGGGAAAGAGTTGCTCCCAATAAAAATATTCAAAAGAAAGGTTTAATGTCATATTCCTGAAACAAGTTTTCCTGTAATGAAAAGTGGTGAAGGTTAAGACAAATATTTAATAGGATACACTTCGTAATAGTATGAAAAGAAGGATTTTGAATTTATTCAACTTAAGCCTACCCCAGAAAGAATGACTTGACCTCAGGCAAGACAGCTCTTGGCAGCTGAGACAAACCCAGTTGTAGCTGATGCCTTGAGGCTATCTGATGACTGAACTCCCTCCAGCTGGGCAGCCAGTCCTTCCTTGAAGAAAGAGAAATTCAGAACATCAGGCAGAAATGCAAGCCTAACTCTAAAGGCAGGGATATGCAGATCTTTTCCTCTTGGGCCAATCTTGTAGAGGTAAGATTCCAATTTAAATAGTCCTCTGTGCTAGGTATTTTTCTCTTTGTCCCTCCAAACCCACTATCTACCCTCAGCACCTTCACCTGTGCCCTCAAAATCTGACTTTTACTGACTGTATCAATGGGCTTTCCCACCCTTTGGTTTGCTGTCAGGTTCAGTCAATAAGAATCACCTGCAGAAGATCAAAGGGCAAGATGAGAGGAATGTCAGAGTATTTATTCCCCTGACTCAGTGCTGCCAGGCAGTGGGTTGGCAATATTCCCCCCACAGATGTCACCACTTCTACTGTTGACCCTTCCTTACAGCTACAGATCTCCCTCCAGGTATCAGTAATGGCTCTTTCTACCTGACCCTTCAGTTTACAGATGTGATGGCTTGTTATTTCTACACTAGGGAGGTACCTCACCATTCTGTATTGGCTTTCTTTAGCCTTACCTATGCCTATCCAATAATTCCCTTTACTAGGCTGTCCTCAATTACACCAACTCTTCCTATTAAGACCTTGGCTAATTCACTGTAATTTGAAGTCTCTCCATGTATACCCCTCAAAAGTAATAAAGAGATCAACTATAACAAATCAGGGCGGGGGGGATGGAAATAGGAGAAAAAATTCTTAGGGCACAATTAATAAGGTTGACATTGATGAGAAGCAATGAGTCTTGACATTGCCAGGGAAGCTCCTTTCAATTGTGTGCCTCAGTTAACACCCTCTTTTGATTCTTTGGAGGATTTAAAAACAGTAAGTGATTTGCCCAGAAAGCACTTAGCCAGGAAGCTTTCCAAAGAGGCCAGAGCCTCTTGTTCATGAGTCTGAGGAATCAGTAAACACAGTTTATGGCCAATAAAACCCCACACACAGCTTGGGCAAATAATAAGGTGAAAGCAGTTTCTTATTAAAGTTATGATTAGGTTTATCACATCTAATCATAACAGTCTCACCAGGGAGAAAAGTAAGCAAGTCTTCATTATGCACCACTACCTGCCAAAGGCAGAATTCTCTCAGGAAGAAAAAAGCCCACGTAAGCAATAGCATGTTTTGGGAATACACACCTTTGCCCAAAGAATTTGGCCCAAAGTGGAACTTGCCTGGTAAACAATTACTTGACCAGTTAGCTGAGCTGGATTGACCACGAAGCTAATGGAGCTAAAGCTTCAGGGCCCCTCACTTACACAAACTCCTTCCAAGGCTCTGAGAGGAACCCTAACCATATGTTCATATCATCAGTATGTTCGTACAATTTGCCAAAATGAGAATTTTAATTACAATTTATTGAGACTGTTTTCTTTTTCTACTCTTCTGTCCCCAGCATTGGACCTCCAACTGTGTTGGGTGACATTTGGGTAGCTAGGGCCTAAGCAGCAGTTCA
Organism: Balaenoptera acutorostrata; assembly: GCF_949987535.1. Taxonomy (NCBI): domain Eukaryota; kingdom Metazoa; phylum Chordata; class Mammalia; order Artiodactyla; family Balaenopteridae; genus Balaenoptera; species Balaenoptera acutorostrata. Next base: position 159,984,255 of record NC_080066.1, on the reverse strand, counting down.
GTTGGAGATACATTAGTTTTGGTTTATGTGATATATGGTTCTGAGTAACTTTTGCATATAGTTATTGCAAGTCCTCCCCTAGTAGGAATGGCCTCCAGGAATATCCCCACTGCCCACTGTATCAACACATGCTGGCTTGTTATTGCTACACTAAAGGGGTACATCACCATCCTGTATTGCAGGACACATGCTGGACACAAAGGTGCCAGGCCAAAGTGTTACCATCATGTGAACATGGTGCCCAAGATTGGTAGCATGAGGGGATTAGAGGAAAAACAAAGTTTGAAAGGTCTGGAGCTGGAAGTTAGTATGTGCAAAAGTGTGAATAATTTTACACATCAGACGTGTAAAATTATAAGTAGATTCAGTTCTCAAAGATGCATAATTAAAACAGAACTTTTCTCCCATCAAGAAAAGACTCAGTAATACACAAGACACAATTATGAACACCATACATGTCTTTTCTTTTTTGATTGGAATCATGTAAAATAAAAATTGAACAGAATTTCTATGCTTAAAAGGGTACAAATCTGTAGCCATTCTACAGAGAAATATATCTGTATTTTTATTATTATCAAAAATATTGGGGCTTCCCTGTTGGCGCAGTGGTTGAGAATCTGCCTGCTAATGCAGGAGACACGGGTTCGAGCCCTGGTCTGGGAGGATCCCACATGCCGCGGAGCGGCTGGGCCCGTGAGCCACGGCTGCTGAGCCTGCGCTTCTGGAGCCTGTGCCCCGCGACGGGAGGGGCCGCGATAGTGAAAGGCCCGCGCACCGCGATGAAGAGCGGTCCCCGCACCGCGATGAAGAGTGGCCCCCACTTGCCGCAACTGGAGAAAGCCCTCGCACGAACCAAAGACCCAGCACAGCCAAAAATAAATAAATAAATAAATAAATAAATAAAAATTAAAAAAAAAAAAATTAAAAAGTGTCAATCAACCTCTCTAGAGAAAAGACTGAATTATCTTTCTATTCTCTCAATAGAAAATGATATTACAAAATGCTATTATGTGAAGAAGCCATCAAAATAGCATGCAGGAAAAAAAGTTATGGAAAGCAAATAGCATGCTGCTAAATAATGTAAAAATCATTATTTTTCTGTATTTTTTTTGTTTGTGATATTCATCACCTCTTTTAAAATGGCTGTGATTTCTTTGTCCAGATAAATATTCACTTCTACATCTAATTGTAGATTCATGAATTTTCATTATTTTTCTTAAAGAGGCCCCTGTATAAACTGTAGAAATTTCAAGACCATGAAACCTGGATTTCCCTGCCACTTGACCTCAAATGCAGTAATGTACATTCCAGGCTCAAGTGTTGTCTAACTCCATATACAGTCGTCCCTTGGTATCCACAGGGTATTGATTCCAGGACCCCCCTACTGATACCAAACTCCACAGATGCTCAAGTCCCTTATATAAAATAGTATAGTATTTGCATATAACCTATACACATACTAGGTTATTTATACTATCTAATAAATGTAAATATGTAAATAATTATAAATACAATTTAAATGCCATGTAAATAGTTGTTGGCACATTGCAAATTTGCTTTTTGGAACTTTCTGGAATTTATTTTTTCTCAAATGTTTTCAATCTAAGTTTGGTTGAATCTATGAATGCAGAACCCATGGCCAATTATACACAGAAGCAGACACTACCTAGGATGAAACATAAGGGGAAGTCTCGATGTTAGAAAGAATACATATCACAGATAACATGAGGGTTTCCATCTGCCCAGAAATGCAACTTAATCAATTGCCTTGAGAAGGTCTTCTAGAGATGGTAGAGTAGAAAGACCCTGAGTTCACTTCCTCTCATGGGCACACCAAAATTACAACTATTTACAGAACAACTATCAATGGAAGAAGACCAGAACCTACCAGAAGAAATCTTCTACTACTAAAGATATAAAGAAGGAGCCACAACAAGAAGGATAGGAGGGGTGAAGTCATGGTATAGTCAAGACCCATACCCCAAGTTGTGTAACCCATAAACAGGAGAATGATTACAATTATAATGGTTCTCCCCAAGGAGTGAGGGGTCTGAGCCCCATATCAGTCTCCCCAGCCTGGAGGTCCTGCACCAGGACGATGAGCCCCCAGAACATTGGCTTGGAAGGCCAGCGAGACTTACTCTTGTGAGTCCCAGAGGGCTGTGGGAAACGAGATTCCACTCTTAAAGGATGCACACAAAACCACACACACTCCAGGACCCAGGGAAAAAGCAGCAATTTGAAAGGAGCCTGGGTTAGATCTACCTGCTGATCTTGGAGAGTCTCCTGGAGAGGCAGGAGGCAACTGGAGCTCACAATGGGGATATAAAAACTGGAAGCAGCCATTTTGGGGAGCTCCTTCTACCATGGGGACACTGGTACTGGCAAAAGCCATTCTAGAATCCTCCCTTAGCTTATCACCCTCAGAACCCAGCTCCACTGCCACCCACCAGCCTATAGGCACCAGTACTGGGAGTATCAGGCCAATCAACTAACCTGTCAAGGACACAGCCCCACCCACCAGAAGACAAGCTGCCTTAAGACTGGCTTAGCCCACAGCCACCACTGAACATAGCCCTGCCCACCAGAGGGCCCAGAAGGCAGGCCTATATACCAGTCTAATGCAGGCATTAGACCTGGGACCCCCCAGAGTACTGCAGCCAGAGAACCCAGGACCTAGCTCTGCCTACCAGCAAGACTGCTCTAGCCTCAGGACCAGCCTCACCCACCAGCAGGAATACAGCAGTACCAGGACAACTGCAGCCTCATAGCCTGCCATGGCAGGACCCAGCCTACCCAATAGCTCTAAGATAGGCGGGGCCACAGACCAAGCCCCAAATACCAGCAGGCCAATACAAGCTTCAGGACACCCGGCACCCCACAACCAGCTGTATCAGGAACTGGACCCACCCACAAGTTGTTCAGCACCAGTTCTTGGACCCTTGAGCCCTACAGCCCAACCCCAGGACCCAACTCTGACCACCAGTGGGCTGGCACTAGCCCCAACACCTGACTTCACCCACAAGTGGGCAAGTACCAGTCCTGGGATCCCCTGGACCCTGACTCCACCCATCAATAAGCCAGCACTAAACCCGGGCCCCACTGGGGTTACACAACCAGCCACCTCATGACCAGGCCCTGCCAACCAGTGGTGGGCAGACTCCACACAAGGCCAGGCCTGGCAACCAACAAAACCAGAGGCCAACCCAGACTGCCTATAGTAGTCAACCTGCCACCAGAGGAGGACCCACACAACCCACACAGAGGGTACCCCTAGAGCATAGAGCTTTGGTGACCAGAGAGGAGTGCACTGCTGGGACACATAGGACATCTCCTACAAAAGGCTACTCTCCAACGTCAGGAAATGCAACCACCCTACCAGATAACATAGAAATAAAAACAGCAAGTTAGGAAAAAAGTCAGCAGAGGAAAATGTCCAAATGAAGGAATACAATAAAACCCCAAAAGAAGAACTAAGTGAACTAGAGATAGGTAATCTACCTGAGAAAAAGTTCAAGGTAATGAATTTAAAGATTATCAAAGAACCTGGGAGAAGAATGGATGAACAGTTAGAAGTTTTTACAACAAGTTAGAAAATATAAAGAACAACCAGACAGACATAAAGAATATAGTAACAGAAATGAAAAGTACACTAGAAGGAATCAATAATGGTCTAAATGATATAGAGGAAGAGATCAACAAGCTGGAAGACAGAGTAGTGTAAATCACTGTTGATGAACAGAAAAAAGAAAGAAAAGAAATGAGGATAGTTTAAGAGACATCTAGGACAAAATCAAGCATACTAATGGTTGCATTATATAGGGGTCCCAGAAGGAGAAGACAGAGAAAAAGAGACAGAGAACATATTTGAACACATAATAGCTGAAAACTTCTCTAACCTGGTAAAGGAAACAGACATCCAAGTTCAGGAAGCACAGAGAGTGCCAAACAAGATGATGGCGGTCCAGTGATTAGGACTCCATGCTTCCACTGCAGGGGGCATGGGTTCGATCCCTGGTTGGGAAACTAAGATCCCGCATGCCACACAGGGCAGCCAAAAAAAAAAAGAATAAAAGAAAAAAAAAAAGAAGAACTCAAAGAGGGTCACACCAAGACACACTGTAATTAAAAATGGCAAAAATTAAGGATAAAGAGAGAATATTAAAAGCAGCAAGGGAAAACAACAAGTTACATACAAGGGAACTCCCAAAAGGCTATTATCTGATTTTTCAGCAGAAACTCTGCAGGCCAGGAAGGAGTGACACAATATATTTAAAGTGATGAAAGAGGAAAACCTACAACTAAGAATACTCTACTTGACAAGGCTCTCATTCAGATTTGATGGCAAGATCAAGTTTTACATTCAAGCAAAAGCTAAAAAAGAGTTTGGCACCACCAAACCAGGTTAACAAGAAATGTAAAAAGGACTTCTCTAAGCAAGAAAGAAAAGGCCACAACTAGAAATGAAAATTACGAAAGGAAAAATCTCATAGGTAAAGACAAATATACAGTAAAGGTAGTGAATCAACCACATACAAAGCTAGTAGGAAAGATAAAAGACAAAAGTAGTAAAATCATCTATACCCACAAAAAGCAGTTAACGGGTACATACATACACACACACACACACACACACACACACAAATAGATGTAAAATATGATGTCAAAAGCAGTAATTATGAGGGGAAGAGAGTAAAAATGCAGGGTTTTCAAAATGCGTTTGAAATTAAGTAATCAGCAACTTAAAATAATCACGTATATGTATATAGATTGCTATATACAAACCTCATGGTAAACACAAACCAAAACTCTATAATAGCTACACACATTAAAAAGAGAAAGGGATCCAAACATAACATTAAAGACAGTTATCAAATCACAAAGGAAGAGAACAATGGAAGAAGAAAGGAACAAAAAGAACTACAAAAACAACCACAAGACAATTTTTTAAATGGCAATAAGTACATCCATATCAATAATTACTTTAAATGTAAATGAATTAAATGCTCTAATCAAAAAACATAGAGTGTCTGAATGGATACAAAAATAAGACCCATATATATGCTGCCTAAAAGAGGCTCACTTCAGATTTAAAGGCCCACAGACTGAAACTGAGGGGATGGAAAAAGGAATACCATGCAAATGGAAATCAAAAGAAAACCAGGATAGCAATATTTATATCAGACAAAATAGATTTTAAAACAGACTGTTACAAGAGACAAAGAAGGACATTACATAATAATCAAGGAATCAATCCAAGAAGATATAACAATTTTAAATATATATACACACAACATAGGACCACCTAAATACATATTATTAACATCATTTTAATATAAGCAAATATTAACATACATGAAGGGGGAAATTAACAGTAACACAATAATAGTAGGGGACTTTAACACCCCATTTACATCAATGAACAGATGATCCAGACGGAAAATCAATAAAGAAACACTGGCCTTAAATGACACATTAGATCGGATGCACTTATTAAATACATATAGAACATTCCATGCAAAAGCTATGGTATACACATTCTTCTCAAGTGCACTTGGAACATTCTCCACATCCTAGGTCACTAGACAAGGCTCATAAAATTTAAGAAAATTGAAATCATATCAAGAATCTTTTCCAATCATAATATTTTGAGACTAGAAATCAGCTACAAGCTAAAATGCAAAAAACACAAACACATAGAGGCTAAACAATACACCACTAAACAACCAATGGATCACTGAAGAAATCAAACAGGAAATCAAAAAATTACCTGGAGACAAATGAAAATGGAAACACACCAATGTAAAAATCTATGGGACACAGCAAAAGCAGTTCTAACAGGGAAATTTATAGCAATACATGTCACCTCAGGGAACAAAGAAAATCTCAGATAAACAACCTAAACTTACACCTAAAGCAACTAAAGAAAGAAGAACAAACAAACCCCAAAGTTAGTAGAAGGAAAGAAATCATAAAGATCAGAGTAGAAATAAATGAAATAGAGACTGAAAAAACAACAGAAAAGATCTATAAAACTAAAAGCTGGTTCTTTGAAAAGATAAACAAAATTGATAAACCTTTAGCCAGATTCACCAAGGAAAAAAAGGGGGGGCAGGGAGCAGGCTCAAATCAACAAAGTCAGAAATGAAAAAAAGAGAAGTTACAACCAACACCACACAAATACAAAGGATCATAAGAGTCTACTATGAACAACTATATACCAATAAAATGGACAACACATAGGGAATAGACAAATTCTTAGAAATGTACAATATCCCAAGACTGAATCAGGAAGAAATAGAAAATATAAATACACCAATTACCACTAATGAAATTGAATCAGTAATTAAAAAAACAAAAAACTTCCAACAAACAAAAGTCCTGGACCTGGTGGCTTCACAGGTGAATTCTACCAAACATTTAGAGAAGTCTTAACATGTAGCCTTCTGAAACTATTCCAAAAAATTGCAGAGGAAGGAACACTTTTGAATCCATTTTATGAGGCCACCATCACCCTGATACCAAAACCAGACAAAGATATAACAAAAAAGGAAAATTTCAGGCCAATATCACTGATGAACATAGATGAAAAAATCATCAACAAAATATTAGCAAACTGAATCCAACAGTACATTAAAAGGATCAAACACCATGATCAAGTGGGATTTATCCCAGGGATGAAGGATGGTTCAGTATCTGCAAATCAATCAATGTGGTATACCACATTAACAAATTGAGTAATAAAAACCACATGATCATCTCAATAGATGCAGAAAAAGCTTTTGCCAAATTCCACATCCATTTATGATGAAAACTCTCCAGAAAGTGGGTAAAGAGGGAATATACCTCAGTGTAATAAAGGCCATACATAAGCTCACAACTAACATCAAACTCAACAGTGAAATGCTGAAGACAGTTCCTCTAAGATCATGAATAAGACACGGATGCCCATTCTCGCCACTTTTATTCAATATAGTATTGAATAAGTCCTAGCCACAGCAATCAGACAAGAAAAAGAAATAAAAGTAATTCAAATTGTAAAGGAAGTAAAACAGCTACTGTTTGTAGATGACATGATACTATACATAGAAAATCCTAAAGACACCACAAAAAAATTACTAGAACTCATTAATGAATTCAGTTAAGCTGCAGGACACAAAATAATATACAGACATCTGTTGCATTTCTATACATTAACAACAAACTATCAGAAAGAAAATTAAGGAAACAATCCCACTTATAACTGCATCAAAAAGAATAAAATACCTAGGAATTAACTTACTTAAGGAGGTAAAATACCTCTACTCAGAAAACTATAAGATACTGATGAAAGAAATTGAAAAGAACACAAACAGATGAAAAGATATACTGGGCTCATGAACTGGAAGAATTAATATTGTTAAAATGACCATAGTATGCAAGGCAATTTACAGATTTGATGCAAGCCCTATCAAATTAGCAACGGCATTTTTCACAGAACTAGAACAAATAATTTCAAAATTTGTATGGAAACACAAATGACCCTAAATAGCCAAAACAAACTTAAGAAAGAACAGAGCTGGAGAAATCATGCTCCCTGACTTCAGACTATGCTACAAAGCTACAGTAATCAAAAAGTATGGCACTGGCACAAAAACAGACACATAGATCAATAGATCAGAATAGAGAGCCCAGAAATAAAACCACGTGCTCATAATCAGTTAATCTATAACAAAAGAGGCAAGAATATACAATGGAGAAAAGACAAATGGTGCTGGGAAAACTGGACAGCCTCATGTAAAAGAATGAAATTAGAACATTTTCTCACACCACATACAGAAATAAATTCAAAATAGATTAAAGTCCTAAATATAAGACCAGAAACCATAACACACCTAGAAAAAACTTAGGCAGAACACTCTTTGACATAAATTGTAGCAATATTTTTTTGGATCTGTCTCCTAAGGCAAAGGAAACAAAAGCAAAAATAAACAAATGAGACCTAATTAAACTTAAAAGCTTTTGCACAGCAAAGGAAACAATTGACAAAATGAAAAGACAACTTATGGGATGGGAGAAAATATTTGCAAATGATGTGACAAATTAGGGGCTAATATACAAAATATATAAACTCAAGTCAAAAAAAACAAACAACCCAACCAAAAAATGGGCAGAAGACCTGAATAGATATTTTTCCAAAGAAGACATACAGATGGCCAACAGGCACATGAAAAGATGCTCAACATTACTAATCATCAGAAAAATGCAAATCAAAACAACAAAGAGCTATCACCTCACACCTATCAGAATGATTATTATGAAAAAGACCACAAATAACAAATGATGGCAAAGATGTGGAGAAAAGGGAACCCTTGTACACTGTTGGTGGGAATGTAAACTGGTATAGCCACTGTGGAAAATATTATGAAGGTTTCTCTAAAAACTATAAATAGAACTACCATATGATCCAGTGATTCCACTCTTGGGTATACATCAGAAAAAAATAAAATCACTAACTTGAAAAGATATATGCACCCCAAGTTCATAACATCATTACTTATAATTGCTAAGATATAGAAGCAACCTAAGTGTCCATCAACAGATGACTGGATATAAAAGAAGTGGTATATACAAAATGGAATACTACTCAGCCATAAAAAGGAATTAAATTTTGCCATTTGCAAAATGTGGATGGACCTGGAAAGTATTATGCTTAGTGAAATAAGTCAGAGAATAACAAATACTGTATGTTATTGCTTATATGTGGAATCTATATATAACAAAAAAGAAACAGATTCACAGATATAGAGAACAAACTAGTAGTTACCAGTGGGGTAGGGAAGGGAGGAGGGGCAAGATAGGGATAGGGGATTAAGAGGTACAAACTATTATGTATAAAAGAAATAAGCTACAAGTATACATCATGAAGCACAGGGAATATAGTCAATATTTTATAACTATAAATGGAGTATAATCTATAAAAATTTTGACTCACTATACTGTACACCTATAACTAATATATATCAACTATGCCTCAATAAAAAGTAATAAATTTTAAAAATCTTAGAGTTAAAAAGGTAGGCCATCTAGTGTTCACTGTCATCTAGCAAGGAGCTATTAAAGCTGGACTTCAGAAAACTGCTTTCTAGTTTTATCTTTGTCCATAACATCTTCTAACTAGAAAGAAGTCAGATGATTTCTCTGTGCCTTATTTTCTTCATGCTGAAAATAGGTTGCCCTCTGGGCAAACTCTTTCTTACTATCTACACAAAATGGCTCAATCTCATTCCCACCCTCACCCCACTTACTGAGCCTTCCCATAGAGCCCTCCACTTCATGGGACTCTATCTCTCCAAATTTCTACTGCACTGAGTTCCTGACTGTCCCACTTACATGTCACTCCCTGCACCTGGAGTCCTCTCTCCTCCCCACTCCTGTCTTACTTCTTTCTTGTAAAAATCACTTAGACAAGGATATTTTATGCAGCAGGTTTTTACTAAATATTTTGGTAATGGAGGGAGATTACAGCACAGAGCTCAATAAAATATCATTTAGAATAAACATCACACTCTGCCTCAAAATTCATCAAACATGTCTTTCCCAGAAAATATTTCACCTAAGGCCGTTAAGCCCCAAACTTCCTCTTGCTGAAGTTATTCTCTCAAGAACCTTTAAGTTTGTTAAATCCTTTCTTAAACCAATTGACAAGTGCAAATTTTTTTTCTTTATTGTATAGATCATATTTAATCATTTTTGACTAAATGTATCCAAAATAGAAAATGTCCTGGGGTGGTGATATGGCTATACTTCATATGGAAATAGGTCTATTCAGGCATTTAAAACAAACAAAAAAAAGAGGTCAATTCTCTCTCGAAGAATTCATTCTGGTTTCTTCCTTGGCTAACCAACTCAAACTACATGCAGCTTTTGAAAGTAGAAATTTATCTCCAAATTTTCAAGTATTAGAAAACTCACAAGAATAAAATGGAAAACTACTGTGAAAACTTTTTAAAAGTTAAAGTTGTATACTAAGTAAGATGTTATAAAGTATGCATACACAGAATAACACTATCATTTATTACATTATTGCTAGTGGAATTGTTATTGCCACTTCAGAGTTATCATTTTGAATTCCTCTTTTTCCTGCCATTAAATCAAGTGCTGTTCCAGAAATATGCAGCAGATTAGATAGCAACACAAGGAATCAGAGAGGTAAGACAAATGGATACAGCTATTCAGACCACTTTATAGGTCACTGTTAGAAAAACCCAGCTGTATTACCTACCATCCCAGGAAGGGCTGTATCCATTCTTCCAATCAAGGTAAAAAGTCCCACTCACATATATCAATTTGCTTACTCAGGCCTCCAATTCCTGTATATGAAATAGGGCCAAGAGATGAGAGAAAGAAATTATGTCCTTCTTAAACACAGAACTTTCTTTTAGATAAAAGAATTACAGAATTATAGGAGACCTTAGAGATCATTTATTCTACTAGCTCTATTTTAAAGATAAGGAAAACTGAGACCCAAAGAACCCAACTGGCAGATGCAGGATCATACTAATATTTGATGCCAAGCTGGGCACCCATCCATCTCTCCTGACCCAGGCCACTCTCATCTCTGAAACATGACCTACTTACTTAAGTGTGGGAGGCTAAGAAGATTTATCTTTAGGTTTTAGCTATTCAGAATATGGACTCCACGGAGCATGTACCAATGACACAACAATTCAATATATCAGTTCTATGTTTAGTCACAACAACAACCTACTAGTTTTAAAAAATTTTTTTAACTTAAATTCATTCAATACTTGGCTTGTTAATATTCCTTTTTCTTTTTCCTTTCAGAAATAAAATGCTGATTTATCACTGAATACTCAATGCTATCAGCATTTAATTGCATAAAGGTTAACTGGGAAGCTAGGTGGGAGTTTTAACAAAGGGATCAATCCCTTTATTACAGGAGTAATGAGTTTCCCAGGGTTCAAAGGCATACCATACCTCCTTGCCTTCCCAATGCTAGGTTAAACCCTCTGCTGCCTATCTAGGTGTTAATCACTTGTCCCTAACAGCTGATCAAGGGTATTAAAAAAAAACCAAAAAAACAGAAGAGAGAATAGGAAATAGAAAAAGAATAATGACCTAATTGTGTCAGCACTACAATAATACATCTCAAAGTCTGAATTTCTGAGGAACTGTATTAGTCAAGGTCTCTTTATTGCAAATGACAGAAACTCACTTGCAGTTTAGGAAAAACAGAGAAATTACTGGAATGAGAATGAAATGTCATATAAGAGCCAGAAGAAAAGGGAGTGCAGCTGAACCTCAAGGACAACCGGAATTACCATCAATTCTCTCATCTCTGAGTCTTTGTGCATTTTTATTTCATTCTCAGAAACTAACTTAAACCACAGTGGGAAGCATGACTGATAGCAATTCCCCTTCCTTATACCCTTAGCACTCAGAGGATGTCCAAGCTTTGAAAGTCCCCAAGGAAGAACACAATTGGCCCAACTTGAGTAGGTGTTCATTTCTAGACAACTTGCTTATGGTCAGGCAGACGGGACCTCACCAGGCAAAAATTTCACAACTGAATAAAGGAAGTGCTGCTTCCAATGGAAAGGAGAAGTACTTGGCAGATTAAAAATTAAAAATAATTTAAAATTCACTGAAAATATTTTCAATTAGGAAAGCTATGAGTATTTCACTAGGGACAGCAGCATTACAAGTAGTGCTGGTCTCTGTTTCCAAATTTAATAGCTCTGACCTTGCGCCAGTGCTGTAATCCACTAAGCTACCTTGACCTCTGTAACTAATTCATAAAATGGTAATAAATATTTTAAATTCCTGAAGGCAGAGACTAGAGCAGGCAAGTGGCAGCCACAAGCACGAGCCTCACAGACTTCTCCATGGGACACGCACTTGACCTAGGGCCTCAGCTGCTGTGTTTTAAAATTCATTGCCTGATTTGTGCCAAGGCTGCTCCAAGACAATGACTGAGAAGGGGGTGGGGTGGAAGACTGTACAGGGAAGACCCATTCCCGGGAGACATGGTACTCTATTGTCATCCAACCTTGGCTCAGTCTCCCCAGCAGCCTTGCTGCATCTTTCTCCGACTACATGGCAGTCTACAATGCTTCAATCCAAACTTCTCACTCTCCCTCAGTCACTTGGGATCAGACTTGCATTATGGTCAGACGGATCTCCCAGGTTTTTTTTTTTTTAACTCCCTCCCTATTTCCTTTTACCCATGCATTTCCCCTAATAAAATCCTTGCATGTTTAGTCCTATCTTCACACCTGCTTCTCAGAGGACCTGGACTAATACAAGATGGTATCAAGTTTCCTTCATCATCTATGAGATAATTTTATGCTTGTCAGTTACGATAATAGTTTCCATGAAGGACTGAATCAACTGGGAATGTTTTTAAGTACTGATTCCATTTACCCCTCCTACACCTGCTGAATCAAAGTTTCAAAAGCTTATTCTTAGAATTCTATATTTTATAATAATATAGGGTCTTGTGCTCAGTGTGGTAGTCAGAGCTCTTCAATATTTCCTCTTGCCCTCCCACCATTAAGGACACTCAATAGGACTGAACTCCTTGTCTCTCTCACTGTCGGGGGGGGGGAACTTATGACTAATTTTGGGCAATCAGCTTTGAGAGGAAATGACATATTATTTCCAGGCCACAGTATCAACAATTAATTAACAGTTTGAGAACCTCCAGAATAGTACTACCCCAAGTGTGGACTGCAAACTGGTCCTGTTTCCCAGTCCATGATAAGACAATGGAAATAAACATTTAGAAACTTTAATAGTAATTTAATATTGCTGCAACATTTAAATGTGTGATCAATAATTTATCTTTATTATATTTTATAAAATTAGTCCATGACAGATTAGAAATAAAATAGATAAATAAAAATTGGGAACTGTGAACCAAGATGGCAGAGTAGAAGGACATGCTCTCACTCCCTCTTGTGAGAACACCAGAATCACAACTAGCTGCTGGACAATCATCGACAGGAAGACACTGAAACTCACCAAAAAAAATACCCCACATCCAAAGACAAAGGAGAAGCCACAATGAGATGGTAGGAGGGGCACAGTCACAGCAAAATCAAATCGCATAACTGCTGGGTGGGTGACTCACAGACTGGAGAACACTTATACCACAGAAGTCCACCCACCGGAGTGAAGGTTCTGAGCTCCACGTCAGGCTTCCCAAACTGGGGGTCTGGCAACGGGAAGAGGAATTCCTAGAGAATCAGACTTTGAAGGCTAGAGGGATTTGACTGCAGGACTTTGACAAGACTGGGGGAAACAGAGACTACACTCTTGGAGGGCACACACAAAGTAGTGTGCGCATCAGGACCCAGGGGAAGGAACAGTGAACCCAGGGGAGACTGAACCAGACCTACCTGCTGGTGTTGGAGGGTCTCCTGCAGAGGTGGGGGTGGGAGGGGGAGGGTGCTGTGGCTCACCATGGGGACAAGGACACTGGCAGCAGAAGTTCTGGGAAGTACTCCTTGGCATGAGCCCTACCAGAGTCTGCCGTTAGCCCCACCAAAGAGCCCAGGTAGGCTCCAGTGTTGGGCTACCTCAGGCCAAACAACAAACAGGGAGGGAACCCAGCCCCACCCATCAGCAGTCAAGTGGATTAAAGTTTTACTGAGCTCTGCCCACCAGAGCAACACCCAGCTCTACCCACCACCACTCGCTCCCATCAGGAAATCTGCACAAGCCTCTCAGATAGCCTCATCCACCAGAGGCAGACAGCAGAAGCAAGAAGAACTAGAATCCTGCAGCCTGTGAAACACAAACCACATTCACAGAAAGACAGATAAGATGAAAAGGCAGAGGGCTATGTACCAGATGAAGGAACAAGATAAAACCCCAGAGAAACAACTAAATGAAGTGGAGATAGGCAACCTTCCAGAAAAAGAATTCAGAATAATGATAGTGAAGATGACCCAGGACCTCAGAAAAACAATGGAGACAAAGATCGAGAGGATGCAAGAAATGTTTAACAAAGACCTAGAAGAATTAAAGATCAAACAAACAGAGATGAAAAATAAAATAACTGCAATGAAAACTACACTAGAAGGAATCAAGAGCAGAATAACTGAGGCAGAAGAACGGAGAAGTGACCTGGAAGACAGAATGGTGGAATTCACTGCTGCAGAACAGAATAGAGAAAAAAGAATGAAAAGAAATGAAGACAGCCTAAGAGACCTCTGGGACAACATTAAATGCAACAACATTCACATTATAGGGGTCCCAGAATGAGAAGAGAGAGAAGGACCCGAGAAAATATTTGAAGACATTATAGTCAAAAACTTCCCTAACACGGGAAAGGAAATAGCCACCCAAGTCCAGGAAGCACAGCGAGTCCCATACAGGATAAACCCAAGGAGAAACACGCCAAGACACACAGTAATCAAGTTGGCAAAAATTAAAGACAAAGAAAAATTACTGAACACAGCAAGGGAAAAACGACAAATAACATACAAGGGAACTCCCATAAGGTTAACAGCTGATTTCTCAGCAGAAACTCTACAAACCAGAAGGGAGGGGCATGATATACTTAAAGTGATGAAAGGGAAGAACCTACAACCAAGATTTTGCTACCCAGCAAGGATCTCATTCAGATTCGATGGAGAAATCAAAAGCTTTACAGACAAGAAAAAGCTAAGAGAATTCAGCACCACCAAACCAGCTCTACAACAAATGCTGAAGGAACTTCTCTAAGTGGGGAAAACAAGAGAAGAAAACGAACTACAAAAACAAACTCAAAGCAATTAAGAAAATGCTCATAGGAACATACATATCAATAATTACCTTAAACGTGAATGGATTAAATGCGCCAACCAAAAGACACAGGCTTGCTGAATGGATACAAAAACAAGACCCATATATATGCTGTCTACAAGAGACCCACTTCAGACATAGGGACACATACAGACTGAAAGTGAGGGGATGGAAAAAGATATTCCATGCAAATGGAAATCAAAAGAAAGCTGGAGTAGCAATACTCATATCAGATAAAATAGACTTTAAAATAAAGAATGTTACAAGAGACAAGGAAGGACACTACATAATGATCAAGGGATCAATGCAAGAACAAGATATAACAATTATAAATATATATGCACCCAAGAAAGGAGCACCTCAATACATAAGGCAACTGCTAACAGCTGTAAAAGAGGAAATCGACAGTAACACAATAATAGTGGGGGACGTTAACACCTCACTTACACCAATGGACAGATCATCCAAAATGAAAATAAATAAGGAAACAGAAGCTTTAAATGACACAATAGACCAGATAAATTTAATTGATATTTATACGACATTCAATCCAAAAACAGCAGATTACACTTTCCTCTCAAGTGCGCATGGAACATTCTCCAGGATAGATCACATCTTGGGTCACAAATCAAGCCTCAGTAAATTTAAGATAATTGAAATCATATCAAGCATCTTTTCTGACCACATCGCTATGAGACTAGAAATGAATTATAGGGAAAAAAATGTAAAAAACACATACACATGGAGGCTAAACAATACATTACTAAATAACCAAGAGATCACTGAAGAAATCAAAGAGGAAATCAAAAAAGACCTAGAGACACATGACAATGAAAACACGATGATCCAAAACCTATGGGATGCAGCAAAAGCAGTTCTAAGAGGGAAGTTTATAGCTATACAAGCCTACCTCAAGAAACAAGAAAAATCTCAAAAAAATAATCTAACCTTACACCTAAAGAAACTAGAGAAAGAAGAACAAACAAAACCCAAAGTTAGCAGAAGGAAAGAAATCATAAAGGTCAGAGTGGAAATAAATGAAATACAAACAAAGAAAACAACAGCAAAGGTCAATAAAACTAAAAGCTTGTTCTTTGAGAAGATAAACAAAATTGATAAGCCATTAGCCAGACTCATCAAGAAAAAGAGGGAGAGGCCTCAAATCAATAAAATTAGAAATGAAAAAGGAGAAGTTACAAGAGACACCACAGAAATACAAAGCATCCTAAGAGACTACTACAAGCAACTCTATGCCAATAAAATGGACAACCTGGAAGAAATGGACAAATTCTTAGAAAGGTATAACTTTCCAAGACTGAGCCAGGAAGAAACAGAAAATATGAACAGACCAATCACAAGTAATGAAATTGAAACTGTGAATAAAAATCTTCCAACAAACAAAAGTCCAGGACCAAATGGCTTCACAGGTGAATTTTATCAAACACTTAGAGAAGAGCTAACACCCATCCTTCTCAAACTCTTCCAAAAAATTGCAGAGGAAGGAACACTCCCAAACTCATTCTATGAGGCCACCATCACCCTGATACCAAAACCAGACAAAGACACTACAAAAAAAGAAAATTACAGACCAATATCACTGATGAATATAGATGCAAAAATCCTCAACAAAATACTAGCAAACAGAATCCAACAACACATTAAAAGGATCATACACCATGATCAAGTGGGATTTATCCCAGGGACACAAGGATTCTTCAATATATGCAAATCAATCAATGTGATAAACCATATTAACAAATTGAAGAAGAAAAACCATATGATCATCTCAATAGATGCAGAAAAAGCTTTTCACAAAATTCAACACCCATTTATGATAAAAACTCTCCAAAAAGTGGGCATAGAGGGAACCTACCTCAACATAATAAAGGCCATATATGACAAACCCACAGCAAACATCATCCTCAATGGTGAAAAACTGAAAGCATTTCCTCTAACATCAGGAACAAGACAAGGATGTCCACTCTCACCACTATTATTCAACATAGTTTTGGAAGTCCTAGCCTCAGCAATCAGAAAAGAAAAAGGAATACAAATTGGAAAAGAAGAAGTAAAACTGTCACTGCTTGCAGATGGCATGAAACTATATATAGAGAATCCTAAAGATGCCACCAGAAAACTACTAGAGCTAATCAATGAATCTGGTAAAGTTGCAGGATACAAAATTAATGCACAGAAATCTCTTGCATTCCTATACACTAATGAGAAAAAATCTGAAAGAGAAGTTAAGGAAACACACCCATTTACCATTGCAACAAAAATAATAAAACACCTAGGAATAAACCTACCTAGGGAGACAAAAGACCTGTATGCAGAAAACTATAAGACACTGATGAAAGAAATTAAAGATGATACCAAGAGATGGAGAGATATACCATGTTCTTGGATTGGAAGAAGCAATACTGTGAAAATGACTATACTACCCAAAGCAGTCTACAGATTCAATGCAATCCCTATCAAATTACCAATGGCATTTTTTACAGAACTAGAACAAAAAATCTTAAGATTTGTATGGAGACACAAAAGACCCCAAATAGCCAAAGCAGTCTTGAGGGGAAAAAAACAGAGCTGGAGGAATCAGACTCCCTGACTTCAGACTATACTAAAAAACTACAGTAATCAAGACAATATGATACTGGCACAAAAACAGAAACATAGATCAGTGGAACAGGATAGAAAGCCCAGAGGTAAACCCACTCACCTTTGGTCAACTAATCTATGACAAAGGAGGCAAGGATATACAATGGAGAAAAGACAGCCTCTTCAATAAGTGGTGCTGGGAAAACTGGACAGCTACATGTAAAAGAATGAAATTAGAACACTCCCTAACACCATACACAAAAATAAACTCAAAATGGTTTCGAGACCTAAATGTAAGACTGGACACTATAAAACTCTTAGAGGGAAACATAGGAAGAACATTCCATGACATAAATCACAGCAAGATCTTTTTTGATCCACCTCCTAGAGTAATGGAAATAAAAACAAAAATAAATGAATGGGACTTAATGAAACTTCAAAGCTTTTGCACAGCAAAGGAAACCATAAACAAGACCAAAAGACAACCCTCAGAATGGGAGAAAGTATTTGCAAACGAATCAACGGACAAAGGATTAACCTCCAAAATATATAAACAGCTCATGCAGCTCAACAGTAAAAAAACAAACAACCCAATCCAAAAATGGGCAGAAAACCTAAATAGACATTTCTCCAGAGAAGACATACAGATGGCGAAGAAGCACATGAAAAGCTGCTCAACATCACTAATTATTAGAGAAATGCAAATCAGAACTACAATGAGGTATCACCTCACAACAGTTAGAATGGGCATCATCAGAAAATCTACAAACAACAAATGCTGGAGAGGGTGTGGAGAAAAGGGAACCCTCTTGCACTGTTGGTGGGAATGTAAACTGATACAGCCACTATGGGGAACAGTATGGAGGTTCCTTAAAAAACTAAAAATAGAATTAGCATATGATCCAGCAATCCCACTACTGGGCATATACCCAGAAAAACCCATAATTCAAAAAGACACATGCACCCGAATGTTCATTGCAGCACTATTTACAATAGCCAGGTCATGGAAGCAACCTAAATGCCCATCGACAGACGAATGGATAAAGAAGAAGTGGTACATATATACAATGGAATATTACTCAGCCATAAAAAGGAATGAAATTGGGTCATTTGTTGAGACGTGGATGGATCTACAGACTTGTCATACAGAGTGAAGTAAGTCAGAAAGAGAAAAACAAATACCGTATATTAACGCATATATGTGGAACCTAGAAAAATGGTACAGATGAACCGGTTTGCAGGGCAGAAATTGAGACACAGATGTAGAGAACAAACATATGGACACCAAGGGGGGAAAGCAGCGGGGGGTTGGGGGTGGTGGTGTGATGAACTGGGCGATTGGGATTGACAGGTATACACTGATGTGTACAAAATTGATGACTGATAACAACCTGCTGTATGAAAAAAAAAATGTGATCAAACGTATTCTATTGGAAAGAATCAAAAATAAACCATGTTTACTGTCTAAATTATATAATAATTTAATGATTAAAAAAAAAAGAAATACATTAAAAAAAAAATGGGCTTCCACCACAGATAGTTAGAAAAATACTGCTTTAGAATTTTCATTTTCCTCTGGCACCATGAATGACAATGTTCAAGACATTGGCCATTCTAGTAACTTGGATCCAAGAGCAACTAATGAGTCCCACCCATCCTTGCCTTCAGCTCTTGATGAGATGTAACTTGAATGAGAAATTTTTGTTGGGTTAAGCCACTAAGATTTGAGAGTTGTTTGTTATTATAGCAAAATTTAGCTCATTCCAACTGATATAACACCATAGATTTAGGACTAACTGCACAAGATGAAAAAAGAAAATCTACTTGATATAGTTACAGGCCAAAGAAATCCAAGGTCTCATGAGAGGGGCAGAGAATGATAGAATTTAGAATTGGAACTGATCAATGAAGAAGGGTGACTGTCCCAACAGAACAAAGCTCAAGTGCATATTTATGACCTAGCTTTAGAAGCCAAATAGCATCATTTCACCTCTATTCTCTTGTAATACATAGGTTCAATAAGAAAGAGAGCAGACTCACCACTCAATGGAAAGAATTTCAGTATCACATTGTAAGAAGTGTACATGAGATGGATCTACTGTTGTGGCCATCACACTAGCTTTCTTGCTATTTCTTCACCCTGCCAGGCAAACTTCTGCCTTAGAACCTGTGCTGATTCCTCCAGCTGGAATGCATTTCCCCTAGGAAGCTGCTAGACTCTCTTGTGGTCTTCAAGGCTTTGCTCAAATCTTACCTTTTCAAAGAGACTTGCCCTGACCAATGACAAAGACTCTCTCCTTGACCAAACTTTATCCAGGCTCTCTGAGCCCTCTTCTTGACTAGGTCTTAATATGCATTTCTATTTGCACTGTTTTCAGTTTTCCAAAACTTATATTGTTGTCAAACAGCCTAATCAAAAACAGAGACAGAGAGGAATGACTCAGACAGGACACCCCACTAAAATTCAAAAATCATTCACAATTTTTCCCCTATACCAACCGTAACTAATAGTCAAACTCCATTTGCTAGTTTAGGCAATTAAACCTGAGAGAACTATTTTTCTATCTTCCAACCTTTAAGCCCAAGCCTGAACTTCCTCAGGCTAATAAAATCTACCATTGATTTCCTAAAAGAAAAGCACTTTGTCAATCCCCAGTTTGTTATCTCTGCATAATTGTTTAAGTACCATTTTAGGCAGGCCTACCTGGCCTCTGGCAGTAGGAATGCCCAGGCAACCCTTGGAGGTAGCATAACACTTGAGTACCCTTGCTGAAACTTGATACAGCGTCTCTGTATCTGTCACCAGCAAAGCCCATTAACAATTCCCAGAAAATAAAAATAGAATCTGGGCAGTAAAACAAAGTCCAAGCTTTTTTTTTTTCCTTGGTGCTTAGTCTAGTTTCACTTGCTCGTAGGGTGCAGCGTGCAGAGGCCTTGAACCCGGCTCTTCAGACCAGAGTTCCCAGTACAAAAATGCTACACCTGACATTTCAGCTCAGGGACCGTTTGCAGAAGCGCTGTAACTCAAGATGGTGCTGGCAGGCCGTGTGCAGAGGCGCTGGGCCCGGCACTGCAATCTAGAGCCTGAGCAGTGCAGCTGCGCCTGCCTTGTGTGAACTCCACCCCCTTCCCTCCCCTGCTGCTGAGATCCCTATAAAGCAGCCCCACCCACAACCTGTCAGGAGGGCATGTGCTCTAGAGCAGGAGCTGGGGCCTCTCCATTCTCTGATCAAAGATTAAGGTTTTCTTTGCTTCTGAACCAAACTCAGTCTCCTATTGACTCAAACACACCTGGCAGAAGGACCTTTGTTCAGGACCAACTCCAAGGGGTCGGTAACATATCCTGTGTGTTCCCTGTCAAGGAGAGGAAATGTTATTTCACAGTTTAAAAATACGTGTATCTAATTTGTGGAGGAAGAAAGTAAAAAAAAGAGACAGCGAGAGGGTGGGAAAAATATAACTAAGAAAAACGGAAAGCCAAAAAACAGCCAGCAGAATTAACTGCTTATCTGGAACAATCCCATTGGCACCCCTGATTTACCTCCTTCTAATGATAATAATAACAGTAGTAAAAAAGAAAGAACTATTTAAAAGCACAACTGATCACAGTAGTTTCTGCTCTGTACAGGAACTACGAATTACTCTGCTGTGTGCACTTGGCCTTTCCTTTAACTCAATAACTCATTAGGCTACTTTGGTGTTAAAGGTAGACTACCAAATCACAGTTTCTAAGGAGACTATAAAACAAAGAGATAGTTAAACTGTCTAACATAAGAAATGAACAAGAATCTAAGACTGTTAGAGAAAGGAAGGTAGGTGAGGAGGAAGTTGGAGAGAAAGAGCTGAGAAATAAGGGTGGCTGGAGTCTACAGAGAAATGTCAGCCCACAGGAAATCCCTAATGACAAGGAAGCCAGCTGGAGCTGTGATCATTTAAATGATTTGCATTGTTGGGATGTACATGTTCCTATTGCTTCTTGCATTCATAGAGCCACAGGTTGGTGGTATCTCAGGGGCATGGAGTCATTGGGAACACATGTCACACAGCGTGACATCATGCCAAAAGTGAACAATACCACGCTTTTTCTTGGCGGCAATCCACCCACTGAACTCACACAACAGAATCAGGAGCTTCAAGTCAGCCTCAGTTTGAAGGAAACCTTAGAGCACACCCAAATGGAATATGAGTCAACTCCATTTCAGTCTCAAAGGACCGAGTAACCCTAGGGGACATCTAAGCAACAATGATTATAGCTAAGATTTGAGTGTGCAAAGAAACTTGGAATAAGCAAATAAGATTACTATATTTCTCCAGTGGCAAATGATGCATTGTTTAGAGCACACCTTTCTGCACCATGTGGTTCCTGGATTTTCATCACCTTTGAGCTATTTTTCAACTCTGTAAGTTGTGGAAAAGTACAATGCAACAAAAATGATTCTTGACTATGAATATGAAAATGAATTGACTGGTAAAAGGACAACTTTTTCCTCCAAGCCAGTTTTTGACAATTTACAAATTAGTCTCATTATTTCTTATAAATCGCTGTTTTTTTAATCTCTTTTGAACCAGATATAATATCTGCCTGAACCCTGCATTAATAATGAGTTAAGTAAAATCTTTAACATAAGTTCAATTTATATCCTGTGAAAATCATGATTTTACCTTTTTTAACTACAGGTGCTTATTATAAGCCAGACATTATACTAAATCTTTTACATGTAGTACATGCATATATATCGTCTTCCCAACAACTGGATTTGGATACTATTATCTTCATTTTATAGATCAGGGTCAACAAATGATAGCCCAGTGGGCCAAATCTGGCCTGACGAATTCATCCTGCAGCCTGATTTTGTCACTAAGGTTTTGTTAGAACACGGCATGCCCATTAATTATGTATTGTCTTTACTGTCTTTGCCCCGCAACAGCAGAGCTAAATAGTTGCACCAGAGACCACGTGACCCACAAAGCCTATAATATGTATTATCTGTCCCTTTACAGAAAAGGTTTGCAGAACTCTGCAATAAGTGAGAAAACAGGCTTTAAAATGTTATGAAAATTACTCAAATCCACCGTTAGTGAATGGCATTGCCGAGGCTCTTAAGACTCCTTCCCTCTAAATTTCCTCAACGGTCAGTGCTCCTGGGCTTTTACTTGTCCCAAACCAGATCAACTCCTTTATGGCACAAGCTTGGTGTCTTTACAGAAAGGGCTTTCCTGCCTCCATTTACATACTCATGCTTGGAATTTCTTTATGTCAAGGAATCATCCTTTCATGTTGCAATAATAGATGAGGCAAAAATGAAAAATACTTGAGAAAAGAAAAAATTTAAGTTAGGTTTGTGTGAAGGTGGTAATGACTGGGAACAGACCTCATTCTCTAAGTTGAAAAGAGGTCAAGTCATTTATTTGCACCTGGAGAGAAAAAAGAGGGGTGACGGGTCAAAGGGAGGTTGGCATAAAACAAAACTGAGGTTGCCTAAGGGGAGTCAGGCCCCTGACTCAAATATACCTCCATGGTTTACTCTCCCTTCCCACCCCCAATCTGTTCTGCATTTTGTTGTCAAAAGCGGGGGTAAAAGATTGTTATAACAGTAACCTCTTATTAGCCTGGCTGAAAATGGTGGGAGCAACTGTTGTATCTAAAGCTGTTCTGTAAAGTGGCACTTAACAAGTTTCCCTTCGGAATACTGTCGTCCCTCCCTCCTTCCCCCATCTCTAGCTCCCTGCTCCCACAGGACCCCAATTAGTGTGTGCATGTGTGGTGGCAGGGGCAGGGCCCGTGGTTTCCCTTCAAAGGAACAAGTGCACGTAACTGTAAAATAAGTGAGGTCTGCCCAGCACTCGTGATTAATTATAATTTTTCAAAAACCCACAAAGACGTGAAAGGGCCCAGGTGTCAATGGAAAGGCTAATCAGAATTTAGAAGGGCAGTGAAAACCATATAAATGGGATTCACTGCCGAGGGTGAAGCGTTTGAGCAATTAATTCACTAGTAATTCAGCACAAGTTAGAACAAGAGGGTTATAGTTTCTGGAATTTACTTTCATTCCTTCCAAAAAGAGGAGAAAAAACTTTACCAAAGAACAGTACCCTCTTGCCTCAACCAAGTCTTAAGGACACAGGCAAATCTCTTCCAACAAACCAAATTCTATCCACAGAGGAAAGCTAAGAAGAGTACTGGACTGCGAGGTGACCAGGAAGAAAACTCACCACTCTGTACTTGACAACATCCTCTGAGAGAAATAAAGCTGATTCTCCTTGTTCTCTGTACTTACGTTCTATAGTCACCGCAAACACTGAATTGGTAAATACTAAATGACTGCTCCTTGGGAAATCGAGGGGTAGGATCCTGCAAGTATTTTTCAAATGATCAATACATCACCTTGTTTTCTGAGTGTTTCTGTTTAAAGACACCTCATTTAACATATATTTTTATTCATTAACATTGAACTCATCAGGGTCAACAGTGCTACAACTCATGCCTGAGTGAAGCTTAACTAACAAACATATTTTCTCCATAAGGCACGTCACAGCCTTCTTGCACGTAAAAAAACTAGACAGCACTTCAGCACTACACCTGGGGGCCATTTTCAACAATAAAATCGCCAACAAAAAGCACAAAAGTGTGGAAAAACTAGCACTGAATAAGCCAGCAAAGGGACACTTGTTTACACTATGAGAGCTGACACAAGAAGGCAGGGCACCACCTTGCTCCCCCTCGGTGAGGAACATGTGTGTCAGGTAACTCAAATTTTTTGCCACGCCGCCCACGCACGTGTCTTTGAACAACTACAAAAACACCTTGAGTATTGATTCTGGGGTTACATATAACTTAGCAAGTAGACAAATGTGCAAGTACAGAATCCATGAATAATGAGGATTAACTGTATCTATTTCCCTCCAGAAACTGCATCAACAGCAAATAACACCTTGGAGAGAACACAGACAGATCAGTATTGCCAGAATATATAATATAAACATTTCTTAATTCTAAAGACCTCAGGCACAAGTATCAAATACTGTGAATTCTTTAAGGGGAATGTCAAGTTGAACAGTTGGTATGAAAGATTTGTGAATGAGGAAAATGTTGATTTTTTCATTACCTGGCAGGTATTGTGTGAACAGTGGTCATTCTTGACATCCAGAAAGCTGACATAGTAATTGATTTCCCAGTTCTCTAAAAACCTAAGCACCTAAAATCCAATCTTAATTCCATTGTGCCCTGTGTGAGGAACCCTAAGGGGTTCTTTCAGCGTCCTTCCAAAAATCCTCAAACCTTCAGCACATTAATCTTGACAATATTAAAAGTCTCTAGGAATAAAACCCTGATGCGTAATAAGTCTGTTAAAGAAAGACTTGAGTCAAGAAAATACTACCAGTTGAGAAGTCAACCAATAGTATTAGCTATTTTGTATATTGTATTAAAAAAAAAACAGGTTTCAGTGTAAAATCCTGCATTGTCTACATACAGCACATCCTTCCAGGTTATCAGATTCTAGCCTTTTGTTGTTTCTTAGCTCTTTTGTAACCCTTTTGAGTTATAGGTAACAGATAAACAAGTGAATTCTGGCCAGTCTGGTAGAGATTTAATTGATTTTTCTAATCTCTAGGGGGAAACACGGGTTTTGCCATTGGCAATTCATTTCAACATTCCTTTGCTTGCCAGATAAGTTTGTGCTGATTTTTCCCTTGAACCAGTTAACATCTGCCTGGTTTCCTCTGTCTTTCCCTCTACCCTCTTAGGTCCAATGAATGCAAGAAGCCTGTGAATTAAATTAACAAAAGACAAGTTAGCAAGAGAAAAGTCACACAATTTGAATATTTATG
This sequence comes from Balaenoptera acutorostrata, assembly GCF_949987535.1. Lineage (NCBI taxonomy): Eukaryota > Metazoa > Chordata > Mammalia > Artiodactyla > Balaenopteridae > Balaenoptera > Balaenoptera acutorostrata. The sequence continues at coordinate 159,959,034 of NC_080066.1, read as the reverse complement.
TGCACTGGAGTTCACAGAAATGAAGTAAAACTCAAAAGAAGTGATCAGACTTGACAGCTTATATACCATTTTAACAAAGGAAAGGAGGTTTGAGCTTCAAGGGATAATGAATCACGGGGAAGTTACTAGGAAATATATGAGGAAATAATGGACAGTAAGGTCTTATTTTAGTCAGGCCTGTTTGTGCAAACTGATTTCGGTGTCAGTTCTCAGTCTCTTGTGATAAGTAGTCTTCTCTTCCTGGGGGTGGGGTACTGGAAGGAGGGTAGAGGGGGATGGACATCTTAAAAGGAAAATTTATGCCCTGCTTTTAGGTACATAAGGGGAAGGCAGAGAACTCTTCCTGCATCTGTCGATTCCCAATTGCCTTCAGCTCAAAATAATTCTTATGACAAAGTGGCATATTTGGGGATGATATATTCTGATCCTCTTCACCTCACAGATGAGTAAAATTAAGTCCTTAACGCATGTTCATTCTTAAAATTTGTATAATTGTCATTATTTTACTTTACCTTTTCCTAAAGAGCTGTTCCCAGGGCCTTAATTCCATTGTGCCCTGTGTGAGGAACATAGGAGGACCAAAGTTAGATGTTTGCTAAGTCTTATATATCATAGTTCAGACACTACATACAGAGCAGGTACAGTATTAGCTCTACACATAGTGTCCAGTCTATCATTTGTGTTTGTGTCATAAGGGGTGGGATGAGGGGAAGGGACACTTTGAAGAGTACTTCTGTGCCCTGGATGGGGTTTAAAGGGGAGATATCATAATTAACAAGAGCAACAAAGGGCTGTGAATGGCTTCCTCAAAGATCTGTCGAATCTTCGGTGGCACCAAAGCTTGGCATAGTGCTCTGAATAACTTTCCAAGATGACTATTTGAGAGTAACTCTGAGAAATTAGTTGGCTGAGGGACCCAAGAGGTTCTCTAGACTATTTAAATTGCTGGAACCTGAGGCATCATCTAAAGGTAGTTACTGGCCAACAAATTACCTTACTATTGAGAGATAATTCTAGTAGTGTCTTTTTTTTGAAAGAATGAGTATGTGTGTGTGTGTGTATTTATGTCTGCGTCAGCATCTGTGCATTCTTGTGTCTATGAAGAGAAGATAAAGAACGAGAGAGAGAGAGAGTGATCCTCTATTATCTAAGTAACAGTCCAGAGGAATGATTGGTGGAAATTGTTGTACTTCTCACTAAGGAGTTTCTATAACAATTACCAGTGGAAATGCAGAAATTCATGCCTGGCAAGGACTTCAGGAAATCTGAGAGACATTCTCAGACCAAGACTAATCATAGCTACTGCATTCCTTCTACTCTCCATACTTGGAGACACTTAATCACTATCTGGAAGCTCAGCCCAAACTTCAGAGTAGCTGTCACACAGCTCTTCTGACCTAAGGAAAGAGGTTCCTAAATATACTAGCCCATTATGCCTGGATTCAGACTCAAACCAGTCCTGCTACTTAACCAACACAGATGCAATGTCTCATTTCCAATAGCTAGGCTTTAACTTTACTCCCAGTTCCCACTTCCTTGCAAATATCCCTTCTATATATAAGTGATGGGCATCTGTTCATTAGGACCATCTAGTATCCAATCTCCTCCTTCCTATTCACATCCTGATCTCCTTTATGTAAAATTCTTCTTTATAAGTATTCTTGGTGGGAAGTAGTACTTATCTCCTACCTTATAACCAAAAGGGGCCATATTACTTTCTCCCTGTTTTGGTACAGTCAGTGAGATGGGGGCATGATTTTGTGTCAGTCAACCAGGTATGTAATATGCATTTGCTTTTGAAAATATTCAATTCTACCAGATAAATAAGTGTGTAGTTTATAAAACATAAGCAAAATCTTTTAAGGTGTTTTCAGTATAGGTAAGCAGCTAGTAAGCAAAATGTTTGTTGGATATAGGTAGAGCTGATGAGGTATTGTAAGCATAAGATAAGAAGCTAGCAAGTACAGTATGTGTATGTATGTGTGTGTGTGTGTGTGTGTGTGTGAAACATAGAGAAGGGTGAAAAGACCAACAGATGCCTAATATTCATGAAGCACCTGGGTATTAAAAACACATGCGACTAAAAATACAAGAGGCACTAAATATTCAGGATGCCCTAACTATACACGAGCACTTAATATATATGAGGCTTTAGTTCATCACCCATTGGTGACACCCATTCTGCCTTCCTGGGTTCTCTGCCCATGAAATACAAACAAAACCCATGGCTTCCCTTCAGGCTAATTGGCAAGCTCCAGCTGCGGCTAGCTGTATGGTCCCTGTGTGTCTGCAACAGAGCAAGTGTTGTTGACCCAGAGCGTCACCCGTCTGTGGGCTCATTTGCTCAAACCTAAGTTTTGGTCCTTGTAACCACACCTTTGGTGCATTAGAAGACTAATGTGGCATAGAGATGGGATGTACGAACATTGCATATCCTAAGATTTTGATTGTGTAGCCCTTCCATTCTGTGCACACGAGGTAGGTTATACCTAACTTACTCCAGCTCTTTCCCCTTGCTTCTGTGTCTTAATTTGATTTAGTAACTCATGTTATTTGAGCATCTTAATTTGGTCTCTGAGCCTTTCTGTTCTATGACCTCTGGGTTAGCCTGCCTGCTAGTGCCTTTGGAGGCTATCACTGCCTCAAGGTAATGCTCATTTGTCCTGGGATTTGGGGTTGAGAATGAATGATGCAAAGGTGTGTTGGAGCAGCCTGAGGACCAGGCTGTGCTTGCCTTGGAATTTTGGCTACAGTGACTGTCTCACAGTCTCCAGAGTCCTCCTGATTCCAATACTTTTCTCTTTTTTTTAATATGAAAGATGACATACATAAGGGAAAGTATATAAAATATGCGTAAAATTTGACAAATAATTATAATACAGACAACCATGTAACCTCACCAACAGGTAAGGAAATTAATAACAGATGTAGGAGTTAAGCTTGCCTAAGACTAATTCTCCTGTAAGTTGGCCTCAGGAAAAATTTTGTTTCCTGCACAGATAGCACCACAGAAATGGGCTATGGCCTGGTGTAAAGGCAGTCAATCTTGGTCAACATAAGACTTGGATCATGGTCTTTTGAATATCTCAGGAGAGGGTAAATTTTGATTTTTGCAAGTCTTGTCACTTGTGTGCTATGTCATAGACCTACAACTGCCAGACTCAGAAACAAGCCCCTGGATTTGAAGGCATGGTGCTACTTCCAACACAAAGACTAAGCTGGCAGGGTAGGGCTGGAGCCAAGGTTCTGTCATTGCAATTAAAAAGCCCCAAAGCCCAAGGGTTACAATCTCTCTCTGAGTCATATCTCTGCCAGATATGCGTGTGCTGCCCAGGGTCCTGCACATGTGTTACTGATAGTGTCAGCATGAGTTTCTCCCAATGAATCCAACTCCAGTAGCAATGGTATGTGTTATGCCTGGTGACTTGTCCTCATCTGCCTGATGCAAACACTCCCAGCATCCCAATCTCCATTCCCACGAACCCTTCCCCAATCATAATCCTCTCCGTTTTTCCTGGGAATAACTACAGTCCTGTCTTTTGTGATTATTATTTTCTTGCTTTTCTTTATAATTCTACCACCAAGAAATTCTAAACAACTCAGTTTAGTTTTGTCTCTCTTCCTATTTTGGAACTTTATATAGTATATGAGATTTTTCTACACTGCTGTGTGTAGATAAAATTTATTCATTTTTGTTGCCATGAAGTTATTTATAAGTTATTTATAAATCTATTAGAGATGATCATCTCAAAGTGGAACTGCTGGGTAGTTGGGTGTGCTTGCACTCAATTTTGAGAAGATACTGGCGAAGAGTTTACCATAGTGCTTGTACCAATTTATGCTCCTGCAGTGGAAGTAAGCTCTCTTGTTCTACATCCTCACCTCCACTTGGTATTGTCTGTTTTTTCAATGTTTGACAATCTGGTGAGTATATAATGATTCCTCATTGTGGTTTTATTTTGCATTCTCCTTACTTCCAGTGAGGCTGAGCACCTTTTCATGTACTTATCAGCCATTTTAATTTTCTCTTTTGTTAAATGCTCATTCAAGTTCCATGTATAAATCTATATTGAGTTAGATGTCATTTTCACATTTCATATTAGTAGGAGCTCTGTATGTATTTTGGCTCTAGACATTTGGTTCTTAAGTATCATAAATATCATCTCCTACTCTGTAGTCTCTCTTTTCACTCTTTTTAAGGCATCTTTTGATGGACAGAGTTCTTAATTTTAATTCAGTAAAAAAAAGCAATCTTTTCCTTTATGGGTAGAGTCTTTTGGGTCTTATAAGAAAATCCTTCCCAACTCTGACTTCATAAAGATATGTTCCTGCACTATCTTCTTTAAAAGCTTTATAGTATTACCTTTCACATTTTGATCTTCAAGCCACTGGGAATTGATTTTTTGGTGAATGATTCTGCTTTTTTTTCAAAGCCAGGTTCTCCAACCTCCAATCAATTTTCCAAGTCCCCAGTCACCTTATAATAAATCCTCTTTTTCCTTCAGATACCCAGCATAAGTTTCTCCTGCTTTCAATCAAGAGCTCTGGCTGATAAAATGGACTACTGCCTTGGCTCCCATTCCTGGAATCCTGCCTCTCAACCTCAGCCCAGTTCTGTGCCCCGTGACTCCATGCAGACTGGTTTTTGTCTGAGCTTTGGACTATGCCCAAAGATTGCCATACTCCGTGATCCTGTGTCTTACCCAGCAGACTACTTCATATTTCAGAACCTCCCGTTGGATTGGTTCCACCAGCTCCTGTCCCACTGCCCAGCTCCACTAAGAGCTCAAAATCATATTCCACTTATTCTCAAGATATGAGACGAAATTGTACGCCAGCCTTAGACGCCTGCTGGAAGAGCCTGAGGCCCACAGAAAGAAGGTAATAGAGATAACATTCATAAACCATTGCCAATTGACGTCATCTGCTAAGCCAGACAAGTGAAAGCAGGCTTAACTCCCAGTTGGGGATTTCAGATCTTATTGCCATTCTTTGTCTCTCTTATCAGGAGACCATGCAGGAAGATTCACACTTTACTTCTTTCCAAGTGGTTTATTGATTTGTGGATTCAGTGAAACATGCATCAATTGAACTAACTATTCCCTTTAAGTAAGGGGTCGATTCACACTGTGCTGAAATTAACAGGCACAACAGAACTGCCTGTTAAGAGTTCAACCAAAGCACAATAGATGCACACAGTGTGAGGGCAATCTGGAGATTAAATAGCTCTACTTCATCCCTAGCCATCAAAAGCCAGTGTGCTCTTATTTCTGCTTTCTTTGGCTTCCTCCTCTTCCCTCCCCCAAGACACACAACTTCAAAGAGATTATGTACACTATTTAATAGAAAATAGATTTCGTTCCCATCCTTTCACTTTCTCTTTATATCTCTAGGTATTATTTCCCTCACTCTTTCTTAAATGGATAGCAAACTTGGGATCCTTTCTTCCTAGATGACTGCTTAACTTCACATCTTCTCTGACCAAGTCACACAGGAAATAAAAGCTAAGACAAGATGGCAAATATACCGCATTTAATCAGTGATTTTTCCTAATAAAAAATGTAAGCACTGTCCTCATACATCAATATGATTCCACTGACCTATCAGGGTTTTTCTTTTTCCTCTTGATAATAAATAGTCTTTCTACAGCTCCTGTGACTAATAATTATAGTACTTGGAAATTTTATACAGGCTTCAAAGTCCTATGAAGTCCTCATCATCAAAACCACTAATGAAGTAGGTAAGACTTATAGCATTATCTTTAGCTTCTGAGAAGGAAACTGAGGCTCAGAAGGAATTAATGAATGATCTGAGGTAAAGCCAGGGCTCAATCTTGACTTTTATGACTCCTTGGCTAGTGCTTTTTCCAAGATGACTGCCTTCTATTAAAAGGTTCTCTAAGTAGCTATAGCTATTTATTTTATGCAAAATTTACCAAGAATCAAACCCGCAACACTGGCTACATTCATATCTTTTTTAACCATCTGATTCCATTCTTGGCATAAACATGCTATTATATGGCCTATGAAGACATAAATTGTAATAATACTATTAAAAAGTAGCTAGTTAAAGACCTAAATGTAAGACTAGACATCATAAAACTCTTAGAGGAAAACACAGGAAAAACACTCTTTGACATAAACCACAGCAAGATCTTTTTTGACCCACCTCCTAGAGTAATGAAAATAAAAACAAAAATAAACAAATGGGACCTAATGAAACTTAAAGGCTTTTGTACAGCAAAGGAAACCATAAACAAGATGAAAAGACAACCCTCAGAATGGGAGAAAATATCTGCAAATGAAACAATGGACAAAGGATTAATCTCCAAAATATACAAACAGCTCATGGGGCTCAATGTCAAAAAAAAAACCAAACAACCCAATTAAAAAATGGGCAGAAGACCTAAATAGACATTTCACCAAAGACATATAGATGGCCAAGAGGCACATGAAAAGATGCTCAACATCACTAATTATTAGAGAAATGCAAATCAAAACTACAATGAGGTATCACCTCATACTGGTCAGAATGGCCATTATCAAAAAATCTAGAAACAATAAATGATGGAAAGGGTGTGGTGAAAAGGGAGCCCTCTTGCACAGTTGGTGGGAATGTAAACTGATATAGCCACTATGGAGAACAGTATGGAGGTTCCTTAAGAAACTAAAAATAGAACTACCATATGACCCAGCAATCCCACTACTGGGCACATACCCAGAGAAAACCATAATTCAAAAAGACACATGTACTACAATGTTCATTGCAGCACTATTTACAATAGCCAGGACATGGAAGCAACCTAACTGTCCATCAACAGAGGAATGGATAAAGAAGATGTGGCACATATATACAATGGAATATTACTCAGCCATAAAAAGAAACGAAATTGAGTTATTTGTAGTGAGGTGGATGGACCTAGAGTCTGTCATACAGAGTGAAGTAAGTCAGAAAGAGAAAAGCAAACACAGTATGCTAATGCATATATATGGAATCTAAAAAAAAAAAAAACGGTACTGAAGAACCTAGGGGCAGGACAGGAATAAAGATGTAGACGCAGAGAATGGACTGGAGGACACGGTGGGGAGGCGGAAGCTGGGAAAAGTGAGAGGGTGGCATGGACATATATACACTACCAAATGTAAAATAGATAGCTAGTGGGAAGCAGCCGCATAGCGCAGGGAGATCAACTCAGTGATTTGCCAGGACCTAGAGGGGTGAGATAGGGAGGGTGGGAAGGAGGCTTAAGAGGGAGGGGATATGAGGACATACGTATGCTTATGGCTGATTCACTTTGTTGTACAACAAAAACTAACACAGTATTGTGAAGCAATTATACTCCATTAAAGATCTATTTAAAAAAAAAAGCTAATAAAAGGTAATTTACCAAAAAAAAAAAAAGTAGCTAAGATTCTGGGAGTGTTCAATATATCAAATACAATCTAATTTGAGGTTTGGGGCGTTTTTTTGTTAGCAATTCAGATTCAAAAATTATCTTATTCATTATTGAGATTAAAAAGCCAAACATATTTCAATAAAATGTGTTTAAACAAGAAAGGTCAAATTCCAGACTTCCATCTTTATTAGCATACAGATTGAGTAAACTGGCTTTTTGCAAACATATTTAGGTCTTTATAACTATACAGAAGAGGCAGGGGATAGTTGGTTTCAGGGCACAAATCTGATAACACAATCTGTCCCTTTAATTTTTTGAATACTTAGCTGTTAATTTCAAGGCTGGGTGAAGTTCTACTGCATTAGAAATAAAGGATTTATTTAAATAGGATTACAAGAAATGAAAGAAGAATATTCAAGAAAATTTATTGTACATGTTTATTTTTAAAATCTTCTACTGATTATTCTGATGACTCTTCTGAAAGAACAAAGGGAACTATTTTTCATGCTGTTGTTTATTCAATTCATTCTTTAATTTCATTCACTTGTTAATTCAATCTCCATTATTCATATAGTAACTACCGTGTGTTCCTTGCATCAGACAGCAGGCTATCAGTGGTGAGCACAGGGAGCTAAGAGGTTCCGAAGAAAAAGAACTAATCACCACCTTGAAAATCAGGGCAAGCTTGCAAGAAGAGATGACATCTACTCTCAGAGAACAAATAGAAGCATCCCACTACATAAACCCAATTTCATAAGCTGTCATGTGAGCATGAAAGCCTCTTTAGTTATTTAGTGGGATGTGAAACACACAAGAGAACTAGAAGTCTTTGATTTTCATGATTTCTACCCTGGGGTCTCAAATTCCTACAATTCCATAAACTAGTTCCAATATTTCAAACAACCTGATAAAAACTGAACTGCTCTTCCTCACTCTTGTTTGTTGTTTACTGGCTGCCCTGACTCCGAACTTTTGTATCAGTCAGATGTAGCCTACTTCAGAAGATAGCCCTTATGATAAGTCCTATAATCCCCAATACTGTTCATAGAAATTACCCCAAACCTCCTTATTTTGCTTCAAAGTCTACCCCTCTCCTGTGTTACTTAAACTATTTTTGAGTGTTGGGCTTGTTTCCCAGTCTTTCTGTGGAGGAGCTATGGAGTGGCTTCAAAAGAACTTTAGCTCCTCGTAATTTTAATCACCCTCCCCCTTTCACACATGCAAGTTACCCCAAGAAAGAAGAAATCCAAAATTTAAGAAAGAAATATGTTTATTTTTATACCCAACAACATAAATAAATCCCTTGGTCTCCTTTAACCAGGATGCTGGCTGTAGCTGATGCTGTTTGAGGTATCCCTAACAAATCCACCCTTCTATCTTTGCTAAAAGAACCCCACTTCTGTGCAGGCAATGGGCAGCAAAGTGCTCAGAAAAGATGGGCCACTTCCCCTTCCCCAGAGATTGAACTCTGATTGGCCTAAGTCTACATGCCAGTGATTGGCTCAAGATCCAGTTCTATTCATTGGCATTTTAAGACAACACAGCTAGGAGCTTCTAGAATATATTTTTCTCTATGATAAAAAAAAGAGGCACCTTTTTTATTTCTTCCTGCCTGTGGATGTCTTTGGAAGCTTTGAGACCCCTTTGGATAAGGATGTGATGCCATCTTGTGACCTTGAGTAGACAAGCATAAAGACAAAGCCAGCATGCTGGGCATGGTACACTAAGAAGTTAGAAAGAGCATGGATCCTACGTGACACCACTGCTCCGTTGTACAATCTTGGAACTGCCCTGTCTCTGAACTTTTTTTTTTTTTTTATACAGCAGGTTCTTCTTAGTTATCTATTTTATCCATATTAGTGTATACATGTCAATCCCAATTTCCCAATTCATCCCACCACCACCGCCAACCCCTGCTGCTTTCCCCCCTTGGTGTCCATACATTTGTTCTCTACATCTGTGTCTCTATTTCTGCCTTGCAAACCGGTTCATCTGTACCATTTTTCTGAAATTCTTTTTTTTTTTTTTAACTTTTTGGGTTTGTTTATTTATTTATTTTTGGCTGTGTTGGGTCTTCGTTTCTGTGTGAGGGCTTTCTCTAGTTGCGGCAAGTGGGGGCCACTCTTCATCGCGGTGCGCGGGCCTCTCATTATCGCGGCCTCTCTTGTTGCGGAGCACAGGCTCCAGACGCGCAGGCTCAGTAATTGTGGCTCACGGGCCTAGTTGCTCCGTGGCATGTGGGATCTTCCCAGACCAGGGCTCGAACCTGTGTCCCCTGCATTGGCAGGCAGATTCTCAACCGCTGCGCCACCAGGGAAGCCCCTGAACTTCTTTTTGATTGAAATGCAAAATGTCCTTCTGGTTTACTCATCTTCTGTGGAGAAATTTTGGAGCTACCACTGTCCTCCTGCTCTTTTGACTTGACAATGTACCTAATTTCCCTACCTTAACTTTGCTTCTCCCTAAGGAATTTACTCCAACTCCCCATCCCCACCTACCACCCTGTCTGGATCTCTTTCCAATCTAATAGCACCAAGAAAACATGCAGTTCAAGCTGATGGACCCAAACTCTGACTTTGAGTTGTCTGGCCCATCCTGGTCATTTGAGAGAAGACAGGAGATGAAGAATATACTTTGATGGCAAATAAGTGGAAATCACTTATTACATGATAATCTTACTTTTGGGCAGACAAAAGTAGCTTAAAAGATGAAGTACATAGGTATTTTAAAATTTTCTAATAAGAAATAGTTTGAGAATCACTATCGTAACTCAGGTATTCATTTTGGCCTCATGGGAAAAATTTGGAAGAGATGAGTCTTTAAAACTGAAACCTTTCAAAAAGTGATAGCCAATTTGGATTCTGGGTAGTCACCAATAAAAAATTCCAAATCCAGAAAAATTGTAAGGCAGAAAAGCTATTTATACAGCCAAATATTAGAAACCATCTAAATAATAACCAATGGTAGAAAATAAATTAAGTAGATTACAGTGTAGCCATATGATACAGTAATTAAAACAGTATTTTAGGGACTTTCCTGGTGGTCCACTGCCTAAGGCTCTGCGCTCCTAGTGTAGGGAGCCCGTGTTCGATCCCTGGTCAGGGAATTAGATCCCCTGCCTCAACTAACATCTGGCACAGCCAAATACATAAATAAATGAATAAATATTTTTTAAAATAGTATTTTAGTATTTTATTAACATAAAAGTGCTGACTTGTTAATAAGGAAACAAAATATGGATAAGAAATTTATAATTTCTTATTTTAAGAACCATATTTTAATAAGACCACATATAGAGAAAAGATGACAAGAAAATACTACAAAAATGAACAGTGACTTAAAAATAGAAAAATGGGCAATTTTCATCATCTTTTTATTTTTCAATACTTCCCAAATGTTCTTTTACAAACGTTTATGAGCTGCTAACCCCAAGGTCATTGCCACATTTGGTTTACTGGCAGCTTCCTTTCAGCCACAGCCTGACACTGGACACAGGGCTTGGCAAATGCTCCCAAGGAAATAAAGCATAATTAGTATACGTAACACCAAACCAGATGAAAACTGAAAGTTTCAAACCACATAATCCAGATGTTCCAAATTCCCAGATGTTTGCTGGAAAGTAAACTAAATCACCAATCTTTAACTGCTTAGTTTTGTTTTCCATTAGAAGTTGTGGCTTTAAGAAGCTGGGTGTTGAAACAACAATAGCAGCTAAGATTTCTGAGAAAATGGAGTAGGAAGCTCTGGCAGAGAAGAACACAGACAAAAGTTTACCAAGCACCTGTCTAAACTACATCTGTGCTAGAGCATAACTGCTGCCAAAGAAAGGTCCAGATTTTTAATAGAAGCATGTCTAGTACAGTAGTTTACAGGATGCCTCTACTGGTCTAGAGAGAAGGGAAGAAATATTGCCACTGACACAAGATGAAAGAATGGTTGGGTTCCATTAGGAATATCTTATAAACCTCTAATCCTGTCTTCAAGGACTGTAAAGAGTCACTTAACCAACCACAGGGACTGGGGTTTCCCAGAATAGGCACAGCTCCTTAGCTGCCTTCTAATCTCTCACTTGTCTGGAGAGGTGCCAAGGTATTAACATTTAAATCACTAAAAAGGGAACGTAGCCTCTCTGAGTTGTTTCTATCCCATTGAGGCTATTTCTCAATATAGCCTCAAACTTCCCAAGGGGATGGAAAACCTCACTCTATTAGTATCAGCATCAGCTTGCACAGAAACAGCTGCAGCATCCTGGAATAAGAATTAGATGGGGAATCTGGAAGGCTCACTTCTAATTCTAGCTGTGCTGGGAACAACTGTGACCTTAGGCAATCCACAAACACTCTCAGATTCACAGATTCTTCATCTTTAGGAACTTGATGAGTTGATCTCTAAGGCCTCAATAATTCTATGTAACCACCTGGTGGATGTCTGCCACCTGGATGCTCACAGACTCCTCCCAGAGTCCCCTTTTACCTTAAAGTGTGGAAATTCTGGTGCTCTCTCCACATTTTCTGCAAGTTCTCTGGAAATATATATTCTCACAGTTACCTCTTGCTCTAATTTCCTGCATCGCTGCATTTTCAGTCACCTCATCTTAAATCCAGCCATACTTCCTTCCCTCTACACCTTTTCACCCCACAGTGTGGCACTTCCCTTTCTTTTTTATCCATCTCTCTCTGCCCTTTACTCTCTGCCCCCGAAACAGGCAAGGTAAGGTCTGGAGAAAATACAGAATTGACAACAGAGTCAGTACCCAAAGGAAAGCAGGCTGAGGAATTGGGATGTAGGCTGAACAAAATGTCCAGCCTAACAAGCGAGTCTAGGCAGGGGGATGAAAATCAGGTCCGGTTATATAAATAAAGAATTGAATAAATAAATGTAGGAGAAGAGACAAACCTTTCCTACAGAAGACTTCCAAATAATTTATGTAGAAACTATAAGGGAAGAAAAACATTTTTCCCTCTACCCTCCTAAGTTTTTGGACTGGAACTCTGCAAACTAGACTGAAAAAAGACAAATTAACAAAAGAAAAACAAGAAGTTTATTAACACATGGAGAAAGCGTATACATGAAAGAAACTCAGTAATGAGTAACTCAAAGAAATAGTTAGAATTGGGACTTATGTAGCATCTTGGCAAAGAACAATACATTTGTAGAGAAGTGACAAGACAAAGGAAAAGAGTTTAGGCTTCCAAGAGTGGCAAACCATGGTAAGGCAAATACGTGCGGGAATCCAGTGGGAGATGAGGGTTGCTTTTGCAGGTCCATGTTGACACCAGCTTCCTATCTTTCTCTTGGCCGTAAAATTTCCCCAGAAGAGAGAATTTATGGCCGTCCTCATTTCTCAGAAGTTTCTTCTCTTAATCAGATATAAGGGAAGCTCTGGGAAGGCTTCTTTCTGCACCTGGTGAATCTCAAATGCCTTTAGCTCAAAATAACTCATATACCAAAGTGCTGTATTTGGGGTGGCATATTTTGATCCTATACGATACTTTCCCCTCCAAGATGCGCAGCTTAATCTCTTCCCCCCTTCTTTGAGTGTGGGTGAACCGAATCACTTACTTCTAAAGAACAGAGAATGATAAAAAGTAACTTTACAGTGGTTAAACCAGACAACCAGCTCAGGTGATCAAGGTCAACATCAACAGTGGTAAGTCACGTTGGTAGTATAGGCACTTGATATGATGTGACAAAAAATGGTCCTTTACCTCCGTAATCTTCCTTCCAAAGACCTATAACCCCAGACTAATGATGAGAAAAACATTAGAAAATTTCAAATTGAGGAACACATTATGAAATACCTGACCAATGCTCCTCTAAACTGTCAAGGTCATCAAAAACAAGGAAAGCTGAGAAACTGTCAGAGCAAAGAGGAGCCCCTGGAGACAAGATGACTAAATATAATATGGTATCCTTAATCGATAAAGGGCATTATTGGGAAAACTGGTGAAATCCAAAATAACATGTGGAGTTTAGTTCACAGTAATGTACCAATGTTCATTTCTCAGTTACAGCAAGTAAATTATAGTAACTTAAGATGTAAAAAATAGGGGAAACTGAATGGGGGAATGTGGAGACTCTCTATGCTCTTTCTGCAACTTTTCTGTGAATCTAACACTATTCTAAAATTTAAAAGTTTATTTTTAAAAATTCAGGTTCAAAGTCAATGGGCTGAATTTGGAGATGATCAAAGCAATCTCAGAGGTAAAACAGGAGGTGGGCCTGGAGCGGTTATAGAAAGCAACCTCCAGACCCTTTGAAGGGGACTAAGGATTTACTTAGGGATAAGGAAGAAGCTGGGAAGGCATGGTCACTAGAAATCAGAAAAAAATTACTTATAGGTTTTTGCAAAATGATTTGCTCTTTTTTTAATTCAAGGTGCAATATAAGGAACAATCCAAATGTCCAGAGAGCTGTATTTCCAATTTAGAAAGCCCAAGACAAGTCGTGTCCTCAGGAGCTAGCATTTACTTCCTCTAGCCACACTTATAACAGAACTTTGCCCTTGAAAAGATTTTGAGGAAAACCAGAAAGCCCTGAAAAAAATACCTCGCTGAAACAAAGAGAAGTGACAGTGACTGAGTGGCTTGAACAATGCAAGATTAAGATCGTGCCTAAGGATAAAGTGACAGAAAAAGCCAGGTTGGAATCTGACAAAAATTGCCTTCTGTCTCAGAAAAGAGCCTGGGTAGAAACGTCACCTTTTCACTCAAGGCACTGGCTTCAGGCTCTCTTCAAGTCACATTGACTGAGCTTCCTGAAAAACAAAACAAAACAAAAACAAAAACTTTCCCAGCTATAAACCCCACGGCTCCCCATACAACTGTCTAGAGGCTGAGCTTTGCTGCCTTATTCACTGCCTTTCACATCCACTGACTGGAATGGGAGCTCTGTGGACAGAAGTGGGCCAGTTAGGCCTGAGGAACAACAATGTGAAAGGCCAGCTGCTTTTTCTCCCTTCTCTATTTCCAAGGCAGGGGCCAAGTCCCTAAAAGGGGCCAAAAAAAACCCATCTTATCTTTCTTAGTTAATACACCACCAATCACCAGCCCAGTTGCAGCAGTCGTCTGATTCCCACTTCTCCTCGTGCCCCAAACCTATCCCACTAGCAAATTACACCAATTTAAACGCTTGAACATTGCCTGAATCTGCCCACATGTCTCCACTTCCACTGTTACCTCCATAATCCACCTCACCTGGACTTCTATAATAACCTTGTTTTGCCTTTGGGGTTCTCCAGTTTCCCTATATGTCTACATATGGATTTCTTTTCCTTTATTATACTTGGGACTCATTGGCATTCCATAATCAGAAGATTGGAGCCATTCATCATTTTTGGAAAATTACAACCATATCTTCAACCAAAAATCCCAATGAAATTTTCTATTTATGCTTCATCCTATTTTCTCTATGATCTACTGGAACACTGATTGGATTTATGTTGGGTCTTCTCATTCTCCTTCATGTTTCTTAAAGTCTCCTTTATATTTTCCAACTCTTTGCTGCTCTCTATGCAATTTCTTTAGCTCCATCTTTCAGTTCATTAATCTTCCCCTTCAGTTACGTCTAATCTACCATTTATATCATCTTTTGATTCTAATGTCAATTATCACCTTCTTTGATTTAAAATACTCCCCCTGTATCCAAAGGTTTTGCATTCACAGGTCAACCAACCATGGATTGAAAATACTCAAAAAAAAAATAAATAAATTCCAGAAAGCTCCAAAAAGCAAAACTTATATTTTCTGCATGCCAGCAACTATTTATATAGTATTTACATTGTATTAGATATTATAAGTAATCTAGACACTATTTAAATCATATAGAAGGATGTGTGCAAGTTATATGCAAATACTACACCATTTTAATATATGAGATGAGTTTCCATGGATTTTGGGATCAGCAGGGGGCCCTGGAACCAATCTCCTATGGATATCTGGGGACGACTGTATAAGTCGTTGGTTCTTTTTCAAACCTACCAGATCAATGTTCATCATTTCTTCCTACTGTTCTATTTCTTTAAAAATTAAATATACTTATTATATAATCTGTATTTAATCATTTCTAGCATCTGCAGTTTATGCAATATGACTGTAGTTTGTTATTTCTGTTGATTCACAGAAGCTTTTCTCCTATCTTTAGGATTTTGGGCTCATAACAATACTGTGAAATTTTTGAGGCTGGATTTTAAAATACATTCCTCCCGGGACAGTTTGTATATGCATTTTCCAGAACCTTGGGAGTCTAACACTAACTTTTAGATTTCAGAGTTTCAGGGCATCCAAGCTGTTAGGAATTCAGACACTAAACCTGCACAAGTGCAGGCTATAATCAGCAATTCTCAGGGTGAGGGAGACTTTTATTTTCAGCTGTACCCAGAGCCAAAGTCAATATAGATAAGTGTCCCATCACCCCTTCTCTGCGGGGGCAGGGGTGGGTAGGTTTTCCCTGGTTCACTCAGTGAAGTCATTATCCCTTGAGACTCCTAGCTTTGTGCACAATTTGCAAATATGACCCCCTACCATGCTTTGGCTTGATTAAAATCCAAACCACTGGCTGTCAAAATGGCAGATAACACAGAACACCAGGGCCAACTACTACTCCAGAGCCTGCTTTCCCTGTAGATTCATATTTACTTTCTGACTTGGGAAGAATTCAATTATTTTTCCTCAAGGTCAGCCATACATTAAAGACAATGAGCCTTATTTTTTTTAATATCCAGTATTTTCAAGTATGCTATGCAAAGAAGACTTTCTATGAACTTCTAATCTGTCATAGTTTCCAACACAGAACTTGCAATAGCCTCCTAATGGGTCCCTGATTCCACTCTAACCTCATATAATCCATCTTCTGCCTAGCAGCCAGAGCTATATTCTTAAACACCCTGCCAAAGAGAGGTAATTAATAAAGATCTCACAAGCTGTTTTCAGAATCTTACTTGCAAACATCACTCTTCTCTTCCAGGTCTGCTTGAGGAAAGCCTCATGACTATGCACTACACGTCAGTGTCATATGTAACCTGGCTGTCAGCCTTGGACTTTCCCAAATCTTTCAGCTTGCTGAATATCCTTGTCCTTTAGGATGGAAGTTAAAATTTGGCTTACATTTCTATCCCAGCACTAGTCCTTGAGAGTCTTAGAGGACTTACTTTTCTCTTTAGTATCTCAGGGTCCATGTTCCTGCACCTGCTGAGTTAACAATCTCTTTCATCTTACCTCCTGAGTGTATTCTCCCTACTCTGTCCTCGTGACGTGGTAGGACACCACCCCAATCCTGTCATTCTCTATCATAACACTGATAAGTCATTTAAAGGACATAAGCCTTGAAAAGATTAGGCTGCCCATAACCTCCTAATATTATAGATCAATAAAACCAAAATTTATTTTTGAAATGTCACAATTTACATGTATGCTGAAATAAAAAGTGTTATTAAATTTTCATATTGGAAAATTCAGAATGTGTTAATGAAAATTAAACTTCTCTGTCTCTCAGTGTCTCAGAACGTACATGTTGTGTAGTGTACCAAGTCAATGTTACGTGTAGAAGATAATCCTGACGGCTTACGCCAGTTGGGAAGTTGAGCTGGGAAATTTATGTCACTTTTTCACAAGTATAGCCTGGCCAACAATTTAAATCTAAATCAACATTAATACCAGACAACACTGTTCTCAAGGTCCCTCGGCTATTCTCACTCACAGAATGATTTTCCTGGTCACCTCTTCCTCCATTTGTGTCTTACTTCTGCCCCATTGTTGGGCCTCCAGTTCCTCTCTGTTGAACTCCTCATACTCCTCCTGGGGCCACTGCTCATTCCAAACACTCATAATTATCATTAACTGTGGTGAAGAGCCATTTACCCAACTCATAGCAAGTCTAGATTATGCTTGGAGGGACGAATTTTCAATATCAAACACTCCCGTTACTTTGCATCCCAAAATAAAACCAGGCCTCTCCCTGAGAGGAATCCCAGCCTCAATTGCCAACAAACAAACAACAATAACAACAACAAAACAAAACCTTTTCTTCCTATTATGGGGACTCAGCTGGAACCCCATAGTTAATATAAAGATTATTTTAAGCTGAAGACATTTGAGATTCAACAGATGCAGACAGAAGTCTTCCCGGAACTTCCCTTATCTGACTAAAAGCAGCAACTTCTGAGAAATGGGGCTGTCATAAATTATCTTTTTAGGGTGGCTCTACTCCTAAGAGGAAGAAGGAGAACCTACCATAAATTCCGCACTCTGGGGAGTTTTATAACCCTGAAGAAGATGGAAAGACCACTGGTATCTGCACAAACATCACCATAAACCTTCTTATCGCTTAATTGTTCTTCTAAGAACCCATTTCCCTTTCCTAAAGGAATCTATTCTTCCCTTAAAAGTCTTTTCTCGCCCTTCCCTTTCCCCTACTAAGTTTCCCCTACTAAGCCTCTAACTTTAACCATTTAAAGAGCTACTTCTTTTGCAAGCTCCTATATGCATACATATAAATTTTTTCTCCTGTTTACCTGTTGTTAATCAGTTTAATTGGCATGCTCCAGTCACTAAACTTAGGAAGTTAGAGGAAAAGTTTTATCACACACGGCTAACACCAATTTCTATATTTGGAAGCCATGGTTTTCTTTTTTTTTTGCCAGATGTGCTGTTTTTGTTTTGTTTTAACCAGCCTTATTGAGGTATAATTTACATATAATAAACTGCACACATTTAAATTATACAATTTGATGAGTTTTGACAGATATGTACACCCATGAATCTACCATTATATTCAAAGTATAGAGCATTTCCATAAGCCCCCAAACATTCCTCAAGCCATTTAGCAGTCAATCCCCTCCTCCAACCCTAGTCCCCTGGCAAACACTGATCTTTCTGTCAATATAGTTTTTATATTCTTCTAATGTCTTTGTCTGGTTTTAGTATTAGGGTAGTGATGACCTCATCAAGTGAATGTGGAATTACTCTACCCTCTGCAAGCCACGGCTTTCTTTTAAACCTAATATTAACCTAATATTAATATTAGCTTGTAGCTGTCACTTAGCACATGCCACTTGTTAGATTTGGCCCCAGAAAACATTAATTACCAGCCTCAAAATAAAACCAAAAATGCCTTCTAGGATCTCCATTCCCCCAAATACCTATATAGTTAGCAGCATTTAGTTTGGCTCTTTTGGACAATTCTTCCTTGATCTTATCAGACTGTGACCTCCTTGCAGGTGATGCCTTTTTTTTATTCACTGGTCTAAACCCAGCACTAGTAAAGAAGCGGTACTCAATAAATATTTGCTTAATTGAATTGATCAGGACGTTGGTTGTAAATTTAATCTTGGCAGTAAAATGAATCCTGTGATAATCATTTTTAGACATTTTATGAATGCACTAAAAGATGTAATCACCCAAAATTAATATTTACTGATCGAATAATGCTATTTAAGTACAACTAAGGCCCTATTAACCAGGAACTGCAGGAAACAAAGTAACACAAATAGTACATTCCCTCCCACAGGTTATGGAAAAATGAAGAGCCCACCCCCAGGGCTAAGCTTTTGCCTCTTCCACAGCTCAGCGTATGGAGAATGAAAAAGTGTTCTTGCAGCTTCTTCAAAAGAATAGACTTTAACAAAGAAAAAGCTTAAATCCCCCCTTACTTATACCCAGCCCTTATCAAGGTGAAAAAAAGAGAATACTTGGAAATTAGTTACTTTCCTTGTATACTCCCTGCAAATTATGAATGCATCTTCTCTGATCAATTTTGTACTTGGTGAGATTTTTTAAAAATTTATTAAGTATCATATTCAAAAATATAGAATTGTTATCATAGTTGTTTTTTTAACCTAATTTCATCTCTGCACAAATTGGGTAAGGGACTGAGCTAAAAAGAGTCTCAAAATCTATACTTTCTCACCTCCTTTGGGACAGAAAGGAGGTCCAAAGGGAAAGGGCTGGTAAAATCTGTGTTTCAAACTCTTAATTCTATTTTTCAAATCTGCACCTACATCTATGATTCCTTAAGTGAAGCTGAAATAGAAAAATCAGGAGAGACAACTTCTAACCCTGCCCCAAATCCTCCTATTCTGTCTACTAGAATCTTGAGATAAATAGTCCATGTTATAAACAATAGATCACACACACACATAAAGACCCATGAAGAATGACAAAGAGGGAGGGGAAAAATGATTGTAATATTTGTCTGTTTAGCCAAAGGGCTGGAGGGAAAAAAGACACTGAACAAAGATTCTTTGAGAAGTTACTGATCTCCCACTGGAGGCTGTAGTTGCTAACTGAGCTGCTCATTCCCAGCATATCAATTCATTGTGGTAAAAGATGTGGCCCGTTTCCATAGTAAGAGGAGAAATTAAGAGCTTCACACAGCTTTTTTTTTTATTACATCTGAGATATATTTGGTTATTCTAGTCAGCCACTAAAGGCAGTCACTGTTCTTCTCCCACTTAAGACTTGCAGTTGTAAAGACCCAAAAGGCTTAAACATGGGAAAAACTTCAGGGAATCTTCATGACCTTTCAGAGTCCTTAGTTTAACTCTGTAAAAGTTCCCAAAGTCCACAATAAGCAATTATTCAGGTTTAAATATTTTAGCACTAACTGATTCTCTCATTTTAATTGCAGAAGTAATTTCCCTGAAATTTTACAATTTGTACTCACAGGGGAAAGTGGAAGAGAATGCCAAACCTGCTCAGGGACAGGCCTTGAATGATTTCACCCTCAACAATTCTGCTAGCTATTTGTTTGATGGTGACTCTAGCCTTAAGCATTAACAACTCCTTTTGATTTAGACTGTTGTTTTTGTGCTTGTGAATTTAGTCCCAGATGACTAAAATAATGAAAATTCCTTATAACGTATGATGACATATAGTTAGATTACTCTTGTAATAATGTTCAGACTTCTTGTCACAGCACAGAAGACCCTTCACCCACCACTCCCTACCTTACAGGCCCAGTTTCACTTCCCCATAAATACCACCACCTCTCCTGCATCTAACTGCACTGGATCATTCAATGTTACTGAATGCTCACATGCCCTTTGGCAACTCCGTATCTGTGCATAGGCTGTACCTTCTGCATGAAATGCTCTGCTCCACATTTTTTGCCAGACAAATTTACTCTTCAAAACAAAACTTAGATGCCAACTCCTAGAGAAAGCCTTTTCAGATTTCTTTAGGGAGAGTTATTTGCTCCCTCTTCTGTGCTTTTGGAGTTCTATACACACCCCTCGATTTTTTATTGTCTGTCTCCTAAAACAGATCTCAACCTTTTTTAGCATAAGGTTTCTTCAAGCTCAAGACAGTGCCAGGCACATAGCAAGCATGCAAATGATCACTGAATGCACTGTGGGTGACTCTCCCACTTGTGAAATTCTCTTAACAGCTCTCAACACTCACCGCTAAAAGAGGTGCTGTAACATTGCTCTTTTAATGTTTGCAAGTAATACATGCTAACTGCCCTGTTTCAAAATGGCATTTTTAAAATGCCATTAAACAACTTTAAAAAAAAATGTCCTCCTAACTTACTCCTTCCACTTTTACTATTTTAAACTTTGCCTCTCACTTTAAGCCTGTCCTCTCTGAGCAAGTATATCAAACTTTGAACATGGATCCAATTATCTAGAAGCACAATGGTGTTCTCACTGGGGGCCTGAGTATGACTGCACGAGGGACCCAAATACTAGGCAGTATCAGGAGACCTAGTAAATGCTTGCCTCTTCCAAGAAATTACTAGGACCTAATTAAATTTCACTCACAAAGATAAAGCTTCCCGACATTTATTTTCAGAAAGCAAATAGAGAAGGGATTTTATTTTCAAGGATGTTGGAAGTAGAGGAAAGCGACACTGTGTGGATTCTCTTCTACAAAATTCTTCCGTTCACGCCCAAGCAAAAAAAGTCAGGTCTCTCTTTCTATTCAATTATTCCACATTTTGCCCTTGTCTCTGTCTCATTTAAAACCAGTAGAAATCTGTGGGGAGCCTCCAGTTGGATGAGACAAATGACTGACCTTCAAAGAGTTTACAATCAGTGAGGAAAACCAGCATATAATGTAACTTACTCCAATATGGGACGGTGACATATGATACACTTAACTGAAGGAAGAATCCAAAGAAGGGCATATTTAATTTTGACTATTAAGGAAGGCCTCTTAGAGAAAGTAGTGCGTCAGGACTTAAGGAGAAGAGGAATTTATGTAAGTGGCACCATGAACATAGACACGAGGCATGAAATAATATTTTCAATAATAGTAAGTATTCCATTGCAATTTCAGCTAAAGTGGGAATATATGTGAGAACATTTCTTAAAAAGCTAATTCTGGAAGGATCTTTGGAAGTCAAATATTTGAGCACTTAGACTTTATAAAGAGCACTTTGTCCATTTTTTTTCCTGAAATTGTTAACTGATTTTGAATAAACCTAATAGCTACTAATACATAGCCAAGTCAATGGTGGTACATAGACTACATTTAAATTGTCCCTTTTTAAATATATTCCCACTATAGTACCTCTATGGCTTTCCAGCATGCTAGCAGGAATATCAAAGGATAAGTGTGATCCAGTGGGGAAACACAGTTAAAATTAGGAGAGAAAAACAACAGTATTCTGAAATCTCAAATGGAATTCTTAGTTGTTTTTTTTTTCAGATGGAATTTTAATTATAGTTAAGATGCAAATTCCCTTTAATTTGAAGGAGGGGTGAGGGGGAAAATTTGGTTGAGTTATGCATATTTTTAATTGGCTTCAAAGCTTCAGTCCTTGCAGAAAGGCAACTTTCAAAATCAGAACCTGGAAAACCCTATTCCTCAAAATATTTTTCCACTCCAGTCCTAAGTTTCCTTTCTTCTATTCCTTGCCTACTTGAAAGTTGCATGGGGCCATAGTGAATGATTGGGGCAATTTGCTATATTGACTGGCAAACATGCAGCTTAACACAAAACATCAGTCTCTCTCATCATTTAAAGAAGGCTCATTACAAACCAATAATTCATGAACTAAGTCCCATCCGTAAGGAATAATCTGCACTAACTGTACTAGGTTAAGTTGATAAATTATATAGGATTCAGAGACAAAATCCTTGTTATGTCAATATGGAGATATTTTCCAATGTTTTGAAATGTAGAATTTTACTAGCAGGTGCTGACAACTCCTCTCTGTGATGTTCTTTCCAAGAGATTAAACATTAGTCCTCAAAAGTAGTTGTGTGGCTTAGAGGTAATCAGGAGCCTTCTACAAGCAATCTGGAAGAATTGCTGTCTTTTGACTAGAACAGAATGTTACTTCCTAGATTCTGGGAGATCCCTTGGAATTGAACAAACTCTAGCAAAACATGTCAAGCAAATTCTTCCATTAACACTCTAGGAATGGAGTAGTTTCTGGCTTTTTTTTTTTACCACCACCAGAAAACATTCAGAGCAGATTATTCTGCGGGCTACTAGGCAACATAGGATTGCCCTCTGAAATACTCTGAACGCTGGTTGATTTCTGACTCAACAGAGCGGTTTTATAGTCCCTCCTGAATTTTGCCCTCTAGTAGCATAGCCACAATTTGAATAACATTTACAACTGCTCAGTTATGAGGTCCTGTCTGACCACAAAGGCATGAGAATGGCAGCGTGAACAGTGTAGCACAGTGAAAATAATTTGGGCTTTGGAACCAAGCAGAGCTAACTCTGACACTGTTGGTTTTCGGATTTGGGGCAAGACTATGACCATTGATCCTCTGTTTACTCATCCGTAAAATGGGGACAAATGATAGGATTTACTACAATTATTCTGAGAGTTAAATTAGATAATGCATGCAAATAATTACATGCAAATAATAACTTATGACCTTATGCCCAGGTTATAGGAACAATCTCCACTGGATGATAATCTACTGGATCACCCTAAGTGTGTAAATAAATACAAGTCAACACACCTGATGTGTAGGGAGGAGAAAAAGTATTTCCTAGAATGAAGGACCTAGAAATCGCGTTTATCCAGCTTCTATCTGGTTAGTGAATGAATCAATTCCTTTTTTGGTTGACATATATATGTATGTACATATGTATATATGCATAAAATCCCAGTTTTAATAAAACATTTATTAATCTCCATTAGGTAGGAGATATGTCCCAATGCCTAGTTTCAACACACTCAATTAATATAAATAAATACTTGCTAATCAATAAATGTAGATCAGGTTTGTATTATTTCCTACTTGGAATTCTACTTGGAAAATATTATTTGCCAAGACATAGAGTAAGGTTTCTTCTAGTAAAATATCATATAGTGTGGTTTTATATATCCAGAAATGCTTTAAGTATTCATAAAAATATGAATTAATAACAGGATTTTAAAAACTTAACTTGTAGACCGGTTTTACTTTGGGGAAAAGCAGGAAGCCAATCACACTGTGGAGAATTAAACATTACTTGACAAAGCAACTTAAGTTCTGGCAGGTACTGAGATTTCAATTTCACCTACTCTCACGTTCTCAGAAGAACTCTTGAGTTAACCCAAGCTGAAAATAAAATTCCAATTCCAATCTGTCATTTTTTGTAATTATAGTTCAACTTAAGGGGCATCATGGAGCTTTAGGGAAGGCAGCTGATGAGAATCCTTGAAGATATATTATTTAGGGATGACATTTGGAAGTAAATAAAGTCCTTTGAGAGGCTGATTTAATGAAATGCAGTAGTTGTAGGACTGTCATTTAGGTGAAATAAATTTTAAAAGACTTGGTTTCCTCCACCCTGAACAAAAAGTCCTTACTTAGCCTCAATTTTAAAAGGTAATGGGAAACTTTTCAAAATTCCGTAGTAAAGGTAATGCAAAACAGAACTTTTTCAAGATAAAATTTGTAGCATGGAATAAAGTTCTGAAGAAGTATGGAAGCCAGGCTCTAGTGCACTAATGGCCAAAAAGCTCCCTATTTTCTTCTCATCTATTTATCCCCCTTGTTTCTTCTCCTAGTAAGAAGGGGGTGAGAGATAATTCAAAAAGAGTCATGTACCACAATGTTCATCACAGCACTATTTACAATAGCCAGGACATGGAAGCAACCTAACTGTCCATCGACAGATGAATGGAGAAAGAAGATGTGGCACATATGTACAATGGAATATTACTCAGCCATAAAAGGAAATGAAATTGAATTATTTGTAGTGAGGTGGATGGACCTAGAGTCTGTCATACAGAGTGAAGTAAGTCAGAAAGAGAAAAACAAATACCGTATGCTAACACATATATATGGAATCTAAAAAAAAAAAAGGTTCTGAAGAACCTAGGGGCAGGACAAGAATAAAGACGCAGACGTAGAGAATGGACTTGAGGACACAGGGAGGGGGAAGGGTAAGCTGGGACGAAGTGAGAGGGTGTCATCGACATATATACACTACCAAATGTAAAATAGATAGCTAGTGGGAAGCAGCCGCATAGCACAGGGAGATCAGCTCAGTGCTTTGTGACCACCTAGAGGGGTGGGATAGGGAGGGTGGGAGGGAGACGCAAGAGGGACAAGATATGGGGATATATGTATATGTATAGCTGATTCACTTTGTTATACAGCAGAAACCAACACACCATTGTAAAGCAATTACACTTCAATAAAGATGTTAAAAAAAAAAAAAAGAAGGGGGTGAGAGGATGGAAAATGGCAAGAAGGGTGGAATTAAATAAAATCTTCATGATTGATTATCTCATTGGTCTCCTTCAGCTCCATTAAGACACAGGGAAAGGTGAGAGAAAGAGACTGAATATTTAAGGTTGTCTTCTACAAATTCAGGAGGGTGACTCACTATCACTATAGGTAAAGTTTCCATTTATTCATATATTCTCAGATGGGAAAGTGTTTCAGAGATACCTAGTCCTCGTCCAAAGCTTAATATTTAATGATTTTCAAGCAGTGTTCCATGGAACCCTGGGATTCCTCAGTGGTGCTTTAGCCCCAGTCCAACCTGAGAAGTACATTGTTTACCTGATTTATATACTGGAATTCCAGGACATATTTTATGTGGGGTGGCGGGGGTGTCAAGAGTTACACTTACAAAAAAATAAAAATCTACTTTGAAGTCACTGAAGCCCAAGTAATAATAGTCCCATATATGAGCACAAACACCTTCAGTGGTAAGGAGCTCACTACCTATGAGTCAGCCCATGCAAATTTTATATAGCTAAGTTGTTAGGAAATTCTTTCTTATGGAGAGAAGAAATGTTCCTTCTTATAATTTCCACTCTAGTTTTGTCCTCTTAGAGCACAGAAAGAAAGTCTAAGCCTTTCAACACGGCAGTTTTTCATTACTGGAAGATGATTCAAGGGATGTCTCTATCCTCTCTCTGTTCCTCAACGAGAGATTTCCAGGTCCTTAATGCTTGGTAGAGTTTTAGGTCTTTCCATCTTCCAAACCACTCTGCTCTGGGCACACTCAGGGTGTTGAACCCAACTCTGTGTTCTTTTATGTACAATGTAAGAGAGGTGGGGTTGACTGTCAGATCTTTTCTGCCCCCCAGTTCCCTTCAGACAAAGACAGAAGGACAATATCGGCCAAACGCTTGAGGCTCTTTGATTTGTCCACCATGGTCTAGCTTGTACGTGGCTGGCAATAGTGTTAATACAATGACACTTTTTGAAGACAAATTTTGTTACCAACAGAAAACTATTTTGCTCTGGGGCAGAACATGAAATTCCAAAGAAGTATAGCTGTCCATTTCCAGACCTTTAATGAGCAAATAGGTCTCCACCTGTTTGCCACACATGTTCCTTTCTCCCAGAAAATAATGAGGAGAGATAGCCTCCTAATCATTCTAATCATCTCTCATAAGTCCCAGGCTTTAGCAAGTAGGCTAATCAAGAGGAACCTAGTATTACAGTGTTGTGAGGGGAAAAAAGGTAAGGTTTGGGGGCTAGACAAAACTGGGTTCAACTTTTGTCTCTTCAATGATAACTTTGGTAACTCACTCTACCCTTCTGAACCACAGTTAACTCATCATGCTATTGAGTTGTTATATTTGGAATAATGTATGTTAGAGACCTAGCACTGAGCCTGACACTTAGTAGGCTCTCAATAAATATTATTAAAATTACTGTAATTTAAAGTACTTAGGTATCCTTTATTTCAATAGCACTGTTTTCAATGGCATCTCATTTCTATGCATCAGCATCAGAGAATGGGAAATTTCCATGCAAATTTCCAGAGATTTGAAGCTTACACTTTTAGGAACAATGTATTTTAATTGGAATTTATCCTAGAAAATATTATCTCCTTTTGTGACTGTAAAAAAGAGTGAAAAACATAATTTAAGTATTTATTTTTTACTGTAATACCTATATTGCAGTATTAACAGTATTATGTGGTAATATTGTGATACCTCCAAGAAAATTTGAGATGGAAAGGACCATTTCCCTCTTCACTAAAGGGTCTCTGGCTTTTACAATATTTGAGATTTTATTCTTTTTTTTTCCTCAATATGTCTAATGGTCCTGGCTAGGTCAGACCTGTGACTCATATACGGTAGCAAATGGAATTAGATGACACACTTCAATAGTATCTGTTTACTTTATGGTTCTCCTATTTTCATGAGGATAATCAATATTTTGTTTGGAAAAGTTTGAGGACTATGATATCTGAAGTGAGGCCTGCCCCCCGGAATCAAATTTTGTAGCTTCTTTTCCTCAGGCCTGGGAATTCTCACTACAGTGGATTTGGTCACAGCCCTTGACTTACAGAATTGCATGACTATAAAATACTGTGGGTTACAGCATGGTCAGCAGCCCATGGATAGGGAGACCAATTGTCTGACTGTAATCAGTAACTCAGAAGGTGAGAGGAGGCAGCATCAGTGACGGTCAACAGAGCAACAGCAAGCACTGGCCAAAAGTAGAGTGTCAAGAGAAGCACGTGGAGCAGAGAAGCCAAGAGGTCCACGCAGTTGATTTCAAATGTGGCTAACTCCCTCCCTCCCACCCAACGCCACCTCCAGGGCATCCTAGAGGAAAGCAAAGAAGGAGGATGGCTGAGGCTCTGCTGTTTCACACAAGGGGCTATTGACGGAGCAGACTTAGAGGAAACTGTTTAAAATATCATGCTTAAGGTCCACCAACAAGTAAGACTTGAGTGAGACTGAGGTAATACACTCAACTCTCTTGGGATGATTTTCCCCAAACTGCCAAAAAGCTTTCTGACCATTCTGACTATTGTCAGAACAATTTCTTCTAGTGTTTTTCTGCCTCTGACCTTCAATGAACTCTAAAAACAAGTAAATAAGCTCTATAACATTACCTAGAATGAGTCTGTTGACACTGTATGAACACTAGGGACTACTTTGAGTATAGCCTAGCATCTTAATTCAGAGACCACATGGCATCTGTTTTTAACTACTCAGGACAAATTTAGAGTTGGAAGAAAAGGGCAAATAAAGCCAAGACCAAACTAAACCAACTTGTCTTTCTTTGCCTCCTAAAAAGATACTAGTTCTACAATTTCACCAGAAATCTAAGAGCCATGAAAGACATCCATTATATCATTTTCAAAAATTACAACAGCCTATATTTTACAAATATACCTAGAACTATGAAAACATTTGACTTTGAAAATCAGAGAAAAATCAGCTAGGGGACTGACAGCTCTCTAAGCATTTCCAGGTCTCTTTAAGTATCACATATTCGATTTTCAGACCAATAAGCCATCATTGCAGCTTAATGGTCTCTCTAGGGTCCTATCTTCTATAATACGGATGCTTGTATTTGCTGTATAGTTGCATAACTATGGTAAGATTAATTAAAAATGACTAATTTTAAAATAGATTTGAGCTGAATTGCATAAACTTCTAATATGCAACATTTAAACATTACCTGATTTCATTAAAACAGCTCGTGGGCTACAGCATAAAAAGAGACTTTAAATTTATTTATTTATTTATTTATTTATGGCTGTGTTGTGTCTTCGTTTCTGTGTGAGGACCTTCTCCAGTTCCAGCGAGCGGGGGCCACTCTTCATCGCGGTGCGCGGACCTCTCACTGTCGCGGCCTCTCTTGTTGCGGAGCACAGGCTCCAGACGCACAGGCTCAGTAGTTGTGGCTCACAGGCCTAGCCGCTCTGCGGCATGTGGGATCTTCCCAGACCAGGGCTCGAACCCACGTCCCCTGCATTGGCAGGCAGATTCTTAACCACTGCACCACCAGGGAAGCCCCATAAAAAGAGACTTTAAAATATGGCATTTAAGTTTTGTGTGCATTTGAGAATGGTAATTGTTTTAGGAAGACTCTGTCCTAAATTACTGACCCAGTGATAAAGTCATCAAATGAGGCATCAATAAAAACTTAAATGAACATCTATTACATGAAAAGCTATTTTGCTAGGCATTGGGTAAATGAAGAGGTATGGAGGCAATCGTTAAATTAATCTCTAAATTAAATTTTATAAAGCAAGTTGTAATTCAAATATTAATATAAATTACCATCAATGCTTAATAATGATTCTTAGCTACTAGATCATCTTGAAGACCTTTGAATTTTTGACTCATAAATTTAGAAGAGAATTTAGAGTCCAACACTCCCTTTAAAAGTAAAAAAATTGAGGCCTGGGAAGTGAATGATTTCCAGTAAGTAATCCAGAACCTGGCTCATAGAAGGAATGCAGAAAATACTTATTAAGCAAATGAATAAATGAAATTATTTGTACAGTCATTCAGTGAGAGGGAAACATATCTGACCATAGAATCTAAATGTCCTGACTCAGCCCCGTGGTTAAATGTTCTAGACTTCCACTTTGGGTCTATAACATTAAGCTACACTTGTTTTTTTTTTTATTTAAACTTTTCATTTTGAGATCATTGTAGATTCACATGCATCTGCAAGAAATAATACACAGGGATCCCATGTAAAGGTATGCTTTCCCCTTATTGTTTCCCCTTAATGGTAACATCTTGCAAAACTATAGTACAGTATCACAACTAGGATATTGAGATTGATAGCTAAGATATAGAATATTTCCATCATCACAGGACTCCTCCTATTGCACTTTCATAGCCATACCCACCTCCTTCTGCCCCATTCCCTCCTTAACTCCTGGAAACCAACAATTTCTTCTGCATTTCTATAATTTTGTCATTTCAATAACATCATGTAAGTGGAATCATATAGTACATAACGTTTAGGGATTGACTTTTTCTTCATTTGGCATGATTCCTATAGAGATTCATTGAAGTTGTTTCATGTATCAGTAGTGTTTGTTCCTTTTCATTGCTGAATAGCAAGCCATGGTAAAGATATACTATAGTTTGCTTAATCATTCACTCATTATAGGATACCTGAGCTATTTCCAGTTTTTGGTTATTATGCTGCTATAGACATTCATGTACAGGTTTTGATGTAAATAAAAGTTTTCATTTCTCTAGGATAAATGCCCAAGAGTGCAATTTCCAGGTTGTATGTTAGTTGCATTGTTTAGTTTTTTAAGAAACTACTAAAATGTTTTCCAAAGTAGCTGTACCATTTTATATTCTTGTCAACAATATATGAGTAATCCAGTTTCTCCACAACCTTATCAGCTTTTGGTGTTATTACTATCACTACTCTATAGATGTATAGTAATAGCTCGTTGTGGTCTTAAATTGTATCTCCTTAATAGCTAATGATGTTGAACATCTTTTCTTGTGCTTATTTGGCATCATATATCATCTCTGGTGAAAGGCCTGTTCATGTCTTTTGCCTATATTCTAATCAGACTCTTTGGATTTATTTGTGTTTTTTTCTGTCACTTAGCTCTCTTGAATGTATAGCTTTTCCAAAGTGGGGAAGTTTTCAGCCCTGCCCTCTTTCTTCTCCCTTTATGAGACTCCAATGACATAAATGTTAAATATTTTGTTATAGTACCACAGGTTCCTAAGGCTCCATTTAACTTTTTCTTTTTTAGTCTGTTTTCTGTTTTTGCATATTGGGTCATTTCTATTGCTCTTTTAATTCACTGACTCTTTTCTCTATCCCTTCCCTTCCACTGTTGAGTCTATCCAGTAAGTTTTTAATTATGGTTATTGTATTTTTTAATTCCAAAATTTCCATTTGGCTCTTCTTTAAATCTTCTATTTCTTTGCTGAGACATTTTATTTTTTTGTTTCAAGCATGTTCATAACGGCTCCTTGAAGCATTTTTACGACTGCTTTAAATTCTTTGTCAGATAATTCTAAGACCTCTGATATCTCAGTGTTGGAATCTATTGATTGTCTTTTATCATTCAGTTTGAGATCTTCCTTGATCTTGCTATAATGAGTGAATTTCAATAAACACCTGGACATTTGGGAGTTACACCATGACACTGAATCTTACTTGAACCTTCTTCTGGTCTACCTGGCTTCTTTTGACACCACTCTTGCTGAATGGAGGTGGGGGTTCTGGCTTGCAATAGGCCTTCACAGGTACCTCACTGGCTAGGAGGAGTAAGAGGACCACCTTATTGCTCCCCACATGTTCTCCACTAACACCATGGTGGGGAGGGGTGGCCTCATGACTGTTGAGTGGTGATAAAAGTCCCAGATCTCTACTTGGTCTTATCTGACACTACCCCAGTGGTGGGTGTGGGGCACTCCTCATTTAAGCTTGGAGAGTTTCTGAAGTCTAGGATGCCCACTTTGTTACTGAGTCCAAGCTTGTACTGCTTGCTGCACAACAAGCCAATAAATCGAGAGACAAAGTTTTGGGGCAAGGACTAGCAACTTTTATTCAGAAAGCCAGCAAACCAAGAAGATGCCAGACTAGTGCATCAAAGACCCATCTTATCCAGGTTAGAATTCAGACTTCTTTTATACTAAAAAGGAAGGGGTATGGCTAGTTGTTTCAGACTTCTTAGTGCCAGCCAGACCCAGGAGAGGATGTGATAATCCTTTGTTCTTGCAGCTGTCCAGGTAGGTCTGTTCACAATGTTCCTATAAAGCCCCAACAAGACAAATGTTATTTTCTGTTCTGCAACTTTTTATCTCTATGTGAATGAAAAGTGTTATAGCTTTAGGAGTCAAGCCTGGGAGGCAGAGCCCTGAGAATGAGCTATTATGTGTATTTCAGGCTATACGCAACATTCTTTAACTGACTGATGAAAACAAGGTGCAGAGCCAGCATGACTAAGCAAGAGCGCCCAAAGGTTAGAGCTAAAGGAAGAGATTCAATATGGAGTCAGGTTTGTTCTTCTCTGTTACAACTTGGCCTTTGTAGCTGGATAAGTGGGTGAGAGTGGGGACACAAATTTCTCTGTGATATTTGGCAGGAATAGAATCCCCAGGTCGTCTACCTTTCTAGGCTTTACTTTCATGGCCCTGTAGCTAGAGAGAGTGGAATATTATCAGTGAGGGGGGCGGGAGAAAGTGGTGGTGGTGAGGGATAAGAGGGGGGATGATGGGGGGCAGAGGGAAGTCTGCATTTGTTAGCACTTCTAGGTTGCTGGCTTCTTTAGTTCCACGTCAAAACCCAAGGAATCCTTACCATGATGATGTTCCTTGGGTCCTGAGGTCCCTAGCCTTTTTCTTTCCACCTCTAAGATTTTTTGATGTTTGTCCTAAGATTTTAGTTTTACTTAATGTGAGGGATAGGGAAAAGTATGTCTACTTCATGTTCCCTGAGCAGAAGTTCAGTTTCACACTTGTTTTTGTGACTTTTTTGGGAAAGCATAATTCCTCAATACCCGAATGCCAAAAATTAAACTTTTTCATATTATGGCTTGGAGTCCTGAAAAGCCATATAATTGTGCCCTCAAACAATTCTATCAGACGCAGCCACCATGAGGAACCCCCGATTGTCAAACAGACACCCCATATCCTCACACTTGTCTTGTGCATTGCTGCTAGGAGCTGGCCACAGTCTTCACCACTCCTACCACCTGCTGTAAGAGGGTCAATGTCCATCATTGAGTGTGACCTCAGTATGTTCCAAAGCTTTCAATCATTAGTATCTCTGAGTACGGTTGAGCTCCCTAGAAATGTAAGAACAGCTTCTCTCCTAATTATGCCTTGTTTTGACATTTGGACCCCAACACAATTCCATTTATTCACCAGCCAGCCTCCACCCGCTTCACTCCCCAGAAGCTGGAAACCACTCAAGGTAACAAGTGAGAGCCATTTCCCATTTTACTCCTCCCACCCTGCCCTCTTAGTCTTGCTCCCAACCACAACTCCTCCATCCTCTCTTAAATAGAAAAATGCCTTATGTATATCCACAGGCACAAATAGCTAAAGAGAGTGATTTCGTTCCTTACATTACCTCTACTCACTCCTGTCCTAAGCCAGTCCAAATACTGCCAAACATTTTGCTAGCATATGAAATGCAGTAGGGGATTTTAAAAAGTATGTGACAATATTTATGACATCAAAGACCTAATAATCTAGTTTGGAGGACAAAATCCATACTTCCAAAGAAAGTCTAAATAAAAATAATTGAACTAGTATTAATATGCCAGGTGTGAGGGTCTGAAAAGAATCCTCATTATTTTTTTTCTCTTAATTTTTTCTCTTAATTTTTTTCTCAAAGAAAAATCTAAAAATATGAGAAACCTGACCCCAGGAAATTTAAGTGGCTTGTCCAATGTTATCTGACTAGTAAATAATGATTCTGGGACTAAAACCTGGGTGTCTCTGCTCTGAGCATGAGACCATGTTAAGACACTTCTAATGAGATCAGTTAAGTATTTTAGCTCATACAAATAAAAATCATCTGAAGATTAAAATAGAGACCAGTGACAGGAAGAAAAGTTAGCAAAGTGACTGCTGCAACAAATTTTAACTACAAAAATAAGCAGCCTCTAGAAACCTCCACAGATAAGATTAGAGCTGTTCATCTTACAGTGGCATATATTTTTTTTTAAAAAAAGAAGGAAGAAAGATCTATGTCTTCTAACAATCTAACAAGATAAAATTCTGTTTATTCTTGCTGTAATGCCTAAAGCTTTTACTGTCTGGTACTTCCTGATTCAATAATTAGTAAGCAGTAAACAAGAGAGATTTAAAGTTGCCTAATAAAAATTTCCTTATAGCAGGCACTAAAAGTATCAAGAAGCTGTAACTAGTGAAAATGGTTTTTAAATAGTAGTCTGTAAGCAAAAGCATTTGATGGGTGAAAAAAAATACATGAAAAACATTTAAAGGCAGGGACTCAAATTTTATTACTATATTTCCTTTGCTTCGAACAATGTATGGCACATAGTAGGAACTCATTAGATATTTGTTAAATTAATTCTAGGAAATTACTTCTGTTATTAGCAACAAAACTCTTTTAGAAACTCACATAATGTCACTTGATGTTGCTGCAGGGCAATTCTCCTGAGCCAAAAACTAACGTCTGAGCCCCTGATTACAACCTTTTTGTCCAAGCAAACAACAGGGTATAAAACTTATTAGCAACACTGACAAATATGGTTTTATCATTTATTGGAAGAAGCTGCCCTCCGTTAACCAAAGCCAAGTTCCCATATCCATGTAAGTTCCAAGCCCAATTGTGTCACTTGTTCACTGAATAACTCTGATCTTCAGGGCTTTTTAATCTGAGGAATAAGAATTTTATCTCTTAAGGTACTTGTGATGATTTTTTTTAAGATAGAAAAAAAGAGCTACATTATAGATCTGCTGAGACATAGTATGCCCACAATACTTGCAAAATATTTAAATCAGATTCTGAAAATTCACCCCTTTTCTATGATGCTTACCAAGAGATTTATCAGTTAACCCAGAGTAATTTTATTAAATTCTAATAGCTGAGAAATAGATGTAGGGTTATTTCCATGGACAATTTATACCTATGTAACTCTAACTTCCTCCATGTCTGCTAAATCCTGTAGCCTTTGATAGTCAGTACATGGGACAAATATCACCCTCCTAGTTATCCAAAGCTTAGAGGTAAAAATTTCCAAAACATGTAAGCTGTAGCAGCTTAGTAAACAATCAATATTATCACCTATTGTGTAGCTAACAACATGAAAACATGGCTTCATATCTTCCACTAAAGCTCAAATATAATCACTCTGGAAAACAATGTCTCAGGGCTGGTTTATTCTGAGCTCCAGATAAATATAGCCAGAGAAGAAATGTTGTCAGTGTGGTCAGCACTGAATCTGGATGATTGGAGCTAACAAGAAAGAAAAAAGAAAAAAATAAAAGAAAGAAAAATTATCACGGGATCACCTTGAGTCTCCCATCATACATAGGGAACTAGATAAGACTTAAATGAGATGCCTTCAGTCTTCTTTCACTAGGATCTAGTTCTTTACCCTTATTTTCAGCATCCTTTATGTGTATGAAATTGTGCAGTTACTTAAGGGTGCCCCCAAACAACAGCTGATAGATGAGTTCTAAGGGCCTCCATGCTCTGATATCCTTAGTTCTGTGAATCTCTGAATGGTAGGTGACGTGAATATCATAACAATGGCTAATATTTCTTTGCTATGTGCCAGTCATTATGCTAAGCACTTTCCTTTAATCTTCTTTAATAACCCAAGGACATAGGTGCTACTAATACTCCTATTTTATTAATGAGGAAACCAAGGCATAGAGAAGTTTTATCACTTTTCTAAGGTTCACAGTGAGCAAGTGCAAAGGTGAGACATGAACCTAGGCTGTCAGCTCGCAAAGTCCACACCCTTAACCAACTCCTGCCAACCAGGACATCGTTTAGAGAATTAATGAGGCAGGCTTAGAGGTCAGATAAATTCAAGGAATTATTGAGCCCAATTTCTGGAATATGTGATGGCATAATCTTCTTATTGATGATCTTTAAAACAAAGGGAAAGGGGAAGTCAAAGAGACGAATCAGAATGATTTTCTTCATGCGATTTAAAAAGGGTTCTTTCCTAACTTCCCCCTATATGCTTTCTGAGCACAGAAACAAAAGTAGGATGAAATGGGGAAGAAAGCATTGAGCCAGGGGAATGTGTTTTCCAAGCATAAAGTGCACCCAACCTCATCCCTCAAGTCACCCACAATCATGAGTTTAAAAATAAAAAACATACATATACATGTATATGTATGTATATATATGTGTGTGTATATATATATATATGTGTGTGTATGTGTATATATATATATATATTATCTTTCACTTTTGTGCATTTTGCTTTTCAGGCTTATTAAAAATAGCACTCATTAACACCAAATAGGAATTTATATCTACTGTACATAAATTAGCATATCAATTTCAACAATCTTCACTCTGTGGCAATGAAGTAAAGTTAAAAAGAAAAATCAGACCAGCTTTAGTCATTCTATTCCTTCCCTCTTCCACATTTTCATTTTATTTCTTGTCTTCTCTAACCCCGTTCCCAGCTGCCAACCCCAAGCTGTAGGAGTTTCAAACCTCAAGCAGAGAGTGGTATTTATCCAGAGGCTGCCTGCTGTAGCTGAACAGGACTGCAGCCAGTCACCCATTCCAGGTTCACGGAAACCCACGCAAAGACCCCGCTCCTGTTGCAGTCGTGCTTGTGCTCTCTCTCTGCAATGTACCCTCTGAATGTTCTCAGGGCACACATTTCAGTAATGTTCATGCAGGAGAACTTCCCAGATGCCAGGGTCCTGCATTTTTCATGTTTTTAAAAAATATTTTTGCTGTGTCTTCACTGAAAGTCCCAATTCTATTCTAGATGCAGTATCAGTATGTGTTCAAGTGGGAACTCTGTCAGTTCTGGGTCTACTTTGTTAATGGATCCCTTCCACAGTAAATATGGGGAAAAGGAATTGGCCAGGAAACAAACTGTTTACTTATAGTTGTGGAAATTAGTCAAAAGACTGAGTGATGAGACTGATACAAATTAGAGGCTACTTATATTTAATGTTTAGCTTTGCATACTAAATAAAATTACTTATCCTACCTTGAAATACCTGAAAATGGGGAAAAGATGGAATGGAATGGTACTGTATCTTGAGGTTTTAATTAAGTGTTTAAAAAGGCTTAGGTCCACTGTTGATTTCTTTAATGTTACAACTTCTATAATCATTACATTTCCATAAGGAAGACAGTCATTTGTTTATTCATTTATTCATCAAGAATGAACTAAGCAACAACTAGGGAAAGTCAAGAGTATTAAATGCTGTGGGTGCTACATAACTGTCTAAGACAGGGATGCTATTCCCAAGAGATGCGTGGTATATAAGGGAGACATAGAGTCAGTCCTCCTCTTTGCATGGACCACAGTAGTACTGGTTAAAGGTAAATTCAAGAGCATCTAGTCCAGTGTTTCTCAAACATTAAGATACCTACGAATCACCTGAGGAGCTATTTCAAATGCAGATTCTAATGCAGCAGACCTCAGATGGTACCTGAGATAGTGTATCTCTAACAAGTACCCAAGTGATGCAGAAGCTGGTGGTTCATGGACCACACTTTAAGAAGCAGAGTTAGGCAACAATCCCTGCCTATAATACCAAGGTATTTAGTTCAATGCAGCTGGAGTCAATGTGCATTAATCCTTTATATACCAATAACTATTACCCTAAAAGAGCAACCTCATAATATCTTTACAATATAATATTCCTCAGAGAAGCATCATATCCACATCTGTGACTCACCAGCTATTTTGCCTTTGCAAGCTATTTACCTATAAGCCTGTTTATCCGTCTAAAAGATGGGAGCAATAATGCCTAACTAAAAGAGCTGTGGAGAGGATGAAAGAGATCATGCTAGTATAGTGCCTAATACATAAAAGTTGGCACCCATAATAAGGAGCTTTTTTTTTTTACCATTATTATGAGTTGAGGAAAATGAATATTTCTTTTTAAATTTTAATAATTAAAATTTATCTTTTCTAGTCATAAAAGGCAATATCATTAAGAAAAGTAAACTTCCGTAGGAATTTGAGAGTTGAGTCATTTTTAAAGCATTGGTGAAGGACATGTTCCAGCATAAGCACTTGGTCAGAGGATCATCAGTAATTAAGGACTGCTTGCCATCAGCAGTGTGAATCTGCATTATGTAAGGCATACTGATTTCTGGAGGAAGTCAACCCCAATCTCTCCCCTGCTAATAAGAAATTGGGAGGCACGAAACAACCCCAGATGGTACATGTTTGTAGTAGTGAATGACGTATTTTAATGGTGTGAGTTAAGTTTTACTTTGCGTTTTTAATGAGAGACTCACTGCCTGCGACATTTTCATTGTAAACTAGATTGCCCCACTAGGTCTTAAACTATTTTATGTTAAACATAAAGTTTTGTAAACTTGTATGGGTGATATTATTCATCCCCTGAAGCACAAAGGGATATAAAAATATTTCATAATGAGCCATGAATACATAACATAACCCCAGAAGTTTAATAATACTAACCCCTATTTTATTTCACCAAATGATTCCTTCTTCCACCTGCATGAAGCCATTTTCAACAGAGAAGATTCAAAGTCGGTTTCAAAAATATCAACAGAGTTAGTTTCCTGAAATTCTAAGTGAAAATAACCAAACAGGAAGTGGGATGAGATTATTTAACATTTGTTTGAAAGAATATTCTGGATGGATAGGTAAGTCATTTACCTAAATCACTTTTCCTTGATTACCTGAAAAGTAACATTACTTTGAGATGACTTGTTTAATGAGATTCAGTCTGCATCTCCCAAGAACCATTCTAATTTTAAAATTCTCATCTTTTATTTGGTAGAACATTTTCTTACAACTGAAGACTTGGGGAAAGAAAGTCAGCTGGAACATTTTTAGAGCCTTTACCAGAGACTGTGAAAATAAGACACAGCTTCAGATACACTGAGTCACTAGTACTCCATACCAAGGAAGGGGAATTAGTTTCTAGTATCTAAACATGGTTGTTAAAACTTGGGCAAGTTAATGAGTCCCTAGACCTCTCTTTCCTTGTCTGCCAAGAGTTTTTCAAAATCTGTTTGAGGATCACCTATATGCAATAGCACCTTAAAAATTCATATTCCTGAGTCACACCAACTCCTACTGAATCAGGTTCCAAGGATTTCATTTTTCTTGACAAGTTTCCCAGGTGATTCTCATGTTCAAAACTATGAGAACTACTGGACTAGTTTAGTTCCAAGGTCTTCCAACTTCAGTATTCTTTGCTCTGGAACACACACCCAATCTGAACTACAACTCTTGATAAATCCCACCCCCAGCCCACTCCACCGTTTCCCTATGATCTCATATTTCAGTCTTCATTTTAAGACTTGAGTTCTGTGATCCATTTGGCAACTATCAATTGTGTACCTACAACATGCAATCTCCTCTTCATCTCTATCCTAATTGAAATAGAGCATGTGAAGGACATTAGGGGCAGCATATGGAAGAGAGTATAGGCAACTAGCAAGAGACTAGAAACTGACTAAGATTAATAATCCAAAACTTCTTGAATTTATAATCAAATAAATCATACCTATTAAAATATGAGAGTTAAACAAGAAGCCAAAAGCAAACTGTATCAAAGTGTGTCTAATATGATCTATTTTTGTAACATAAAATCAAAAAGGCTATTTAGGGAGATGTATATGTGTGCCATGTCTATATAGAAGCACTGATGATTTTTATATAACATATAAGCATGAGAATAAAAGGAAGTAACTACTTTTCCTGAAAGGCTGGGAGATAGGGATGATTTGTTAGAAACAGGGAAAAAGAAGCAAGAAAAAAAAGAATAGGTTAGATATAGCAGTTATGCATTTATAGAAAATTATAAATCTATGTATGTATATATATAAATACACTTTTTTTTTGGTTGAGCTGGGTCTTAGTTGCTGCAGGCGGGCTCCTTAGTTGTGGCATGCAAACTCTTAGTTGCGGCATGCATGTGGGATCTAGTTCCCTGACCAGGGATTGAACCCAGGCCCCCTGCACTGGGAGCACAGAGTCTTAACCACTGCGCCACCAGGGAAGTCCCATAAATACACTTTTAAAGTAAAACAGAATAAATTTGAATACTGAACAACTAAGTAAGCCAAAGGTTATGCAAATAACAAGTCATACACGTTTAAAATACATCACATAAAACTGGCCATCTGTACCGTTTTTCTGAATACTATGGCTCTATTCTAATTAGACATTTTCTAATTTAAAACCTAGAAATCAGGAGTTCTTTATAAAGAAGGAACTTTGGCTCTGTTCAAGGCAGAGTATCAGTATCAAAGCTTTGATATGGATTGGACTAACCCTGCCCAAAATTATTTGCACAATTCTAAGCAGTCCCTGTTGCCACTCTGGTCTTCATGCAATCATTTGTAAGATGAAGAGATAGAGCTAGATTTTTAAAATATTTTCATGATTGCTCTGCTGTCTTCAAATTCTGCCTCTGTAGGAATCTAAGTTTATTTTTCCCTTTCATCAAGCTTTGAGATAAAAAAACTGCTTTGTAAAAAACTTTTAAAGTAATTTCTTTTAGTTATCTCTAAAGGGAGAGCCACTACAAATACCATAAGCTATTCAGAAGAAAATGAAAAGATAAAATCCTTTCTTGCTAGGGAGAGGTGGGAGTGTAAGGGGATCCTAAAGATTTTTCTCTAAGAATTGGGCAAAGAAAGAAAGAGATGGAGAAGGAAGAAAGGGAGAAGAAAAGGGAGGGGAGGGGAGGGGGAAGAAAGGGAAAAGGAAGAAAAGCTAAGTATCTGCAGTGTAAGAAGGGGTCTTTTCAACCAAGCAGGTATATGCCAGTTGAGTGTAGTCTGCAAGAAAAGGAAACTATCCCAGAGAAAGTGGCAGTCTTACATTCTTATCCTAGCCAAGATGTGGGTAATAATGCTATCTGTAAGGGAGATGATGAAATATGAGGCAAAGAAAATGAGTTCATGAATTTGAGATCGAGAGAGAGAGAGAGAGAGAGAGAGAGAGAGAGGGAGAGGGAGGGAGGGAGGGAGAGAGCGCTCATTCAATATCTCAGAATGGCCTAAAGCTTTCTTTGAGCCAAGTTTAATTTCCTTTGTCAAGTTCAATTTGCAGATATTATAGGACATCACCCATGGGTGCATGTACTCCTCCTAGTACGTATTGTACTATTCTGTCCATCTGCAGCTCAGCAGGGTGAACATATGAAGTAATTTACCTACAGGCTCAAATTCCTTGCTGTAATGTTGGAATTTTCAAGTCCGAGCAAGTCTGCAGAAGACATCATCAGTCAGTTTTCTGCTTAATAAAAGACAATGATTTTCTTCACCTTGCAGTGTCTTTATTTCCCAGTTCCCAAAATAGAAGTCATTCATCTCAGATTCAAAGCAGAGACACAGAGATGTGAAGTGACATACTCAAGGTCCCATATCTGGTTACTAGCTGTGTCCAGAAGGACTCTTTCAGTTGCAAGTGACAGCATACCCAAACCAAACTAGCTTAAGCAAAAGGAAGAGTTACTGGTTCAAGTTTAAGAGTAAGACCAACTTCAGGCTTAACTTGATGCCAAGTCTCAAAAAATTTCACCAGGACCTAATTTTCTCCTAGGTTCTTGATCCCCATCTTCTCAGTTGGCTCTGTTCTCAGCTGTCAATAGATCCAGATCCTATTCTCTTGGATTGAAATCCACTGGGAAGTAGCATCTGCTTCTGCATCAAAATTACTAGCAAAAAAATTCATTGTGGGTACTTCCCTGGTGGCGCAGTGGTTAAGAATTCGCCTGCCAATGCAGGGGACATGGGTTCAATCCCTGGTCCAGGGAGATCCCACATGCACCGGAGCAACTAAGCCCATGTGCCACAACCACTGAGCCTGTACTCTAGAGCCTGCAAGCCACAATTACTGAAGCCCATGCACCTAGAGCCCATGCTCTGCAATAAACGAAGCCACCACAATGAGAAGCCCACACACCACTACGAAGAGTAGACCCCCCTGCGCCACAACTAGAGAAAGGCCATGCATAGTAACGAAGACCCAACGCAGCCAAAAAAAAAAAAAAAAAATTCATTGTGTCTTGATGTCTCTGTAGCCAGAACTATTGTGTGACTCGATCACATGCCTAAGTCTAAGGTAAGAGTCGTACTCTGCAGGTAGCACATGGACTAAGAACAGAGTAGGCAGAGTCTCAAATAGCAAAGGCTGTTAACAGAAGGAAGGAAAATGGATGACAGCAAGGTCCACAAGTATCTGCCATGCCAGTACAGCCTGAAACAGAAGTCAAGTCTTCTGTCTCTACCTCAACACACTTTTTTTTTCATTCTGTGCGTGGCTGTGGTCTTAACAACTGATGGAGAGGTTAATGGAGAGGTTAATGACATGGTGATCCCTAGGGTTTAAACGAAAATAAATGTTTGGTGATAATCCAAGAAACAAAATCCATTCATGCAGTGCTAAAGTTGTAAAAGTGAAGCACATCGTCATCTTCCTGACCTTGGGTTTGGCAATGTATTCTCAGATATGACACAAAACCATAAACAACAAAGGGAAAAAATAAATTAGACTTCATCAAAATTTAAAATTTTGGTAGTTCTATTTTTAGTTTTTTAAGGCACCTCCATACTGTTCTCCATAGTGGCTGTATCAATTTACATTCCCACCAACAGTGAAAGAGGAGTCCCTTTTCTCCACACCCTCTCCAGCATTTATTGTTTGTAGATTTTTTGATGATGGCCATTCTGACCATATGACCCAGCAATCCCACTACTGGGCATATACCCTGAGAAAACCATAATTCAAAAAGAGTCATGTACCACAATGTTCATTGCAGCACTATTTACAATAGCCAGGACATGGAAGCAACCTAAGTGTCCATCAACAGATGAATGGATAAAGAAGATGTGGCACATATATACAATGGAATATTACTCAGCCATAAAAAGAAGCGAAATTGAGCTATTTGTAGTGAGGTGGATGGACCTAGAGTCTGTCATACAGAGTGAAGTAAGTCAGAAAGAGAAAAACAAATACCATATGCTAACACATATATATGGAATCTAAACAAAAAAAAGAGGTTCTGAAAAACCTAGGGGCAGGACAGGAATAAAGATGCAGACGTAGAGAATGGACTTGAGGACATGGGGAGAGGGAAGGGTAAGCTGGGACAAAGTGAGAGAGTGGCATGGACATATATACACTACCAAATGTAAAATAGCTAGTGGGAAGCAGCCACATAACACAGGGAGATCAGCTCAGTGCTTTGTGACGACCTGGAGGGGTGGGATAGGGAGGGTGGGAGGGAGACACAAGAGGGAGGAGATATGGGGATATATGTATATGTATAGCTGATTCACTTTGTTATAAAGCAGAAACTAACATACCATTATAAAGCAATTATACTCCAATAAAGATGTTAAAAAATTTTTTTAATTTTGTGTATCGAAGGACATTATCAACAGAGTGAAAAGGCAGCTCACATGATGGGAGAAAATATAAGGGCTTAATATTCACAACATATAAAAGATTCCTACAACTCAATTAAACAACAAAAACTTGAACACATGCTTTATCAAATAACTCAGATGCCAAAGGACAAATATTTCATGATTCCACTTGTATGGAATGTCTAAATAGGTAAATTTATAGTGATAGAAAGTAAGTTAGAGGTTATCAGGGGCTGGGGGTAGGGGGATAGGAAATTATTGTTTAATGGGTACAGAGATTCCATTTAGGGTGGTGGAAAAGTCTTATAAATAGTTTATAACAAGGAAAAAAAAAGGACATTATATAATGATAAAGGGATCACTACAAGAAGAGGATATAACACTCATTAGCATACATGCACTTAATAGAGGAGCACCTAAAAATATAAAGCAAATATTAACAGACATAAAGGGAGAAATTGACAATAATACAATGACAGTAGGAGAGTTCAACACACCACTTTCATCAATGGGCAGATCATCCAGACAGAAAATCAATAAGGAAACAGTAGTCTTAACACATCTGACCAGGGGACTTAATAGATATTTACAGGACATTCCATCCAAAAATAGCAAAATACTGGGGGAGGGATGGATTGGGAGTTTGGGGTTAACAGATGCAAACTACTATACATAGAATGGATAAACAACAAGGTCCTACTGTATAGCACAGGGAACTATATTCAATATCCTGTGATAAGCCATAATGGAAAAGGATATGA
Source organism: Balaenoptera acutorostrata (assembly GCF_949987535.1). NCBI lineage: Eukaryota > Metazoa > Chordata > Mammalia > Artiodactyla > Balaenopteridae > Balaenoptera > Balaenoptera acutorostrata. Next base: position 159,915,674 of record NC_080066.1, on the reverse strand, counting down.
AAAAGAATGTATATATATGTATAACTGAATCACTTTGTTGTACAGCAGAAATTAACACAATTTGTAAATCAAGTATACTTCAATAAAGTAAATTTTAAAAACACAGAAATAGCAAAATACACACTCTGTTCAAGTGCTCATGGAATGTTTTTGAGGATAGGTCACATGCTAGGTCACAAAACAAGTCTCAAAAAATAAGAGAATGGAAATTATATCAAGCATTTTTTATGACCACAATGGTATGAAACTAGAAATCAATTACAGGAAGAAAAATGGGAATAACACCATGTGGAGACTAAACAACACGTTACTAAAAACCAGTGGGTCAATGAGGAAATCAGAAAATACCTCAAGACAATAAAAGTAAAAACACAACTTTTCAAACTCTCTGGGATGCAGCCAGAACAGTTTTAAGAGGGAAGTTTATAGCAAATCAAGCCTATCTCAGGATACAAGAAAAATCTCAAATAAATAACCTAAAATACCATCTAAAGGAATTAGAAAAAAAAAAAAAAAAAAGCGCAAAAAGCCCAAAGTCCAAAGTCAGCATAAGTAAGGAAATAAAATCAGGAAGGAAATGAAATAGAAGCCAAAAAAAATTAGAAAAGATCAATGACGACAAGAGCTGGTGTTTTGAAAAGATAAACAAAATTGATAAGCCTTTAGCCAAGCTCATAAGGAAAAAAAGACGGAGGACACAAATAAACAAAATAAGAAATGAAAGGGAAGAAATAACAACCAACATCAAAGAAATTCGAAAAATCATGAGAATATTATGAAGAGTTATATTCCAACAAATTGGAAAACCTAGAATGGACAAATTTCTAGAAACATACAACCTTCCAAGACTGAATCTGGAAGAAATAGACAATCTGAACAGACAATCACAATAACTGAATTGAATTTGTAAAAAAAAAAAAAAAAAAAAAATTCTCAGTGAACAAAATCCAAGACTGGATGGCTTCACGGGGGAATTCTACCAAACATATAAAGAAGAGGTAATACCTATCATTCTCAAACTACTCCAAAAATTGAAGAGGAGGGAACACTCCCAAATTCATTCCACAAAGCCAACATTACCCTGATACCAAAACCAAACAAAGAAACTACAAAAAAAGAAAATTACAGGCCAATATCTCTCATGGACATAGATGCAAAATCCTCAATAAAATATTAGCAAACTGAATTCAACAATATACAAAAAAGATCACACACCATGATCAAGTGGGATTTATTCCAGGGTCACAAGGATGGTTCAATATCTGCAATCGATCAATTTGATATACCACATTAATGAAAGGAAGATTAAAAATCACATAATCATCTCAACAGACACAGAAAAGGCATTTGACAAAAATCAATATCCATTCACGATAAAAACTCTCATCAAAGTAGGTAGAGGGAACATATCTCAACATAATAAAGGCCATTTATGAAAAATCCACAGCTAACATCATACTTAAAGGTGAAAAGCCAAAGCTTTCCCTCTACAATCAGGAAAAAGACAAAAGATGTCTACTCTCATCACTTCTACTTAACAAAATATTGAAAGTCCTAGCCACAGCAATCAGACAAGAGAAAGAAATAAAAAGCATCCAAATTGGAAGGGAAGAAGTAAAACTGTCACTATTTGCAGATGACATGATAGTATATATAGAAAACCCTAAAGTCACTACCAAAAAGCTATTAGAACTAATAAATGAATTCAGTAAAGTTTCAGGACTCAAGATTAACATACAGAAATCTGTTGCTTTTCTATACACTAATAATCAACTATCAGGAAGAGAAAGAAAACAATCTCATTTAAAATCATATCAAAAAGTATAAAATACCTAAGGAGGTGAAAGACCTATACTCTGAAAACTATAAAATATTGAAGGAAATTGAAGATTATACCAAAAAATGGAAAGATATCCCATGTTCATGGGTGGGAAGAATTAATATTGTTAAAATGTCCATACTATCCAAAGCAAACTACAGATTTAATGCCATCCCTATCAAAAATACAATATTTTTCACATAACTAGAACAAATTATCTAGAACCACAAAAGACCCCAAATCACCAAAGCAATCTAGAGAAAAAAGAACAGGGTTGGAGGTACCATGCTTCCTAACTTATACTATACTACAAAGCTACAGAAATCAAAACAGCATGGTACTGGCACAAAAATAGACACACAGATCAATGGAACATAATAGAGAACCCAGAAATAAATGCATACACTTATGGTCAATTAATCTATGAGGGGGAAATATACAGTAGGGAAAAGACAGTCACTTCAATAAGTGGTGCTGGGAAAACTGGACAGCTACATGTAAAAGAATGAAATTAAAACACGTTCTCACACCACACACAAAAACTCAAAATGGATTAAAGACCTAAATGTAAGACCTGAAACCATAACACTCCTAGAAGAAAACAGAACCCTCTGACATAAACTGTAGCAGTATGTTCTTGGATCTGGTTTCCTAAGGCAAAGGAAACAAAAGTGAAAAATAAACAAATGGGACAGAATTAAACTTAAAAGCTTTTGCACAGCAAAAGGAACAACCGACAAAACAAAAATACAACCTACTGAATGAGAGAAAATATTTGCAAATGATATGGCCAATAAGGGGTTAATATCCAAAATACAGAAACAGCTCAGACAACTTAATATCAAAAAATAACCCTATTAAAAAAATGGGCAGAAGACTGAATAGACATTTTTCCAAAGGAGATATACAGATTACCAACAGGCACATGAAAAGATGCTCAATGTCACTAATCATCAGAGAAACGCAAATCAAAACAACAAGATATCACCTCACACCTGTCAGAATGGCTATCATTAAAAAGCCTACAAATAGCAATGGTGGTGAGGATGTGGAGAAAACAGAACCCTAGTACACTGTTAGTGGGAATGTAAATTGGTGCAGCCACTGTGGAAAACAACATGGAGGTTCTTCGAAAAACTAAAACTAGAACTACCACATGATTCAGCAATTCCACTCCTAGGTAGATATCTGAAGAAAACAAAAACACTACTTCAAAAAGATACATGCACTCCAATGTTCACAGCAGCATTATTTACAATAGGCAAGATACAAAAGCAACCTAAGTGTCCATCAACAGATGAAGAATATGTGGTATACACACACACACACACACACACACACACACACACACACACACACATGGAATATTACTCAGCCATAAAAAAGAATGGAATTCTGCCATTTACAAAATTGTGGATGGACCTAGAGTGTATTACATTTAATGAAATGAAATAGAAAAAGACAAATACTGTATGATATCACTTATATGTGGAATCTAAAAAATAAAACAATTCAGTGAATATTACAAAAGAGAAACAGACTCACAGATACAGTGAACAAACTAGTGGTTACCAGTGGAGAGAGGGAAAGGGAAAAGGTGCAGGATTGGAGTAGGGAATTAAGAGGTACATACTACAATATATAAAATAAATAAGCAGCAAGGATATGTTGTACGGCACAGGGAAATATAGCCATTATTTTATAACTTTAAATGGAGTATAATCTATAAAAACAGTGAATCACTATGTTGTACACCTGAAACTAATATAATATTGTAAATCAACTGTACTACAATAAAAAGGTGAAAAAATTATTAAAATGGCAAATTTTGTTATATATGTTTTATCACAATAAAATAAAAACAAGAACTAAGTCAAGCATATTTTCAACTTGCATATTTGTAGCTAGCAACTCCCTCTTAGGTTTCATCAGTTCCCAACTATCACTTGGTCAGCCAGCTGCAAATGAGGCTCAGAAATTTTGTTTTTAAATGAGTACATGGCAAACCAAAAAATTGGGCCAAGTTAGTAAGTAAGAAGCAGAGAGTGGGTATCTGGTAGGAAACCAGTAGCATCCAACGTTTCTGCTCATTTTTTTTTTCTTCTCTTTCCTCTCAAGCATCCAAAACTCCATCAGCGTGGTAGCAATCACTATTTCCCATTCATGAGGCAATATAGATACCACATATCTAGAGACTGTCAGTGACATATTTGGCAAAATTGCAACTATCATTTTTGTTGGATATTGAAACCAGCTGAGCCCAAGATTTACTAACTTTAATGAGAAATTCCTGTCCCTTTCTGATATAGCGCCAAAAAAAACCCACTCATCCAATGGATATATCCTGTATTGCGCAGCTACACATCTGTAATTCCCTACTTTGCATTCATTTATCCTGATAGTTTTTAACCTGGAATTTTTTTTATTGATCTATTGATTCATTCACTCCTTCAGCTGTCATAATGCGGCTACCTGTGTGTGCAAGACACACAAGGTGATGGAAGTATTGGGTTTGCCAAAAAGTTCATAAGATGTTACAGAAAAACCTGAACCCGAACGAACCTTTTGGCCAACCCAGTAACAATCAGAAAAAGTATCCACCTTTAAGGAGCCTCCAATCATGTCGGAAAAGTGAGAGAGGCTGTCAAATAACTATGAAGACCTAACAACTTCTCTGACTCCATATCTCCACCGCCAAGGAGGGGTCACCCAACTTACACTTTCCAACACAGACTCCTTCAGGGCTGAGCTTCTCCATCTCAAATCTCTGTGTCCCATGGGATTCAATCTGACCTTGTGTGCAATTCTTGACAAAAGCTTCAACTTCAGCTGTACCCATGTTCTTCCACTCTCACTAGTACTTCCCAACCCCCAAAGGCCTAACCCTAAATTCATTCATTCATTTACTATATATGTATTTGTTTCAAATATTTTATTAAACCAGGCCCTACTATAGGTCTAGGGATACTATAATGAACAAAAGCAGCCATAGCCACTGTCCTCATGGAGCTTAGTATTCAGGAAGGAGGAGGCACACAGCAGTCAAACATTCCCCCAAATTTAACATCCCTGTGGCAGAGTGGCCCTGGCCCTGGGGGAATCTGTAGTGAGGGGGAGTGGGTCCAGGCTCTGTTAACTGCAATCAGGTCTATTCGATACTAAAGGCTAAATCCACACGTTCATGTTATCAACAAATATACTGGAGGCAACTTTAATGGCATTAACCATTTATTAAGTGTTTACTGTATGCTTAGTTTCCTTGATTTCCCTCTGCCTCTAGGCATCTGGCATTCCCTGATTCTGAGTATTTCTGTGTGGTAAAACTATCCCCAGAATGACTGACTGTTGGATTTTCCCTGCCTGATCTTCTTCTCATTACATGAAACATAGCTTAAGTCACAGAAGTATCCCGTCCTAATAAACCTGACCAGTTTCCAGACCCAAATGTTTCTGACGTGGCTATCTCAATTACATTCCAAGCTCCTTATCTACTGTAGGAATTCTGATTTTTTTCCCAAATATACGCAACTTATGATTTGTTTCTTCATGTCAAAGATTCTGGGGGCATTTCTCTAGCTTGTCAACCCTAAAGTTTGATCTCTTAAAATTGACAGCTTCAACTTCAGCTCTGGTTTGTTAATACCTATTTTTCCAAGTAGCATAATGTACCACTGCGCCTGAAATGAGATTCAGATAGGCGGACAGTCTCCTGCCAGAGAAGGCGAGGTGGGAGAGGCATAGGTATCTGCTTCCAACTCCAACTCCGGGGCCTGGATCTGATCTCCATGAAGAAAGGACTTCAGGCATTGCGGAAGGAGCTCTTTGTGTGAGGAAACTTGTGAGGCGTGGATACAACAAAGCTAGTTTAGAAAAGAGACCACACTCTCCCTATTTTTCGGTGGAACACAACTTTGCTCCAGCACAGAGAAACCTGAGAGAAAGCCACCCGGTATCCCGAAGGCCTTGATGCCCCTGCACCCCAGGCAGGAAGCCATGATAACCTAGAGAACAAGAGAGGCTTAGAGGCTTTCCAAAGAGACCGTGGTTAGTAAGTAGCTGTGACCACAAATTCTGGGTGCCTTACCATCACCTATTCTTCCCATTCTTCCAGGCCATTAGAACCCCAATTTGTCCAAGGGCAATGCACTCAGTTCCAAGGGAAGAATCACAATTGGTTTAAGCCAATTCTAGTAATTTTACAGCTCTTTGAAAGTGACTACTGTAGGGGTGGGTGTGAGACCTAGTTCCGGCCGAAGGAAAATCTAGTAGCAGCTTCTGAAATTTTTTTCTTCCTTTTCAAATAAGAGAGGAACACACAGAGAAATGCTCCCTGTCTCTCCCTTTCTGCTTTTGTACATTTTCTATGTAAAGGAAGAAAACAGGGGTGGAAAGCAAAGAAGGGACCAAGGCTTGAGAGGGAAGGTGTAACAGCAATCTATGTGGCGCTGGATTCCTAGAGTCCTGACGATCACAGTGGTCAGGCCACTTGCCCTCTCTGTTGTAGAATCATGATTGGTAAACTGTGCCTATTAACCTCTGCCCCTTGTGGGCCAGTACATGATGAGGATAACGGGAGGGTCTGAGTGAGGTCCTTTGTTCTACCACGATGGAGGCATGGTACAAATGGAAAGCATTATCATCCTGTTATCCCGTATTGCAGGAGGGGCCCACATTAACAAGTGGAAGCTGTATCCTGCCATAGCCATAAAGCAAGAAATGGTATAGAAATGAGCCAGAAATTACTCCTAATTGCACTATCCAATCACATCAGAACCAAGGCTGCTCCAAATTAACAGGCAGCAAATTTAAAGCATATATAGGGATATTTTCTATGCAATACTTAATTAGCCTCTAGAAACTGCTACCATGGGGCGCTACTACCTCAGAGCCCTAGACACATCTCCAGAAGAGCTACTGCAGTCACTGTGCGTAGTACAAAATGCAAGTATAGCCTCTCCCAGAGTTTGCAACCTACTCTAATTGCTCACAGAGTGTAATCAGAAAAGACGTCCCTTAGTGGCATACTGTGCAATTGGCCTCTTACTTAATCAAGTGGTCTATAGCTGTTCCTTTATGGCTAAGTTATGCCACAGCAAGCCCTTCACTGCCCCTCCATGGTCTTGTCAATGATCTGACTGAGACAGGGGTGGCCCTTCATGTATATAGTTTAGAACAACATTGAGACCAACTGAAAACTCTAGCTGCCAATGAAGGAAAGGTAATCTTGGTGGAGGACTCTATAGCCTTCTGTTTAATAACTACTTAGAGTGTCACTGTGTTCAATATTAGGGTTTAAGCTGGACCAGAGTGGAGAAAGTGTAACACTCACAAGGCAAAGCACAACTTACAGCGTGGCCAGTCATCCCTGCCAATGACAAAGGAAGCACGGAGTTTATTTTTTCCTCCACTGGCTCAGTAGCTGAAAAAGGCCTTTGCGATTGGCTTTAGCACACTTGTCATTGGATTCTCTTTTGAGATACAAGATGTTCAGTGTCTAATCCTCCTTACTTCCTTGGATTCTGGACACTGTTGCTTGGAAGATATAATTATACTCATTAGAATATACAAGACCTAAAGCCAGCTGGAAAAGTCTCTCCTTCAAATTCTTCAAAAAATAAAAAAATTATATCACAGAAGCGAAAACATGGTAATTAAAATGACCATTATGTATCAGGCTTCCTGTAATTACTGTTATTCATTTTGGCAACGGGGAGTTTGAGGATTTAAATTTTACTTTCCAAGCCGTAAGTGGTAAAAAAGCAATTTATTTATTTTACTTTTGATCATGAGGAATTAATTTTCACCCATTTCTTCAGACTTTATTTAAGGACTACATCATGCTACTTTATCCTGGTCATTCAGTTTTTAGGGACAGTTTTCCTGTCTATTCTTTGCAGGCCACGCTGACAAATACTCTTCCTGCCCTGTGCCAATCACCGAACTCAAGGCAGAGCCTCTTCTAGCTCCTCACATTCTCCAAATACTTCTTTTTTTTTTTTTTTTTCATCTGGAGCAGGAAAAAGATTAACTCTACAGAATTGCTTGAAACCATCTGGATAATTTTTAAATTCTCCAGCATTGACTGCCACAATCATTAGTGATTATTGCTAAACCTACATCTAAATCATTAGATTTCATCTAACCACCACTCTGTATAATAGTGTCAATCCCAGGACTGAAGGATGTAATATAACATGTGAAAATTAAATCTTGTAAAGAAAAATCATAGGAGAGGAACTCAGAAATTTTACAAAATAGAAGGATGAAGACCAAGGAAAAGAGATTATGAAAAGCCAGAGGAAAAATAGGTGTTACTGTATGCAACTATTATAAATCAGATATGATGCTGAGCATGCTGCATGCATTAATCACGCACATAGGAACAATCCTAACAGCTATTTGTGTCTGCATTTTACAATTGAGGCAAAGAGAGGTTAAGTAACTTGCTCACATTCATTAATAGAACTGTAATCCATGTCAGATTTCTTGATTCAAAGGTCAAAACAATCATCATTTTTTAATTCATATTAGCATGGTATATCTTTCTCCACCACTTTGCTCTTAACTTATCTGAATCTTTGTAATTAAAGTAGGTTTCTTGGAGACCCACTTTAGTTTGATTGTCTTTTTATCCAGTCTGGGAATCTCAAACTTTTAACTGGTGCATTAAACCATCCATATTTAAAGTAATTATTGATTTACTTGGATTAATATTGACCATCTTTGCAACTGTTTTCTATTTGTTGCATTTTTTCTTTGATTCCTTTTCCCCCCTTTTTTTCTGCCTTATCTAATTTTAACTTAACATTTTGCATAATTCCATCATATCTCCTCTCTCATATAATCTATACTTTTGAAAAAATTTTGATGGTTACCCTAAAGTTTTAAAATACACATTTTTAAATAACCAAAGCCAACCTTCAAATAACACAACACTGTTTCACATGCATTCACATGTACCTTGTAAGAAAGTATCCCCAACTCCTCCCTCCCATCCTCTGTGACACTGATGTCATTTGTTTCACGTATCCATCTGCTATAATCAACCAACACATTGTTTTAAACAAATCATTACCTTTTGAATTAAGAATAAGAAAAGTAAAAATATTTATTTTACCTTCATTAATTCTTGCTCTGACGTTCTTCCTTTCTCTAAAGCAGATCCAAGTTTCTAACCTATATTATTTTTCTTCTGTCTGAAGAACTTTTTTAAACATTTCCTGCAGAGCAGGGCTGAGGGTAGTGATTTCTGTTTGAGAAAGTCCTTATTTCTTTTTCACTTTTGAAGAATAATATTTTTAAATATGGAATTCTAGGGTGGTGGGTTTGTTTTTCTTTCAACACTGTAAAGAGTTCACTGCACTTTTCTTTCTTTCATGATTTCTGATGAGAAGCCTGCTACAATTTGTATCCTTTTTCCTCTAAAGACAAGGTGATTTTCCCCCTCTGGCTTCCTTGAAGGTTTTCTTTTTGTCTTTGATTTATTTGCAGTTTGAATGTGATACACCTAGATGTAGGTTTTCTCATCTTTATTTTGCTTGGTGTTCTCTGAGCTTCTTGGATTAGCGGATGGTGTCTGTCATTAATTTGGGGAAATTCTCAGCCATTATATTTAAACCATTTCTTCTCTGTTCTCTCTTCCATCTCCTTCTAGTATTCCAATTAAGTTTATGTTACACCTTTTGACATTGTCTCACAGTTCTTTTTCATTCCTTTTTTTTTCCCCTTTGCATTTCAGCTTGTGAACTTTCTATTGACCTATCTTCAATTTCACTGATTTTTATCCTCCACTGTCAAGCCTACTGATGAGGCCACCAAATCATTCTTGATCTCTATTACTGTGCTTTTTATTTCTAGCATTTCCTTTTGACTCTTTCTTATAGTTTCTATCCCTCTGCTTATATTGCCCATCTGTTTTTGCATACTACCTACTTTTACCATTAGAGCCCTTAACATATTAATCATTATTATTTTAAATTCCCCATCTAATAATTCCAGCATCTGTGGCATACCTGTATCTGGTACAATGATTGTTTTCTCTTCAGACTCTGTATTTTTCTTGCCTTTTGGCATACCTTGTAGTTTTTTGTTGAAAGCTGGACATATAGCATCAAGTAATAGGAACTGAAGATTTAAGTTGGCTGTTAGTGTCAGGATTTATGTGAAGCTGGCCAGGAGGTGGGCTGTGTTAAATGTCTGCTGTAGCTATAAGCAACAGAGGCTTCAACTCCCTCTAGAGTCCTTGTTTTTGTCTCCCCGTTTGGCTTTGGGGCTTCTCTGTGTCCTTATAGCTATAATCCACTGTTGTGACACTGGAGTATGTGGTGTGGTATTAGGTCAGATATGAGGGAGAGGGATCATTCTATAGTGTTTAAATTATGTCTCCATCTTTCAGCAGGCCTGTGTGTCAGGGCTGTGGCCTTCACAAGTGTTTCTGTCCCTCATCCAATGGTGTAACTCTTCCCCCCTGATCTCTACTCCCTTCTCCAGCTGCAACATTCCCAATCTATTTCCTTGAACCCCTTCCTCCTGTTGACTATTTGTTTTGTTCCCCATTTAGATGAGACAGGAAGAATGAGGGTTCAAGGCAATAGGGAGAATTTGCCTTATCCCTGTGCTGTGGCAAAGTCCTTTCCCCTGGAGAAAACACCCATGTTACAAGAAGTCTCAAGGCATATTTCACAACGGTTACTTTCCCCCTCTCCCTGCCAGGGTCACCAGAAGATCTTTCACAAGGCTGGGCTCCAGGAGTTTCTCACTCTCAAGCTAGTCCACTTGGCCTGCAGCAATCTGCCAAAATCACCATCTAAGTGTTCCTACCAGTTTACAATTCCAGTGGCTTCTGCTCCAGGTAAGCAGATCTCAGTTGCTGTATCTCTCTGGATGCTCCTGACTCTACAGATTTCAGGGTAGTAGTTTGCCCTATGACCTCAGTTCTCTGACGGGTCCAAGCAAAGTAGATGATTTTTCAGTTTGTCCAGGTTTTTCTTGTTGTAAGGATGGGAGCGACAACTTTCAAGCTCTTTACATATCAGAGCTTAAACTGGAAGGAATTATCCTTTTTGGATAAGGACAGTTTGGTGAGGAAACTAATAAAGAATAAACTGAAGTTTGATTCATCAGATCTAGCCAAAATCTAAAGAATTAAGGTCCTTTGAGAAATTGTTTTATTCATTTTAGGTATCTAAGTTCTGTCTATAAGTAATGGAAAGCAATCAAAGTTTCCAGATTTCTCTTCCACTTTTACCCATGACTTTACCACAAACACTAGTCTATTAAATACTCTTCGGGGAAAAAAAAAGATAATCTGTTACCAAAAAGGTTAGGAATAAAGGCTCAGGAAAAGTCTGAGCCTGCATTAAAAGTCTCATGTTTTCTGTTATTTATGCCAAGGTTTACCAAATTCATCTGACTATGGAATCCTTTTATTCCCTTCGTATTACCTATTAATATCTATGATAGACAGAATAGTGGCGCTCCAAAGTCTACATCCTAATCCCCAGATATTTTGACTATGTTACTTTATAGATGTGATTAAATTAAGGATATTGAGATGGGTAAATAATTCAGGATTATCTAGGTAGACCCAATATAATCCCAAGGGTTCTTGAGGGAGGCAGGAAGAGTCAGAAACAGAGAGAAGGCAATGCTGCCATGGAAGCAGAGAGAGATTTGAATATGTTATGCTGAGGGCTTTAAAGACAGAAGACGAGACCACAAGCCAAGGAATGAGGGCAGCCTCTAGAAGATGAAAAAAGGTGAGAAACAGATTCTCTTCTGGAGCCTCAGAAGGAAATAACTCTCCTAACACTTTGATTTTATTTAGCACAGTGAGACAGACTTTTGACTTCTGACTTTCAAAACTGTAAGATAATAAATTCAGGTGGTTTTAAGCCACATATCTGTGGCAATTTGTTCCAGCAGCAAATATAATACTAATATAATACCCTATTATGTTAGTTTTTGGTGAAACAACCTCTGGGAAATGCTATGCTATAGGCAAGCCATGGTGGTAGGCATCATGACAGACACAAGTGAAAGAGACTCTGTCTCTGCTCTAAGTAAGCCTACAAGTTAGCAGAGTAGGCAGAAATGTAAAGAGCTGATATAAGACAGAATATGAAAGAAAAAAATCTACTTCATAAAGATATCAAAAAGAGATTAATTTTTACCAGGTATATTTAAGGAATTTCACAAATATTTATTCAAAACTTACTGTAAGATAGGCACAGTACCAGCCAGAGTAGCTACAGAGATCAATAAGAAATGGTTCATGCTCTTCCTTTGATAATCTCCTTTGCACAAGAGCCAAGTCAACCAAAAGAAGATTTGTTGCAGTCTATGTTAGAAGTGAAAAATGCTTTATTAGTTTTATATAGTTGAAAGTATCTAAATTATTGAATGAGAGAATTCAATGAAAAAATATTCATTTCTCTAGTCCAAAACATTAATTTTTTCTAGGCATATTAACAATATGAAAACAGAAGTGGCATTTTAATCTCTCATCCTATTCATAAATGTTTCAGAGGCATTATTTCATTTCATCCACAAAATATCTGGGAATAAAAATATTGATCCTATCATCCCCACCTTAGAAATAGGGAAACTGGCACTCTATGAGTTAGCACCCCAAACCTGCCACTTCTGTATCTGTAAAATCTTTATTCACAGTCAATTGACAATTGGTGAGGTTTGTGAGCACTGGTGTGGCATGATCAAATGTGTGAATGTCTTTGTCCTTTTTATCATGACTCATTAGTGATACCAAATAGAGATTAGCAGTAATAGCTCCCTTCGCTCTGAAGAGTTTTCCACTTACTACAGAAAACTAAATATAGGTAGCACACAATTGCTTAGCAGTGAATAAGTCACAAAACACTGAGGCTACATTGTTTATGTTAAAACTGCTGGTATTTCCAGGTAAAGGAAAACATTTAATTTACCTACATACTCTAGTCTCCAGAAGACAAATACACGTTATCATTGAGAGTGTTTCCCTGGTACATGGCAGTTACAGAGTCTGTAACTCATCTTTCCCTGGAGGTTCTAATACAAACACCAGAGCCCTAAAACAAAATGCAGGGGGTTCAAGTCTACAGATATTTCTTAACCAATATCACTCATTTTATCCCTAAATTCTAAGTTCCTATGAAACTTTGTTTTAATCCAGATAAAAGAATAAAAGTCATTATTTAAGTAATTATTTAAGTCATAAACTTTGAGAAATGGTTATCAGAGGCAGTTAATGACCTAGCCTCTCAGCTAATGGAGGTCAACACTCTAATAAACCACTTGTTAACTGCAGCAATTGACTGATTGCAACAGAACTACAGCTATTATATCTCTTTTATGAGTGAGGGGGGGAAAGACACAGTTGGATGGGGACAGCATGTACAAGCACACCAAAAGGTGACTATACAGAAAATGATTGCTACCTGTCAATAAAAGGTTCTCCTTACAATAAATGAGAAGGGGAGAGGACTCACCATGATATAAGTACATAGTGAATAATACTATGGGAAATGTTAGTCTTGGTATAAAGTAAAAATGCCCAAAACTAAGCCTGCCTGAAGCATTCAAATGTATCCTCAGTAAAAATGGACACAATACTCTGATGGAAGTAAGTTTGGATCCGCTCAAACACTGAGCATGGAGAGAACTTTTCCTTTACAAGGAAATGTCTTTCCAAAGGCAATTAAGATACTTCTCAAAAATGTGTACTTTGAAGACTGAAAACTGGAGTCATATATCCCTGACAATTAGTGAGACTTTTTTTTAAATGAGGACAGTTTTAAAGTAAGAGAGTAGGCATTATCTTTCTAAATCAGAAAGTCAAGAATATGCAGTTTTGGTTAGGATTATATTTAATGATGTGAAGAGGGAAAAAAGTAAAAATTAAATGACTTAAGTCAGATAGATTTTTATTCCTCACTGTATAAAGAAAGTTTAGAGTTAGTCAGTCCATGCTGGTGGATGACTTCAGCGACATGAAGTCATCAGAGGCTTGGGTTCCTCCTCAGACACCATTCCATCAACTCTAGGATGTGGTTTCTTCTTCAAAATGATGGTTGTGAGAGCTCAGTCACTAAACTGGTGTTTCAGATAGTAGGATGAAGGAAAAGTCCTGACCCTCTGTGTAGTGGTGAATTGACCTTACCCAAAGACAGTTCTGGCTTTTGCCCTCAGCTAATGGGAGGTGATCTCTTGGTCCCTGAAATCCTCCACATGATAAAACGTCTTCATTTGCCTGGAGAATTTGGCCACTGGAGAGTCTAACAAGATGATTTATGATGGGGTCCACACAGTATCAGGTCCAACCACCAGAGGAACTGGAGGCTATAAGTATATTAGCCCAACTTCCTGGAGGGGCTAGAGACTTCAGGTCAGCCAATGAGCAGTATGTGATGGAGCCCCAATGAAACTCTGGACACCAAGGTTTGGGTGAGCTTCTCCCAAGACTCTGTGTATTGTCACACATTATGGCCGGGAGGCATTTACAACATTCATAGCTCCAAGAGAAGATAACAACAGGAAGCTCTGTATTTGGATCCCTACTGGATTCTGACTTATGCATCTCTTTCTCTGTATTTAACTGTAAGAATAACAGCTTTACTCTGTGGGTTTTATGAGTCCTTCAGTGAACGATCAAACCTGAAGGTGGTTTGGGAGCCCCCTGAACTTGCAATTGGTGTCAGCTGTAAGTTTTGTGACCTGTGTACCCTCTAAACTATATAGTTGGCTAAAACTCACATCCTCCATTTTGAGGGGCATTCCAGAAGTACCATATAACCCTTCCACTCACATTTCATTGGCTATAACCTAGATATATGGACACACCTATCTGCAAAGGAGACTGAGAAATACAGATTTTCCATTAAGTATACTTCAACTCAATAAATCAGAGGGTCTATGACTTAGAAAGAGAAAGATAATGGACCCACACATTGTGAGTCATACATTCTGTAAACACAGACAGTAAAATATATATAGTTGAAAAAGTTCTTCATTCCTACATACTAGAT